>NW_024103896.1:0-1200000 GCF_003945595.2 Pipra filicauda
TTGGTTCCCAGCAGACACCTGCACACAGAGCGCATGTACACAACACGCATAAGCACACACAGTTAGTCACAAAGAACAACATGGACAGAAAACACAGTGGTCACATAAATACAAACACAGATGTCTTATTCTGTTTCCTTCTGTGGCTGATAGTGAGGACATATATGTGTGTATATAAATGCATGTACTTATAAACAAATGCATTATATATATATGTGCATATATTTGTATTTATACATATATATACATGCAATTTCTACAATGTGAATCCCTCCAGCAGCTGCACTCAGACAAGTAGTTTTTCTGGATTTCAGTAAGGCTTTCGATACTGTTCCTCACAGAATCCTTCTGGTTCAGGGTGCTCTGGAGGAGGAACTGTCTGAAGGATAGAGCACAAAGGGTTGTAGTGAATGGGGCTAAATTTGGTTGGTGGGGAATTGAACTGGGATACAACTCTAGGGCCAGTCCTATTCAATGTATTTTTCAATGATCTTGAAGTTGAATGCACTATTAACAAGTTTGCTGACAATACCAAGCTGGGGGGATGGTGATGACTCTTCAGGGAGAGGAGGGCTTGCAGAGGGATCTGGTTTCATTGGAACATTGGGCTATGATTGTGGGATGAAATTTAACAATTCAAAATGCTGGATTCTGCACCTACAATGAAGTAATTTCAGGCACAAGAATAAATTAGGAGAAAAGTGTCTGAGTAGCAGCCCTGCAGACAGGGATCCAGGTATGCTAGTCAGCAGCAGCTCAGTGTGAGCCAAGTGTGCCCTGGCACCCAAGAAGGCAAATTGTATCCTGGGGTGCATCAAACGTAGCATCACCAGCTGGTCAGAAGAGGTGAGTGTCACTGTATTCAGCATTGGGGCAAGTCACTTTGAGTAGTGTGTGCAGTGCTGGAGCCCATAATTTAAGAATAATGTGAAGGTCCTTGAATGTGTCCGGAGGAGGGCAACATATCTGGGGAAACGAGCTGGAGGGAACATCTTACGTGGAGTTCTGAGGACACTGGGTTGTCTAGTTTGAAAAGAAAGAGGTTGAATGTGACTTCATTGTTCTTTGCAGCCTCTTAAGAAGGGGAAGTGGAGAGGGAGGTGCTGATCTCTTCTTCCTGGTATTCAGTGATAGAATGCATGGGAATGGTTCAAGGCTGCATGAGGGGAGTTTCAGACTGCCCATTACAAAGGATTTCTTCACCCAGAGGGTGATCAGACACTGGAACAGGCTTCCTAGAGAGGTGATTAATGCTCCAAGACTCTCGGTGTTTAAGAGGACAGTGCCCTCAGGAATATGCTTTAACTTTTGGTCAGCCCTGCATTGGTCAGGTAGTTGGACTAGATGATCATTATACGTCCCTTCCAACTGAAATATTCTATGCTGTGGTATGCTGTGCTATGCCATGTTAATTTGTCTGCCCAGTAGCTGCATCTGGATCCCAGTGTCCCCAGTTGCTGGTGCCTGGACACACGTCTCTTTGAGGTTGCAGCCTCACTCCAGCTACTGGTATTCAGAACATCTCTCTCACACATACACACACACAAACAGGTCTCTCAGTACACACCCAGACTCTATAGTCTTTCTAGAAGAGTTGTCCTGGACCCTCTTATTCCTCTAGTAACCAGCCTGAGTTCATTATCTCTGCCCCCTTGTACCCATCATGAAGTTCTGATTTCTTGATGTAGCTGCAAGAGTTTGCTGAGGATAGAAAATAAGGAGGAAATGTATTCCAAAAGCTGAAATATTTTTATGTTTGGCCATTTTTTTTTCTTCCGCTAGATGTTAAATAATTTCTTTGTTTTTCTTAAATTTGTTTTGGAGAAGGAATAAAAGGACAGGCAATATGCATGAGATTCCCACTCTTCTAAATTCAGTGGCAAGACTTGCAAGAAGAAAGTTTTCAACAATGGACCTTTTCCAGGTTTTCCATATGCATTTTCTTTCGTAAAAAAGTGAACCAGTGCCAGAATTTAAGGCAGTGCAAACTGGATTAATGGCATTTAATCAATGTATCTGTTTCAATTGTCCTTAACAGAAGACCTGAACCTATGTTTCAAAAGTAAGAGTGATAATTTTAAAAAACAAAATTTTATGTACATCCATTTTGCTCTTATTAAGGAAAGTGAAAGTGTTACACAGGAGGGAGTGAAATTAGCTTTGAAATGATTCTGCATGTAGCTGCTTAAATTCCTTTCCTTTCCCCTGTCTTTTAGCAGAAAGAACATGCTTTCTGTGTCTGTTTTGAAAAAGTTCAATCTGAAGAAGACCAGAACTTGCTGTTTCATTCTGACAACCATGACCCTGTATGCTTGCTCCAAACACCACAAAGTGCCTTCATTACTTACCTCCATTCCTGTCTTTCCCATCTTGTGATACTTTAAACATTGGAGTGGTGTTTGATCACCTTTGAACTGAAGCTGTGTGCTTATTACCAGTTTCATAGCCACAGCTGGGTAACTGCTTTGCAGAAGGAAATTAAATCTGCATGGAAGAAAGGGAAATATTAAGGTAGTTTAAATAAATAAGGTATGTTTTCTCTATCTGGTAGTCTTAGGAACACTGAATTTGTCAGACTGGATCATGCTCCAGGTCTGTCCACCCAGCATCCTGCCTCTAAAAGCAGCCAGGACAGACTGCCTCAGAGGAAGACACATGAACCCCAGCATATGCAGACATGGCATAATCTGTTCCTCTGTGATGTCTTATTTTTAGTCTTTGGAGACTTATATTGGGGTAATTATTGTAGTTCTGGATCTTGTGTTACTGTGTAAACTTCCTTTTCTTTGACAGTTTTTTTTAATTTTTTTTTCTGGGATAAAATAGATGGAATTATATATCCATGTAGCCACAACTGAAAGGGAAATACTATTAAAATTCTTAACTGACTGCTGTGGACTTTTCAGATACATGAACAGAAAGGTTTATGGGGACAATTTTGTGGCTCCTGAGACATAAGTGAATCAAGTGCAGGCGTTATGACAGGTTTCTGTCACAGATCTCGTGACAGGACCATACTACTATGGGGACTTCAGGGTGGTGCTGACTTCTGGAGGACCAGATATGTGTGGACCAGCAGGTATATGCGGGCCTGCTCCTGAAACAGACTCCACACTAAGTCTTGAGCTATCCTGCCACATCCACCTCAGACGTCCCCATTCCTCACCGTGAGGAACCTGTGATGTGTGTCATGGCTCACAAAGTTTTCTACCCCACTTATAGAAAGACTGACCAGCCTAGCCGTATGGAGTCACTGTGCTTGCAGCACAGTGTCTTATCCTTCTAAAAATCAAATAAATATATAAAATTGTTGATTTTTGGCACATAAGAGAATTTCAGCCTTTCAGAGCAATACCATTTGCTTTAACAGGCAGTCACAACTAAACTTATTTCAAGAATGCAGAAATCACAGTTCTTTAATATTGGCTAATTAGCCAAAATTATCTGTTGTTTTGATAAGTCCTGCCAGAAGAGATTGAATAAAAACTTCAAGCCACTGAGGCAGCCTGGACATAAGAAGCACATGGGATTTTATTTTTCTTACTACAGGCTGGGATTTTTTTTTTTTTTAAGATTGATGAACCAAGACACATATATGTATCTTAAGCTACCTAAAGCCTTCAAAACCCACTGCTCAGCTGCTGATTAACTCAAGAGGGTTAAATGACTAAATTTCCACTGTTGCACATATACAAAGAAGCTTATGCGCTGATCCTGTTCCATATTTTATGAGCTTCTTGGATCCCTCACTCAAACAGCAGTCCCAAACCTGGAGTTAATTCCTCTTGTCAGTCTCCCATAGTCCTTCTCAGAGCAATTCTCAACTGGAGACTGTTCCCAGCATGCCAACTCATTGGCACAGTACTCCAGGCTTGCTGAAATCTTGCCTCCTATTCAAATTTTCCACAAAGCTCTCACTGAATAGCCTTCTAAAAAGAAGAAACCTAATTTATTCTAGTTAATGGGAAGGTAAGCTTCTTTTATAACTTCAGTGAAATCCATACTCTGTTCTCTAGACTACTTTCAGGCAAGTTAGGAACAGGTACCCTGCCTTGAAGAACTGTCAGGGCTCTGACTCCCAAAAAGGAGTCAGTGGGAAAAAGACAGAAACATGTTCTTGCTTGTACAAGAAGCAGAACAAAGATAATATATTAAATGTCTTGAGGAAAAGCCGTGTAATAAAATTTATTATATTAAACAGAATGCAGCTAACCTCACCTGCAGAATTATATTTTTTTGACAGTAAATTTGTAGGGAAAAAAACACAAATACTTTGAAACTTCTTTTTTTCTGTTTTCCATAGGCAATTTTTTTTCACAGGTGTCAATATAATTAAAAAGTGCCTCCACAAAGTATTTCTAGCTCTACTGAAAACTTCCATGCACTTCTATCACTACTGAGAAATGGAAGGTGAGGTGGTGACTGTAAAGATATTGCAACCATTCATACATGCAAACTTTGCCTTCCTTGGTAATCCTTTATGATCTTTGCTGCACAGAGGGTGAAAATTGCTCCATGATGTGTATCCCATCTGATTCCAAAACAGATGTCACTCTATAGCTGTCTCTTTCTCAGGGAGTCTTATAAGCTTACAAAAGAAGTTAATCTATTAAAAAGCTCTGTACTGTTCATTCTACTTCTATTCTAGTGTCCAAAGGCTCAGAGCTTCTGGCTATGATAATTTATAATGCGTGCTTTCTTCTATATCACCAATGTACATGCATATAACCTGTAGGTTATCTGTAAAGAAGACTGGTGTTTCAGCAGCAGGATTATATTCAAGTATGAGAAGCAAAGGGAAAATTTGGAAACATTTATTATTAGTAGTCTCCCTACTAATTTCCCAGAGACTAGTCCCTGTCCCTCTCTTCTCCTCTTATTTGCCTTTTTTTTTTTTCCTTTGCTGGTCAACCAGGGGAAAAGTTTAGCTGAGATTTTCTATTCAGGTTCTTGTAAGGGGTAAGAATTGTAAGTAAACATAGTACATGGGAATACATGGTCATTACAAGCTGTGCTGATGTGAAGTTCAGCTCTTTCAGTTAATACAGTTTACCTTCAATGAATGCTTTCTGCTTTCAGAAACAAGACTGTCAACTGTTCCCCTCTATCTTACATACATTTGCTCCTGTTACATTGCCATCACAGAAGCAAACCTACTGATATTAGCCTCACAGCCCCAAGAAATTTGTGACTTTGGAGAAAGAAACTTCATGAAAGAGTCAGCTGGAGGCTCAAGCCTGGAAATCAGCTACAGAACCAGTTGAACCAGCAGACAGCAAACAAAATGGTCTCAATGTGGAGCTGTAAGTACAGTAGTGGCAATGGACTTTTCATACCTACCTCAGCCTCTGTATCTCAAGCTTAATTTCCATTTACCTTTTCTGTCAGCTTTCCTTCTTTTCTCTCACTACTCCCTCCTTGTATACCTCTTTCTTTCCTTAATTAGTAATTTCTTTGTCTCTGCTGAATTTCTTTGTTCTCTGGGGTAACCTTGTTCTCTTGACAGGGCAGAGACTGTGCAATGCCCAGCAACATCAGATCTCCATGTGTCGTTTGTCCCCAGGCACCTCTGTGGTAGGTCTGCTAGTAAAAATATGACATGTAGAACCAGGAAATCACTTTCAAAACATTGACGTAATTATACTGAGGAGCCACACATACATGCTAATACAACAAACTGTAAACGACCAGAAGTCAAAAACTTTGCTGTTCTGAGCTGTTCTGTAAGTATACAACCTTGTACAGTGGCCTTGAATGAATATTAATGATGGCACACTTCAAAGGAACCCTGTCTATCAATATTTAACCTCTTTCCGAGGGAGAACCTGGGCTGCTGTTCCTACCAAGTGGCCCAAAGCTGTCCTTGATATTATGTTTACCAGCCTGTCACCTCTCTGAACCAGGGCCAGCCTGGGTGTTCCTTAGCTGTACACTGCCCACGTATGAGGAGCTGTTTGCTCGTTGAGGACATCAGTGGATTCAATTGTAGAAGTCAATTAGTACCCTTCTAGTCCTCGGTGCTGTTATTTTCCAAGACATCCAGGTGTATGCAGGACTTACCAGCTGCAAATTAAGTAAATAATATATAGAGCAAGAATGAAATCCCTGGTAGCCCTGGGAAGCCAGCTCAGCCAGCTCATTATCAATGCTGGAAGTGTTGTGCTGATGAATCAGAGCAACAAGAAAAGGATTGATGGGCTGGCATTTAGCAGCAATGACATCAGGTTAAAAAGATAATATTTTTTTTTGCAACATTTGAAAACTGGAACACTTTATCATCTTTCCTCTAAAATCACTGTTTTGTTGCAAGATCAATATTTTTATCTTGAAATGTATGAGCAGAGTAACAGCTTTAGAATATGATATGTCATCATCATCAGACCACATAAATCTTGAAAAACAGGATTATTTTGAAATGTGCAGTCCTGAGCTTACCAGTTAAGAAGTCACAGAAATTACTTATTTTAAACCATAGAATTATAACTAGAATCCTAAAGGGCTTTTGGTGAGAGAAGGTTTTTCAAGATTAAGAACACCGGTACCTCAAAAAACTTAGTTTTCAGCAACTAAGGACAGAAAACCAAATTCTTCACAAATTCTGATCACCAGACTCTGAAAAACTTCCAATATAGAGATTTTTGAAAATAATGCAGATCTTTAAAAGGACAAACTCAGGTCAAAGTGAGTAATCTTTAAAAGTGAGTAATTCTTTACTTAATCTAAGTAAAGAAGCTTTTGTGTGAATAACAAAATTTTCTATTAATAAAAGTGTCACATGCCTTTGAAAGACAGTTTTTCCTAACGCTAATGTGAAAGTTGGACTGGGTGGCATGACACTTTTTAAATTGACTTAGCGTTATGTGCTAAAATCAAGTTCTTAGTTGCATCCTTCTCAACTGAGATTTTAATAGCTGTCAATGTGAGCACAAAGTGCTGCTACAGAGCACAGAGGTGTCAGGTTAACAGTGGATTTTATGCTTGCGACTATTTAGCAAAACCAAACTTCTGTTTCTTTTCAAGATAAACTACTAGCAGTTAATCTGTCCAAAGTTTCTATTCATAAAAGACTGGATAAAAGTTTGTTAGGTTTTGACTTGTAATTTAATCTGCTTCTATTAAAAAGTTCTTAATTTACCATTTTATATTGCAGGAAAGTGTCTCTGTAGATACAGCCTGTTTTCTTTCTGTTTCTCTGTAACATTTACTGTTGATTGCTGCCAGAGGGAGGTTAATGGGCTAATTGGATCTTAGGTTTGATGTGATTCTGCTTTTATTTTCCTGGAGTTCCTATACTTGTTTTATCATCATTGTCCTCTTGTAAGTACATAGTTTGTAACCCCTCAGTCCATGCTTTTTTCAGACTCTGTGTTTCACAACTGGGAGGGTAAGATTTGTTGTCTAAATACAGGAAGTTATCATCATTGTAAGCACAGAAAGATATCCTTTCAGGCTTACAGTTGCTGCTTCTGAAGGCTGCAGGTCTTCCAGACCTGTCCCACTTCATGTGTTTTTAGGACACTCTTGGGTGTCCTGCAATGCACTAAGAACCTGTAAAAAGGCAGCTGAATCCTTCCCAGACAGCCTTACACTGTTTTACGTGTTACACAGAGTCTAGCACAATGAATCTCATATCCTGACAAGTGGTTCTGGGTGCTATAAGCCATACTATGTACTTTGTGAGACAGTCATAAATGTGAACTTAAGGAAGACCATGGATAGGTCAAATCTGTGCTATAAAATATCTTCAGAGTGGAAACTTTTTTTTTCTTGTCAGAATTTGGCACAGACAAATACTTCATAGGAACAAATACATTTTATTTTCATTTATTTTTGAAAACAGGAAAAAATTTATCTCAATAAAAGACATTTTAATTGTCTGACTTCAAATGGCTTTGTTTCCATTTTAAAATGTCATTTTAGATGTATGTGCACAAAATCACATGTCCATCTGTCTATATCATATCTAAGCGTAATGTAAGAAGCAAAGTTGGAATGGAAACTTCGATTTCTGTTCTCAAGGAATATTTATGTCACCTTGGAGTAAATTCACTTGCATTTAATTTTGTGGGATACTTTATGAAAAGTTTCCCTTTGTAACACAAGGAATGTGTTGGAAGGCTGTTACTTGACAAGATGGTAAGATCCAGGTTCTCACCAGCTCCATGGCTGTAGAATGAGTGATTTTTTTCTTAGAATTGATAGTGAGCAGTTATCTCTTTTAACACATACATTTTTAACACTACATAGAATTCTCCCTAAAAGCTTAAGTGTTTCCTTCATTTAGGGAAAGTTGGCTAATGCAAAACCAAGGAAGTATCAGTTTCTTAAAAAAAAAAAAAAAAAGAGAGGAAACATATTCATACACTCTAGATTTGAGTAATCTCCAGATATGTCCTAAATAAATTCCCCAGAAATTACTAAATTAAAATCATATGTAAAAAATTGGCTCAGTGGTCCCATCAGCTCACCAAGGTATGAAAAAACTGAGATAGGTTCATTCATTGGATGTTTAACACATAAAAGATTTTTCTGAGATGCTGGAGCTGAGTAAGGCAGCCCAAACTGCTCTCTGTATAACAACTAGCACAATTAAGAAAAGGTGACAGGCG
This sequence comes from Pipra filicauda, assembly GCF_003945595.2. Classification (NCBI taxonomy): domain Eukaryota; kingdom Metazoa; phylum Chordata; class Aves; order Passeriformes; family Pipridae; genus Pipra; species Pipra filicauda. The sequence continues at coordinate 8,610 of NW_024103896.1, forward strand.
ATAGTAGTAGGTGACTCTCTTCTGAGAGGTACAGATTCCCTTTGCCAACTTGACACACCATCTAGAGAAGTGTGTTGCTTATTGGAGGCTCCTATTAGGGCTGTCACTGAGAGACTACCAAGTCTTGTACAGTTCACTGACAGTTTTCTGCTGCTGTTGCTTCATGTGGGAACCAGTGACACAGCCAGGAGCAGTCTGAGGAGAATAAAGAAGGATTACGGAGTCCTGGGAGTGCTGGTAATGGACTCTAGAGAGCAGGTAGTGTTTTCATCAATCCTCCTGGTTAGAGGGAAGGGGTTTGAAAGGGCCAGTCAAGTCTGGAAAAATAACAAATAGTTAGAGGACTAGTGCCACAGCTAGGGATTTGGCTACTTGGACTCGGTTAGGAAAGCTAAAGCCCTGATAGAAATAAATCTGGCCAGGGACATAGAGGGCAACAAGAAAAGCTTTTATAAGTACATTGGTGATAAAAGGAAGACTAGGAAAAATATGGGCCCTTTCCAGAAGGAATCAGGAGGTGTGGTTGCCTGGTATATGGAGAAAGTTGAAGTACTCACTGACATTTTTGGCTCAGTCTTCACAGGCAAGTGCTTCACCATCCAAGTTGCAACAAGCAAAATCAGTAACGGGGAGAATGAAGAACTGCCCACTGTAGAAGATCAGATTCGAGCTCTGAAGGTCCACAAGTCCATGGGACTTGATGAAATGAATCCACAGGTTCTGAGGGAACTGGCTGATGAAGTGACTAAACCACTATCCGTCATATTTGAGAAGTCTTGGCAGGCCACTGAAGTTCCCGCTGACTGAAAAAGGGGAAACAAGCCCCATACTTATAAAAAGGGAAAAAAGAAAGACCCAGGGAACTACATGTCAGTCAGTCCCACCTCTGTGTCTGGTAAGATCACGGAACAGGTCCTTATGGAAAGTATGTTAAGTCACAGGTCAAATGTTGAGGAATACATTTAATGCTTGCTGTACAAGCTATCAGTACAGGCTGCAGGTTGAGCTCTGGGGGCAGGAGCCAGAGCCCAAGGCAAGAGGTCATGAACTATCAACCCTTTGGATAACAAAGGGTCTGGGGTGACTGGACACAGCAGGAGCCAATGACCCCCAGACTTTTCCGCATTTAGATTGTAGGTGTATAAAAGACCAGGGGTTCCTTTGTTCAGGGTCCCTCCCTCAAGGCACCCAACTTGAGCTGAAATTTTGTTATTTAGTTATTGCTCCATGACTAAATTATTTTAAGGATCTGGACATCTAAGACTCTGCTATGGGGAACTTGTGGTTGAACTGCTAAGGAAACCTGGTCTGACAGTGTGAATGTGTGTGGGGGGTGTAGCTGTGAAGGACCTTCAGTCCCAGCTCAGGTGATGTGACAGTGGCTTTTGTATGGTTGGATAGGGAAGTTTCCCTAACAGTAAAAAGACAATTGACACTGTCCCACACAACATCCTTATACCTATGTAGAGAGACATGGATTTGATGGATGGACTGTTCAGTGGATAATTGGTTTGATGGTTGCATCCAGAGAATAGTGGTTAACAGCTCTACGGCCAGGTGGAGATCAGTCATAAGTGGCATTCCTAAGGTGCGGGTATTGGGACCAACATTGTTCAACATCTTTGTTGGTGACATGGATTACAATTCAGGGCATCCTCAGCAAGTTTGTTGATGACACCAAGGTGTGTTGTGCACTTGACATGCTGGAGGGAAGGAATGCTGTCCAGAGGGACCTGGACAAGACTGAAAGGTGAACCTCATGAAGTTCAACAAGGCCAAGTGCAAGGTCCTGAACATGGATCCAGGCAATCACAAGCACAAATACAGGCTGGGGAATAAATGAATTGAGAGTGGCCCTGAGGAGAGGGACTTACGGGTTCTTATGGATGAAAAGCTGAATATAAATCAGAAATGTGCGCTTGCAACCCAGAAAGCCAACCCTGTCCTGGGCATCATCAAAAGCTGCATGGCCATCAGATCAAGGGAGGTGATTCTCCCTCTTCACTCTGCTCTTGTGAGACCCTACCTGTAGTGCTGCATCTAGTTCTGGGGTCCTCAGGACAGGAAAGATATTAATGACCTCTTGGACTGAGTCCAGAGAAGGCCATGAAGATGATCAGAGAGCTGGAGCACCTCTCCCATGAGATTAGACTGACAGAGTTGGGGCTGTCCAGCCTGGAGAAGAGAAGACTCTGTGGAGATTTTACAGCAGTCTCCTAGTACCTAAAGGGGCTGCAAGAGAGCTGAGGAGTGGGAATGAACTTAAACTGAAAGAGGGTAGATTTATGTTAGATATTAAGAAGAAATTCTTTACTATGAGTGGGGTGAGGCTCTTGAACTGTTTGACCAGAGAAGGTGTGGATGCTCCATCCCTGGAAGTGTTCAAGGCCAGGATGGATGGGGCTTTGAGCAATTTAGTCTAGCGGAAAATATCCCTGCCCATGGCAGGGGTTGGAACTGTGATGATTTTTAAGGTCCCTTCCTATCCAAACCATTCTGTAATTTTATGAGCCCTATATGTTGAATAGTACTATCAAAAGAGTACACTGAATTTCACTTAAAAAGAATGAGACTATTCAGTTCATCAAAGTAAAGTCAGTCTTGATAGAAACCCTGTCCTGTAACTTCAGCTCTTTTGCTTAACACAGTTGAGGAAAACATATGTCATGAATTTTACATGATGTCAACTTGTCTACAGTGAGTTGTAATTTTTTTTGTGTTGAGAATTAAATATTTTTCACTCTCATCTGGTTTTGCAATGAATGCATTTGACCTATGAAAAAATAAACAAGAATCACCATCCAGATCCTTATTATGAACAGTAAGAGCATTTTTATTTACTTTTAAAAGCTTTAAAGGCAGCAACCATAAACACATGCAAGTAGAACAGAGCAGTCTAGCTTTAATGCAGAACTCATTAAACTATTTTCTCCATTTTTTGGGTACAACTGATTTGTGATTACAGCTGGGAATATATATATGTCTGAAGTGATTCCCCAAATGTTTTACACAGATGGCTTTTGGTTGATTTAATCTCAAACTACTTTTTTTTTTTTTTTATGCTGCTGATTTTGAATGTGTTTTTTCAACAAATGTTGTTGGTTATCAAAGGGATGTGTGGGTATTTCTCCTCTTTATATGGTTCTATGAAACACATAAACAGGATAAAGGCTTAATTGGGTAGTCTGTGATGTAAATATTCTAAGTGTTGTAGATACTGTCATCAAGCTTTCACTGTCTGCAGAAGAGAAGTATAACCTAGTGATTAAACTAGTGGACTGTGATTCAGGATATCAGAGTTCAATTCCGTCATCTAAATGTACCGTAATACAAAACTCTAAGCTTCATTCTTTAGTTTCCACTTATGGTTTGTCTTTACCCATCATCCAGTTGCTTGGTTCAATCCTTTTGTGCCACATGAAGGAGGATACTGCAGGCTAACAGTGAAAGGTTAATGCATAAGGGAACATGCTTTGAAATCAAATGACCTAAATTATTGTTGCGTTGATTAATATGCAAGAGATATTGTGTGTGAGACAGCATCATCCTGAAACAGTCTCATCTAAGTGAAAGGACATAGAAATATTCACCCCCTGGGCATTCTGAAAATATTTTTAGCTTCATTGGTATGGAACCAATATCCTCAGGAGCTGGAATTGAATGTTCTTAACGCGAGGCAGAAGAAGCAAGTGCAGCACAATAACAAAATGTGACATGCCATTAGCAGAGTCCCAGTGATTCTTGCTCTTCCTTGTTCCCCAAATAAATGTGCATTAGTAACAGAAATCTTCCTTTTAAGACCAAAGGATTGAAAAGTATAGACTATCAGGCCTAGAGACCACTGATTTCAGGTGACATAATGGAGTCACCTGACAGAGCTGAGAAAAATCCTGTGTGCGCAGAAATCATAGATCTCCCAGTTGTAGGATGTCACTGTTTTTTCCTGTGGGTTAGTGATAAAGTGAGAGAACAAAGACTGCTAGGGAATAGACGTGCTTGATGGCAGGTGAAGGGAAAGCTATAGTTGAGGGCTGAGCACCTGATTGCAGACGGGCAAGAGAGAAAAGGAAGAAACCTGTGTGGGATGCCCATCACACTTTTTAGTTAGACGAGGACTTAAGTAATACATAAAACAGCAAATTCCATCTTCACTGGATAAGATAGCAGTAGGCAGTGCTGTCACAGGGAAAAAAAATAAGGAAAAAGAGAAAAAATATTTAAGGAAGATAGAAGGAAAGATGGAGAACTAAATATCTGATCTGCCCCAAAGAGGCACAATCTCAAGCATCCTCTGACTGAAATCCTCACTACTTTGTGATGGCTTCTATTTATTTAGAACAGGAATATTGAATATTTTATTTACTGGGTCCCCCTGAACTGGCTTGTTTTATCCAGAACTGGTCAAATCAAAAGCACTAACTCCTTTTCTCCATCAGCTCTTTAGATATTTGTTACTACAGCAATGCCCCTTCAGCTTTCCAGACGTGAAAGGAAAACTCACATCAGAGAGTGACAGCTTGTTTCTTTACTGCTGCTTTTCACAGCTCAGTGAGCTTCAGCAAAGTTGTGCTTTGCTGTACCTAACTTTCTTGCTCTGCCTTAGCGTGCTGAAGAGCACCCTTGTTTCCAAAGACATTTGGCAATTAGCCATAAATGGAGCTTATTCTTTACTGCCATTGGTGGGAGAGAGGGATTAAATTGATTTCTTTTCTTACAGATGCCTCTGGCCAGCATGGCATAAACTCTCATATCACACATTACATCTGCAATGTGTACTAAAGTTGCAATTGGTTCGTACTATACAATTAACATGAAACAAGGAGAATGACACCTCAAGAACAGAACAAGAACCTAGATAAAATTTGTTGAAATTAAACTGCTTGTTGAAAAGTTTTTTTAAAATCAGTTTACTTCTTGTTTTCATTTTGAAATTGATGAGAATTGGGTTTTTTGTAATCTATTCAGTCTTTTTTGTTTTGTAGGATCTTTTTTCAGGGATGGTGGGGTTTTCTGATTTCTTTTTGTTCAATTCTTCTTCTGATCCTTCTCTCTGCTGGCCACTTGCCAGAAGTCTTGGATGTGAAAATGACCATAAACCACTGCTATTCTTTGACACGTATCTGCTGTAATCCATAAAATTCTAAGTTTTTGAACAAAATAATTCATCGATTTAGGACCAGGGCAAAGTGACTTGCAAATTTTTTGAACAGGGTAATGCATTTCCTAAGCATTTGTGTTCCATGTGGCATTTTAGACTATTGTGAATATTTAAAAAGATTTTATAAAACAATATGAACGAGAAAATATACATGTACACGTATTCCTAAGCCAAATGTATTTCAATTTCACTAAGCTAATAAAAAATGGCACAAAGCAATAATAAAATTGAGGTCACAGCCAAGAATTAATCAATGAGTTCAAATGTTCAAATTATTAAGCTTTCAAACTAACAGTGCAGGTAATCAAATCAAATTATGAGTTTGTCACTATTTGAATTACTTTAAGTTAGTTTTCCTTGGAAAAATTTAAGGAGGAGATAGATTTCTTTCCTCTATGATCTATAAGTACAAATATTTGTGGGGAAAGAATAAAAGTTCCCACAAGATGGTAAAGTACTTAATCTAAGTGCAGTTTTTTCTCTTAGCTTTGCTCATCTGGATGTTAGTCAGTAATTTTAAAGTAGTCATGTAGTCCTTGTGGAAGTGACAAAAAGAGGCACAAAACAGAGCTCTATTCTGCTTTTCTAATCTCAAATGTTCAATTTAGACTGAGGTGAACTACCCACTGCAAATCTCTCAGTTCATGTAAAGAGTATGTACATGATTATTTTGGTCTGGACAACTATTTTAGTTATGAAAAATCCTGCTTTAGACATCTAACTTTTATTTTCTTTTTATGGTTAGGTAAAAATGATCTGGGCCTGAGCATTTGTTCTAAGCTTAGCCCTTTGACAACATAATTCAGAATATACAAGTGATGAACTCCCTTTGTTTGTCTTAGCAGAGTATGACTAGATGAATGCCATTTGAATGTCTCCTCCTTAAATCTCACTGCTACACATTACTGTGGTTGTTCTTATTCCACCCCCTAACTTTAGAACAAAAGAACCTTTTCAAAGACTTCACACAGAGGTGATGGATAAATCATACACATTAACCGCTTTTGAATAACACTATTTTAACCTGAAAAGTCTATTAATTCTCTGATGTTTACTTTAAGAAAATTATTTAAGGCATTGTTTATGCATATGCTGACACATGCATATAGTATAATTGAAAAAAAAAATAATAAGGAAAAAAAGATGAAGGCAATTGTCATCACACACAAAGAGACTGAATTCTACTTAATTTCTTCAAAACTTTCACTCCAGTAGTTGTTCTTTGTTATCTTTATGTAGACAGTAAATTTACTGTCAGGACTGGTAACACATTCAGGATATCTGATCAGATGGCAGGCTACTCATACCGGCTTTATTAGTGAGTCAAGTCTTTAATTTTTCCCTTTTCTGTTTAAAGAAAGGTGGACACCTTTGACTGTGATTTACAAGAAAAGATAAAGACTCATCATTCTGGTGCAAAGATTTTTCTTTTTCAGGATGCTAGCCTGTATGCTTTATCCTGTGTGTACATCTGCGGCTTTTTAGCCAGTTGAGTGGACACAAATCCTCATGGCTCAATCTTATAAAATCAAATCTTTAGTGTATGATAAAGAATTCTATGACTGAGTAGCCCTAATGTTTGCCAAACCCAGCCATATTGATTCCAGATATAGATACTCAGAATGGATTTAAAAAGGGAAGTCATGATGCTGGCCACCATGATGGGTGTTATACAAGCAGTTGACAGAAACTCATCCTTCACACAAATACTTAAAATATACACATAACTAAAAAGAATTTTCACATATTTAACACTTAGGGAGTTGGGTATTTGTTATTGAATAATAAGGGGAAAGGGAGCGTTAGCCAGTTAAACATTAGGTGTTTAAGATACTTCTTTTTCTTTTTCTTTCACAATCTGTAGAGTGATAGACATCTCTACTGGGCAATTTGGCCTGTCTAATTTAGGCATCTCTCTTACTGTCATATGAATCGTCATCTAAAGGAACCTATATTTGTATTAACCTTGGAGTGGGTCTAGGTAATTAGCTTAGGCTCGGTAGTTATTTTTAGATGGTAAATATATACAAGCGTTTCTGGCCGAGGCTTCTTTAAATTTTTCTGAATATGCCCTCTTCACACTGAATTTTCCTGGGCATGATTTAAACCTCAACCCACCATCCTTATCAGATGCAAAACTGAACCTAACTAACTTTTTAGGCATCTATACTTCAGACATGTAGTCATTCAGTAGCCTAGACGCAGATTTCTAGTGCCATCTGAGATGCCCCAGGGTATTCCATGTGGCTCTGAGTAATGCTCCTGTTGCTTGTGTCATTCTGTCAGCATTTTGTGGATGATTTGGACACTCCATAGTGTTGCAAATTGCACAATATGTTTGGCAACTGAACAGAGCCTGTAGGGTGGAAGTCAGCTCCAGATTAAGACATTTAAACTCAGATGCCTGCATGTAGGTGTTTACCTGTGAGTTAAGTGCCTAAGGTCCTGCTTTACTCAATGAAAATTTAATCGCTATACTGAAGCCTGAAAAGCAACTCTGCTGACCTTCTGGCTTTAGCCAGACTTAAGGTCAATTGAATTGCTTTGGACTCTATATATTGACGAGGGACTCAAAGCCTAGGGCTAGAAGCCAGACAGAAGGCTTAAGGGCATCTCAGATAGCTCCAGAGGCTTGTGTGAGGACAAATTAATGGACTTAGTCTGTGCTGCTATAATAGGAGTTTGGACACTGTTTCACATGCAGACATCTACATGTAGGCATATTAAACTAATGATAGTTTTATCTCAAATTGAAACACACCATGAAGGTGGAGGAGATAAATCCTGTGCTTGATATCCAGGCACATGGTTACTGGTATTAGATATGTCAACATTTCTCATGATGAACAAAGGACTGTATATTCATAAACATAATTTCTACAGCTTCAGACAAGATGGGCCAGTAAATCACTGGCAGAGTTTGTGACTCAAGGAACCCGACACAAACTTCTGAAACAGTAGACAAAAATCTAATAGACACCAACAAAACCAAAAATGACAGTGTGAAGCTGAAGGCAATTACTGACTTGAAAAAAGATATGAATTTAGTGACTGCACTTGATGAGGCAGACCCAGCAAAGTCTGTGAGCAGCAGACAGATTGATGCAGATGAATGGTATGATGAATCTATGTTGCAAGGAAATACTGAACAAAGAGATTAGGAGGCAGAGAAAGAGATGAGTAGAAATATATCAGGAAAAGTTATTTTAAAAGGGAGAAAGGTCCCGGTTTTGACACTGTGTGGGCTGAGGAAGCTCTATGGACCAACTCTATGAAACAAGGAATCATTTCTCTTTTATAACCCTTAGCTCATACACAGTAAAAAACATTCCTTCTACCCAAATACATAGATCCCCATGTTTATTGCCAATGGTTTTGCTACTTGAGAAAATTTTGGCAAGGGAGGTTGACAAATGTAATTAGCAAATATAGCATATACTGTTTTATATAAAATATTTTGAGACAATTGCCCTTAAGGTTAGTGTGGAGAGTCTTGGCTCTCACTGATAATGCTGGCGAGGGAAGAATGAAGGAAGTGAAAATAATGCCAGTCCACAGTAACGACCCATCGGGAGTGCCGTATGCTCCATACTGTGAGCTGTCAGGGAACCTTTAGTTCCAAGGAAATATGGATATTCATTTATGTCTTGCATGTGTCAGACACATTGGAGCTGACATTAAAAAAATCAAACTAGGCAAGTGCTGTAGTGTTACATCTTACATTTAAATCATTGTGCTGGCAATAATTTTTTATTTGAGCCTATTGGGGTGTGAAAAAATTCCTGGCTAGAAAACTCTTCCGTGTCAAGTCTCGGTTAATAAAAGGAGATGGTACAGTGACTAAGACTCACGAATTCTGTGCTTTGGTGCCTTGTTTTTTTCCTGGAAGGGGAATTAGGATTTTTTGCAGGGACTAGTTCATGGTTCTTGCCAAAGAACCTAAGAGAGAACAAATGTTTTTAACAGGCAAAGCAGGGAATTAATTCACTGATTTGTGTTACATGATAGGGTCATTACATCAGTGTTGGCTGAAAGCATAGAGAATACCTTATTCATGCTTTACTTGAGAGTTTCCTCTGCTGGGAAACTGTTCATGAGAACCCTGCACACCTTTGTAATCTCTTTTCCATGAGTAGAACTGGACCAGCACAGGAAATGGGATTATCATCCAAAGCATAGATTTGCTTGCATGTTCTCCATGGCCATTTAGAAGTCAGATTTTACAGTATTACCTTCAGTTCTAGGTTGAAACTTCAACCTCCTTATGCCGGATTTTGTACAGATACACCTGGTATGCTAATCCAGCCCAAAACTTAGTGAGAAGAAGGCAGATTTATTACAGTAACAGTTAAGAAACTGTAGTATAGAGAAGTAATTCTCTTAGACCCTGGCCTAAATCTGTGTCAAAGAAAAGAAAAAAAAAAGTCATAGTTGAGTCTGATCACCAAGATTTGATTCTCATCATTAGGCAATATAGATGCATTGGCAAATCAGTATATCTAAAGAATCATCAGTAAATCATGATTATTTTACATGTAATCCTGTCTTCACAAGGTGCTGCTACTCACTTGTTAGCACCTCTCCTGCTAAGAAGAGATTAGTGGTGGTTTGTAGAACACTAGCAAGGTAAGAGCCAGAGCAATAATATAACTTAAACCAGTTCATTACAGAGACATAATGCAACCTCATTTGCCTAATTGGACTTTCAGGCTGCTTTTGGATGTTAGTTTCTCTCTTTCGTAACCAGTCAGGTGTGCATGCAGGGAGTCATATTTTTTCTGACTACTGCAACGTGGGGAACTAAAAGCTACTTTGAACTCCTGCCAAGGCACTTTGTGTTTCGGTTTTGCAGAGCCTCAAGGTCATTTTGTGCAGAAGAAATACAAGCTCAGATTCCTCATGAGTACATGAGGGATGGCTTCCCACAAATATCAGCTGTACTCTGCAAGGCTTTGCCCATTTGACAGGAAGAGAGATGAAAATATTGTCTTTAATGGGCATAATTCTGTCACCAAACTCTCCATACACTTAGATTTCAGCAGTGGGGAAAGAGCTACACTGGAAAAAGAGCAAGATCTGCTTTCCCATGCAACTAACTCAGCAACATCTCTTCTACCTAGAAATCTTCTGGTATCAGCCCAAAGGCTCATTTGCACAAACTGACACTGAAGAACAAGGAATATGAAGGACTAAAGGATTAAAAAAATAAATCTAAATGCCCTCCAAACTGTCTTATACGTAACATTTATACATGGTTTCATTCACCTGTTTAATTCTCTTTCCCCTGCAGGCCTGCTAACTAGGAGACCAGCACACCTCATTAGTATTTACATTCTATTGAGTGCTTCATTAGCCCTGGTATTGTATTAATGATAGCTAGGGGAAAATAACCCAGAAAGTGAAGTTTGGAAATGGAGACTGTTTAGGATGTGATCAATCAAATAAATATATAGTTTCATGTAAAGGACTGGAGGAAAAATTGACCTGAATGTTACTTCCAATCAACATAATATATGGAAATGGATGGAGGTATCTTTGATTACTGCTGTCCTTGCTCTTTTGCTGATGGAGTGATGATCATGCTCATACTACCATTTTCTTTTGCACAGACAGACTACTGCGTAATGCAATGCACACTGACACATAGAAATCTTCCAGACAGGATTCATGTGTGCAAGGATCTTTGCACCTCCATGCTTTGCATGTCCCTGATTCCCACTCTTGATGTGCTCCAGTAGAGGAGGTCTGTAAGTGTGTGTGTGTGCCCATTTAAGATGTGGGCTCTGTAATGACAGAAGCTAGTACATATTTGCATTTAACTTATGGCGTAACTTACTGTGTTTTCAGAGCAAAATCTAAGGTTTTAATTCCTGCTGACATGAAGAAAGGAGGAAAGCAGATCCCAAACTGGGATCTTAAAAACAGTAAGATTAGTCTTCTGTGATCCATTGTGAGACTGTGACTTTTTTCATCTCCCTGCACCAGTTTTCCCCTTCCTCCTCCTGTTCTTTTCCAGAGGACCTCTGGGAATCAGCGCTACCTCTTCGTATATGTTTGTATCTTTTTTTTTTAAATAACGTTGACCTGATCTTGAGTAGAATTTCACAGCCTTGTAATTCTTGTAATGAGTAATAGTGATAAGGATTACAATGTGCAAACAAGTAGCTGCTGAAAAGACCTCCAGTTAATAATTTGTGACTGCTTATGTTCAAACATGAAATTTTCCTTGGTGTTTGAATATTTCCTGCAATTTTCTAATATATACTTATACTCCCCCCCCCCAACCCCTGGACAGATCAGCTAAAATTCAGTCTTCAGGGACTTCATAAATAGGCATGCAGTTAGCTTTTCACAGGTTTTTTATTCTACTTTGCTCATGATGTATGGCTTAACTGCTTATTGTAAAGGAACGTCTGGGAGTTGCACAGGCTGGGGTTTTTTTCAAGAATATGCCTCTTGTCACTGTTATTGACATGAAATGGTGTGTATTTCAGCACTTAATTGGTGGCTTAATACGTTTTCAGTGTTCAGCACTCTGCCATTCTGAGATTACTTTCACTTTGGCTGAGTAGAGAAAAATGGGAACATCGGTGACTGCTTGTCATTCTTATATCAATAATAGCTGAAAGCTACAGCACTAAGGTCTTGAAACAAAATGGTGACACAAGAGGCGACTGTTTTTTCATCATACTTGAACTGTCATGAAATCACATGTTGTATGTGTATGGAAGATGTTGCAAAAGCAATGAGGTTCCTGATCCATGCACTCTTCTATTGATCTTTCTGACACAGGAAGCAGGGAAAAAATACGATACTGTAACTCTCTGCAGTTGCTCTGGAGGAGGAATAGAAAAGAGCTCACATCTTTCTCAGTTAAAACCTTTTGGTTTTTTTGTAAAGATTTAACATTAGATTTCCACTCATGTATGCTTTTTGGAAAGAACCTAGATGAATTCAGTGATTGCTCTTCTTGAATGGGATATTCCACATACAAGTTCAATTTGATCCTTGACATAATTTTGCAAGTCAAACAGAAATCATGTTAAAACATATTCTCTGCAAGTCTGGCCTCTGCATAAAGCAATCAATATTCTTTAATTAAAGGGTGATACTATTGATTCTAATTAAGCAAAATTGCCTACCTCATTCATTTACAGTTCATATGTGTTCCTAGAGACAAGATGACTTAGTGCTCTTAGTACTACTTTCCAAATACAAGAGAAACATACTTATTTTTTAAAAAAATCTCAACTCTAGCACCAAGTGCTACATGTGTCATTTTTCTCTTGATGAATAGACAATCTGATGTGTATAAACATAATTTTAAAATAATAAATTATGTAAGTAGGCAATACAAATGTGCAAACATACGGTTTTGGAAAATTGAATTTTTAAATGTTGGAATCATTAGATCGCTGAAAAAGCTCTGCAGCTATTAGTGGCACACTTTAATATATCTTGGAGACAATATTTTTCACTCCAAATAATCTGTCAGGAAATCATTTCTGTGAAAAGTGTACATGTATTCTATGCTGAGGTGTGCTAAAGAGAAAACCTTATAAGCACATTTATCATTTCATTTGAAAAGAGGAATCTCAATTATATTGACACAAACTGCAATTTAATATAAACCATGAAATGATTGTTTATATTCTTTTTTTTTGTGACAGGAACCAATATGTAACCAAGGGTTAATGACCCGAAGTTTTCTGAAAAGCTACATTTTAATTTTCATTGGAGGATAATTTAAAGAGAGAAACTTTAATTCACTATATACATAAATATCCTAGTGTTAACCCCTAGGATTGGTATGGCCTTAGGATGCTTTGCTTAATTACATTTTTTTGTATTTTCTTTTTTTTCTGGGAAGTGCCATTAGACAGTAATTAGAAAATTATGACATAGACTGAAAAATGTATTACCTGAGGGTTTCATGTCTGGTTTTGCAGAGGAGATATACAGTGTATCAAAGACCTGAGAGAGTAATGGATTTGGAAGACATTAAGAACAGAGCATTTATGAGAAAATTTAAAATGAAATAAAAAAAACCAAAAGTAATGAAAAACCTGCTGACATTTAATGCAAGCAGTGAGGTCTGTAAGTGTTAGATGTGTACTTGATTTATTTTTGAGATAGATCTGGTCTGATTTGTTTTCCTAGTAACACCAACAGATGAGCTTATAAGAATGGCTGTATTACAATCTACATGGAAAATTTCAGTCAAACAAATGTGGAAATTCCTGACAGTGTTTTACTGATACATAATGTTTTCTTTACACAGCTGGAGGCAACCATCTGGACCTGTTGTTTGTGGACAGAGAAGGACTGGTGGATGATGTCATGACTGGACTTGTCTTGGATGCAGTGCTCATGAAATGATGGAGTTAGCAATTATTGGAGAAGTAAGGAGGGGGATCAGCAAAACTACCACCTAGAACTTCCAGAGGGCAGACTTTGGTCTTTTTAGGACACTGATTGAGAGAGTCCTAAGGACTAAAGGAGTCTAGGAAATCTGGGGTCGCTTGTCAGCAGCGACTGAACATGAGCCAGCAGTGTGCAGAGGTGACCAAGAAGGCCAGTGGCATCCTGGCCTGTATCAGCAATAGTGTGGTCAGCAGGAACAGGGCAGTAATTTTTCCCCTGTACTCAGCACTGGTGAGGCCACATCTCAAATCCTGTATTCAGTTTTGGGCCCCTCACCGCTGGAGGGACGTTGAGGTGCTGGAGCAGGCCCAGAGAAGAGGAATGAAGCTGGTGAAGGGGTTCAGAGCTCAAGTCTGACGAGGAGCAGCTGAGGTAGCTGGGGGGTTTAGTCTGGAGAAAATGAGGCTCAGAGGTCACCTTCTTGCTCTCTACTGAAATTACCTGAAAGGAGGTTGTGGTAGGGTCAAGTCTCTTGTCCCAAGTAACAAGTAGAAAGTGGTCTCAAGTTGTGCCAGGCAAGATTTAGGTTGAATATTAGGAAAAATTTACTCACCAGAAAAGGTTGTCGTGTGCTGGAACAGGATACCCAGGAAAGTAGCTGAGTTACCATCCCTGGAGGTATTTAAAAGACATGTAGATGTGGCATTTAGAGATAGAGTTTATTGGTAACTTGGCAGTTGCTGGATTACCAGTTGGACTCAATGATCTTAGATGTCTTTTCCAACCTAAGTGATTCTATGATTCAGAGCAACACAGTTACAAAGGGTGGTAAATGTTATGGCAAATATTACAGTATAGATTGTTTAGGCACTTACATGGAGTACTGAAATCTTACCAAAAATACACTTGCCATTCCAGAGGAGATGGGAAATTGTTTTATATAAACCTGCTTGAATTATTGATCGTTTGAAATAAGCCTTGATCTTACAGCTAATTTTGCTGAGGGCGAAATTAATAGCCATGTGGTAGACAATGGACTACAGATGAATATGTTGCCTGGAGCCAGCCATTCAGTGAGAAGACATGGTGAATTTTGTGATTCATGCCCTATAATTTTAAAACAAAACTGGAGTGAATTAAAAGCTATATAATACTGCTAGTATATTCCATCTACTTTGTTGCAAAAAACCAACAGGAGATATTGTACAATCTTTCTTCAAGCTCTAAACCTGCAGAGTTTTTGGTGGATTTTGAAAATAGCCCAAGGACATTGGAGACATGCCAATATTGTCAAAACTGACCAATCTATTTATATAGCTGCTTCTGCTCTTTGAAATGTTGAATGGAAGAAGTAAACAAAGTTATGAATGATAAAGGGTCTTTGGGCCCTCAAATTGAAAGAAAAACACCCTTAAAGGTTATAATTAGCTCTGTTTGAGAGTTCTGGCAGGCTAATGAGGGACTGATGAGCAGGACCAACAGTAGTTATCTACACTGCATTTAACAGCTAAAATAAGCCAGGCTGGTTCAGCAGTATAGGGCAACTCATATCTGTCTGACTTAACTGTTTCTCCTAGGCACATGACTCCATATGTTCAAGCGAGTGGAAAGTGTCACTGTGCTATCCATCACTGATACAAGGGATGGTCTGGGAGTGGGGACACTGGCCATGACTGTGCCAAGGATCTTGCCAGCAGTTAGCTGGGATGGATGATCATGAACCAGTGCTTGAAGCTGTATGCTCATCCTGTTTACTATTCTTTTTAACATAGGAATAATCACGGTCATCATCTTCTTGCAATTTTGTCTCTTACTTAAATCAGGTAGTAAAGTGTTGATTTTGTTCCCTGCAGTACATTGGACAATGCACAACAAATAAAACGAAGCCACTGGAGAGATGAAAAACAGGGAGTTATTACCAAGAGATCAAGATAAGGAGTAAGGTACCTTGTTATTTTGCAACATGTATCTGCAAGTTTCTAGTTATTTATAGTCAAATTGTGTCCCCAGATATAGATAACTGAGAGGAGCCCTTTCATAGGTACAAACCAGCACAGAAATGAAACTGCTTGGTGTATGAACAGTGATACAATCCCTACAGAAAGTGAGAGCACTGGTTTGGAGGAGACAGAGGTATGTAGCAAACTCAAAGCCATTTGGCTGACGGATACATTTTGCAGCTTAATATGTATCTTATCTCCAGTTACACCTATTCTTTGTTTGCTGTCCTTGTGTTTCCTGATGCTGCAGCCAGCTCTCTGATTGCAGTGATGAAGAGAGACATGTGGCACTGAATTTCAGTTGTGCATTGATCTTGCCGGGAATTAGCGAAAAAAAAAAAATCAATTGGAGCATCTTGGTTGCCTGCCAAAAAATAAGATGTAAATGACTCATAGTTACTGTATGATGGGTCAGCTTAACAGGTGCTCTGGATAACTGACATGACAGAACATAATGGTTATTGTGGAGAGGCAGTTATAGTATTGACAGGAACATGGAGGCATTTAGGAAAAAAAAGCAAGTAGCAGATTGAGACATCCGTGGTGATGCCAGAACCAGTGATTTTTTAACACTTTCTGAATGAGAGTCACTGTATTTTTGTCACTGGAAAGGTGGTCTGTAGAATTAATAGATACCTGATGAGGTGCATTTGATAACCTGGACCAAATACTTGTATGTAACCAGGCTGTGACAATTTGAGGGGAATTTAGGTAATGAAAAAAAATACAGAGGCATAAAAATAATAAACTGAGAACTTGGGCTAGGAAAAAGCGTGTTGTATTTCTCATTAATTCAAAAACTTAGAACTCTTATTAATCTGTAGATCCAATATATCAAATCATTCTGCAGCTTGTATATGGACTTACAGGCTTGACTTGACCCTGTGTGCATAAGGAAGAAGGGAAAACTGCCAAGGGCAATTTTATCCTCTCTTCTCTGGAAAGCACAGATAATGTACATGCCTAAAGCTTAATCAGAGAGTCTGAAAGATATCAGGTTTCAGACTTCTTCCCTTGTGGAACTGTCTGGTTATGCTGGTGAAAGTGTTCTGTGACAATTCATTCCACCATGGCCTCATTCTACTTCATAGTACGGTGGGCAGAACCAGGTTCTCTCATGTACAATACCTGAAACACAGCCTGATTTAATAGGTGGCAGCCCTACCCAGGGCAGAGAGGGTATGTATATCTTTAAGGTCTCTTCCAACCAAACCACTCTATGATTCTATGAATACTCAGAAAGTGAATACACCCTCACTGTACCCTGAAGTAGAACACACCAAGGACATAACATGGAGGGCTTGGCTTTGAATCCTCAATGGTAGGGTTTATTTTGGAACAAGCTATGAAGATGACCCATAAAAAATCTCTTCCTTTACATCTCCTCCAAGACTTGACATAGCTATTTCATCCCAAGCTTTTCACTGATTTCCCATTTTCTGTGGGGACTGCAGTCTTCCTTACGACTGAGTCTTTCCTCTTCTGTGTCTTCTATGCCTTATGCAGAATCACAAAGGCTTATTCTGGCTCAGCATCCTCAGATACTTTTTGGGAAAGTGCCTTCGTCCTTTCTCCCCAAAGGGTGGTGTGTGCCTTGGGGTGAAGTAGCAAGGAAAATGAGCACCTAGTCTACACCAAACAACAAAATGTTGCAAGTCAGTAAAATGCATCGACCTTCTATCATGATCCATATAATATGTTTGGGCAACTTATATATAGCATAAGAGAACAGATATTCTCTTTCATCCCAAATGGACTGGGTATAACTGCCTGAAGGAAAGTGTACAGAAATGTATTTTTATATTTATGAGCTATCTCATTTTCTATACAATCTCCATATACACTGGAGCTTAAAATAGCAAAACTACCTGTGAAATCCATAGATTTCATTTACACTGTGTATATCTCAATGTTCCTCATTCCTTTAAGGGACAAGATGTAGATGACGTAGGTATGCATCATATCTCTGTGAACCCTGATTTCTCTGAGGAATCATGTATGCAAGTACACTGCAATGGAAGCCAATTTTGGGGGGTAACTTTTAACTACTTATAATAGAAATCAACTTTTTTTTTTTTTTTTTTTAAGTGAGAACCTTTGTATTATTATTTAAATACACTGGGCCAAATTGATTTGCTGCATAACTCCCTGATTTCAACAGAATTGCAGCAGGGAGAAAACTGTCCTATTTTGCCTGGCTGAGTGTTGAATTCCAGATTGTTATAATTTTTTTAATTTTCTCAACAGTAGGCAGGAGACTATCTACTTGGCTTTTCCAGAAATCTCTTTGATTTCCATGTAACAGCTGATGACCTCAGTTATACTTCCAGTCATGTTCTGTGTTGGCAATTGCAAGAGCTGTAAAAAACCCAAACAACTTTTTATGAGATTCAGGAACTGAGTGAGATCTGGCTGACATTTCACAGACTTCAGTTGAGTTGCTTTATACTTTAAGCTAAGATACCAGTATCTCTCAGTACATTCTCATTCCCATGTCCACATGTACCTTGCACCATCATTCACCCACCTCTATTCTCTTTTCCCATCTCCATATTTTGGGACCTGCAAAAGCAGGAGGAGAAGTGGTTTCCTTTACCTCAGCTTTATTCGACTGAGTGACTGGCTCATTTTTTCCCATGTATTTCAGGGAGGAGTATGACCTGTCAGGATATGTCCTTCTTTTACGCTTTTCAACCGCTAGATGTCTCTAATGCTGTAAAAAATTCAGGGGAAAAAAAAAGCCATTTGAACCCTGGTAAACAAGGGAAACAAAGTTGCAAGTTGATAATTATGGAGACTGACTCTTTGTGCCATAGTTCATTGGTGTTTTCTCTCATAATTCCCACTTAAAAAAAGGTACTCCTCCTCTTTTTCTCCTGACAGTCACCTATTCCTTTCCTCTTATTACCAAAAGCAAAATATTAATGTACTAATTTTTCAAATTCCTCCTTCTCTACTAAATTTCCATTTGGGAAATAATTAGTCAGCTCTCACAGGTGTGATCCTGCCTCCATTTTTGAAATCGGGCTTCGCTTTTGCAAGAGGTCTGAAGGGCTTGAGAATCTTCAGTGGACTGAGGAAAGTAGATTTATTGTTTATAAATCAGTTCAAACTATGGCCCCCTCAGAGCAAATTCAGAGGACATAGCATTCAAGAACAGTAGCAGTAGGATCAGTAGCAGCTGATCAACAGGATTCATAGCGTTTTCTCTGTCTCCCTTTTTTTCCCTCATTACCAGTGGAAAAAACTGTTGACACACCTGTTGGAAGCACAGAGGGAAAAAAATGTTGAGATTTTAAAAGCATTGACAGGATAAGAAATTATTTTCCTGTCCAAGTCCAGTAGCACACCATAGATGTTAGCATACTAGTATGCTTGGATATAGGAGCTTCAAAATGACTTTCAAAGATCTGTCCTCAGATTTTAGGTTCCCTGAGAACCAAGATATTTGCAACCATGATCTTGAAGTTATTGCAAAAATTTGAGATCATGGGAGCAGGGCAGATTGATCATGGATTGAATTGGGTCTGTATAAGTTGTATCTAGTCATCAGAAAAAACATATTGGGATATTTTATTGAGGGAAGCAATATTAAACTTAATGAGTTTCCAAATAAGAAGTTACTTGGAATATTATATTTTCGTTATACTTTTTTTTTTTTTTTTTTTTTTTTTTTTTTTTTTTTTTTTGTCTTAATAAACCTTGTACTTTTGAATAACCTTACTTCAGTCTGTGGACTAACCCCTTAGAGATAGATTTGTGAACTACTTCTGGGGATAAACTTTCTTAATGCCTTCTGTAAACTTCTAGTGCTGACAGACTACAACATCTGAGGACCAGGCACTGAGAAAGTTACTCTTGGCTATGAACTTTTACTCTTAGTTATGAACATTACATGATTATCAATAGTCAGCTCATGCTAGACATTTTATACATCACTTTCTGAGCTAACACTTTAGTTGTATTTGACTTCCAATAGTCATATATGTGTTCCAGTGATATTTACAAAATATTGATAAAAAGGAAAAAAAACCCAAGCCTGTTATTCACTTAAATCTCAACCAAACTCAACAGTGACATGCCAGATTGATGTCAACAGTTCTTCCCATCTTTTACATAATTTACTGTGTGCAGTTCTGCCTCTCCCTAGTAGTTCATATGTCTTCTTTGTTACAGGCGACAGTTATGTTGCTCCTTCCCATCACCCAGTTATTTATAAACCTTTAAAGTCTTTCTGTAGGTTAACATTTTGCTTTTTTGTTCCTTGCTGAGGTCTTCTTTTCTGTTTTCTCACCACAGCATGACTCTTGTAGCCAGCATTCTTTTTCTCTTGTTATTTGTTGTTGGGATGTCTGTGTTTTTTGTCTCGCTCCACTGACTTTTATCCATAAATTAAGTGTAATGGAGGTTGTATTTGCAGAGGTACTTGGAACAACTTCTGGCCATTTTGATCTGAGTATACTTACATCCTTACATTTCATAGTGAATCACAGCTTTGGAAGCACAACACATCACAAAAGCATTTTGAATTTCAGCAAGCAAAGGTAAAAAAATAGGCATTTATGTTTTTTTGAGAAATTATAGGCTACACAGATGCTTCCAGTGTTGAAAAGAGGGAATACTATGAGACATGTATGGTTGCAGGTAGAGTAGGTGTCTATATTTTAAGCATGGCCGTTTCTTTTTTAAACAGAGACAAATTTTTTAGGCCTGGATAACAGACGACTGAATCTCTTGAAGTGAGACAATGCAGATGTTGACTTCAGTTAGTTGCCAACACAGAGGTGTCCAGTGTAATTGCATATGTTGACTGGCAGATATGATGCAGGACCTATGTAAGATCTCACTGCTGGAGTGGCAGCTGCTGTCCAGACAGGTTAATCTGAAACATCTTAAAAGATACTACATCGCGTGAGCTACCAAGTCCAGTCCAAGACACCTAAACTGAGCAGTGGAGGCAGTATTGACCTCACCCAAATTTAGTCATCTAAAGGTAGACGTCTAGTCCAAGCTAATAATTCATCTAGGGTGGTATCAGCTGCCCACATATGAAGTGTTTTCTGTGATTAGAGATGATCTAAGATATTCCACCTTGTTGCTCTCTACTACACCAGAAGAACCCATAGATCCTGTGTCATACTTGCCAGTTCCTTATGGACATCTCAGATACTCTAGGGTTTTTGAAATGAGAGGAAATACTTATAAGGGCAACTAAGTATCTTTATAGGCTTCCTTTGTAGATAAGAGAGAGAGAAAAAAAAGATAAACTGAGCTCCAGAGAGCTATCCATCTCATTTTAAGGAAGGTTTCTCTGATGGTAGAAAGAATTGTTCCATAAAGCTACCTCTGATTCTCAAATAATATAGACGAAGTACACATAAATGCTTTATAATAGGTACCTAACTTTTAGAATCTAGATGGAATGAATCTGAAACAGCCTCATATCTCTGCAATGAAAAGTCACCATTAAATATTTCTTGATACACACCTGTTGCATATATTTCGGCTGATGTTTGATATTTCCAGTCTAAACTCCATTTTTTTCTTTAATTTACAGATCAATGACTATGTGCTTCCAAGTGATTTTCTTTCCCAATATATGAACACAAAGCTACTTAAAAAGTGCCTTGGAGCACAGCCAATGGTGAGAAATGGATACCTTCCAAGGGGAATTTGGAATGTCAGCATCTTAGGTGCCCCACAGTAAACAGAATAAATTAAAGCCCAAAGGGCATAGATTCAGGGTGAAGAGTTTGGAAATGGCTTACCAAGTTATGTTTCCTGGCCCAGCCAAATTCTGGGTAAATCCAGAGCAGGGAGAAGTGAAAGTGTCTCCAGTATATGATTTCCATATGATCAGAGAATTGTGGCTGACTATTAGTATGCTTTTAGCTTCACAAGAAGAGCCTGTAGTATAGCAAATTTGAACAGACCAAACACAAGCCAAGATAGCAAGATCCTTGGTGTCTCTTGTCTTCAGGGCAAACTTGTTTGAAAATGGAAAATTAGAGAGCTGGAAAATATCTGTATGAAGAATGTGAGTGCAGGATAGGAAGCAGGAACAACAGCTAACTCTTTTATAAATCACTATTGTCAAGTGATATCAAAGCAGGTCCTTTAACAGCAGGAGTAAGAACAGTTGTCCTACTCTCCTTTCTACAGATAGCTAAGTCAGGCCCAGAGGTCAAATCACAGAAGAGGCTGAAGACAAGATAGCTTGCAATAAACTGGCTGCTGTTGCTGACTTGGCTACCCTGCCTCCATCATAATTGCTTTTTGATGATATTAATCCCAAACATAATTTAATAATATGCTTTCTGCTTATTTAGATGGTGGTTTTAGTCAACTGCCAGAGATGAACGATGGTCATGCAGAGAACCTGAGCAACTTTTTCACTCTGATTCATGTTCTGGTTTACAAATGAGTTCCTATAAGTACATGTAAGTATAACGTTTTTTTTTCCTGATTAACGTCAAGCATGAATTCAGATTTTCAGGCTTATTTTTAATTTGAAGATAGTGCAATGATCTAGAAAAGCAACATGTATCAAAAGAAGCAGATGCGATAGATCCAACCCTATGAACACAATTTTCTAAACATCTGCTATGACTGTAAAGTACTGAACACAGAAGCTGAATACATTAATAGCTCAGTACACTCAAGAATATGTCTCAGAATCTATACAAAACCAAACACACTTGCACAAAATAAGATTTATTCACTGCAATAGAATAGGCCTGGTGTTGTTTTTCCTCTAAAGATCTGTGGGAAAAGCTGAAGTGGGGCATAGAATTGACCTTGTGTTTTGGTTGTGTGTGCCATACATGTAGAGAACTACTTTTGATTACAGTTCTGTAGAGGTGTTGTAGGGTTGTAAACAAGAAACTATGGGGTATGAAACTACATGATGTGGGACTACCTAGGTTTCAACATCCAGACACTCGCATGGAGTGGTGAGGATTACATTCAGTACCTTGCTCCACAGTCTGCACTGAATAAGCAACTGGAGGAAATTTGTGGGGTCATAAGAAGATCATATTATTTCTCTGTGACTCCGTAGTTTAGATGCATTGATTCTGCCACCCAAAAGCATGTGCGTGCTTCCTTCAAATGAGTTACCAATTCTCAGTGTAACTGCCTAGCAAGAAGACATCTGAAAGAGCAGGGAAGTGTCCCTTCTTTGTATTTTATCCTATATCTTATGTGGGGCTTGTCAAATCCCTTGCCTTTGGATAGTGTTCAGATCAAGACCTGAATTCCTCAGTCTAAACTGTCAGACACAGAGGATGGCAGTCATGGTCTTTTGTTAATTATGTGCAAGACATCTTTTTCAGGGCACACTCCAGTCTTTGTATGTGTTCCCGGTTAGCTATGAAGATCTCTCTAGCCACCATTTGTCCATAATACATTATAACAAAGAAGGAACAACACCACAATATGCAGAAAAGACCATACCTGGGATTACATTAAATGGGTTTGGGTCACAGTGTATATGAAGCAAATGGAGGAAGAGACTGGTAACTGCAAAATGGATTATTGTCCTCTAGATTTTAATAAACCCCAATAACCTTCCTTTAATTTTTGACTATATAATGTAATACTCCCTTATACACTCCTTATACAGCAGTAGAAATATTACCAGTCTTCATCAATCTCAGTATAGATTTTGAAGTAATTTGCTGATCTCAGTGAACAATTTCATACAGGTTCATTTGACCAGATGTAGACATATACATTGGAGATAGTTGCCTTGGCTTGCTTTGCACTCAGTGCAGACTAACTACAAATTATAGGGTATGACTAATTTTGTCCTAAAACCGGTCACATGTATCTTATTGGCTCTACTTCTTCCCTGTGACTTTACAGAAGGCAATTTGATGTGGCAGGTTCACATGGTCATGACAGTGTTATAAATGCCTGAGGACAGATGAAAAGACTACACTTTTTCTGTTAATCACTATGAGGCCTCTAATATCAATTTACTTCTTAAAAAATCCTCCAACTCATATTTAGTACACTTGGAGTTGAAATGTCCCCTGGAAGACTGAGTACTGGTGATTTATAGACGATCCTTCTTAGCAGGGTAAATGGCCATATTTCATTTTCTAAAAGAGAAAGATAACTAAATAATATTTGCTTATCATGTTTAATCTAGAGAAGAGAAAACTGAGAGGGAATCTCATCAATACATATAAATAACTCAAAGGCAGGTGCCAGGAGGATGGTGCCAGATTCAGTTCTAAGTGGTGGCCAGTGATAGGACAAGGAGCAATGGCCATAAACTAAAACACAAGAAGTTTCACCTCAACATGAGGAAGAACTTCTTTACACTGGGGTGGCAGAGCACTGAAACAGGCTGCCCAGGGAGGTTGTGGAGTCTCCCTCCCTGGAAATGTTTCAAACACACCTGAACACATTCCTGTGTAACCTACTCTAGGTGACCCTGCCTTGGCAAGGGAGTTGGACTAGATGATCTCCAGAGATCCCTTCCAACCTGAACTATTCTGTGATATAGGAATTAGAAATTAGAAATTGCTGTACATTTTCTTTTTTTCTTTTTCTTTTCTTTTTTTTTTCGGTCCTCCCTCTCCCCCCTCCACTTCCTCCACTTAGAGATCTCCTAGATGCACCTCCCCTTTTCAGTTTTGGCTGAATGTTCACTCTGTAGTTCTTTGCCAGCTTAATTCCATAGTTAGAACTGAGTTTGACATAGTAGATAGCAGTACATATTTAACCATACAACAATGCATTTTTAAAAATTATTCTTGTGTATTCTCCAAAAACGGTTAAACCACAGAGAAAATTCTGTTGTTTAGATATAAAATTCACAAGAAGATAAGCAATTTGCATGACTACTGACAAGGAAGAAGTTTTGGAGTTTTTTCTCCTCAAAGAGAGGAGTGCCAAAGTAAAGGCAGCATCATCTAATAAAAAAGGCATATTTACATCTAAAATGTCTTCATTTTTTATAAAATATTTTCAAATCAACGTTTATTTCTATTTCATTAGAACACTATAATTGTCCCAGAGCTTTGCCTTTCTCTCCAAAACATTTGTCAAGCTGCAATGTTGTATGATGAAGGATTTTCTTTTAGGGCCAGGCACAAGCAAGCAGAGAAAGGGAATGCAGAGTGATGATGCAGAAGAATGTGATCAGAACCTTTTCGAAGTCATTTTCTGAATAATGTTCCTTGCTTAAAGTGCCTGAATTGCCAGAAGATAAAAAGACTCAGTGCAAAACTGGTGACAATAGCTTTGGGGAAGCCATGCACAGTTAACCATTTTTCTCTGGAAATGCTTACATTGTTTTGGAATGGCTGTGGGTTGGGCCTAAGATAATTTTTTTTTTTTTTGATTAGGAAAGATTTACAAGAATATGTTTAATTTTTACTTTTTTTGGTTTTCCTTGGCAGTGCTGGGATTTTCTCAGAATAATCCATTATCTTTAAAGTTAGGAGTATGCTTCGTCCATTACCTACATCAGATGGAAATGTAAAGAAATTCTGGTGTTTTTTGGGATGACTTGTGTCCTAGGGCAACAAGGTGTCTGGAGATACCCTGAAATCATTGAGTCAGGGCATGAATGAATGTCTTCTAAGTCAAAAGAACAGAAAATAACAAAGCTCAAGTGCATCTGACAGCTGTCTTCAGGGAAAATTTCCTTTCCTAAGCACTCAGTTTCTCTGTCTTGTTTAGATTAGCCCACAAATCCTAATTTCAGTTGGCTCCAGAAAAATCAGCCTACATTTCATCATTGTTTCTTTTAACAGTCTTATATATCATACTATAATAATATCCAGAAAGAGCCTTTAGTCTTCCTTCTTTTGGGCTTGATTATCCTTGTAGTTAAATCATAACAAAGGTTGATACAAAAGGCAGCTTTGGAAGAATGAACATAAATGCATGGGGTTTTGTTCTCAGGAGATTGTAAGTGATCTCAGTACTTTCTCAGGCTCAAATAAGCCTGCTGGCATTCAAGACGAAAACTCTAAAGATTTTTAAAATTACTGCTAACAGTGACTCAAATGACCTGTTCAATATCCTTGAAAATTAAGCACAAGTTGGGACCGAAGGGAGCTGTAATAGGCAACTTAGTACCTTCATTGTGTTGCACTTCAGAGAAGTGATTTCCAGGTGCACTGCTTTATAACTGGGTGACTGCTGAGAGCACAATCAGAAACAAATTTCAGCTTTTTTTTTCTCTGTGTAACACAGTAACTAATCGTTTCACAAAATGGAAAGTCTTGCTGAGGCCTGTAAGCCACTGGGAGTGTTAAAGTAACCTTGTAGCTCTGATTAACAGGCTTCCAGATGCTAGATTAATGAGTGGATCTGAAAATTCTGCATCAGCATAAGCTTCAGTCTTGCTGAAAGCAGTAAGCTTTTTTGCTAGTACACTGCAGTAAAGATGAATCGAGCTATAGCATGTGGAAGAGCATTTTGCAAAAAATCCCCACATAACAGCTAGATACTGAAATGTGTGACTTTCCCTGCCAACAACAAAGCCTATCCAGGCTGAGATAAATCCCCTTTCTGCTGCTTATTTTGGACTCAGAAGTGCAATGTGTTTTTCTATTTGTATGGTTGTCTCATTTATGGCTGTATGGTTGAGAAGAATAATATCACTAAAGCAAACAAAAAAAACCCCAACCCCAAAATGAGGCAAAGATAATAGGTTCTTTTCAGTAGCAGTGAGGAACTCCCTTTGCTTTATTTCCTTCCCTTCATACCTGAAAATACCTCAGTAAAGCAAAATGTTGACTTTAAAAGGAAGCAAGATGCCCTAAACATAGACACTTTGGGAAGATGCTGGATAAGATGTAGCTAGACAAGAATAACAAGAAGTGACATCAGGGAAGGCTGGGTATGGTTGATTCAATATTAATCTTGTTCTTTTTTACTTCATCATGCCATAGGATAGCTCTCACTTGAACATGTGAGAATTTTATTTTTTTTTTCTGTGCAGAAGCCAAGTACACATTTATTCTTAGGGTTTAGTGGCTAATTAGTTCAAGCCAGTCAATAGCAGCCAAGCAATAGGCCACCAGGTTGGTTATAGGTGTCATCACTCCAATGCCCTTTCCACACATTGCCAAGCTAAGAAAACTGTGGGGGAAATACCCTGATGTTCTATTTATTTTCCTCTGAACAATTTGTATGGTAGTGTGAAAGGACATTTCATGGGTGTCTACTTTTCCTCTAGAATTTTGGTCCCTGTCTCTGGTCAGTTATTTTGCTGGGTCCTTAAACGAACTTTAGTGTTGCTGCTTGTGCTAAGATGCATTTATCTGTCCACAAAGACAGCTTTGGCTGTCAGCTCACACTATATATTGTGCAGCACCTGCTGCAAACTTGTTTTATCTTCAACAGTCAACCTATTCCTTTGTGGAACTGAAAGATTTAAGAAAAAATGGCAAAAAATATGGTACCATTACCACAGTGATTTATTTCTTGTTCAAAGAATAGATTTACTAGTAAGCAGATAACAGACTGCTAGGCTCTAGGCTAATTTTGGTTGGATTAATAAATGTTTGGCTGACATTGTTCACACGTTCTATACCGAGTTAGATTAAGACCTGTTACTGCTCGTATGCTGTGCTGTGAAGTCCTTTAGCTAACCAAGAAAATGCATTTGTGGTGCCGGAAGTGCTTATTTTTGTAAAGCTTCAGGACAAGCATTCCATGCTGTTTTTATCATGTATGATGAGAGGAAAGAACATTGCAGACAGTGAGTGATAAGCTTGGCTTTTGAAGGGTGCTTTGACAGTTTTGATGTCAAAGTCACTTTAAATTGAAAATAGATAGGAAACAATTCTGCTCATTCCTAAGAGGAAGAACATACACATCAGCAAGACATCTCACCTACCATGGGAATAACAGAAGAGCCTCATAACAGATATAAGATCTTTGGTCACATTTACAGCAGCTCTTAGCAGCTCTGGTCTACCAAGGCTGCCTTTAGTCCTCTGAGGTTCCCATATGAAACCATTTCATGGGACTGTCTCACGATACTGTGTGCCCCTGGGAACTCACTGCCTGATGGTTCACTACAGCTGTGTCTTACAAGGTGTTTGTCCCATCTACCTTTTGCCCAAAAGCTAGCTTCTTCACAAGTGAAAAAATGAAATAATACCCTGTTTTGACCTGTACTTTAGAATGTAGCAAGCATTCTCTCACCCTATGTTTAGAAACTAAAGCTCCCTAGGCTTTCTGCCGTGAACTTGTTTCCCCTCCTTCAAGCCTGTGCCAGCTTTGAGGCAGCAGAGTTACACCAGGGTGAAAGGAGGAATGAGAAAATGAGTGTTTCCAATAGCTTACAGGCAATGTTCACAGCTGACACTGATGATTTGCCATCTGTGTTCTTGGTGTTTACAGTACTAACTGAGGTGAAATTGTGATCGAGAAGCAGTTCAGTAACATTTTCTGTTGGTCGATTTTGTTCCAGAGTAACTGCCTCCAGGGCTGATCTGGGACTTGCCTGAACAAGAGAAGTCATCTCAGATTCTAATTTTATCTTCTCTTCTTCAACCAGTAGCTGTAAATGGCATTTTTCATTCTCAAAAGTACCTTAGCCCCGAAGCTGACAACAGCAAATAATGATATGAAGCAAAGTTCGGGGGAGAAATCTCACATTAAATAGAAAATTATTTAGTACAATAATTGAAGGTTGAAAAACCTCGTCAGCTTGTATATACATCAGACAATTTACCATCTGTGATTAATCCCTCTGGTCTCCAAAGGTACTAATATGTGTACTTGTGGGAGAGTTTGTCTAACATATTTGCTTCCCATCAAGCATTATTTGCACATTTCATGTCACTTCTGGATAGATTTATTCAAATATAAATGAGGGGGGCATCTCTAAACACTTCCAGCACTGGAAAATTTGTTATAAAGGAGTCATTGCTTGAGGGACGTTGGGATTTCAGTCTTTATTTCACAAATTGATCAGTTATTCCCTTTCCAAAACATACCTGTAACCACTGATTTTAGTAAATACTGAAAAACAAGAAACTCAGGTTATTACAAAGGAAGCAAACTGCCATGTGATATGGGAAAAATAGATGATACTACTCACTACTGTTAGAAAGAATCCTGTAACTCTTTGCATATTTTGAGATTCCTCACACCTAGAAAATATTTATTGTTTGCTGTTTACTACCAGACTGCAGCACTCCTCTCAGGGCTTGCTAACCTGGGCTGGAGTCTTTTAGAGAATAGTAGGAAACAGCACTGGGACCTAAACAGTCAGTGGTCTCTGTGTTGTAACAAGGTGGTTTTAGGGACCAATTGATTCTTTTGCTTTATTCTTGAAGTATGAAACTGAGATCCTGTCAGTGTGGCAAGATAGAATGCCCTCTAAACTAAGAAGGCTTATTTTGGAAATGGTTTAATTGTTGTTACACATCCTATGAGAAGCAAGTTAACAATATCTGAGGATACAGAAAGGCCTCTGTGCCTGTTGAGGGGGAATTCTTGAGTGATTTTTTGCTGTGTCCACAATAAATACAAATTCTAGTTATGCAGCTGAGCAACAGGAATCAATTTTTCTCAGGTATCTTTGGATAGACCTTGATTGCTGTGTGAAATCCTAATAAAACTAGACAGTATCTATTAATTGAATACATTTTTCATGAAAAAAAGATGAAGCTTTGTCAACACTAAAATATTTTTCTCAGTTGCCTGTTTTAGCAGCTTCAGATGTAAAATACAGCAAAAGCCATTCACTGAATGCTAAATCACTTTGATTCAAATTGAAGCGTTCTGCTTCAGACTACCACTTGCATTGCAAAAGAAGCTAGAATCTGAAATGAAACATTTCACTTCAGGATTGGATGAGCTCCTGAGTTTTAAAAAAGGGAAATTTAGATGGATAAGAATATACATATACATGTCAATGTAAGTATAAATTTAAGAATACATAAACATAAACAAATATAAATTTGGCAACAGTCAATGATTTGCATACAGCAGAACAGTGAAATTCTTTACTGAAAGAAATTCTTCCCTTCTATGAAGGTATGTGGGTCATCTGATTCCTTTGCCTTCTCTGGCTTCTTGGTGCTGATATTTCCAAAAGCTCTGCTCACCATTACCTGTATGACTTCATGTTGCTGCTTGTTCTTAAATCATAATCCAGTTCACTGCTATCTTAATGGTACTGTTAAAACTGTTGGTGGGATTGTGCCGTATATTTGATTTTTTTACTGCCTGTTTCTTCAACAGCGGTGAAGAACAGTAGAAGGGGAACACCAAAGACAACATATTGGATAATTTCACTCCATGATCCAATAGGAAATGCCCAAAAGAAAATTCATGACGTTAGATTTCTAAGGCAAACTTTTTTTTGTTTTTGTTTTTTGTTTTTTGTTTTTGTTTTTGTTTTTGTTTTTGTTTTTTTTTTAAGAAAAACATAAAACGTTTTACATTTTGCTATGTATAATTGAGTTTCAGAGCCTGAAAAGGGCTTCTTGGCTTAGAAGTGGAAGTCATGGATTTGGTAATAGCTGAAATTGTGATTTCTGTAACTGCTGAGTGGCTGGTAGATTGCTACTACTTACAGCCATATAAAAATCTTGCAGTGAGGTAACTCTGCATGAAGTGGATTTGGTAGCAGGGTAGGATAGGAGACAATCTTTTTCTTCACTTTTCTGCTGGAGCTGAAAGACCATGTAGTCTGTGACAGGCCCAGTTCAGGAGATGAAGCTGAAGAAGGATCCTGAACTCCACTGATCAGCACAAGTGCAATTGCCTGTTCCATTTCTCCAGGACCACAAGTTCATTTTACATTAGGCAGAGTAGAATGGGCTGAGGAAGCAGTCTTTGTCCATAAGCATGGAAGTTCTCTCTTTTCATTCTGTTTTACCACCTAAAGAGAGAAATTGTGTAAGGGGAAAGAAGGATAATATTAATTGATGATGGCTGAACAATAGGCTGGTGATAAGACTGGAAATACAGTTTCCAGATCAGGTTTTCCAATTTCCAGATCAGTGATTTGCTCACTGACTTGTGCTGATTTTTCCTCTCAATAACCATATTCTACTGTGTTAAACTGTCGCTAGTCAAGATCTGAGATAGAGATCTCGCTAAACATGGTTTACATCCATTTATGTAACTTTAAAATCAGTGGGTACAAAGGTGTATCTGAACATCTGTCTTGACCTTACCTCCTTTTGGTAGATATCCACAATGAAAGACTCCGTGTTGATGGTTAAATTTTTAAGAGGTTTTATTCTGAGATCCTGGATATATTATTCTGAGACAGACATGTGCCTGGGGTTTGTATATCAGAACATCTGATTTTCTTCCTCAAATTATACGGTGGCATTTCTGATTTCCAGAGCCAGAAGCCAAAGAACAGCCCATCCAATCTTAAAATCATTTTGAAACCTTAAATACTGAATGAACACATTTTGGAAAGGGCTAAAGCCTATATTAATTTTATATGATTTCAGACAAGAGAGGATTTCAGGCATTAATGACAGATAGACATATCTGGGAGGGTTTCTTTGAATGACAGAGCCTGGAAAAAATCTTGCAAAATCCATTAACCAACTCTGGGAGGGAGAAAAGAGAAATTCAAGTCCAAAGGTTTACTTTCTCTTCATGATATTTGTCTCACTTCCCAGGTACTTTTTTCTGTCTGAAACAAGAGGCAATAGGATTGTGATGTAGGAGTTGAATAGACAATACGTAGGAGAAGGTTGGTCTTTTATTACTCTGTAGGCACAACAGATTTCTAAAATTTCAAAGATCATGCTGGAGTTAATACTTGTGAAAACACTACTAATTGAGGCAGATGTCACTCAGGCCTATGATGGGCATGTGTCCAACAGCAGCTCTGCTTATGGAGAAGCTGGGAAGTACACAAATATCCTACAAATGTGATTCGTCAAAGCCTTCAGAGATACAGACTCCAGATACCAGTGGATCTGAGAAATGGTTTCCCAAAGAAACCACTCTGCATTTCTTCCTCTAATAGTATCAAAAAGAAACTTTTTTTGAGTCTAGATTTTACTGTCTTCTCTTGAATGACAGATTTTACTGCAGGACGTATGTGGTGAAGAAACCTAACCTTGAAGTGTAGCAGCCTGTAGCCATAGCACAGTACCCAAAGACTAGTTGGGCACTGTAACAGGCTCCCCAGGGGAGTCGTGGCATCAAGCCTGACAGAGTTTGAGATGCACTTGTACAGTGCTCTCAGGTACCTGGTGTGATTCCTGGGGTATCATTTTGCATTAACAGTAACCTGACCATCAATTACTAACTTGGGGTATCATCACTGAATTGTTTATGGCTAAAGTCAAGTAATACATGTCTTACTCTAAATATTGTATTTTCAAAGCATACCATGGAATTCTGATTCTTGTTTTCCTGAGGGCACAAGACAGAATTTCTGTTTCTGCTGGTTGCCTTCAAAAACTCCTGAGTCTTTTGTTTTCAGTTCATCATTCTGAAAAACAGCTTCAGAATTAATTTATCCATACTCAGGTCAGGGATTTGAGATTCTACAGTGTTGGGTGCGGTACAACAATTTAAGTAGAGCAGAAAAAAAGGTAATTCCTTTGATGCAGTGGGATGGCCTAACACTGAACTGCAGAATTTATTTTGAATTTTGACATAGCTTTCAGTGGGACCAGGATTTCCATTCCTAGATGTCCTTGTCACAGGCAAAGTGTCAGATCTCATACAAATATAAATAAATAAAGGCAGGGAGGGGGGATAATAAACAAACAAATAAATACATAGATCAATAAATAAACAAATAGGAAGACAATTTAAAGACCTAGTAGCAGGTAGTGGTCTGGCTTGCAGTGTGATTACAGAGTTTATGTCATTTGTACCTGTAGACTGATCAGACTTGTAGACACCCTTGTTCCTGGAAAGTAAAAGACATGTCTGAATGTCAAAAACTGCAACTCCAATATTTGTTTCCAGTTAATACACCAGAAGGGAGTGCTGCCATTCAGAAGGACCTGAACAAGCTGGAGAAATGAGCTGACTGGCTGGGAAGATGCTCTACAGAGAAGGACCTTGGGATCCAGGTGGACAGCAAGCTGACCATGAGCCTGTAAGGTACTCTTGTGGTGAAGAAACTCTGGATCCTTTTCCCCACCCACGACGTGGGGGAGCCCAGCTCTAGTTCCTTCTCCGTCTGAAGAACCATTTCCGACGTCTTGGTGGACGGGGAAGGGGGACTCCAACGACAGGGTTTTTCAGGCCCCGAGCCTGGAGGGGAGAGGTGCCCTCCCCTCCCCCCACCACCCACGTGGCTCCATGGCAGGCACAGAGACAGCACACCGGGCGTGGAGAGGAGGCAAGAGAGAGTTTATTGTTGGGAAGGGGTTTATAAGGCTTTTAGGAGGATCAAAGGGGAACCAATCACAAGTTCAGGGTCACACAGAAAAAACCATCAGGTAAAGGGTCAACAGCCAATAGGAAGGGGTTAAACAAAGGACCAATGGGACACCTCAGGACACCTTTCCCAGGACATTCCTGCATAGGAGATAACAGTTGCCGTGGGGGGGTGTTGGGAAGAAGAAACACGTGTTTGCAAAGGGACCACAAAGAGCCATTTTAAGACATGTTTAAACAAGTTTCTCATCAGATTTACTGCTACAAGAAACCAACAGCCTTCTAGGCCTGGAGGATAGAAAATTCAGGCAAATCTTATGGATACGTAAAATACCAGATGGAAGTGAACAAAGAGGAACCCAGACTCTTCTCCACACTGACTTCTAATAGGACAAGAGTCAGTGGACACAAACTTAAACATAGGAAACTCCGTCTGAACACAGTAAAGGGCAATTTCACTATGAGGGTAGTCAGACTTTGGAACAAGCTGCACAGAGAAGCAGTACATATGGCTGGAACTGTGTTGTGTGTTGGTTCTGTGCCCTGTTGTGTCTTCTGATATTACTCAAGCACAAGTTGTGTTCTTGAACACTTTCGCAGTGTCTTCAGGACAATCCTCATTCTTGATTTCATGCAGTAAATATCTTAGCGAGGTTGTGATGTTGTTCTTTGCTTGTTGCAGAATCACAGAATCATTTAGGTTAGAAAAGACCTCCAAGATCATAGTACCCAATGTTTACTTGATCACCAGCTTGTAGACTAGACCAGGGCACTAAGTGCCACATCCAGCTGTTTCTTGAACACCTCCAGATGGTGATTCCACCACCGCCTCCCTGGGCAGTCCATTCCAATGTTTAACAACTTCTGTGAAGAAATTCTTTCTGATATCCAACCTGAGTCTACCCTGGTGCAGCTTGGGGTTATGTCTTCTCTAGTTGCCTGGGAGAAGAGACCGACCCCCATGTGGTTGCAACCTCCTTTCAGGTAGTTGGGCGCAAGGTCACCCCTGAGCCTCCTTTTCTCCAGGCTAAAGAATCTCAGTTCCCTCAGCCACTCCTCATAGGACTTACGCTCTAGGCCCTGCACCAGCTCTACTGCCCTTCTGTGGACTCCCTCCAGCACCTCAATGTAGTGAGGGCCCAAAACTGAACACAGGATTCAAAGGTGTGACCTCACCAGTGCCAAGTACACGGGGACGATCACTGCCCTGGTCTTGCTGACCACATTATTGCTGATACAGGCTAGGATGCCACTGGCCTTCTTGGCCACCTGTGCACACTGCTGGCTCATGTTCAGCTGCCATCAACCAGCACCTCCACTTCCTTTTCTGCCAGGTTACTTTCCAGTCACTCTTCCCCCAGCCTATAGTGCTGCTTGAGGTTGTTGTGATTGAAGTGTAGGACTCAGCACTTGGCCCCATTGAACCTTATACTGTTGGCCTTGGCCCACCAATCCAGCCTGTCCAGATCCCTTTGCTGAACCTTCCTACCCTCCAGCAGATCAATACCCCACCCAACTTAGTATTGTCCCCAGATTTACTGAGGATGCACTTGATCCCCTCATCCAGATCATCAATAAAGATATTAAACAGTACTGGCCCAAATCCTGAGTCCTGGGGAACACCACTTGTGACTGGCCATCGACTGGATGGGGCACCATTCACCACCGCTCTCTGGACCTGGCTATCCAGCCAGCTTTTAACCCAGCAGAGAGTGCCCCCCGTCCAAGCTCTGGGCTGTCAGCTTTTTTGGGAGAATGACATGGGTGACAGTATCAAAGGCTTTGCTGAAGCCCAGGTGGACTACATCCACAGCCTTT
Organism: Pipra filicauda; assembly: GCF_003945595.2. Taxonomy (NCBI): domain Eukaryota; kingdom Metazoa; phylum Chordata; class Aves; order Passeriformes; family Pipridae; genus Pipra; species Pipra filicauda. Next base: position 43,305 of record NW_024103896.1, read on the forward strand.
CCCTCATCAACCAGGTGGGTCACCTGGTCATAAAAGGTGATCAGGTTGGTCAGGCAGGACCTACCTTTTCTAAAACAATTTTGTCTGGGCCTGATCCCTTGGTTGTCCTATAGGTGCTGTGTGATTGCACTCAGGATGATCTTGATCTGTTCCATAACCTTGTTGGGTACTGAGATCAGGCTGACAGATCTGTAGTTCCCTGGGTCCTCCTTCAGGCCCTTCTGGGGGACCGGTGCTACATTGGTCAACCTCCAATCATCTTGGACCTCCCCAGTTAGCCAGGACTGATGGTAGATGATGGAGAGTGGCTTCATGGGCTTTTCCACCAGCTCCCTCAGTACCCTTGGTTGAATTCCATCTGGTTCCGTAGATTTGTGAGTGTCTAGGTGGCTCAGCAGGTCACTAACTACTTCCTCCTAGACTGCAGAGGTCTATTTTTTTCCCTGTCACTGTCTACCAGCTAAGGGGTCTGGTTGACTTGAAGATAACCTGTCTTCCTGTTAAAAACTGAGGCAAAAAAGACATTAGTACCTCAGCCTTTTGCTCATCCTTGGAGATAGTGTACCTCCCATGTCCAAAAAAGGATAGAGATATTCCCTGGCCCTCCTTTCGTTGTTGTTGTATTTATAAAATCACTTTTTACTATCTTTCACAGCAGTGGCTATGTTGAGTTCTAGTTGAGCTTTCACCTTCTAATTTTCTCTTTAGATGACCTAAGGACTTCCTTTTATTACCTATTGTTCTGAAAACCTTCATCTGAAAACCACTGGCAACATTCACTTGAACTGTTTTTTTGTTATCGAGTAACATGAACATGCTTATTCTGTACTACTTGGCCTGTGACATGGGATTTTCTTTCTTGGGTGGTAATATCTGTTATTGAAGATACAGTGTTAGTTGATCAAGTAAAATGCAGCAAACAACAAGGAGGTTCTCTTAGCATCCTATTTTACTTCTTAATCCCTATGAAAGGCTAAAACCAGCCTGGATTGTGGTATGCTTCAAATCTGGTTCCTGTTTTACAGGGGATATTTCCTGCAAGAAACCTAAGATTCCTTCTGGAGTGAAGAAAAAAAGATTTTGGAGTACAATGAAATGGTGGTTTTCAATTTCTGATTTGCAGGAGGTGTGGAGTAATTGCAATGGAGATATGAAAAAATTGCTGAAGAAAATTGTCAAACAACACGATTTTGCTATTTGCAAAATTGTGAGGGTTTCAAAAAGTAGGGGAAAGAAAGATTGAAAACCACTATTCTATAGAAGTAGAGGCCATGTCCTTCCATCATGAGGCATATAGTATATACGTATTTGTTTTAGGATGGATGTGGTACAAGTGTGTTGTGAGGCATAAGTGAACTCAAAAAAAAAGTTCACATTCTCAGTTTGAAAACAAACCTTTACAGATTAACTAGTTGAAATAAGACATTAGCCCTCATACATGGCAGCTCAGAGCTCTATACTATGAGTGCAAAGCCAGACGAAGTTACTCTAGGAAGCAGCACTGGAAAAAAGATGCATTTATTCTGGTGTGGGACCACCCTTGGCATTCAGACTGACTTGAAACTGTGACGTATGATTATGCCAGTAGCAGCCCTTGTCCTCTTTCAAGAGTGTTAAAAATTGATGTAAAAATAAATTGCATATGAGAGACAAGTGGTGTATCCCAGGTGTTCTTGGCAAATGCTGCCATGAAAATAAATAAAAGTTCTTTTAGGAGGATCTGAACAAGCAATCTTTCATGTTTCATAGTGAAACCACTTGCCCACCATCACCACCTCACTATAGATGAGGGAAGAGACATATTGAGGGCTCTTGAGCTTTATGAATGATCACAGTGAATCAGCACTGAGTGATTTAGCACAGGTGTTCTGTAATTGGGCTGCACAGGAAAAAATTCCAAGTTCATTCAGCAATTCTCAATGTCAATGTGGGGAGTTCAAGTGAAGTGTCTGTCTACTAGAACGAGAATAAAACAGTTAACTTTGGTGAATACACAACCTCAGTATCTCCTCTCCCTCCACCCTTCATCAGGCATCATTAAAATCTTATACAATTTCTATGATTGAATTTCTAAGGTCAGTTTGAGGGAGAATTAAAGAAAACCCAGGAAAAATACATCAAGATTCATGAAAAACTCATAAATAGATCAATCAGAGAGACAAATACTTTCTCTTGAAGTGTTTGCTGCATGGGATATTTATGACTGTCAGAGATGAGCAGATATTGGGTTTTTCAGAGATTCAGAGTAAAAATCAAAAGTAATGTCATGAATTAAATCTGGAAACAAAATGAAACACTTATGCTCTGCAGTGCCTGGGAAAAATCCAGTGCACTTTCCACCGGAGTTTCTTCAGCCTCTTTCAGTCCTAACATTACAGTGTGACTGTTCTTACATACTTTCATTAATTAGAACATACTGGTTTTGAGCCAAGAGAGACAGGGGTCTGTGAAAAAACATTTTCCCTTAAGAATATTTCTCAGCTCCTTTTTAACCTCAGCTCTTTATGTCATATTGCCAAAGCCATAGAGAACTAAAGCTCCATGTTAATACATTAGAATTCCATATGTATGGAATATAATTTTTCTTTGTTGCATTTTCCCCTCAAAGCAAGCAAAGAGTCAAGTAGATTAAACATCATAACAGTAAGGTACATGTTGTTCCTTAAAAAAAAAAAAAAAAAATTAAACAATTAGGACTTGTGATTCTTTACTACTGACAAAGACCTGGTCTAAAGACCCTGCTGTACTGAAAAACACAGTTTCCAGCCTACATCTAGGCTCTGCAAGCCCTGGTTCCTAGTCACTGTGGTGGCTTCAGCTCTCCAAAGGACAGGTCTGCCTGCTCCAGTGTGCTTGCCAGAATACCAGTGCAGGGATATGTTTGGGTACACAGGATCCCAAAGCTCTGGAGGGTTCACTCTGATCACAGTGAATTCATGCCGGCAGGTTTGTTGATTAAATGACTTAAACCCATTGTATGGGGCACAAAGTCCCAAAGGCGCAGGGAGTCCCAGAACAAAATATTGGGTTCCTATTGTAGTAAATGACATTTCACTCCCTTTGAAAAGTAATCAGGCACTTTTCACAGCATTCTTCCAGTGGCTTTTTGTCATCCACTGAGTATATGGTACATTTGGGACTAAATCCGGGATTTCAGTGCTATCTACTAATTGCCAGGTTCATTAGAAAAAAAGCTTGCTCAGATTCAAAATATATATTGTACCTGTTTTACTGCTAGACTGGTTGATAGAAAGGTGTGTTGGAAAGAGGCCAAAAAACAATTGGCTGTAAAGACATGCATCCAGCAGGTTGAGGGAAGTGATTCTCCCCCTCTACTCATGAGACCACACCTGGAGGACTGCATTCAGCTCTGGGGTCCTCAGCACAAGAATGACATAGACCTGTTGGAGCGAGTCCAGAAAAGGGACACAAAAGATGATCAGAGGGATGGAGCACCTCTTCTGTCAGGAAAGACTGAGAGAGCTGGGGTTGTTCAGCACGGAGATGGCTTTGGGGAGACCTCACTGCAGCCTTCCAGTACTTAAAGGAGGCTTATAAAATGAAGAGAGAGTAACCTTTTACATGGAAAGATAGTGATAGGACAAGGGAGAATGGCCTTTAACTAAAAGAGGAGAGATTTAAATTAGCTTTTAGAAAGAAATTCTTTTCCGTGAGCATACTGAGGCACTGACACGTTGCCTAGAGAGTTTGTAGGTGCCCCATCCCTGCAAGTGTTTAAGACCACATTGGATAGAGCTCTGAGCAACCTGTTCTAGTGAAAGTTGTTCCTGCCCATGGCAGGGGGAATAGAGTTAGATAATCTTTAGGGTTCCTTCCAGCTGAAGCCATTCTATGATTCTATGATTGTCTGGGAAAATAATCCTGAACAAAACCGGTCAATAGACTGTTCTAAGAATTTATGTTTGGATCTGGATTATTAGGGAATAATCACATGAAAAGGTTTGAGCTTATGCACAGGTCCTATTTAGTTTATTATGGACATAGACTAAGACAACATCTTATCCTGCTGTATCCCACCCTACAAGATTTTCATGTAAAATTTTATGTCTTTGTGTGAAAGACAAGTGACACTGTTTAAATGTGGGTTTATTTGCACTTAACACAGTGATGAAATAAATCACTTTGTTTATTTTCCATGGAATGATTACACAACTTTGACATTTGTTTATGCAGTGACAGACACATTTTTAAAATTCTTCTTCCCAAAGGAAAGGTTTATTTTAATTTTTTTTCTTCGGAGTAAAAAGGAAGGAGAGAGAAGTAGAATGTAGAGAAATAGGAAGCTTGCTTTTAGAACTGCCAGAAATACATAGCTATAACTTGTGAAATCTGTATATTTAAACAAACGAACATATGCTTTTCTTTCATGCAATAGAGAGAGAAGACACAAAACGGTGTATCTACAGCTCGCTTAATGTGGGAAGTAGAGATTATTGTATTAAGTATGGTGGCATATCAACAAGTTAAACTTTTAGACATAGGAAAGATTTGACCCAATCTCTTTACTTCACCCTGCACACACAAAAACCCTAGCCTTTGAAATCTTCCTTTTGTCTGCTCAATTTTATTTATCTCAGGGAAAAAATTCTTAGTGTAATTGTAAAAAGCTCTATGAGGTACAGGCTCCAGAAAAGGGATTTGGGAAGTTCAGAGGTCATAAGAAAAATAGAAGAATACTTTACCTCACCTGTCAAGTTCAGGCTCAATATACTTTATTTTCCATCCTCCACCAGCTGGCTGGTACAGACATCTCAGACTCTCCAGAGCCTGCACTCTTTCACTAGCTATTTCCATTCTGTATGCTAGGATTAAGTTTTCAAAATAAATCATATTTGGAAATCGGATTCACTGAAGCTTCCAGGTGTTTGGTACTGAAGCTTTGGGCTGAGTTGTTATTGCGGTACACAAATATTTGCATCTATATTAGCATTTCCTGCACATTCCAGCAAAGTTTGAGATGTTACTCCTTCAACAATACAAAGGGATTGCAATGAAATTCTAAAAAATCTTTCAGAAAGCATTTCCACTTATCACATCTCTATGAGAAATACAGGAAGAAGAGCTTAAGAAAAGAGATGTAGGAAAGGAAGAAATTCCTTGACATAACTACCAGGGAGTCGGTATGCATAACTAGTAATGGCTGGAGGTAGCTTACAGTTTGACTAAATCCTCTCCCTGTGTAGGGTAGGCCCTGAACTGACCTGAGGTCTTAAAAAGCAATTTACCTCACTGTAGTTAATCCTATAAGCAACTACACTTATAAAGATTTTCCCTACTTATTCTGAAATTTCTAACTTCTGCTGCCCACTGAAATGAAAAGTGGGTTATAAAGATGATTAGAGCACAGGAGAATCTCTCATGTGGAAAGGCTGAAGGAGCTGGGCCTGTTTAGCCCAGAGAAGAGAAGATTGAGAGAAGATCTTGAAAAGACATATAACTATATACATTGGTATATAAGTATCTAAAAGGAGGGTGCCAAAAGGATGGAGCCAGTATCTTCTTGGTGATGCCAAGCAATAGGATGAGAAGTAATGGGCAGAAACTTGAACACATGAAGTTCTACCTGAACATGAGGAAGAAATTTACTGTGCAGGGGACCATGCACCGGAACAGGCTGCCCAGAGAGGCTGCAGAGTCTCTTTTCCTGGAGACATTCAAAAGCCATCTGGACACAATCTAGGGGATGCTGCTTGAGAAGGGAGGTTGAACTAGATGACCTCCAGTGGTCTCTTCCAACCTTACCCACTGTGTGATTCTGTGAAAATGCCTGCCCTGGGAGAAAGGTGAAAGTTTATATCCCTTCTGTAAGCCTCCAAAAGTCTTCTTCCTTTCTGTTTTTCTGAGTTCACTGAGGTCATGCAGGTTCACAAAGTTCTACAGGATGAATAGAAACATTTTAATCTGGGATATCCCTTGACATTGAAGACATTATGATTTATTGAGCAATATGAGTTCAGTCTTGCCCAGTTGAATGAAAATGAAATTACTGGACCTCTTGCTTCTCTTCTAACTTTCTGACTATTATGGAAAACAACTTGGCAGAACAGGACTAGATTCCCACTATTTCCTATGTTTACAGCATAAGAGAAGGATCTCTAACTTAGATAGACTCAGTGATCTTCAGAAATGTCTAAATTTCCTATTTATTCAAACAAGTACCTTCAACATTTTTTATGGTATGGGATAAGCTGCCCATGGCGGTGCCAGTCTCTTGCTGTCCATTAAAGCTGTATGTTTCCACTTGACATCTATATTTTAAGCAGTTAACATGAAGTGAGATGCATAATATCCCAGGAAACCATAACTGACTAATCACTCTTGCCACGATACAGTTGCACATTGGGGCTGAATGAAGATTTGTGGAAGCAGTACTAATTCTACAACCTTTTAACTTTTAAGTGTCCTAACATTTTTTGTATGTATGTTGCATATATATACAGTTCCTCAATTTCCCTTAGAAAACACGCTGTTACAATGGCATGATGCTTGAGGAAACAACGGCTGCTTCAAAAGCTCTTACTCAGCTCCCGGAGGAGGGGCCATGTCTGGTGTGTGGAACATCTGATGGTAGGAAGAAGCTAGGAGCAGTGGGAACATGGGAGTCACAATCTGTGGAGAATGTATCTGCCAAACTGAAACAAAATCTGATTTGGAATTATTTTGAAGGTACAAACCTTGGGTAGTTTGCTTAGTCGTTTTGTACTTTTCATTTTAAGTAGAATAAGCCAAAGGTGTATCTCTGACACTGGGACTTCCCCTCCCTTCTCCGCAAAATTTCAGGTTCTTGATGGATTAAGTCAAAAGTCCAAAAATCTGTGAAGTGGTTGCAGGATAAATTTATTACTTATTCTTTTAGGTATTGAGAGGATATACTTTCCACTTGGATATAACCTGCCTATTTTAGTTAAAAATTCAAAATTTTTTAACCTGTGGCAGAATCTAGCATGAAGAGTTAAGCCTGTAGTGTTAAAACTTGGCAGCTAGAATACAAAGTCTCATGATGCAAAGCGTGAAAGAAGTTTAATTCTAGACATAGTTGCCTGTGCTGCTTGATATTCAGCTTGGCTCTCAAATCATAAAGCACAGAGAGATGGCAGCTTTTCATTTGGAGTGATACGGTCTGCAGAGTAAGTCCTGTTATCTAAAACTCTATAGATGGTCCTGCATTTATGTTTTTAACTTTTCCACATGGCATGGAAAATAAACCATTTTTAACATTTGAAGTTACTTACAGTGAAAAAAATCCTCAGATATTTTTCTGGACAAGTGACAGCTGCATTCTCCCATGTTTTGTATTGTGCTTTTTTTTTTAATCTCCTGTGGTTTTGTACGCTGTTGCTTATATGCAAGAAAACACAGTAAATCAAAAGGTAAAATTAAATATAATTAAGACTGCACAGGCTGATCTAAATACAAATATGGTCCTCTTTATTTTACCGTGGCTTTTAAGAAAATACCATGAAGGCTTTTACTTCTGTAACTAGGATCAGAGTGAAAAATAGCCAGACTTGAGTTCAAGCACTATCTTACCTTGCTGTTAGAGAAGAGTCTGCTCCTTCTGCCAAAAAAAGACATCACACCTAAGAAGATATATGAGTTCATCTATTTTACAGGCTACTCTTCTAGGAAATTCAGCTGAGATGGCTTTGCGGCATAAATTGTTGTGCATGCAGAATTCACAGACAAACGCTGATTCTTCACAGATGTGTTCAAAAACATCTGGTCTCACTGTCAAATACCTACCACTTACAGTTTGCTGTTAACAGGAGCTGAGGATGTTTAAACTTTTAACTCTAGACACAGAAAAAATAAGCTCTGGTTTATCTGAAGGTATGCAGAAAAGATAGAAAATGAGAATGTGCTACTGACTCTTAGTAAAAGCTTTACCATGTATGGAAGTGATAACTGTAGAATTGGTAAATAGTCAGGAAAGGACTTAACACTGTAGAAAAAGCATTACTGACAAATAAGGCTAGAAATAAAAACACAGAGACCTGTCTTAAAGCCCACTTGTCAGCAATATACAGTTGGGAAAATCATATAAACATGGTGGACAACTTAATCTGTGCCAAGGAACTTTCAAGAATAAATTAGGGCAACTTTTCCCTAACTTAAAAAGAAGAGGCTATACTGAAAGTTTCTTGGTCTTTTAGCAACTCCTGTCCTGTCTGTCATTGTTATGAAGGCTTGTCAATTTGTCAAACCTGTTAATCAGTCATTTCACTGTAGGGACTGCAACTGCAGGATTTGTTTAAAAAACAACAACAACAACAACAAAACCTAAATAAATTTAAATGTGAGACATCAGCTATGTGACCTGCTCATTGTCTGAATATGCTATGTTTTCTGAAGTATATTTCTGACATAAAAAATTGGATCCTCTTTAAGATCTATAAATATTCAGGGAGAGTTCTGTGTTTTAGTTACAAATGGCTTAGACGTCAAGTTCCCTTGGAAATGAGAAAGCTCACCGAGTTTTTATGGACAATTTCAAACCACACAAGGTGATAAGGAAGAGCAGCCCAGATTGGGACACTCTGAGGGGTTGCAGAGAAGATGATATCTTAAGTAATCTCTTCTCTCTGCTCTGTCCCAAGATGCCAGGGCTTGGTGGTGAAATGAGAGGCATACACCACAAAGTCAGGCTTGATAATTGCAAAAAGCAAAGCAACACTCAGAACTAAATGTGACTGTTGCATTGTCTACCAGGAATTTGGGTTCAGCCTGAAGTTAAAAATGCTGAGTGTACTTCACATTTCTGATCTGATCTTCATTTCTTTATCACCTATTTTTCTCTCTTCCTGTAAAAAAAAAAACAGTGTTGATGTCTCATCTTCTCAGCTTTGAAGACTGGCCTGGTTTAACTGTAATCCAGGGATTGCTTTCTTTTCCCCTGAAACTAATTTTATCAGGTCTTCCTGATAACAAGCAACAGCTTGATAATTCTTCTTCATCTTGAAACAGAGAGTTGGGCGTAGATTGATCCAAAATATAGAAAATCTATTGGGTGTTTTGATTTTCTTGATGGTGTATGACCTGTGATGTAGACGCATTTGAGGTCTGGGGTTTTCTTTACATTTTAATTACAGGATGCATGATTTATTCATCCATCAGCAACCCTGCAGCATAGCAACACTTAATTGAACTTTACTGTTATTATCAAATCCTCTGACTTTTTCCATCACTGTAATAGAATAATTAATCTATCATCACAACGATCTTCTGGAGTAGCTTGTCTTTTCATCTTAGTTCTATAGCATGGAACAAATACTTCCACAAATAGTTCCACAAATGTAGGTTTCTAACTCTTACATAGGCACCTGACTTCTCCTGAAGGAGGACAGCAAGAACAGTTAAATGCTCAAATATCAGGATATTTGGTTAGATATCTTGTCTACACAAGAAAGCTGTGACAGAACTGACCACTGAGTCCAGTAATCATACACATAGAGCCTCACCCATTAGAGCATCATTTTGTGACTGCTTTTATAGAATAATACAATTGATTCAAGTTAGAAGAGACTTTAGGAGATCTCTTAGTCAAACTTCTGCTCAATGCAAAGCTCAGGGCCTTGTTCAGTCAGGTCCTGAAAACCTCCAAGGATGGAATGTCTCTGGTCAAACTCTTCCAAACTCTTTTCAGCTCCAGGCTGACCAAGCCCAGCTCTCCCAGCCTCTCTGCACAGGACATGTGATCCAGTCCTCACCATCTCAGTGACTTCCCTTAAACTACCTCCAGTTTGCAAACATCTTTTTTTGGACAGAAGAGCTGAAAACTCTGTGGAGTATTCTGGATGTAGCATAACAAGTGCTGAGTAAAAGAAGCATCACCATTGCTCATACTGGATATGGTCATATTAATATAGCCCAGTGTATTGTGACCTTTCACATCTAGCAGGGCATGTTCCTGATTCATATGTAGCCTAATGACCATCAGGACCCCAGTGTCATTTTCAGAACAGCTACCTACGTGTTTAAGAGTGGTGTTTCCATGTTTCAGTTTCCATGTTTCAGGACAAAGAGATCTGTCCAGAGAGTGCACAGCACACCACTGAATTCACAGTAAAACTGTGCAAAGGCAATAGCAGGTCTTTTTAAGGTGTCTGGTAAGCCCCATTACCCAGAAGGGTTTGTTATCTTGGACTTACTGTAAGAAAGGATCAGCTGTTCTGAGTATCAGCCTATTTATGCATTGCTCGTGTGTCTCTCTATTTCTGTTTTCAAAGGGAAGTCAGTAATCACCAGCTGGATAAACAAACAGCAGTGGGAGGCAGAAAAAACACCTTAAAATTTGCTCCATGTTGGAGAAAAGGTTTCAGACTAGTAAAGCAAATAACTGGACTAAGCTCGTGTCCATGTTCACTAACCCTTTCTGGTGTTTTCTGAATGATTCAGACTCTTGTTTGTCACTGCATGTAACCCTCTGGCAGGGTGGATCAAAGCTGAATTTTCAGATGCTCTCCCTCCCTCTCACTCCATGGCCTTTCCATGGCTGGCTGCCCTTGTCAGCATGCCCATTTTGTGGGTGGGCCTGGAGGTGAATGGAGACCACTACTGGCTGAGTATATAACCTTGTTTACGCTACAAATCAGAGCAGCTTGCCTGATTTGCTGTCAAGGGCAGCTGGTAACCCATGACTCCAGTATACTGAGTTGAACCTAATATCCTAATTCAGTTATTGAGAAAGCATCCTGAACTTTTTCTTCTAACAAATCAGGTTCCTTATGTACTAGGAAGTTTCTGTCAGTGTTACTGCTTTTTCACTTTCCCTCCCCAAACCCTCCCACCCACCTCCATTATTAACTCACAGCTTTGGACTCTATGCCTGAATGTTCCTCTTTCTTTCTGGGATTTTCTAAATTTATTTCAGTATAATGGGGCTAGGACTAAGCAAATGTGAGACTACTTCCTGTATGAGCTGACTTTGTGCAAATCACATCCTCAAACCTCAGTTTCTCACCATGTAAAGTGGTGATGGTAATTCTGACCCTCTTAGAGCTGGCATTTTGAAAACTAGCAATGAAATATCTTGTTATAGATCTAGACACTACACCTTGCTTTCGGTTCTTTAATTTATTTCAGTTTTTACTTGTTTGTAGGGGATTAGAAAGCATCAGGGAACTCATAAAGTCAATGAGCAAACTGGCAATGAATTTGATATTCCCCTGGCAGCCTTCACTATGCCTGCCTGGGAATTTCTGCCAGAGAATATAAAGGTTTAGATGAGGTGCAGTTGTGACCATCCTGCAGGAAAGCAAAATGAGTGTACTGGGCATCAACCAAAAGTTACAATCCACAGTTAATGCATTTAAGGAGATCTCTGCTTCCACTGAAGACTAGAAGCAGTTTACTCTTCTTTCAGTTTATGAGAAAACAAAGGAAGAGTCATCCATGAGTTGTGGTGGAGTGATGGTATTTCCTTTCCTAGGTCTGTAGTAATGGACAAGAGTTTCTGGTTTCCCCTGGCTGAACTGACTACTTCTGGTTACTTTGTCTTCTCAAGAATCTTTATCAAAGCAGCTGTGGCTGTTTGCCTAAATTGCAAGATGATGGGACTAGACTAAGAGACCGCAAACTATACCTGTCATTACTGGTAGTAGGTTCATTCTAAGAATGAGTGAATCCTCATTCATTATTGAGGCTTCACTTTAGAATAACTTTAGTGAGATCAATAAATTGATCTCATCCTCATTCTAATCCATATTTCCTTTTGATTCCAAGATGACTGGTTTTACATTATGATTTAGGGAGTATACTTTTTGTGTCCTGCTAAAAGTAACTAAGAATTGGAAGTATCTTTAATTTTCAGATACTCAGGTTTCTAAGAAAGATGATATGTTTCTCAGAAAGTGTTGTGGAGAGCTGACATGCAAATCCTCATCAAAATATTCCTCCTATGCCAAAAAGCCAAATTAACCAAACAAAACCCCCAAATTTACAAAAGTGAATAAAATTTTCATACTCATGTTTCAAACTTTTGAGTTGTAAAAAAGAATTTTGCATTTTCCTTAATTTCATATTGAGAAACAAAATAAAACAAAACCAATGTCAAGTTGTTTAAATAAGTGGGCAGAAATTATTTTTAAAATTCTCTCTTGCCTTCCTAAGGAAAAAAATGAATTTAGAGAGCAAAGAGAAGAAGCTGTGAAAGAAATATGCCAGTGGTTACCTTAAGCAGAAATAAACAATTGTAAAACAGTGAATGGGGGTTTCCCTTTTAGGAAAGTTTTTAAATACTCTCCACTAAATATATTTTTTTTCCTATGAAACTCAAATATCTGGTTTTTCAAGTAATCTTCTTCAAGATACCCCAGTATTTCTATCTTAAACCAACACCTATATGGTATTTTCCACAAAAGATTATAATAGTTTTATTCATCAGGTAACTCTGAGAAGCAAAGCTCTTCTGTTAAGTTAATTACCTCCTTTTAACTGTGCTAGCACTTAAGCTATCTCTTGAACTACCAGAAGCAACTTTACTGACGGGAAAGGAATTTTTCTGTTAATATAGTTCACCAAAAGTTTTCTAATTTACTAGAAGTTCAGAATATTAGTTTTGTATAGGGTTTTATTTTTAGTTTTCACTTTCACCTTCCCCAGATAAATAAGGAGCTTTAATTATAACCTGGGATCGAGCAGGGATACCTGCTGAGAATGATACCAACATTTTCAATATTGAGTGTGGAGGATGAATCTAAAAGCTGAGCTATGTCAATAGAGAGTGCCTACTATCCCTGACTGACTTGTTGGGAAATCTGACAGTGATGCTGGTACCTTCAGCTCCTGCTTTTAATCCTCTACAAAAATGTGGAGAAGACATTGACTGTCACATTTACAAAATAAAGTATCCCATCGTTATGTGTGTTCGACAGGTAAAGAATACACAGGGAATAAAAACCCATGATGGTATTTGAAATATAACAGGTTAGATCCTCAGCACCTGGAAATAGACTTCAATGAAGTTACACCCACTTTTACCTGCTTCTGTTTTTCTCCACTATGCTGTAGGTTTTATAGAAGGAGCCAGCTCTAAGTCTTCCTACTCTGTGCTTTTCTTACATCCACAGACATCAGGCACTGGTTCCTAAAAACTGTTATACCAGGTTAAGCCATTGGTCTATCTAGTTCCGTATCATGTTTCTGACAATGGCAAACTCCTGGCTCTAAAAAGAAAGTTTCTCTTGTAAAATATCTAAGATATTATGGAATAATACACCAGGTGTAGAGACAGGCAAACATTCCTTTAACTGACCATCATGGGTGAGTTGTCTACATCTTGAAGTATGAGTTTTTTAATCTAATCAATCATATTAAATATCATGACAGTGCATAAAATTATTAAGCACCAACTTATCTACGTTCCTTAAAAAATATGGGCATAGTGGTGACTTAATGGTGTCATGTGGGAGTAAATTCCAGTCTGCGGGCTTCATATAGTTTTTATTCTTCCTGTTCCTTCCACATGGACTGCCCTTTCATTTAATCCTCTCTCCTGTTGTCTTTCTGATATGTAACATAGTTAAGAGAAGAAACTGTTTAGCCCCTATGACCTTCATAATTTAAAAATCCACCCTTTATTTAGTCTCCTCCTCCCCAGGCAAATACATTTAAGTCTCACTGGTTTTATTAACCTCACTCCAAATATTTTACTATTTCTATTACCCACACAGGCCCTTATGATCTTTACTGTTTGGTTTCTAGGGATTTAAGGGGTTCAATCATCCTCAAAAGTCTTCTTTAGTCACTTCCTCTCATCTGTTAACTGCAAAGAAGTTTTTCAGAGGTTTTATTTCCATCAAAGATTCTCAGCAAGTCTTCAGAAGCTCACTGCAATCCTGACTGTGAGATGCTGGTTGTCTCAGTGACTCCAAATGGTGGCTGCACCCAGGAGTCTCAGAACTTCACCCTTCACCCAGAAAGGCTGATATATATTTGTGGGAGCCCAAACCCAGCTTTCAGCAAAGGAAAACAAGGGCTGGCAAAAACCTTGTGATCTGAAGGAGCTGGACCCTTCTCACAAGACCTGTTAAAGTTCTACCTCATGGATCAAGCTTGGCTCCAGCAGAAATCAGAAAGGACTTTTGAGATGATTGTATCAAACAATGTCTAAACCCCTGTAATCCCTCTATCCCCCATGTAATCCTACTAGAAGAAAAATTAACTCTTTGGAAATTGCAGTAAAAATTTGTGTAACTCCCCAATTAACATAGGTTGTCCCCTTCATTAACATACAGCCCCAGATGCCTTTAAAATAGTGTTCTCGTGTTCAATAAACTATTCCAGTTTCCCCATACTGGGATTGTGTCCAGCTTTTATTTTTCAGACCGCCACTTATATTATTAAAAAAAAAAAAAGAAAAATCTCCACAAAAGACACAACATCTCTAATTTTTATCCTGTTAAATATAAGGCAACAATTTCAACTGACAGCTCAGTTTCAGCTGACAGTTCAGGTTATTTGCGAAGAGGGATCTTGATGCTCTTGCCCTCAGATGTAGTTCCCATATTATCCTTTATGACCTCTAGACTCAGCAGCCAAGACGGGCAATGATGTATGAAACGTGAAGGGAAAGAGTAGAAGACTAACAGGTGAACCTAGAGGAGTCTCAGATCATAAAGTGTAGGAAAGACTGATGAGAAATATCTTTGCTAAGACTTACCATTCTAAAGGCCTTTACTTTCTCCAACCAAGATAACTTGTTTAAGACACTCTAATCTCACAACGCTTTCTTTAAATGTGTTGCATCTTGATTTCAAATAAACTAAAAAGATTATCCAGCTAGAACATTGTAGCTAGCAGTCCAATCTTACCTGTTCAGCTGGAGGAAATGGGTGTCTGACTATCACAAATTTAGGGGAGAAGACCAGGCAAGACCTGTTCTGGTTTTTTCCCCTAAAGTCAAGCCAGGCTCTTTCCTGGTATGGAGTTTACCTCTTTCTTGTTTTGCTGAATGGTTGAGGCATGGGTGCCCTCTCAGAAAGTGTATGACCATCTTGCTGTTCTTACCTTATTGTCGTCAGTGATTCTGCTATTACCCAGACATACGGTGAATCAGATAATCTGAAGAGTGCTGCTGTTTAAGGCCTGATGAACTATGGGCTTCTCCAAGAGAAAGCTTTTGGCAACATTTTCATTGCAAGGGCTGGTTCTGTTGCACAGAAGGATTTGTTTGAAAGGTGGGGTTTTTTTATTCTTTTACAAGCTAGGAGAGACTATTCATCTAGACTCACTGCAGCCTTCTGCACCATCTGTGCTGCTTGCATATTAAACACTTGGTTTTATATCCCCTTCTTCCATTTCAAATTTTACTTCTACTTTGGAAGGTTTTTTTCACTCTTGTGAACTAGGAAGGCCATCCTTCCCAGCCAGAGCAGGGGATCATCCGAGATTTAAATATGACTTCTAGGTTTCCAGCCAAAGTTAAACTTGTCTTTGGATGAATTGTGACTAATGCTGGACACATTATTATCACTCAGTCATCTGTTTTGAGTGTTAAGTCAGCATGAGGTGATGGGCTTGTAATAGAACCAAAGGCAGCCTGGTCTATAGGACACCTTCATGTAGATTGTTTTCCCTTTATAGAGTGTGTCTTAATGAATAAAAAAAGAACTATAAATATAAAAAAGATAGTTCAATAACAGAATAATTCCTTAATCTTTCTCAAAGACAAAGCTCAAAATCATTATGTCAGAAGAATAATTTTAAGTTTTCTCTCACCCTGCCCCAGCCCTGCTCAGCTGCACAGTGGGGAAAAAAATAAGATGAAAAGTTTGGGGGTCAAGATAAAGACAAGAGCATTGCTCATCAATTGCTAGCCTGAGCAAAACAGACTCAACTTGGGGAAACTAATTTATTTGATTGCCAATTAATAACAGACTTAGATAATGAGAAATAAAACAAAAAAATTATATAAACACCTTCCATCAACCCTCTGCTTCCCAGGCTTAATTTCAGTCATGACTCTTTTACCTGCTCCCCTTGAAGAAGTGCAAAGGAAATGGAGGTTGAGTTCAGTTTGTAACACTTCATCTCTCCTGCTCCTTCCTCCTCACACTCTTTCTCTGCTCCATCATGAAGTCCTTCCCGTGGGACACATTGCTCCATGAACTGCTTCACCGTGGATCCATTCCACTGGATATAGTGCTTCAGAAACAAACTGTTCCCATGTGTGTGCCCCTTGGGGTCACAGGTCTTGACAGAAAACCTGGTCCTGCATGGGCTTGTCTCCATAGGCAGCACTTCCTACCAGGAGCCTGTTCCGATGTGAAATCTCCATGGGCTGCATCTTCCTTCAGGACACACCCATCTCCTCCAGTTTGAGGTCATCCATGGGCTGCAGTATGTGTATGTGCTCCAATGTGGTCCTCCATGTGCTTCAGAGGGATGACTTGCATCACCGTAGTCTTCAGGATTGGCTGCAAGGAAATCTCTGCTATGGTGCCTGACAGCAACATCTAAATTAACAACTTTTTTTTCAGCAATTATGTTTACATTAATTTTGCTGCCATGAAACCCTCTTACAGTGAGCAGACATAAAGTGACCTATTGTTCTTTTAATTTTTAAAAGAAAAAAATCCAATCAACATTATTTAGTGCTGCAAAAGCAATACAGTAGAAATTATAGTGGATTTTGATCCAAAGGATACAATGAATATAAAGAATTCAAATTAATCTTGTGATAGAGAGAGTGCAAATTTTTCTAGGTTGTGGCATTTCTTTTACAGGTGGCCAGTAGTAGCGTCTGTGGTTTGGATGTGTGACCTCAGCTCTCACTTCACAGCTATACTGTTGTTGCGTTTTAGATGTCGTATAAGAACCATAGGAAATAATTAGTGAAAAAGAAGGTGAATCCACAGGTAATAGGGTGAAAAAATGACATTTCGCAAATGCAATCTATGAACTAGTCATCTACATTTGCTAAAAACTATCTCTCAGCCCAGGAATTTGATCAGGCATGTGGTCTTTAACTTCGCAGTTCATGCTAGACAGAAGAGATGACTTTGTAAACTCTATCTTTGCTATTTTATTGTAATTGCAATTTTCTGCTATTACTGGTCATGAAGGCAACAAAAGCTGTTTGTTTCAACAGATACTTGCAGTGGCTAATAATCAGTGGAATTGTTTGGAAAATCCTTAAAAAGCTGAGGGCTTAGCTTTAAGCACAATATGTGCCTCGTTTCATCAAAAGCAGCATTAATTGGAGCGGATTTAAGGCTTTAGCTTATAGAACCTAATAAAAAGTGACTTGACTTATACCACTGTCAAGAACAAAATCTACTGCAGTCAAAGGATATGAAGGGAAAATTTGTCTAAATGCATGTCAAGTCAAGAACTTCTAGCAGGACTCAGAGCCTCTTACAGAAAACTGAGGAATATACTGTAGCTCTTTAAATGTTGTAGTGATCTATCCTTTGGGTCTTTCCCCGGGTCACTGCTCCCCTAAATCTTGAAACTGATAAAACTGCTCTTAGCAGTTTGTCCATCTGCTTGCAGCAATTTGGTGAGCTGGCATGTACAAATGAATAATGAACCAGACAAGAACAATGTTCCTCTTAGAGCTACAGAAATCACTCAGCATGCTTGTTTATACTCCATTAACTAAGCATTAAAGCATGAAATGCCAATTCACAATGATCTCAGGGAAGTAGCTTTAAACCCTTGCACACAGTATCTGTAGAACCTGGAAGTTCCTGGTAAACGCGCACATGCATGCATGGTTGTGTGCAAGTAGAATCCTCTGCTTTATGAAATAATGACAGTCCAAATCCATTCCAAAATAATAGACAATCCAATGCCATCACCTTTGTTTGGCTTTTGCAATGTAAATTTCAACTGTCAAGGTTTAATTAAAAACCACCAGTCAGCACTATTTAAAAAGTGGAAGAGAACTAAGTGGTAGGTTGTTGCGGAAAATGTGCAAGTTGCATGCTAAAAGAAGTAGGTAGGGTGACAGGTGTATAATTATCGTCACATCAGGTGAAGGACAAGAAACAGTTTATGATTCCTGAAGAGGTGGGGCTTCAACAATCTTCAGTGTGGCAAGGGATTCTTGAGGCAGAGTTAATTTGTTATTCCCTTTATTTCAAAGAAGAATCTCCTATGTGAAACCTCTTTGAGCCTTCAAAACAGGTGAGGTGCTGTGTGAGGTTCAGACATAAATAGGTTAGTGTGAACACAATCCTTGTGTTTTAAGCATCAGTTAGGGATTGGTTTGAAGAGCAATGCTGTGCTCAGGTGGTGACAGTTTTTGCTCAGCAGCACATCACAGCTGTGCTTTAATCCCTCATTCAACAGAGAACCAGTAAAGTAATGAATCAAAGGCTCACTGCAGTGATCATTTGAAGGCCAGAATCTACAGCACCTTCTTCAGGTTTTAAACCATCAAAACTGATTTTCTCTGTATGCAACTAAATAGAGAAAGTTCTGGGTAAAGGTTCATTTTTACTAAGAAGAAACCATTCTGAAATACTATTCGGTGCTCCTTAAGACTATGATATTAGTGCTACAAGCCTTAAACCCACGACCTTCTTCCCCATAGCTACCCAGAGGGTGTACTTCTGCAGAAAGATTTGTTCTGGTTGAACACAGCAGTATTCTGTTCGCCAAGGTTTTACAGGTCAGATCCTCTAATCTTCCCCCACTGCCGCAGTTGGGTGTAAGTGCATTGAGGAATAGCAACAACTTTGTGTCCTACAAATCCACATGTTTGCTGTATGTTCTCCGCTGTATGTTTGTACATTAGGCACTTTCATGGCACTAGTGGTGCTAGAATGGTTACAGAAAGTGAAGAAATCTTACAGAAAGAGGAGTCACTGATAATTATTCAGAAATACTTGAAGAAAAGTGCCAATTTAGACTTTGAAATTTCTGAATTTGTCAGCTTAAGGCTGAGCGTAAAAAAAAAAAAAGGTAATCTATTTTATATTTAACCTGGGAATTTAACAGTTAGAGCTCAATTTTAGAAATGACATTGGGCTAAATGAACTTCCTTTCTCACTCTCCAGTTAGAAAACATTAGCCTTTAAATCTTGACAGGTTTGGAAGATCCAGTCTCCTGGATAATACATAATCAGTACTGAAGAGGAATAATGTATTAGCTACTCAGAGACCTGTGAGAAAAAAAAAAAAATCTTTCTTTAGCAATTTCCCACACGTATGGAATCTATACTTGACACATTTGACTTGCCTGATCATCCATAAATAAAAATAGCATTACGATACTTAGTTATTGCCAGGGCCTCAAGGGCACTGTCAGGCTTTAATGGCCCTGCTCAATTCAAAGCCTCCCACTACCCTGCCCATGGCCCAGGGCTGAATTTCAGCCCCCCAGTCCCAGTGACACTGTAGAACGCTGGTCCCAGCTCCCCACAGTCGTGCCCTGACTGGCTGCCAGGCCATGGGCCCCGCCAGCCCATGGGCCAACATTTCTGTCCCCATGCCCTTGCCAGGCCATCTCAGGGCTGTGTCTGATGTTGGTACTGCACAGCGGACCTGATCCCAGTCTTCCACTACCCTCCTTCCCATGCTGCACATCCTCTGGCATCCATCAGGGCTGAGCCCAGCCCAATGCCTTCTCACCTTGGTCCATCCGGCCCCTGGGGACCTTTGGAGTGGCTGAGCACTTCCCCCACATAGTTATAAGCTCCTGGCCTCCAGCCCTTAGGGAGCAGCTGGAGCCTGCTGGTCCCTGGCAATTATAGTGGAACAAAAATGCTCCAATCCTTAATTAAATTAAATTAAATTTTCTATGTGCTTAGGCTATATAAGGTTTAAAAAAAAAAAGTGGAAGATAAAATAGAGGCTACTGTAATTCTTATCTCCTGATGTTTGTTGGTTTTACATACTCCAAGATATTTTGGTCATTTGTGAATACTGTGTGGGCTGCCTTGTGTTATCATCCAGTTATTAAAATTATTAGAAATGCCTCTGCCCAAAATAAGGTGCAAACGATACCACATCCTGAAGTCAATAGTATGGATTTCATTTAACACTAAATGTGAGGCAGACAGAGAGAGATAGAAAGAAACATCTAAAAGGAGGGGGCAGGGAAGAAAGAGAGTGACAGAGATTAAATAGAAAATGTATCATCACTCCGTGTAACCCATCAGCGCCCCATGGATCTTCTTCTGGTCTTCTTGGTGGTGAGGATCCCACAAAACCTACAGTCCAATGGATTAATACATTCAGGAGATGCCAGGCACCTCCCCTATGGGCGGGGGAAGGGAGGGAAGCTTTGCAGTCTCTTTTGACGAGCTGTGGATTTGTTGCACCACTTTGATCACGTGCAGTCCTCTGGTGGTAGAAGGCCTCAGGACTGAGTCTAGGAGGCGCTTTGGGGGCCTTTGATGTCTTATGACCCCTTCTCAACTGCCTCTCTTGTGAATGTCCCATGTGTACATGGTCTTCCCAGGGTGGGGGTTACTCCTTCTGTTTATTTCACCATCACACTCCCAAAACCCTTCTCTAACTGCTGAGCCCAGCTAGAGCTGATTCTTAACACAGACACGTTCTTCTTCCCTGAGACTTGTTTACTTCTCCTCAGACCTGAGATAAGTGGACAATAGTCTTATCTCAAGTTCCCATCACAGTCCAGCTTCCAGTCAGGCAGCATATCCCGGAGGGGGGGGAGTGCTTCTGTGGTCCCAGACTGGCAGTTGTTTCTTCACAGTTTAACAAAAAGTCTTTCTCTGATTTTGACAAAGTTTAGGACACGAAAAACATTTCAGTCTATCACACCTTGAAGAAGAAGATTCAAGTTCAAATAAAATTGCTTGGATGGAATTAATGTTGTCTCATTTTTTAGCATAATTTTGGACTGTTTCTGGTAACTGATCTGTTCTTGCCATTATCAACTTGAGCGCACAGATTTCAGAACTCTCATAAATCAAAATAAACGAAATTCCACAAAAGGTTGTATGCAAATACTGTCCTGCAGGGTGGTAAGGAGCACTGAATTCCCAGTTGTCAGAAAGGTAAATAAAATCAATGAGCTTTTATCAGATATATTATTTCATTATGTGACGGTTAAAGCACAGTGTGAAATCTAAACAGAAATCAGACATGGCACCTGACAGTGCTTGTTGACTTGTATTTTTTTTTGAGCCTATGATTTAAAACCATTAAGAACTGAAATAATAGTTCTTCAATTTTGTTAAGTATTTTTCCTTTGAAAATCCCCTGAGAAACTAAGATCTGCATTTGCAAACACATGGATTGTTTTTGATTACTCAAATCCCCCATGCTGTGTCTCGGTTCCTGAGTTGTTGGCTGGTATATAGTAATAGCTTTGCAAGGCTTCCTCTGAACACCATGGCATCTCATTCTTCTCTTTCATGTGACATTCCTAAATTGTTCTGTTACCTGATGGCAGCAAAAATCCTGACAGGTCACTGTTTAGTTCAGCTCCTTGCTGACCAAATCATTGTCATTTTGTTCAGATTGTGTTAGTCAGTCTGGTGGGGTTCATGTGAAGTGATATGCTGGTAAATCAGACCCAAATTTCAAGTGGTACCTACAAGTGCCTGATCTTTTTCACTCTCTATAACCAGAGTGAGGGCAACTAGTTTAGGTGGACTCACCATTGTAGACCTCTGAATCTAGATAAGATGAATCCAAAACTTAAATTTCTTCTATTTTCTATCTGTCTTAATTCTCCACTCTACCAGCACCAATACCAGTATCTTTCAGCTAAGCAGACATCCTTTACCTGAACCTCCTCTGCAGACCTAAAAAAGGCTTGGTGGGAACAGACTTATAATGACACTCTGTACAACTGAAAAAAGGAGCAGGACATTCTTATCCACATTCTGACTTGCAATGCTCTATGTTTTTTCTTGTTGTTGTTGCAGTAGTATTGAAATAAATTGGAATTTAGTAAATGATGATGAAAGTTCTGCTACTAGGTCTCCAACCATTTGTTGTTTGCTGCTTTAAAAAACTCTGTAACAGAATAATTTAGTTTCTATCATTTCAGCAGGTCGAGTAGAAAGAATTAATGTATAAATGTTAGATCCTGCCTACACCTGACTCACTCTTCAGCTTTCTTTTTATTTTTCTTTCCTCTGAAGATTGTAGAATATTTTCAATATAATCCATTTTCCTAAACTCTCAAACTTCCAGTTAGAGACCTAGAAAAAGTACAATATATTCTAGATATTATGAAAAAACTGCACTGTTTTCTATCTAATCTACATATTTTTCTAACATCTTTTCACAGAATTTTTTTAAAGTGTCTGGCAGTGGCAGGTGGCGGTGAACTGAATAGCTCAATCACCTCGATGATATAACAGTGAGGATGACTAAATGGGACTACTAGGGAAGATAGTCACAATATAGCCCTTTGTCCTCATATGCTGGTAGGAGCAGGCTTTTTAGATTTATGTCAAGTTCCAGCAACCTGTGCTAAAAAAAAAAGCACGTAAGAAGAAAAAGCCCACTTTATTTCAGACATTATTAAATCACTTTTTTCTTATATTGAACTGCTAGACAAAAGTGAATTGCAAGTTTCTGGGAACAAAAATATTCCTCAGAGGACTTTTTGACTAATATTTGAGTGATGAAGGTCTGTAGTCCTGCATCTCAAGGAAAGTCTCATTGCTGAGGAAATGGCATGTAACAGGGGGTACTGAAGTTGGCAAAACAGGCTTCAACATGTCTGTGTCTCATCTCCTTGTCAGTTTGAAAGCTGTGGATTCTTATAAGTGGCTTTGTAATACAAGCAGTCACTTACTTGAAGAGAAAGAAATTTCCTATGCTAACCAGGACTGACCTACTCCTGGACAGGCACTTCACCTCTTGAAAGTCTAAAAACAAAATCTGTATTCTAGTTAAGCAATACCTTGAGGAAAAGCAGACAGAAGGCTATGTCATTTGTAGTAAAGAAAATATACCTAGGACAGCTTTTTGATACTGATGTGGAACATCCCACATCTCCACCATGTATATTGTTCTTCTCCAAAATGGGATGGTTATACACAATTGCCTAGCTGAACCTTGTCTAGAAATTACTTTTGATAAACTCAGTTGACATAGAACAAAAATGTTCCTGGATAAGTGTTAGCACTGTAAGTAAGATGAATTCCTGTGCCCAGGAATGTCTCCTGATAAAATTTCACTAATTAAAATAGCTGTAATTACGATGTATTTTTACAGACTTGAAGCTCAAATAGCCTCACTTTCTGAAGAGAAGTTGTCAGGTTTTGTCCCTTGTCTTACAACACAAACATTTTGAAATGAGGACTTTTTCTTTTATCTGTGTTTGTGCAGATGCTACTATGTGAAGGCCTGCTCAGTGATGAGAACACCTGGGAGCTACCAAATTCTATAGATAAAAATCCAGGAAGTATTTCTGGTAGAAGAGGCAGTACAGATTCCCTGAGACAACCATATTGTTAGTCACCTGGTAATGTTCCTATGAGAAAGAAACTTATCCGTTTGGATTTGTCCTTGGAAAGTTTATTTGCATCTGCAAGGGATGAAAAAAATAAAAAAAAAAAAGAAAAAGAGGATTAGTTTTAATGACCTGTTTGTTGTTATTTCCAGCCCTCTGGAAAAACAAATTAGGATCTGTACTTTTACTGTTTCCCTCCCAGAGAGAAGAGAAATATTTAGTTTTATAAATATTTGATCAGGGTTCAGCCACCTGGAAAAGATTGTAGAGGAGGAAATAAATTCCGAGGGGCTAGATCTTCTTTTGGTGTCTGGTTCACTGTATTGGACACAGAAGTATTTGGACAGATTCCCCAGGGAAGCTCAGGGATCATTAGTACCAGCTGGTGTGGTATGTGCTCCCACACTGTATGACATAACTTTATTATGGAACCCACACCTGCCTCTGTGTGCAGCCAGGTTTGTGGGTGGGACTAATCTCATTCCAGGTTAGGTATCCACATGTTTAGCCTCTGCATCAGAGACAAGTCATCTTAGCTTCCATTTTCGACCAATGGACTGTAATAGGCCTTTTAGAATATGATTCATCTGATTTGTTTCAAATGTCTACTCAGAATGAGTCTAATTTCATTCTAGAAATACCTGATTTTCTCTGTTTGTTAAAAAGAAAGCCTGGAGTGGCTATATCATATATGGACATCTCTCCTTCATCTATTAGATGCCACCCTTTTTAATAAGAAATATTTTAGATATTGCCATCAAGCTCAACTGTGGTGACCCTGCTGAGTTTTTAAAATTGATTTGCTATCCAGGACTATGTAGCAGGTAAATATTTATATTTGTCTTTATGACAATCTTTTGTATGAGAATTCAAGAAAAAATTAGGATGTGATGTTAGTTTTCTAAAATAGCAGCTGTAGGGAGAAATTTTAGAGTCATATTAATATATCACACCAATCCTATGGTCACGGGTGATGGGTATGACTCCTTGGCAGAAGCTTGCACAAGAAAAATGTTCATTTCTCTGTAAAGGATATTCAGGTCTTGTATTCCTGCAGGATGAAATTTCTTGATAGAGGCCCTGCTAGCTCAAGGCAGATGAACATCCTGAAAAAGCATTTCTGTTCAATGAGTTCAGCTCCTCACTGGTCCCTGTTGCTGAGGTGGCTTAAAGCCATGAGGAATCTATGTCATGTTATTTAGAGCAGAACTGGCTGAATGTCTTTGGGTTGCATAATTTACTCAGAGCATTCTGCAGTCTTCTTTGTATGCCTTATTCACTGGGTTTCCTCTTCCTCCCTTCGTTCATCTAGTTCATGAAAAGAATAATTTGGGATTATATAGAATAGTGCAAGGCTTTTTCAACACATTTCTGAGAATATTTCATGTAAAATCATTGTATGTTATTTGTTCAGGAAAGAAGGAATAAAGAAAAGCTGATATTAAGTTTTCCTGCTGCTTAGATACTAAGAATGAAGGACAACTGGTGGAAAGGAAAACCCCATTTAATTACGTGAACCAAGACAAAGTATTCCTCCTGTAATGATAATATGCCAACATTTAACCAGGAAACAGAGTTCGTTCTAGGACCACGTAAGTATCATTTTGTCTGTAGGTTTATTGAGAAAAGCAAGTTTATTGACTTCTGATCAATGTCGGACTTTCTCCCATGCTTAAATGAGCGTTCTGGATTAGCTGTGGCAGAGCTTATGCTCCATGGTGGATCTTGAGAGAGTTCATCTTAATATTTTGCTTCGGCATGTGAGGTCCTCTGTCCTTAGCACATAAAATACATAAAACATACCTATAGGCTTCACAAAGAAAGAGATTGCCAGATTTCAAAACCTCATAGGTTTCACAGTGGACTTTGGCTTGGGTCCTAAAATAAATAAGCATGAGGTAGGACTAGAAAAACATCTGCTGTGTGCAGTGCAACACTAGGGTGGGAGGAGGTAGGTGGAGGATAGAGATCTCCCTGAAAGGCATCACCGCTGTTCTTCCTCTTTTGCGTGCTGCTGGGGGAGCAGTTTAACAAGCAAAACATGCAGGCAAACAGTGCAACAGATGGTGCAACCTACTATTGAGGAAACATTTCAAAGGGTAACAAAATGTGGTTGAAACCAGCTTACGGTTTACACACTGAATGCAAAACCGAACATGCTGTTTTCAGCAGGCTGTAGCTGTTTTCATTTGTTGATGCCAAGTGCTTTGGGGAGCCACAGTTCCAAACTGGTTAGTGCAGCAGCAGGAATCCCTGTAATTGTATAGACTTGACTCATCTGGGTAAGTAGAGTAGGACTGTATTCTTATCTACAAATGGGCATAAGTGCAAGCAGAGGAATCCTTCAGGGACACTTCCAGTGAAGTTCCTACAGTTTATTCTCTTTCTTTTTTTTCTTTCTGTCTGTGTGCCACTAATAACTTCTAAGCCCAGGAAATTTTGATAGATATACATAAATTGTAAGGAAGATTTTATAAAAGTTAAAAAAAAATCAGAAGGTGCAGTTTCCTTAGAAATCATACAGTATTTCAGTGAAGATAAAGGTTATAAAAATATTGAAGACTTTTGGCTAGGTTATGATGTCTTTATTCATTATAAAAATAGACTAGATAAAGGAGAGACAAACACAGACCACTAGACACTAGAGCATCAGGAGCAGGTAGGAGCAAAATTACAGTGGATAGTACAGAATGAACTGTAACTAGAAGGAGAAACTGGAGGTAATAAGAAATCATTCCTTGACTGGATTATTATCAATAGATGACTCAAAGGAAAGTGCTGGATGTTTATTCAGTAAGGGAGAATAGCTATATGTAAATGGTATAAAGAAAATTGAAGAGGTAAAGGATGTTTTTTTTTTCACTGTCCATTATAAAACTTCCCTATGACAGGTGGAAAACTTTATAGCAATGATGGATAACAGCTAAACCCAAAACAGAAACAGATCTTGTTTGATTATATTTTGGTATTTGCAGGTATTCAGCTTGTCTAAGCCTTCTGGTCTTGACCTCTGTATGGACCGACATGGGCTCAGAAACCTGAGTAATTATCTTCAAGAACTTGTAGAGCATGTAAAAGGTATTGCTGGGTTGAAAAGGAGTAATCTTAATTTATAACTGTATAAAGGGAGGAAAAAATGAACTGTGAATTTATGGACAAGTCTTAACTTCAAATCCTAGAAAATATCTAAAATAAGTGGAAGTGACTTGCAGGCACTTGTAAGATAACAAGGTAGAGAGTAGAAGCAAAAATGAATTTGCAAGAGGATATCTTGTCAAATCAACCTAATCTTCTTTTATGAAAGAAAATTGGGTAACACAGACGAAGAAAAAAGTAATAATTTTGTTTTCACTAAGGTTTTTTATATTGCCTTATGCTGCATTCCTGACAGAAAACTGGGGAGACATAGCAAAAGGAAAGTTATATTTGGAGAAGAGTGTAGAGTGGCACATAACCAGGTAAAGTTATTGCTTGTTCCCAGTCCATCTGGAAGCACTGTTCCCTTCACTATGAATTTTAATTACATAAATTACATAATCAAATCAAAGGTATGCTTATTAAATCCATGGATGACATCATACTTATAGGAACTGTAAGTATGACAGAGAACAAGAATAAAATTCAAGTTAATAATTAGAGAAAAAGTCTGAAAGAAACCAGGACAAAGGCAGAAATATTGCACCACTCCGTAATAGAAAGTAATCAATAATGACAAAAGTTCACTCTTTAAAATTAATCAGAGACTGAAAACTTTGTAGAGAGACAGTGGCAATGGCAAATGCGGATCAGGTAAAATCAGAAGAATGAAAATATTGAAGGTAGAGAGAAGAAGGATGAAAATTCTGAAATCATCCATAAATGCTAACTAGGAATAAACAAACACTAGCAAAAATATTAACAGTCTATTTTCAAAATCAAATGAATGTTAAAACCTATCCAACAGTGATTTAAGTGTCAGCACTCTGGTTTTAAAGTAGAGTAAAGGATTAAATGACACTGTTAGGTCCTGCCACATTCCTCTCATCTTTTCTATTTATTTTTTATGTTTTATTTATTTGAATTTTATTTATTTATTTATGATTATATATTTCTATTGAATTTTTTAGAATTATGTGTAAAGTACATGGGTACTGATGAATTTTAGTCTGCTGTGGTTTCAGTCACCTAAAGCTTTTTAAAGTGTTTATTTTGACAATTTTCTGAGTATTATTGTGCTTATTTTCTATTGACAGATTCTCTCAGAGCAGAATGTCACTAATTGAATCTAATGAATATGGCTGGAGACTTATGGTAGACTGGAGGCAATAGATAAAACAGATACACATTAAGACTTCTGTGGATATTAACAGCAGGATTATGTCCATCAACAGAAAATAGCACCATGGCTAAAATTTGCATATGCAAATACTCGGAGCTTTGGAGAATTGATATAATAACAGCAGGTATACATGCTAGGAGAGCACGATCTTACGGGTTTATGGACAACTTACTTATATGGAAAGAGAGACAGAAACATAATGAGACAAAAAATGTGTAGTAATTTTGAATGCTCTAAAGGATATAACTGGAACTGTTTTATCAGTTTTATTCTGGATCTCTTGCTGAAAGAGTTGTGTATAACTTGAACATTGATAAAATTGTGCTACAAATATGATTAAGGAACTGCTGGTATTTGATCCCTAAGACACGTTACTAGAAAAGAAAATAAATATGCAGACTTCCTTTTGAAGTGGAAAGAGCTTGTTGTTACACAGTTTTGTTACCATCAGAGTCCATCAAAATTTAGACTTCCACAGAGGTAGGAAATAGCAAACACTGGCTAATTTTCAGTTATTCCCCTCAATATTTCGACTTACAAACTGATTTTTTAGCTTGATGGATGAATGGATCATTATGAAGGTATCAGGAAGAGATCATGTTCAGAAGAGATCATTAAAATCATATTATTTTGTGTATTTGCCACTTATTGAGTTTTCTCTGTTGAGAGAGGAGAAAAAGAACTCTGAGAAGAACTGGAAATACCATGACTAATCTCTATGCAGCTAAATGGAAAGGCACAGGGACTAAACCATGTCCTACATGTCAGCAGTCACAGAGTGGTTCAGGTCCACTCAGTTTTGTCTTAGTTCTACAGGGCAGACAGACTGTGGCTCTGCTGTTGAGGGGTTGTTACACATCACTTGGCAATGTGTCTCCTCTGGGCTCCACGTGCATGTCATATTCAGCTCAAACACTAACAAAGTACATGACGAAGAGCTGAAACTGAACTTTGTAATGATTTTTTTTTTTTTAGCAGAACATTATTGCATAAGTCTTCATGTTAGTCAGAAATACTGGTTTCCTAATTAAGGGACTTATGTTCATCAGAGTTTGATTCCTCTGCTCTCTTTATTTGCTTTGTTCATGCAGAGAGGAAAAAATTTAAAGAAAAATTCACATATGGTGATTTTTCTCAATTCTCAGAGAAAGTAAATCTAATTTTTTTTGTGTGTAATGAAGTTTTTAAATAACTGCTTCAGAGGGTTGTTTGTTTGTTTTTAGACACATGTCACTCAAGTCCTTGTTATCCTTATTGTGTGCAATATTATACCACATAGTTTAACTGTTCAGTCTTCGGAATGAATAGACAGTGGCTGTTAAAATGTAGGAGCTTGTTCAGAAAATAAACAAGGTTATGCATCAGACTATCCAATAACAAGAAAGAACAACTAGACCATGAAATAGTCCTGGGGGCAAAAAAATCAGTAGGAAGTACAGTACTGTGAAAAAAATTAACTTTGGTAAGATTATTACACATGGAGGGCACTTCAGTTTTACTGATGAAGTGAGTTGATCATGGCTGAATGCTAGATGTCCACCAAAGAACTCTATCACTCCTCAGCTGGACAAAGGAGAAAAAATACAATGAAAGGCTTGTGAGTCTCAGTAAGGACAATGAGACATCAATTACCATCATGGGCAGAACACACTCAACTTGTGGAAAATTAATTTATTACCAATCAAATCAGAGTAATGAGAAATAAAACTCAACCCTAAAACACCTTCCCCCTCACCTCTCGCCCGCCATCCACTCCCCCTTCTTTCCTGGGTTAACTTTCCAGGGTACAGGTGAACAGAGAATGGGGGTTGCAGCCAGTTCATCACATGTTGTCTCTGTTGCTCCTTCCACAGCAGGAGGATTCTTCACGCTCTTTCCCTGTTGCACTGTGGAGTCCCTCCCATGGGAGACAGTTCTCAGACAAACTTCTCCAATGTGAGTCCTTCCCACTGGCTGCAGTTCTTCATGAACTGCTCCAACATGGATTCCTTCCACAGGGTACAGTCCTTCAGGAACAGACTTCTCCAGTGTGGGTCCTCTATGGTGTCACAAGTCCTACCAGCAAACCTGCTCTAGCATGGATTCCTCTCTCCACGGGGCCATAGGTCCTTCCAGGAGCCTGCTCCAGTGTGGACTTTCCACAGGGTCACAGAGTCCTTCAGATGTCCCCCTGCTCCAGCATGGAGCCTTCCAGGGGCTCCAGGTGGGTATCTGCTCACCAGTGGACCTCCATGGGCTGCAGGGGCACAGGTGCCTCACCATGGTTTGTACCATGGGCTGAAGGGGAATCTCTGAAGGGGTGCCTGGAGCACCTCTTCTTCCTTCTCCCTCTTCACTGATTTTGCTGTCTTCAGGGCTGTTTCTTTCCCATATACTCACTCTTTTCTCTGGCTGCAGTTATGCAGTTTTTTTTACCCTTTTTTACCCTTACATTATCCCAGAGGACCCACCACCATCTCTGTTGGGTCCAGCCTTGGCCAACAGAGGGTCCATATTGGAGCTGGCTGACATTGGTCAAACATAGGGAAAGTTTCCAGCAGTTTC
The DNA here is from genome assembly GCF_003945595.2 of Pipra filicauda. Lineage (NCBI taxonomy): Eukaryota > Metazoa > Chordata > Aves > Passeriformes > Pipridae > Pipra > Pipra filicauda. The sequence goes on from NW_024103896.1 coordinate 73,577, forward strand.
TTACAGAAGCCACTTCTGTAGCCAATCTGTTATCAAAATCTTGTTATGAAAAACAAATAGAACTCAATATAATGAGGGAAGAGGTAGTGAGGGAGAGATAGGCTTTTCAGAGAAAAACTACGTTGTTGATAAACATTAGTTATCTAATAAACATGAAAATAAAACATATCAATGTGAATGGTCTGTTACAAAAGTTTGTAATAAGACCAGGAGAAAGAAATAAGTTTTTCAGAATCCTAAAATATCAGACAGGAAACGTAATAAACATGTTTATTGTTCAGAGCTTAAGAGAATGTATTAAAGTAAGATTAAGGTAGTAAAGGTGCAATAAGCCTTTTATTTGAAAGAATTGCAGTGTTGTTTAGTCAGAACTTTGGCAGGTAAACAGGAAATCCTACTCAATCATCATCCTTCTCAGTCTACTTGTATCCATATCCTCTGCTCTTTTTACTGCAAGTACAAATTCCTCAGGCCAGTGCATATCTTTTTGTTCATATTTCTACAGAACAAAGAATTCTTGTTCACATTATGTCTTTGCATCATTATCTTATAAATAAAATACATATGTTAAAATAATCAAAGGTTGGTATTTCCAAAGTCACAGTAGGCCATGTTCAAGGCAATCCTGAGATGAATGCTGAAATCAACCTTTTATCTCAAAAGGGAGGAACTTTCAAACTAAAACTGAGTAGTTTCTGAAGTGGCAGAATGGATTGTTCTGAAGGTCTGGTTCTGATGTACAACTACTATGGACAGTAAATACAATTCACAGAGCCTTCTAGGTACACCTGCAAGGTGAGTAATAATGAAAAAAAAAAAGTGAATGTAGCAAGTTCTCAGAATGGCAACTTAGTATTTGTCAGATTTGTTGAGAGAACAACTCATTGAATGTTGGTACACTGCAATCCCATGCAAATCCTGATTCTGGACAGGCCAAAATGATAATACTTGTTCCCTACATACTACTTCCCCAGAAATACAGTTGGGATTTTCACAGTTCCTTGGTGGCTCATGCTCAATATTAAATTGATACAACATCTGCTAAAACCAGGACAAAGCACATAATGCCCAGACTCGCTATTCTTAAGGTTTTTCCTTTTCCTTAAATTGAGGCTCAAGCTTGTTTTACAGGAGCTGTAGTGCACCTGGTATGTTTAAAGCACTGCGCTGAAGACTGAGGATACGGAGCAGACAATCAAAAGGGTCAAACAGATTCTGTAGCAGAGAACATGTTTTTGTGCCCATGCTTCAGACAGACTCCAGACATCAGATATCTGTAAGATTAACTCCAGATGCTGAAGAGCTCCTAAGCCTGTGTGATTTGTCTGTAGGAAACATGCTGGAAATTTTGATAAGATTTGGGGGATTAAACAGCATTTCAGAAATGTTTAATATGATAAAGTTGAGTTCAAAAGTGGGCAGTTGCTTGAGTTCGAAAGTGGGCAGCTGCTTCAGAGGAACTCATTCTTTGAGAACATTTCTTAGTAAAGAGACAAGGTTTAAACAGACAGAAATTATTCAAATTTCAGTAAAGGTTTTGGTATTCAAATAGATAAAAGATTCCATCCCCCTTACCCTTAGATAATACTTTTGTGTAAAAAATAATTGATAATAAGACTCTTCAAAAATCTAAAGAGAGAGAAAATAACATTTTTGGAGTGCTATAAGGAGGTTAATAGGAAGATTTGGAAGAGTGAGAAGTGGTACTTCTGCACAGTGCAACGCTTGTCACTCTTCCAGATTTTAGTGTAGATAGTGTAAGCATTTTCTCAGGGAAGAAGATGATGTGTAGCAACTAAATCAGTGGCACCTTCCCATGACATCAGCTCTGAAGTCTAAAAGACCAACTGAACCTCCTAGATGAAATAATGGATGGTCATGGCCCTGTCATGTGTGTACCTAGTATAACAGTGCCTTCCCTGGTTTTACCTGTCTGACTGTTGGAGGACCATTCCAATAGTTAGAGATTAGAGGGGAGTGGAGGAGGAAGAGATGCATATTATCTATCTTCATTTTATCCTTCAGGCTGCAAAGTTAATTTTTGCCTATGCTGGAGAGAAGTCTAAAACAATCTTTAGTTTTGCTTATGGTCTGCTATGACCACAAAATTTCTGAGCAATGCAGTACTAAGGCCAGAATAAACAAATCTGTAGAAAGTCGGGATATACAGGCTGATATTTTGCAACTGTGGTCTTGACTGCCTAATGCAAACCCTGAGTTAGTGATAACATGACCTCAGCCTCAGCACTCCTATCCCCGCATCATGATGGACAGCAACCTGATCGATGCAAAACACTGTTTCTGGATGTCTCATTCTGAGTTGGAGACAAAAAGTTGCCATTCAGCACAAGATTAAGAAATCTAAACTGAAGTGTTCCGTATGTAGGGATATACACTTGCCTAAACCCTCCAGTGGGTATGGTCAACGGAAGTCTTGATTCAGTTATCTGCACATAGGCATATAATGTCAGTTGAAACACACTAAGGGTATCAGTTGGCCCCTGTGTTTTACTCCACAATGACGGATGACTCCCACAGATCTTGTCGCATAGCTGCCAGGATTGTACTGATGTTGGTAGTAGGCCTCTATGGAGGGTTAAACAGTGCTAGGAACATATGTTTAGGCAGTTGTTTTGCATGTCTAGCCAATACAGTCAGTAGAGTCTAGAAAGTGATTGATCTATCTGATCATATAAGTGTCTATATTGATGGTAGTTGGAGCTTACATGTAAAATAAAACAATGTAGACATCTGAAGTTAACTGCATATTCCAGTGTTGAATCTCATTTTTAGAGCTACATGAGATTAATTCTTCCAAGAAGAGAATCCAAATCTCTTCTCAGATTTGGCACCAATCTAGGTCAGAAATACCAAGAGGGTAAATTTGGCTGTACTTGAGTGAAATGCTTCTGACAAAAGCTCTTTAGCATGTGCAGAAAGTAAATATATATACATGACCCACTGTTGCTGATTTTTTGGAGCTGGCCTCATTAAGGAGAGATAGTTACATCAGGAGCTCCAGCTGGAATAGGAGTATTACACAATAATAACTACACAATTGAAGAGAGACAAGAGGACATCTGAGCGACTGGGAGTTTCTTAACAGGTTATGATGCTCTTATGGAAGATATAAAATATTGTTATTATGCGGTTTTTAAACTAATTTTTCTGTTGAATCTTGTTGTATTCAATCCTTGTTGGGGATACTTCTGTGAACATCTATATTTTATAAGAAATTACTATAAAGACACATAGCATTTTTATTATTTTTTTTTAATCACTGTTTTGCAAAATTCTATCTTGCCAATGCTACACAGGGTGTACAATGGGAGATTCTGTACTTTGAAATAGTATATGTTACTACTGACTGTGTTGCTTTATATAAGTGTCTTGGATGCATTCAATGATCCTCTAAAGATCTGTTGTGGTATATCGAGAACATAAGAAATTAATCTTTTCTAATATAATTTTTTTTTTGCTAGGTTAGTAATAGAAAAACTTGTGCAATATTGCAACAGAGGAAGCAACTCTAAAAAGTACTAGAGCAGATGAATATGTGAGTGGCACTGCAGGATGAAACAAATAATAAGACTTAGTATTTAAAGTGAATAAAACGGAAGAGAGATTATGAAAAAGACCAGCTTACTGTTACCTATGAGTGAGACATTAAAAAAAAATCTGCAAATGGTGGCAAGAAAGACTAGAAATAGAGAAGAAGAAAGAGAGATTTTGTCAGGTTTCCGGAGGCTCATGTCTAGAATACAAATCATCAAACCATCTCCAGCTTTACAATAAAGCACTCTTGATTAAATCCAGCACTAAGAGTTGACTTGTACTGGTTTTGGCTGAGGTAGCATTAATGACCTATCGCAGTAGCTGGTGCACAACTGTGTTTTGGATTTGTGCTGGAAACAGTGTTGATAATACACGGCTGCTTTAGTTACTGCTGGGCACTGCTTACACAGAGCCAAGGCCTTTTCTACTCTTCACCCCATCCCACCAGAGAGAAGGTTGGGGGTGCAAAAGGAGTTTAGAGGGACCTCAGCTGACCAAAGGAATTTTCCATACCATATAGCATCACACTCAGTATATAAAATGGGGAGAAGAAGAATGAAGAGGGGATGTTCAGAGTGATGGTGTTTCTCTTCCCAAGTCACGATTATGTGTGATGAAGCCCTGTCCTGGAGATGTCTGAACACCTGCTTGCCTATGGGAAGTGGAGAATAAATTCTTCATTCTACTTTGCTTGTGTGTGTGGCTTTTACTTTACCCATTAAACTGTCATTATCTCAACCCATGAGTTTTCTCTCTTTTACCCTTTCAATTCTCTACCACATCCCACTGAGGGGGTGGGGGGAAGTGAGTGAGTGGCTTTATAGGACTTGGTTTCCAGCTGGGTTAAAATCATGACATGATGGTACCAACATTGCTGAAACAGTATTTCCATTGAAGCTTATCAGAGTATTGAGCAAATAATCATACCAGCCTGGGTTTTCAGAGGTACTGTGCTGTGTGCCAAGGCCCAGCCTCATCGGACATGTTTGCAGAACCAGCATTCCTCAGGATTCTTCTTAGACAAATTGTCAAGTCTGTTTTGTCATTGACTCTCTTCAGTCCAAAAAGTTCTACGCCAGGTTTGCAAAGATGCAATGTTTGTTGCTATCTGTGCAGTTCACATGCTGTCTTCTCAAATATCCAATAAATGCAGATAAAAATACAACAGTAAGAGTTCATATGAAGAGAGGGTGATTCAGATATTCTGAGGGACTGCAAGGAATTAACATGAACACAAAAAAAAGAAATGTGTACAATAAATGCTCATACCTAAGTTCTGTGTTTGCCTCCATAAGTAGATAATGCCATTTCTGCCTGATGTCCCATGTCTGTCTCCTGGTCAGGAGGTGGTTCAGGAAACCAGCACAATAAATACCTCCTCTGACCTGAGACCTTGATCTGAGTTCACATACTCCTTTAATCAATATTAGGAAAATACCTCTTTTCTAAAGTACTGTTTGTATAGCCTTAGGAGAGAGTTGTTTTGCTTATAAACCATTCAGTGAACATTCTCTGACAGTTCCAAAACAAAACAAGCTTGAAAAAAAATGTAAAGTGTACCACCATCAATTTTCAAAACCAACACATTTTTTTCCTAGTCTCCAGCTCAAGTGCATTTATCCCACTGAGGGATTACTTTTATTTCTCAACTGTGACTCACTGAATGTATGACAGAGTCTTGTTTCAACAAATTTATTGAGGCTGAAGAAGATGTTAAAAACAGACAGGCAGCTGGAAATGCCTGTCAAGGGGAACCATGGCACAGTCCCTGATTCCCCCTGTGTATAAAACAAATATAATCATTCTCCTACTCCTCTACTTCCCCCCTCTTAAACTTTCATATGAGCTCAGAGGATAAAGTTTATTTATCAGTCTGGTAATAACATTATAATATCTCTGAAATGCATTTTTGAGAAAACGGGCAGAACATGTCATTAGCCTTCTGATACACTGATTAAACTAACTTTCCAGAGCCATACTCCCTAATTGTAACATTTGCATATGGATAAAACAGGTAGAATGTGTGTGTGTTTGTGGTGGTTTGCATCTAACCAGAGAACAAATTTATAGGTTTTAATTTCTTAGTGTCAGTATCACAAGCTGTTGTGATAAAACTTTTGAAAGAATTACAAGTATTGCCCTTTGAAACAAAATTAGTATAGCCTATTCTCTGGGTGTAGATGAGGTATTAATATGCTGTGCTACCTTGTGTGAATATTTAGCCAGACGGTTTTAATGTTGGATCCAGATATGCAACAAATGAAATTGGGAATTCTGTGGTGGCCAAAAGTTCTGATACAAGAAAGCCCTTAAGTATGTGAGTCATCCAGTCTTCTTACAATAATGTGTTTAAGTACCTTTTTAACTCTAATTGTTTTCAGTGTGATTTAACTACATGCTTGAAGTTAAGCACATACAGTTTGCTGAAACAAAGATGCATTGTATAAATTGGCAAGATCTCTTTATTGATGGGAACTGAGGATGCTCACCATCTTAACATTTGGTCTTTTAGTAAAACATCTGTACATTATCTGCTTATGTATATGTCTGCATTGTAACCTCCTACTTGTTCAGCTATTAGAAACAGGCATGTGATGAGGTGTGATCTTTGGCCAAGGCACTAAACGCCTTAATGTAGTTGCAGTTATAATTACAAAAATGTATCTTTTTTTTTTTCCACCATGTAGCTTATTTCACCAGTAAAACATGGAATAAAGGAGCCAGCATTCAGATTTGGTGATATAGATTAGCATAGGTTAGAAGGATTTTATGGTTGTCACGTACCAAGGCCTTAATGATAAATAAAATGCTTTTAAGTGGGGAATTAGCTTCTATAGTTTCAGGTTTTAAAACATTTTCTGAGACAGTGAAGCAGCTAACTAAGGGAGAACAGAATATTCTATGTTATTAGAAGAATACTCAATATTATTTAAAATTGTGAGACTGGTCCCATATTGTGCAGAAGTAATTCTGGATGAACTGTGGTGAGAAAGAGAGACCTGGCAAGCTATTTGATACAACTAAGTGGTTCAGAAAATTAAGGATGGTTTAGAATATCAACCAGGAGGGGGAAGATTGCATCATTTATGTGTTTACTATCTAATATAAATATATTAGGTGGGTGAAGAATTACTGCTCTCTCTTTATACTGATGCCAATTTATGCCCCAAAACAAGGCGCGGAGAAACTGCTCAGAGACAGAATTTCAGTCTATAAGCAGGAGGTATTTATTTCACGGCCGGGGAGCAGCCAGGTCGCCCTGGACAAACTGCTCCAACTCGAGAAACACACAATCCAACTTTTATACAATTTTTGCTAAGCAATTACATCATATATTATGAATATTCATTACATTGCAACATCTACTTTTAATATTCATAACAGGTGGAGTTGAGGCGGAGTTAGAGGCGTGGTCCTTAATTTGGGGAGAACTTCGGTGGGAGTTCCGGTCCTCCTTCATCATGAACCTCGTGTCCTTTTCATCATCATCCTCCTAAACTTTTGAACTTTCCCTAATTTGGGTAGCTTCCTTATGAATTTGGCAGAGAGTTTCGGTATTTGGCACCAATACCTAATTTCTTGGCATGTCCCTCTCTTTATCTCTTTGGTTTCCTCCCCATATGTCTCTTTTGTGTGTGCTTAGCATTTTCTGTTCATGTTTATGTTCTCTTGTGTCAGAGCGACCTGTACCTCAGTGAATTTATTGCCTCCGCTTTCTTAATGCTGAATTCTATGTGCCTTGCTAAAGCTTGCTTCTACATTTTGTGCTTAACTCTTTATATTGCTTAAATTCGCTTTTTAGGTGTTACCTGGCTTCATTTCCCCCCTTTTCTTAGAACTTACGAATTCCTTCGTCAAGTTCTAATCCTAAAGGGCGCTGATATGCTTTTATCATTGCCCAGATCATTTGGGTTTTCTTGACCATGGACCTTAACTTACACCATAGGCATATGTTCATGAGGGTTAACAAGAGCATGCCTATAGCTATAATCAATATGGGGTGTACTAGGTAGTGAAAGACTTGAGTTGCTGTTGGAGAGTACCCTGTGAAAATGTCCCACCAGTGATGTTGACCTACTTGTGTAACCTTCGTCAAGATATTCTTTATACCCTCTGAATTATGCTCTACTTGCCACACCATGCGTTGGGTCGTTTGATTCACCTTTTGAGCTAACTTTCTTACCTCAGGATGCATAAGCATTTCTTTGAGAAGCTTAGTATCCATGCCTATCTGTAGCTTGGGTACTTCATGATACAAGGTGTACTCAGCTTCGATTAACTGTTGTGTGGTTATGGGTGCAGTATAGCTAAAGTCACAACCTACAATTTTGGTGAAGTTACAAATACAAAAGTTAGTATCATTAGTCACTTCAAGACAATTATCTATAACTACATCAGCACAAGGGGTTCTAATGCAAGCGCATCCATTTCCTATATAGAATACTTGTGATCGGGTTCTATTGTGCGGAAGCATTTCAAAAGTGCATATACTGTCTTCAGCATCTAAGCATAAGTCTTCAGCTTCTACTATGGCATTTTCGCAAATGTAACCTAAATGTCCTTTAGGAATACATGCTTCTGTGCTAATTGATTGCCACTTGTTCTTAGTGTTGTCATAGCTTGCCCAGACATTATGATCTACAGGTCTGACAATGACATCTTGATGTATAGCTCCTAATGTTAGAATGGGGAAGATAGCTCTCTCTTCTGCAGCGCTGATGGTGAGGACATAGGCCTCAACATGTTCTTGTTGTGGATCATAAGTAAAATTAACTAATTGCCACCAAGCCCGGTGGTCTATTTCAAATCGTGTAGTGGAGCTATCTCTTAATATTGTTTCTCTTATTTCGTGAGGTAGTATACCTGACATCCCTTCTCTCAATATTCCTGCCGCTACTGACTGTATCCATTGTTGTGTTTGGGCGCACTGGATAGCAAGTGCAACTTCTTTGAATCAGCAATTTTGACAAAATCTTCAGCGGTGTGGTCAGCTGCTAGAGCCATCAATTTAACTACTAAGGATTGTGTTTCTGCTAAAGTTAGCATAGATGAGCTTAAAGGTACTTTAAGCTTTCCCAAATTAGAAGTGACGGTACTTAATTTGTTCACTAATACTTCTTGGTCTATGGTGTTCATTATACCAAACCCTGTGCCAACCCATCCACTTATATCTCTTTGTGTTCGTTTGTGAAGTGTCCTAGTCGCTAGCCAGGCATTCCAGCCTTTGAGGCTCTGCTTTACGAACGGCTGGCAATCTTCTTGCAAGTGTGTAATGTCTGTCTGAATGTTCATCTGTACTCTCTTTAGAGAATATGTAGGATCTAGTAGTAACTTCAACTCGTTTGACTGTCTTATTACTTGAGGTCCTATCAAAGTGAAATTATGTATTCTTCTACATTCTACTTGTGGAGTGATTTCACGAGATGGGTCCACAATTAGGTCTTTGGCTAGTAAAATTCTTTTTATAACGGTGTTAACACCTGGAGGGTTTCCCTCCCTATTACAGGTGAACGTCACTGAGTGATTTAACTCGAATAGAATTTCACATTGTGCTCTGCCCCCTTCAAGACTATCCCACTGACACGAGATTGGTCCCGCCCGTTGAATCCAAACAATGGGCTGGCCTCTTTTTATTTGGCTATAAGTGATTAAATCTTGTTTAGATTCATCTGGCCAGAATTTAATCATCAGTGTTAGTTTATCTGTTTTTCCTATTAGTCCTTCAACTTCTCGACACCCTATTTGAAATTGGTCTCCCTTTTGTGCTATGAGATAGCCTGGGTCTGGCGTGTAAGGTTGCTTGTTATGTAAAATATAAATCTCCGTTTCCGGGAAATCACCTTCATAAGGTACTTCTATGTAAGCATTAGAAAGAGCCGGATTCATGATGCCAGGTCTTCTTGCTTATCTTCTGGAGCTTTCTTGACTCGAGAGTAGTGAATCCATGTAGGTCGTTCCTTGATCCTAACCGCGGTGAAGGTGGTCAGCAGCACTTGGAAAGGTCCCTCCCACTTTTCTTGTAGGGGTTTTCCTAGAAGATTCTTAACATACACCCAATCACCGGGGTTAAATGGATGCAATTTATAGTCAGGTTGCTTGGGCTGGTGTTCTATTACTACTGCAGCGTTTTTATCAAAATGTTTTCCTACAGCAATTACATAATCATATATATATTGATTGCCTATTTGGTCTACAGCATCACTATTTATAACTTGCATAGCATAAGGTCTACCGTACAGAATTTCAAACGGGCTCAACTTTTCTTTTGATCGAGGTTTGACCCTCAATCTAATCAGAGCAATAGGCAGAGCTTGATACCATTGTAAGTTAGTTTCTTGACATATTTTAGCAATTTGTTGTTTGATGAGATGATTCATCTTTTCTACTTGCCCACTAGCTTGTGGTCTGTAGGGCGTATGTAATTGCCATTTAATCTGCAATGCTTTGCTTATTGCTCTCACAACTTTTGCACAGAAATGTGTACCTCTGTCTGAGGATATACTTTTTGGTATTCCAAATCGTGGTATAATTTCGTTTAGCAAAACTTTAGTTACCTCTCTCTCTTTGTTTGTTCTGCAGGGAAATGCTTCAGGCCACCCAGAAAATGTATCAGTTAGTACCAATAGGTACCTATACCCCCCTTTTCTTGGGAGTTCAGAGAAATCAATCTGCCATACTTCACCTGGGAATTTACCTCGATTTATTGCTCCCTGATGTATCTTGGTCCCTGTATTTGGGTTATTCTTCAGGCATCGTTCGCATTGGGTTGTAACTTGTTTTACAGTAGTAAATAATTTTGGCCCTGCTATTCTAGTTTGCAAATACTGGTAAAGCGGGTCTAAACTCCAATGTGTTTTCTCATGTTCTGTTTTCACAAATTGCCACATTAACTTCTCTGGTATTATTAATTGTCCTGTTTCTAATTGACCCCATCCATTGTCTAATAATTTGCCCTTGTTCTTTTGAATCCATCTATGATCTGAGTCCTGGTAATCTGGTTGGAAGTCGGTATTTAGCTCTTCTGGTATTAGAGTTGTTATAACCACTTCCTTGGTTCTTGCAGCAGCTAATTTAGCTTCTGCATCAGCTTTCCTATTTCCTATCTCTGGAACAGTGTTACCTTTTAGGTGTCCTTTGCAATGCATTATGGCCACTTGTGCTGGGAGTTGGACTGCTTCTAACAATCGTAGAATTTCTTCTGCGTGTTTGACTGTTTTCCCTTGAGCGGTTAGCAGTCCCCTTTCTTTCCAAATTGCTCCATGAGCATGCACGACGGAGAAGGCATACTTAGAGTCTGTCCAAACATTAATTCGTATGCCTTCTGCTAATTCCAGAGCTCGGGTGAGAGCTATTAGTTCTGCCTTTTGGGCTGAGGTCCCTGCAGGTAAAGGATTTGATTCGATTACCTCTTCCGTTGTGGTCACTGCATAGCCTGCCATCCTTACTCCTTGCTTCACGAAACTACTGCCGTCCGAGAACCAGTTGTCTGCATCTTCAAATGGCTCTTCTTTGAGATCCGGGCGGCTGGAGTAAACTGCTTCAATTGTTTCCAGGCAGTCATGTTCAATTGGCTCTGCTGACATTCTTCCTTCTAAAAATGAGGCTGGATTCACAACATTAGTTACTTGAATGGTTATGTCATCTGATTCAACTAGGATTGCTTGGTACTTTAGGAATCTGGAAGGCGACAACCAATGGCCACCTTTCTGTTCTAGTACAGCAGACACAGTGTGGGACACTAACACAGTCATTTTCTGGCCCATTGTGAGCTTTCTGGCCTCTTCTATGTTTATGATTACTGCGGCCACTGCCTTTAGACAGCTGGGCCATCCTTTGCTTACTTCATCCAACTGCTTGGAGAAATAAGCTACAGCTCTTTTATGTGGTCCCAATTGCTGTGCCAGGACTCCTAAAGCCATCCCTTGTCGTTCATGAGAGAACAGCCAAAAGGGTTTTGTTACATCCGGGAGGCCCAAAGCTGGGGCCTTCATGAGTTCGTGCTTCAGTCTCTTAAAGGCTCCCTCTGCTTCGGGAGTCCAAACCAGGATGTTTTTTGCTTCTTTGAGTAAATCGTACAATGGTTTGGCAAGTACTCCATATTGATAGATCCATAAACGGCACCAACCTGTCATTCCCAGAAAGGCTCGTAGGTCTCTCACCGTCTCTGGTCTGGGCATTTGGCAAATGGCTTCTTTCCTCGCTGTTCCTAGGGATCGTTGTCCTCTGGAGATCTCATATCCCAGGTATACTACTTTTTCTTGCACCAGTTGCGCTTTCTGTTGAGAGACTCGATATCCACTTAGTCCCAAGAAATTCAACAAAGAAATAGTCCATTTAACACACTCTTCTTCTGATTCAGTTGCTATCAGCAAATCATCTACGTATTGCAGAAGAGTACCATCCCCCTGTGGCCTCTCCCATTGTTCCAATTCTTTGGCTAATTGATTCCCAAAGATTGTTGGACTGTTTTTGTAGCCTTGAGGTAACACTGTCCAGGTTAATTGGGTCTTTCTCCCTTTACTCACAGATTCCCATTCAAAGGCAAAAATCTTTTGGCTTTCTGGGGCTAAGGGAAGGCAAAAGAATGCATCTTTTAGATCTAACACTGTGAACCAAATTAAATTGTCCTTTAGCTTAGTCAAGAGGGTATAAGGGTTTGCCACCACTGGGTGTAGAGTTTTAGTGATTGCATTCACAGCTCTCAAATCTTGAACCAGTCTATAAGTTCCATTTGGTTTCTTAACTGGCAGGATTGGTGTGTTATAATCTGATTCACACTCCACTAATAGTCTTAATTCCAGGAATTTCTTAATTATGGGTTCGACCCCTTTCCTGTCTTCTAATCTCAGGGGATACTGCTTCTTTACCACTGGTCTTGCTCCAGGTATAAGTTCAATAGCAATAGGTGTTGCTTGTTTGGATTTCCCAGGTACATCAGTGGCCCATACCAATGGATATGCCTCGCTCATAATCCATTCGATATTACGACTCTCAGGTTTTGGTTCTATGCAACTGATTGTCAGACTTAAAGCTGTAATCAGTTGTTCTTCATTTACCTGGAATTCCAGTTTGTCTTTGTTGAATTTTATTACAGCTCCCAAATTTTCCAATAAATCCCTTCCTAGTAAAGGCTTTGGAGAATTTGGTAAATATAGAAATTGATGGATCCCCATTTGCTTTCCAATTTTATATTTAATAGGTTTTAGGAAGTAAGCTTTTTCTGGTTGGCCTGTTGCTCCCACAACTTGTACAAATTCATCGCTCTTGGGTACCAACTCTTGATTTAAAACCGAAAATGTTGCCTCTGTGTCTATCAGAAAATCTAATTCCTTTTCACCTTCCCCTAGCTCCATTTTAACCAGTGGGTCTGCTAGGGAACGACTCACCGGTCCCCCTCAGTCACTGCTCTGATGTGCAACAGCAGTGTTTGCAAGCCTTTCTCCGAGCTGGGGGCAGTCTCGTCTCCAATGGCCTAACTGAAAGCAATTGGAACATTGATCTGGTCCTACCCTGATGGGTTGGGGTCTGAATCCCCCTCTCCCCCTCATAGGGTAACCACGACCTCTACCCCTGGCACCTGCATCCGGGAATTTTGCATTTTGAGTTGCCACTGCTACTGCCACAACTCGAGCAATTCTCTTATCTTCCCTCTTTTTCTCTTCTTTTTCTCTGTTGTTGTATACTTCCCAGGCCTCATTCATTAATGTCTCTAGATCTCTATTTGCTGGATGTTTTAGTTTTTGTAATTTCTTTCTAATGTCGGGAGTACACTGCCCCATTACCAATCCTAGCAGCTGTTGTCTCCCTTCTTCTGATGCTGGGTCTAGGGGTGTATATTGTCTCATGGCGGTCCTGAGTCTATCCAGAAATTCAGAGGGACTTTCATCCTTTCCCTGTCTAACATCATACAAGGCTGCCCAGTTAATGGCTTTAGGTATTGCTTTCCGCAAACCTAATGCTATTAGCTTCCTATATTGCACCAGTTTCCCATAGGAATCGGGGTTGTTTGGATCCCACTCCGGATTTCTACTTGGAAATACAATTTCTAACTCTTCAGGGAGCATACTGGCATGATCTCTACCTGTTTTTAATACTAGTTCCTTTTCTGTTTCTGTTAATTCTGATAGCATTACTTCTATATCACTCCAGTCAATGTCTAGGTTCTTTGCAATTAACTCGAACCTCTTAGCTACCCCCTCTGGATTTTTCCTAAAATTCCGGGCTTCTTCCCTCCAGCTGTTCAAATCACTTGTTGTAAATGGCACCTTTACTCGTCCCTGGTCTCCTGCAATAGGCATTATCTGTCGGAGGGGAGCTATTGTATGACTTCCCTCTATCCTTTCTCTTGCCTCTTTTCGTGCTACAGATCTAGTATAGTGTAGGTGACTAGTCCCTTCCTCAGGGTCTTCTTCTTGGGCCCCGGTATCTATTCTATTCTTTCTTTTTTCCTTTCTCTTTCTCTGTTTCGGTTCCTCATCTTCACTCCCCGTTCCTGCCCAGTCATCTTCTGCCAACCTTCTGGCATGATTCACACAGTCCAGCCGCCTCTCTCTCTGGGTTTGGAGGAGACGCTGTCGACGCTCAGCCTGCCCGGGGCTGCGTTCCTCGTTTTCCTCTATCTCTCTGGTATCCCTTTTATCGTCTATTTGAATCACTATGTTTAATCTTTGTGAGTTGTTTTCCTTTTCCTCTTGAATTATAATGTCACTATCTTCTTTACTGCATCTTATTTTGGGGAAATCACTCTTCTTTTCATTGCCCCCTGGTCTCAATGGGCTACTTTCACCCTCATAATCAGCTCTTGGTGTGCTACTCTCCACTCTATAGATGCTATCTCCTTTTCTTGGTGTATTGTTATCTCTATTTCTGTCGTCTTTTGGTTTAGGCGGACTACTCTCTTCCCCGTGACCCTCTGGTCTTATCGGGCTGCTCTTTTCCCTATCGACCTCTGATCTAGGCGGACTGCTTTCCTCTCTGTAACTTTCTGACCCCTGTGGACTACTCAGTCCCTGCGAGCTGCTTTCTCCTTGGGGGCTCTCCGATTTTGATGGGCTACTTTCCTCCCAACTGTCTTTTGATTTTTGAGGACTATACCCAGTCCTAAATCTTCCTAGCTCCAGTGAAATATCTCCTAATAGGCTAGTGTCTCTTTCCCCTTCTCTCCGCTTTGGTCGTGGTATCCCGTATCCTGGAGCAAATGGTTGATACTCCCATAGGCTTACTCTACTTTCTTCTTCACTGTCCCTTCTTTTTAATTTAAGGCACTGTTGTCCGATACTGCAGGCATCACAACAGCGTTCCTTTGGTTTCAAATTTTTCTTATCCTTTTCCAAGGCTAAAACCAAGGGGTCCTGCGGTGCAACATTTACTTCGCATTCCCTCTGCCACTCAGGCTTATTCCTGAGCGTGAAAAACATATCGCAATAAATCACTTCATCCCACTTGCCCAGTCGACGGAGGAACAACATAAGCTGTAAAATAGTGTTGTAATTTATTGTCCCTTCAGGTGGCCATTTTTCGTCATCATCTAGTTTATACAGAGGCCACCATTGCGTGCAGTATTTTAAGAGTGTCTTTTTGCTTATGTTTCCTCCTGGGGCCCCCCCTAGATCTCTCCAATGCTTTAGGATACACCCCAGGGGGGTTTTCATATTTATGTCCTTACTTTGCTGGCTTCCCATTATTATCGTAGGGCCTGGTGATGTAGTGATGGATAAGGTTTGTGAGAGGTAGGGGCTTACCAGACAAACCTATAGGGTGCTCTTCCAGATTTTTCTACTATCTGTGCGTCAGTAATATACCAGCTAATCTGGGGATCGTGTTCCCAAACGGGTGTCCAACCAAGAAACTCTTCTAATACTAGAGGATCGTATCCCAACTTCCCACTCTCCTTTTCTATTTTTCTTATGAATTCCTTTATGTGATATTCTATTATGTCAAGCAATTCTTGTCTCTGAATTCGTGCTTCTATGTCCAATCGGGCTAGGCTTCCACTAATGTGTTCACACTGTGTAGCTTTCGGTATGTCAGTAAATTCTACTTTAAATCGCAATACTTTCCTTATCCTATTCCACCGTCTTAAAGTATTTCTGATTCTGCCCCAACACTTCATGTACGCAATCTCCAATCGCTTCGTCCGTTTCTGGCCTGGCTCCTCGCGGAGAACAGGAACCGCAGAGCGGGACTCCCACTCGCCCCGCAGCAGAGCCGCGTCTCAATCACACTCACATTCACACTTGCACACTTGATATAGGAGAACTTTCCTACCTTCTGGTTTCTACCTGAGCAATCTGCGTTACCAAGCAAGGTCGCAAGATGGCGCCGCGGACCGAGAGATATGGCTTTGCTGTCGGCTGTCCGATTTATGTTACCACAAACTCACAGGATGTTGCTGCAACTATAAAACACACTTCTTACAGAAAATGCAACCAAGATGTTACAAATACCTGTCTATGAGTGTGGCAACAATAAAATCTCACCCACTTAGTTTCTGCCAAATCTTGATTTGACCAACAGCGTATACAGTAGAAGGTAAGGGTACGATTGAGCGCTATTTCTTGTGTTCCTCTTGGACCCAGAATATATTTACCACAATTGTTACACAAAGCTCTAACATACAGTGAACAATAACAGAAAGGACAGATTTTAATCCTAGGATTTATACGTGCCGGCAAGAGCTTATTCACTTTTATAGAACTGAGATTGCAATCATTTCCCATATAGAGTTAAAAAGACGTCTTAAGAACTATACCGTATATGAAAAACACAACATCTAATTTTTTCAACAGACAAACAAACTGCTGCAAACAATGAAATCGTAAATGGGACTCTCTCTCAGTACCTAAAAGCTTATTTTAGTTTCATTTTACTCGTTGACAAAAACCAGAACAGTTTGCAAGAGAAACCGCATTCCAAGAATTCTTTGCTAGTACAAGAAGCTTTCTGGGTCCTAAAGCTCCTAGAAACTCTCAAACAGCCTCGGAAGAATTAAAAATAGTTAATTTTCTGAATCGAGCACAGTTTCCAATGCATTACCAGACAATATCTTACACAAAACAAACAAACAAACAAAGAATGATCAGGGTAAATTAGAGCAAGAACATTTGCAAACAAGACACAGAAACATAAAGGGTGAACACAGCATTACAAAGAAAAGACAATTTTACACTGCAGTGCCGGGACTCTAACCCGTTTAGGGACTCTAACCCTTTCTTGGCAGGACTCTAACCTGCAACTTTCAATACCTGGGACTCTAACCCAGCTTTAGGGCTAATGCTGAGGCGTCCCTCAGCTCCCTTTTGGGCGATAGCGTCCTATCCCCACCAACTTAATTACTTTCCTTTATAAACTGCAGTTCAAAACATAAATACCTCTTAATTTTGAAGCAAGAGGTTCTTGTCCACCGTTGCGCAGATCCAAGGGGTCTGGGAGACTCTACCGACAAAAATTCAGTCGGGGGCCCGAGAGCGTCCCGGCCCCCCGGGTCCTGGCTCGGGAAGACTCACCGTCCTGCCGCGGTCGCCAAATTGATGCCAATTTATGCCCCAAAACAAGGCGCGGAGAAACTGCTCAGAGACAGAATTTCAGTCTATAAGCAGGAGGTATTTATTTCACGGCCGGGGAGCAGCCAGGTCGCCCTGGACAAACTGCTCCAACTCGAGAAACACACAATCCAACTTTTATACAATTTTTGCTAAGCAATTACATCATATATTATGAATATTCATTACATTGCAACATCTACTTTTAATATTCATAACAGGTGGAGTTGAGGCGGAGTTAGAGGCGTGGTCCTTAATTTGGGGAGAACTTCGGTGGGAGTTCCGGTCCTCCTTCATCATGAACCTCGTGTCCTTTTCATCATCATCCTCCTAAACTTTTGAACTTTCCCTAATTTGGGTAGCTTCCTTATGAATTTGGCAGAGAGTTTCGGTATTTGGCACCAATACCTAATTTCTTGGCATGTCCCTCTCTTTATCTCTTTGGTTTCCTCCCCATATGTCTCTTTTGTGTGTGCTTAGCATTTTCTGTTCATGTTTATGTTCTCTTGTGTCAGAGCGACCTGTACCTCAGTGAATTTATTGCCTCCGCTTTCTTAATGCTGAATTCTATGTGCCTTGCTAAAGCTTGCTTCTACATTTTGTGCTTAACTCTTTATATTGCTTAAATTCGCTTTTTAGGTGTTACCTGGCTTCAATACTTAGCAAAGGGGCATACCTGAAAGTAATTACTGAGCTCCCTAGAAAAAATTATTTTGACTATTAACTGGAGAATCATCTCATAGAGCTTGATGTATTGAGAAACTAGACACCTGCCCCTATCTGGTTATTTACTATTCCTTTGAAGTGACTAGTGGGTGCAATGAGAGAACCTCTCCTGAAAAGAAATCATCCTGTGACTGAAAACTGCTGAGAGGTGGGATGAACAGTCATATGAAAATGCCAGTCTCTCTTGTTTGAATATAGAGGAAGTAGAAGTGCTTGCTTTCACTTGAAGCCAAACTTTTAGAAATATACATGCTCATCACATTAATTTTTAGTGAACCTTTGAGATCTGGGTATTTGCCCCAGGGGGGCAAAATCTCAGCAGGTGACCAGGACAGGGAGCAGAAACCAGAGTTTTGTAAGGTGCTCCTCACACTTTCATGATATGTGGATTAAGTCTCTGGGATGCCCCGTGGGATGCAGCTGCCCAATAGCCCCAGAATAAAGGAAAGGAAAATGTTTTGGCATTTTTTGAATCTGATTAAAGATGCATTCTGAGAAAGGTATTTATAGAAATAAATATATTCCCTATAATAAAATATATTCCCCTAGATATATTTTGCTTTGGAGGTGTACTTTCCTGGTTATATTAAAATATTTACTGATAGGCCCAATGAATGCTTAAAGTCACCTACCTTCTACTGCATAACCAGGAACATTGTCATCATTCATACCACAGAGGCAGCATAACTGCCATAAGATGACCTCACTGAAAAGACATGTGATATGGAAAAAAAGTGGGTTCACAATCTTTTGATTTACTATGATTTTTCTTGGGTTTGTAGGCAAGATTTTTTACTTACATTTTCTTCCTGTACCGGCATCACAGAGAAATTTAAAAAGGAGTTGAATTCGGAAGAAAGGATTCCTAGGTTGGACTATATCATAGACAGGAAATAAAACCGTGTTCCTAAAATATCGCTATTCTTGTTCCAACATCAGAGTTATTTTCTACGAAAATTTCCTTAGTTTTGAGATCACTATGTCCTGTGATCCCACAGTAATTAATGCCTGTCAAAGATAGACCAGAATAGAAACAAAGACGTCTGGGGCTGTTTTGGATCCAATGAAAGTTGATATTCTGTAAATTGCTTTCACAGGAAAAGGATTTCTAGAAATAAGGGTCTAGTATGTATATATGCTTTGCGCTGTATTTTCCAGGCAACTTGCCTGATTATACTAAATATCTATTAATAGGTTTAGCAAATTCTTTTGTCGGCTAGGTTTTATTTCTTTGCTGCTGTATCACAGCCTCTATCAGGAAAAAGTGAAAAATCAGCCAAGGGCTGAACAACTTTCTCTCTAGCCTAGATCAAAGCCCTGATTCTGCTTTCCTTAATGATACCTTCATGTAATGGAGGTGGACAGTGAGTTTGATAGTGCGTTTGAAATTTTAACACTGTCCTGCATGACATCCTTCTCTCTAAACTGGAGATGGATGGACCACTCAGTGGATAATGAATTGTCTGGATGGTCACACTCTAAGAATTGTAGTCAAAGGCTCAGTGTCCCAGTACAGACAACTGGCCTTCCTCAGGTGTCAGTATTGGGACCAGCACTATTTAATACCATGTTGGTGATATAGACAGTGGGATCAAGCACATCCTCAACAAGTTTGCTAATGACACCAAGCTGTGGTGAAGTTGAGAAGCTGGAGGGAAGGGATGCCATCCAGAGGGACCTGGACAGGCTTGAGAGATGGGCCTGTGAAAACCTTATAAAGTTCAAGAAGGCCAGGTGTAAGGTCCTGCACCTGGTTTGGGGCAATCCCAAGCACAAAAACATGCTGGGCAGAGAACAGATTGAAAGCAACCCTGAGGAGAAGTACTTAGGGTGTTGATCGACAAGAAGCTCAACATGACATGGCAATGTGCACTTGCAGCCCGGAAAGCCAACCATGTCCTGGGTTGCATCAAAAAATGAGTGGCCAGCAGGTAGAGGGAGGTGATTCTCCTCCTCTACTCCACTTATGAAATCCCACCTGGAGTATTGCTTTCAGCTCTGCGGACCCCAACATAAGAAGTACATGGACCTACCAGAGTAGGTCCAGAGATGGACCATTAAAGTGGTTGGAGGGCTGGAGGACCTCTCCTATAAAGACAGGCAGAGAGAGTCTGAGTTGTTCAGACTGGAGAAATGAAGGCCTTGGGGAGAACTTATAGCAGCCTTACAGTGCCTAATGGGCATTACAAGAAAGATGGACAGGGAATTTTTACCAGGGAATGTATTGCATTAAAGGTATAGAAATTTGGCAGAAAATAAACCCCATTGCTTTGCAGATCATCCTCACAGATCAGAGAGACTGGTTACAATTAAGTTTAATTTCTGATTATAACCAACTTGGCATTATAAACCAGGTCACATTCAGTAAGATATCAGAGGCATCAATAGTGTGGGTTACACTACAATTCCAGTCACATTTAGGATGATAGATTCATGAATAGTGTGATTTATCGATTCATCGCTGTAAGTCAAATAGAGTTCATTAAAAACTTTCTTGATCACAGATTCACAAATAATGTGGTTTGTTGAAGAAACAAGTTATAGATTTTTGTGAGATTGCCAGTGATAAGTGCACTAAACCTAGAAAATATAAGCGTATAGCTCTGTGTACAAGTATTTCTGGGTACACTTCAATGCAGTTGGAGGCATAAATCTTACCAAAGAAATGTCCCTGTTTTGGGATGGAGAGAGAAGCAAGCCTATCAACTTGTCTGCAAGGTGGTCATATTCTCATTCTCTGTCATGGAGGATTTCAAATGCCAATTTATACTTTTGGGAGAAGTGGAGGCGAGACTGTAGTCAAATATCCTGTTACTGCTGTCATAAATGGGGGAGGCAGATACTTTATACGTAAATGAGACCTATTGAGAGTTACAGAGAGAGAGATTACAAAAACTGTGGGTCTTGAATGAGGTGGAACAGAACTGTGGCACGTTAGTATCACTCCCTCTTCCACCTGGCCAATTGCAGTGACAAGGGTCATCTGACCTCTGCCTTGTAACCTATCATTCCCTCAGCATGCCACCATGCCCACGGTAATCCATAGCCACAATCTCATTCCATACCTCGTGGAAATCCCTCCACCACATAACTTCGTATCATATCTCGTGGCTGTAGGCCTCATTCCTACAACATGTAATGACAGGACAAGGAGGAATGGCTTTAAACTGAAAGAGAACAAATTTACATTAGACATTAGGAAGAAATTCTTTACTGTGAGGGTTATGAGGCATTGGAACATGTTGCCCAGGGAAGCTGAGGACACCCTGTCCCTGAAAGTGTTCAAGGCCATGTTGGGCTGGGCTTTTAGCAACCTGGTCTAGTGGAATGTGTTCCTGTCCATGGCAGTGGGGCTTGGAACTAGGTGATCTTTGAGATCCTTTCCAACCCAAACTGGTCTAGGATCCTATGATTCTATGAAATTTTCTTTCATGTCAGTGGAAGAAGAATGAGGCCTTGGTGTTACCCTGTACCCTGAGGAAGGTTGATCTCCAGATGGTTGTGCAGATGGTATGTTACACCTGCCACTAGCATCCCGTCCACACTAGCCTTATGGGCTTCCTGCAGAGTGCTGACAGACAAATAGCCTGTTGGGGTATGCTGCAATGTGTGATTTCATTTGAACAGGCTAAAAACATGGACACAAACCATTTCAGGGCTGCAAGCTTAGACAGCACCCTGATTGGGTGCCTGTTTATTTTTGTGTGTGCAGCTTTCACTCCAGTCACAAAGGTGTCCTTGATGCTGTCCTCAGGGGCAAGTGCAGATATCTCCAGAAGACTTGTCTCAATTCAGCATGTACAGGGTGGATACATCCACAGTTTGGCCTATCTTTCCTAATCAGAAGTAGTTGGATAAAAGTCTCTTCAAGTTGTTACTCTTAGTACTCATGCTTTTTTTATATTAATTTGAGAATGCATGCTCCCGTCATGACTTGGACACTACTGGTGATTTCCCTCATCAGTGGTCTGGATTTGGATCTGATTAGGAGATGAGGATTTTCAAACAATATCAATGCAATGTATTCAAAAACTTCACTTAAGAAAGACAAAAAAAGGTATTTAAAGGGTATGGTAATTCAATTTTTTTAAGAAAAAAATTTTCAGAAGCCTCACTTTTCTCAGCTTTTTTTGTTGTTGTTTTAGTTTGGGGTTTTTTTGTTTCGTTTTTTTTGTGTGGGTTTTTTTTTTTTTTTCAGAGGTACATTTTCATCACAGTAGTGGAAATAGTAGAGGAATTATTAGAATTGTTTTTCTGGCAATATAAAAGTAGTTATAACAGTATGATTCAGACAGCTGCATTATAATCAAATGTCATTAAGGCAACACTATTAAGTCAGTTTTTATAATATCTCAAGGGGGTAGATTATCATGGCATAATTCAATCACTAAGAACAGACCCTTAACTCTTGTAAGAGCAAATCTTTAACATTGATCTCCAGAATAAGAGGCAAACAGCATAAAGAGAGAGCAATCATCACAAAGCATGGAATATTTCCCAGGCTGCCTCATGGACCTTTGAAGGTACAACACAACTATTTATATTTGAAGGGATAGCTCATACTGAGTCCAATTTATAGCTGAAATCAATAGAAATCTTCTCTGCATAGACCTTTAACCAGTAGTGCATCTGGTCCATGTCAAATAGTGCTGCTTATATTAACAACCATTTGGAAGTCATGACTTCTGAATTCTGAGTCTGCTTAGATTTCTGACTCCTTGAATAGAACTCAATATGTCATGCATAATTTTCTGATCTGGGAGAGTTGATTAGACCTGGAAGTCCAAGGTCATGTGACCCTTTCAGAGTCTTGCAATACCTCCTCTCTCCTTTTATCATGCTGACGGCAGGTGCTTAAGTGAAGAATTCTCTATAACCTGACAGGGAGCATTGTTTTCCCATTGCACTACTAAATGAGGCCAAGTTCAGTTGCTTAAACACAGGTACCTGTGCCATTTGCAAGAGTCTGAGATATACCAGGTAGCTGCATATGAATGGCAGATGAGGCCTGAGGAAGATCATGTCCTTCTTAAGCAACGGGCAAGATTCTTTGGGGTTTGTCAAATAAGAAACACTTTTGCTAGAGAAATTGAATCAAGCCCTGAGTAACTGACTGAATGGCATTAATGTCACCAAATTTAATTGGCTGAACTGCAATTATGCAGTCTGAATTAGTAATCCAATTTTCTGAAGAAGAGAGAAATGCCTCACACTGTGGTTCATTCCACCTCTTTTAGGTCTGTTTCAGGACAAGATGAATCTCCTTCTGAAGCAGACTTTGTCTCTAGAAGAGCGTTGACAATCAGCATTATTTTCATATTTGGACAACTGGACCTGAACTCACTTGCCCACATACCTACTGACATTTGAGAGGCACAAGTGTACCCTTCTTTGCCTTCAGTTATCAGTCTAGTAGGCAGAGATCTAGCTCCTGTGTCATTTCTGCCAGCCCCTATGCAGAAGTGTTTGATACCTGAGTACCCTTCATATGTTACTAAATTAGTGTACCTTGTCAACTATATCTACCTCCAGATGTTTGGGGAGATATATCCCCCTTCTACTTTCTGATTTATAGGACTTACTAAAAAAGACTTATTTTCAGAGGATTAGCACTGGATATAAAGAGGGAAACCAGATATTCAGCAGATTCGAAAGTCATAGGATTTTGTATAGGTTTAAGTGTTTAAATCTCTACGTGTCTGGTGAAAAGTGAGGATTGTTTACAGTGATAACCCTAAAAATGTGTATGATTTGTATAGTTTAACATTCCCAGAAGAAGATTCCCTGTTCCTCTGGACTTGCTTTCTATGCTAAGAAATACTTTAACAGGGTATTTTGTCACTCTAAATTGTCATCACTGTACTAGCAGCAGAAACTCATTAAATAATTAGGTTAATTAAAGGTGCACTTGGGCTATAAATGAACATTTTCATGAATGTAGGAGTATGCTATTGATTCAAGGGTTAAATTTTCTGCTGAACAAGTACAGTGGAAAGAACAGAGGGAACAAATAGCATGAAAGAGAGGATGGCAGCATTAACATCCCTTTTACAGATTCAGTGAGATTTCTCTGTGAAAGTGTCAGTGACAGTTATGAGCTCCAATTCAGAAGTGCTCTTTGGATTTTTGGTTTATTTGTTTCCAGTTCAAAAGGTGACTAAAGCTAGGCCTTCATTTCTTTTGCATTCTCATCTAGTCTTAGTTAAGCATTTTAACAAGGCTGGTAATTAGCAGAGCTGGGTGACATGCCATTTTTCTACTTAATAGATTAACCTTGCCGACTTTTTATGTTGAACTTTACTCTACCTGCTCTGACTTTCTCTAACCATATGCTTTATGATAAGTAATAATAGCAATGAGACCCTAACACACAATTACTGCAGATGGCTTGAGACTTTATTGATATCCCTGTCCACTCCATCTCTGTGCCAGGGATTTCTCTTTGAATACATGCTAGTGATTTAGTCACTAGAGATAAACCTATCATTTCAGCTTAAATTCTTGACTTTCCAATGTGAGACTGGAAGAAAGTAAATGTCACTTCTATCTTCAAGAAAGGCAAAAAGAATGACCTAGGGAGCTACAGGCTAGTCAGCCTCACCTATATCCCTGGGACACTGACAGAACAAATAATCCTGGAAGCAATTTAAACCAGAATAGAATAAAGTAGAATATTTCATTTGGAAGTGACCTAAAATGATCATTTAGTCTAACTGCCTGACCAATTCAGGGTGAAGCATGTCAAAGCATGCTATTAAGTGCATTATCCAATGCCTTGTACATGCTGACAGACCTGGGGCCTTGTTCCCCTCTCTAGAAAGCCTGTTCCACAGTTTGATCACTGGGTAAAGAAATGCTTCTTAATGCAGAGTCTGAACCTCTTCTGGAGCAACTTTGAACTATTCCCATGTGTTCTATCACTGGATACCAGGGAGAAGACAAATCAGCACCTTCCTATCCTCTCTTCCTTTTCAGGAAGCTCTAGAGATTTCCAAAAACATGAAGAGGAAATCATTCCTGAGCAACCTGACACCCTTCTGTAATGACTAGCTGGGTGAATGAGGGAAGAGCAGCTGATATCCTGTATTTTGACTTTAGTAAGGCTTTCAACACTTTCTCCCGCAACATCCTCATTGACAAAGTGATGAAGAACAGACTAAATAAGCTTGTAGGAAGTTGGACTGAAAAGTGGCTTAAAGCATTATGATGAATTGCACAAAGTCCACCTGTAGGTCAGCCACTGGCTGTGTACCCCAAGGCTATATACTGATGCCAATACTGTTTAACCACTTCATTAAACACCTAGAAGATAATACACAGTGGGTTTGCAAGTGTTGCAAAACTGGGAAGAGAGAGTGGTACATTAGGTGGTTGTACTGCCTTTCAGAGGACCTGGACTGGATGGAGAATTTGGCTAAGGAAAACATCATGAAATTCAGCAATGCGAAATGCCAAGTCAGGCACCAGAGGAGCAATAACCCCAGGCACCAACAGGCTGGCACCAGACAACTGGAAAGTAGCTTTACCAAGGAGTATCTGCACATCCTGGTAGACAAGTTGACAATGAGTCAGCAATGTGCCCTCATGGCTAAGAAAATCCACAGGCTCCTGAACTGCACCAGGCAGAGTGTCGGCAAAATGTCAAGCAAGGTGGTAAATCCTTTAGATTATCAGTTAGAACCTTCATACTCACTTTGAGTGTGATATGTAGTTTGCATAGGTAATGAATGTTAAGAAAATATCATAAGACATTCTCAAACACTGAGGTTTTATTCGGGAATTTTCCCCATCAGAAACTTTAAACTTTAGCTTTGAAAGATCGGAAAGATAACATGCAACATGTAAACAGTTTTAATTTTTAGTACTTGTAAGACCCCATGCTCTGAGCTACAAGCTCATTGAAGGGGTTTTACTTTAAAAATATACAAGGCTCCAAAAATTCACCTGCTGAATTTGTCAGAAGGGCCTTCAGTTCTTTTAATACCTTAAAGGAAAGCGCAAAGGAGAAGACGCTGCACACATTTCTCAGGAGGCCTAAAATAACATGCTTTTACTGGCAAACTTCAGAAAATAAGGGAACTTGGCAAAGGTATAAAGGGCAACATTTAACCAAAATAAAGCATTTCACAAAGCATTGACTTAGCACATGCTAACACATGCAACTTAGCGAAATCCAATCCAGCTTTAAGTTACCCAAAATATTAAAAAAAGAAGATTAGGAGAAGAGGAAGAAGAAGCAAAGAAAGAGAGATAAAAATAGAGAACTATAGCTACCACTTGGAGTTCTGTGCAAGTCTCGCTTCCACATACCCAGAAGTCAGGGTCCAAAACACATGGAGGGCACATGTCGCTGCTTTTATTTTCTTTGGTCCCTCTGTGGCCACACCCTCTACCCCCAGGCAGACCTCTGGTGTGCCAGCCAGTTTGGGCTGGATCAGGGGCTCTGGGATGTGGTGTGGGGCAGTGCTCCCAGTGTGCCAGTGGCCGACAGCTGGTCAAGGGCTGCCTAAGGAGGTCCTAGGGAGCTGGGGTAAGGGACAGGCATCACCTCACCTCTGTGAAATTTGACCAATCCCTTCCCCATGCACACACACATTTGAGTTGGTCCAAGCCAACAATTAATATGATAATGCAGTATCTCACAGTACTGAACAACAAAAGGGGCAATTACAAAATTATCTACAGATCAGAAGTTACCACAAAAATAATGCTAAAAATTAACAAAAAATTTTAAATTCAAAAGTAGGAAGAATGGAGAACAGATGTATTCTCTTTTTGTCTTTTCCCTGTCTGCAATCCTGACACATCAGTCATCTCCCAGAGCATAGATGGAACTTTGTTCTTTATCTTCCTCCTCTCTGCATTGCAAGTAAACATGTAACATATTAACTTAATTTCACTTAAGTTAGAAGATTACAGTGTCGGTATCATACCTGACTTGGCCTTATAAGCCATCTTAAGTAACCACATGAAATCACCGAAAAAGTAGTCATTTATAGTATATTATTCACCTCACTTTAGATACCTAAGACAAGTCAGAGGACTTTTGCTCTAAAAACATATCTTTCTCTCAGTTGATCACTCAGATATGATGTAAATATTATTGACATCTTAAATCAGACGTGATGAATTTTAAATCTTAGGACTTGTTTCAGTTGTCTAAACAAGACACCAAGTGGCATTTGCGATACTGAAGATTCCCCTACCACTTCAACTTTCTCCTCTCAAGTGGTATAGTGCCTTATATCATATTTTATCACCCTTAGTGGATACACTGTGCATGTTTGTCAATTGAAAAGCACACTGGAAACCTATATTTATGCTATTAAATGGAATTCTAAGAATCTAGTTGTCCACACAAGGTTATTTCTGCTCATGAACAGATTTCCTTTCAGAAAAAGTTTGAAAATTGTTTAACTTTGTCGATTTAAAGATTTTTAAGGGCCTCCAGAATTATGCACAATGAAATGCCTCCCTGTAACCCCGTCCTGAACTAGTTTGTTTCTATCCATAAAGATTATTCCATGGGTAGGGAAAGAACATGGGAGCAACCATGGAAGCAAAAAAAAACAAAAGGAAGGGGAGAACAATTTCCCTTGAGATGCCTTTTTTTTTTTATTATGTTCAAATAGACTGCAATCTGATGTTTAAGGCAATTTGTTTCAAAGTAAAGCACCTGTGCAAATTATATACTGAATTGGTAAAGGCAGCTGTGATATTGCTAATTTTCAGGATGCAACTCTGCTGCCAATGTAGAGGCATGGGTCCCCATAAAAAATTCAGGAAACTTCATAAACAGCACTCCCAGTGTGAAGGTGCTGCTGACAGAAAAGGAGTTGGAATGACAGCCATGTAAAGTACACTATGGATATCCCAGAGGTTTTGTAGAAAACCTTATGGTTGCTGCTGAGATGACTGGAAAAAGCAATTGACTTCAAACTGCATGGATGCGTTTAACAAACTGTTTACACTGTGATGATTTGGGGACATGGAGGAGACTTCTAAATAAGATAAATGCTCGGAAATGAAGGATGCTTGCATCTTCGCCCTGGGCTCTTCTGTCACATGGTCCTGTAGGTTTGTAGCTGTCTTTACATGTGCTGAATACAGTTCCCCAAGATAGAATCATCTATATTCTTGGAAATAAAATCTCAAGAGCACTTAGACACTGTTTTTTAAATATCTCAGCAGCTGATAGTAAGTACAAGTTTCATGTGACTTTGTCATGGTTTGAGAGCCCCAAAATCCAATTCCCTAGTTCTAGCCCCCTCCCACATCTCAACCCAGTGTGAGATGAGTTTTCCAGACACCACACGAGACTCAGAATGGGGGAAAGGGAATATATTACAATGACTGTACAAAATAAATACTACAATACATTATATACAATCTTAGCTATCTCTACCATGACATAAAAGTATTTACAATGGATCAAATCTCTTCTCCCCTCCAAATAAAAGTCCAGGAGGGAAGAAGGAAAAGGTCCTTTCCACTCTCAGAGCAGCAGTGTCTCTAAGGCAGCAGGCATCTCTTCTTCTCATGCAGTAGCTGTAGCTGGATCTCTGCCAGTACACATGAGGGGGGTATCCAAGCCCTCATGGCCCTTTGTCTCCAAGTGAGGGTCTTCTCTTCCGTGGGCTATGTTCATCCGGACAAGGTCGTCTCACCACAGTCATATCAACGAAGTGCAGAAGCCTTTGTGACGGTCTGTATCTTCAGGGGATTCAAGTCCCCTTTGTAGAGCTCTGTGCTCTGTTCCAAGGCAGCAGGGGTGGCCAAGGTCACCCCCTCCGCATTCTTGTTTGAGCTTTTCAGCTCCTTACTGCAGTGCTGTAGCACTCCAAGACTCTTTCAAGTAAGAGTCCATCATCCTCCTCCTAGGAGGGGTCTCCAAGGAGTTTGGGGGTTTTGTTTCAGTTCTTACCCCAACTTTCTCTCTCTCTCTCTGTAGAGCCTAGTTCTCTCTCTGCTGCTGGCTCTCCCTCGGCTCTCTCAGACAACTGTGTGTCTTCCTGCTCGGCTGCATGCTTGTTTGCTGCTCCTTATCTCTTCTGGCTCTCTGCCCCTGTTCCTCTGTCCGCTGCTGTCTCTGCTACTGCTCCGTCTGCTTCTTACAGTGGAGGAAACTTCTTTAGCTTTCTAGTTACAGGTACTTAGCCCAGTCTTACACTGTTCCAAGCCCCTGCAGCCCCCCAGAGCCACCCAGGGGGGCTCCTGCCCTTTCTCCTCGTGGCTCTACAACATGGCTACTTCTTCTACAACCCCTACAACTACCTTTCTTCTCTTCCGGTCTGCTTGTGATATGTTTATATTTTGCAAAAGTGCTCATTGGGTAAAACTTCAAGGGTCACCACCCCCTGGGGTTTTACCATTTTATAACTTCAGGGGGAAAAACTGTTTTCGCCCCACCACAGACTTTTAACATTTTTACTGTCATCTCCATTAATGAAAGCAACCTACTGCTTATGGGAACCTCTCCCAAAGAAAAAGTCTTAGTGTGAGTTGGCAGTGGGATACCTTTCTAATCTGATATTTAAACCTGGGATGTGTTTTGTGAGTCGCAGCCCATTAAAAAGCAGGATGGCGTTTGCAATTAATCCTGACAAATCAACATCAACTGCAAAGTAGAGACTGCATAGCTTGAGTGAGGATATTCAAGAGGGGGTTTTAACTCAGGTCTGTTTTAGACAACATCTTAGACAAGTCTGGAAGCTGGTTCATGTTTACCACTGCAGTGAATCCAGATGGTTGGTAGAGTACAACCTGAACACTATATTGATGTGCAGCAGGGGTAAAATCTATGCTAAGAACAGGATTGAGGTAAATTATGGAGGATAATGGCATATTAGCTGAAAGAGCATGGCTTAGCAGATACATCAGTGAGCAATGGAATTAAAATGCTTGTAAACTAATTTACATAGCACAGCTGCTGAACACAGCACCTGTTCAAAGTGGCTGTAAGACACTAATAGAGGTAATGAGTGCAGAACTTCTGTCTGGTGAATTTTTTCTAATGATCTGAACAAGTGCCCAAAGGATATGAAGTAAACTGCAAGTCCTGTGCGTAGATATGAATGACTATGAAAAATATATAAAAAATGAATATTTATTTTAGTGTTAATGAATATTTCCAATAGAAAAGATAAATAGTAGGACACAGACCTACTGTGAAACTTTACATAATATTGACAATTTAGTTTATGTCAAGAAAAACAATATTAGTAGGCGGACACTAGACTTATCTACAGGAATTTTAGCGAGGAAGCCTATGTTATGAAATCTGACAATATTCTCTAATCCTGTGTGCACCCCAGATGGACCTGACTGCTGTAATGGATACAAGAATATATTTTTCTACTTAATTTCTCCCCTTTGGTGCCTTGGTTTCTATAAAGAGAAAATTCAAGGAGAAAGGTCAGGTCTGATAGGAAAAGTATGCTGCAACAGAACTAGAAATTAAGAATATGCCCTGATGTGAGTCTGGACATGGTCTGGATAGCCCTCTGGAAGAACTTTCCTCTCTGTTCACTAGACAGTAAGCCTGGGTGCCCAGCTTAACTGTCCAAAGAGGAATACCCAAACTTAGACTGTGTGACTACCTCTACCTCACTTTGCTGAGAGTTCTACAGTCCCACTGAAGGTGATGGAACTACAGTTGTCTTAGGAAAGGAGAAGAGACCTAAATATTCTACCCGTAAGAATATACAGGTTTTTTTGGAATTCAGGTTGACTACATTATCTTGTTAACAAAAATCCAAGGTATGAACATGAAGTAAATAGATAAATAGATAAATAAATAAAGCAACATTTCTATGGTTAATAGAGCAAATACATCCCAGAAGTTGGAAAAAAACCCACAACAGTCTTTGACAACTTCACACAACAATCATTGACACCTTCTTTAGAAGCTGTAATATTGTGCAGTTTGCAGAGGAGATGTAAATGGATATGTAAGAGTCAGAGTAATTTAGGATTGCTCTAGAGATCTCTGAGATGGATGATTCCTAAGAGGGGAATATCTTGAAGGGTCTATGAAATAATGATGAAGGAACCTATGTAATATGTTTTTCTTTTAATACCATTATAAGCATCACAACCTTCTCCTTTGTCTGCATGATTGCAGACCACTCAAGTTCACTCAACTCTAAAGATTCAAATACTGTAAAGACTTCATTGTCTTCCAACTGTTATTTATCTTCTCCTTTCTGACTAGTTTTAATAAATATATTTTGTGAAAATCAGTAGACTGCTTTTTAACCTTTTACCTGCCCTTTTGTTCACTGAGGGAAGGGCTGTAACCTTGCTACCCACAGCTGTGCTAACATATCCTCAATCAGTCATCTTCTCACTAAATCAGCTCAAAACTTCAGATGTATCTTGGCTTTTAATTAAATTAAAATTGGAAGAAAAAGTGCCTCTTTTATGCATGTGCTCCAAAGGGAAAAAAATCTAGTGAGTGACTCACACACAATGATGCTGTCTATTTAGAAGTCTGAGAATTAGATGAAAATAGAAGAAAAAAGGATACTTTATTCTGATCAGAATGAGAGTTTGATGTAAAACAAAAAGGGTGGCTTTCTAAAACATTTCAAAAGAGCGTTTTTTCTGAAGATGTGCTTGTGATAGAATTTCCCAACCTACTTCCAGGTCTTTGTACAAGTCAAGGAAGAAAAATAAAATTAATTATAGGACCTGAATCAGAATCTTGGATCCGGGTAGTAACAAAAGTTGAACAAGTTTTGCACTTTTCTGTGTAAAATAAATAAAAAGACATGAAGATCAACATAACCACTTTGAAGACAGAACTTTGCTGCACACTCGATCACATTCCTCCAAAAGGAAGTCTGGTTTTCTCTCTCTGAAAGCCACCAACAAAGATAAAAATCAGGCTTCAGTGAGCCACACAAAAGTCTTTTCACTCTTTTTTCATGTCCTTCACACACTGAGTTCTCAGTGTCTGGCAGGGCATTTACAGTGGCCTGCAATGGCTTCTGAAGTGGGATTCATAATTGGGTGTTTTCTTTGTATCCTGTAGCCCAGCAGTGAAGATACAGGTTAGAAAAGTATCTTGAGAAATAAATATCCCCTCACTACTTTTCTTGTGTCTCTTTCATAACAAAGCTACCTTCTAGTGGAAGATGTCCCTGCCCATGGCAATGGGGTTGTTACTAGTTGATCTTTAAGGTCCCTTCCAACTCAGACCATTCTAGGATTTAATGAATATCACATCTGATTTGTTGTGTGCCCAGTGTTTTCTTATCAATGATACAGCACAGATAAGCTTCACGTCATTCATGTTACTGGTGATTAAAACCAATCTGGGGTCTCACAGATGGTATATTTCAATTTAATTATACTTTCTGATAGTGAATACATCTGAACAAATGAAAAAATGATGTGATGCTATTTTCTGCTGCAAGGCAGAACACGGTTTGACACAGACAGCTGTAAAATCTTAATTCAGGAGCTGTAATTGATTAGCGTCAGTATTACTGCTTACTCATCATTCAACAGCCAAGACTGGGGTGGAAATCTAAAAGTTGTCACCTAAAACAAGAGATAACAAACTGACAGACAATATGCTTTGAATAGATAAACAGTCATCCCAGATATTTTCTCATCTTTTTCTCAGTGAAAGGAGTGAAAAACAAGATCAACAATGAAAGTTACATGGGACTTACATCACCACATGCAGAAGCAGAGAATCACCCTGGCACCAAGTCTGCAATCTTGACAATTATCACAAGTGCCTACTGAAAGCTATTGCTATCTGACATATGTTGCTATAAGTGCTAATTAAATCTCAGGGCTGTGTTCTATTATTAAAACAAGAGTTCTTATTGCTACTAAACAGAGATGCCTCCCCGCAGGAGCAGAGCTATCAGCTGCCTGGGTTTCCCTGATACATCTTCCTTTTCTGTCCTTGGAGCACCATCTAAGCAGAATTTTGAACAAGTGCAGCCTGTGCCTGGATTTTGGGAATTTCCGGCAGAAGGTTTGCAAGGAGCTTGGCAGGCTGCAGCAGACAATGACAGGTGAGTGTAGGCAGGCAATGGGAGAAGGAAGGAGATATTCCTGCACCTTTAGATCTGAAGTGCTGGTAGCTGCTGTGCTTAGCCTGGGTCCCCAGAGGCCCAGATGTGAGCAAGGTTGGGGCTGAGGGAGAGCAGAGCTGGGGATGGAGAAGTGGGGGCTCATTGCAGGAAGGGATTTAGATTAGGGTGAAGGGAGCAGGGGGCTGTAGGGCTATTAGAGCTATGTAATGAGGGTTAGATGGGGAGGTGTTTGGGGTGGCAGTGGAGATCTTGGGATGAATGAAGATAGGAGTACTGGGGGTCTGTATTAGATTTGGAAAGATGGGAGGCTTTAGACCAGAAAGCCTGGGATCTAGTAGTTTTGAGACAAGGGGGCTGTGGGACCGGTGCTCTGTAGATGCAGAGGAGTGTGATATGGTGGGGTTTGCTTGGACCCAGTGATTTTGTTTTTAATATGAGATTCTTTTCAGCAGAGAGCACTGGATAGCAGTGGATTCCTTCTACCCCCTACTTCATTCAGATCTTTTTTTCTATTTTTCACTTATTTGAAAAAGTGGTTACATTAATCAGGATGTACTGTAAGATCTGAATGTGCTTCTCTCCAGGAGAGAAGTACTTACAGTACATAGGGCAAAAGAAAGAGAAAAAGGACAATAGACAATTAAACCACCCACAACTTCCTTTCCCTGATTAGAGTTCATATTAGCTTTGAACTAGTCTCATAATCCTAGTGCAAGGATTGAGATGCCAGTGTGAAGCAGATGTCTTTTGCACAGCTGCATGATTGCTTGTAACCTTTCCTTAAATGTGAATGATGAATCCGTAGCAAATTCCTTGCTCTGCTACTTATCACAAGATTTATCTCTACTGAGTGAAGGATTCTTGTAGACCTGTTTGTATTCTTGATGCTAACATTTAGATGGGATCCGTACTACTCATATCTGCCTCTTTTTACATATAACTTTCAACCAGAGATTATTCAGAGCAACCAGATCTGGCTAGATGTTGTCCACTTCTACAGCATCTTTTGCACACAAAGTCAGACTCAATCCATGTGCTTGCCCTAAGCTTGTGAACCTAATGCTCACAGCCTCCTGTTGGAAATACAAAACCAAACTTCTCTGCCAGTAGAGTAGGAAGAAAACTTCCTGTCCTTTACAGACAACTGATAAAAATATCAAAGTATAATAAATATTAACTTTATGTCTGTGCCTCCTATGACAATGTCCCTACATCATCCACTGTAAGAAAAGTATCTCATACTGCTTGGATTGCCCTGAATTGGAGGTAATAAGGAAGCTTTTTTTCTCCCCCGTTTCATTTATTTTATTGCAGCTAACAGGATGACACTTGCTGTATCACTTAAAAGATTGTTCTCTTTTTTCCTCCCCATGAATCAATTAAACAATTCTAGAATAAGTATACTCTAAATATAAACACAATGAAAAATAAAGAAATTCAGTATGACAAATGCTGTAAAAGATGCAAAAATCTAGTGTGTCCACACACAACTATCTGTGGATAGACGCAGAAATGTGCAACAATTCCTATTCTCTACGTATAAATTCTGCTCTCCATTTCTAATAATAAAACAAAACTAAAACCTTTCATGATGAACCTCACATAGTCAAAAAAGATGATGTAATCCTAGAAATGTAAGAACCAACATGAGGTCACAGGTAGAAGGTCTGTGCATGAGACACCTTGCTCTTATCCCAGACAACCATGCTTCAGTATTGCATTTACAAGCTAATTGCACCCTACCTCAACAGCATGTCCATTTCTATCTCCTAATACTCTGACAAAAAAGTTTCAGAGCTTCACTCTTTTTCTATGCAGAATACATCTTTGAGTTCTCAACCTGAATATATTACTGGCTAGTTTGTGCCCATTTGCCTTGTTCCAAACTCACCATGAATTTATTAGGTGATTTTAACCTCCTGCTTCTCCTCTTTTTCAAGCTGCAGTATTCTTGGCCATTTAAAAATCAATAGTTACCTTCCATCCTCCACACCCCATTTATAAGAATGCTACAGAAATTGCAATGCAACTAGGTTTTTTGGGGTTTGGTTTTTTTCTTTTTTTTTCAGGTATGTTACAGCGTTTTATCCTTTCTTTCTTTCTAGTTTCTTTTTCATCTGAGTTAGCGAGATGTGTTCAGGGTATGTGTTTAAGCTTTTCTTAGAAACCTAAAGGAAGGAGGAGGACAGTGCAATTCCCTCCATTCACATGACTCCTGCTAGGTTGTTCCTGGCATTAATAACTAAAGAAATATTATATTTCATTATTTGTACAGGTTTCATAACAAATAATATTAGGATGGGTTGAGTCAAGTGACACAAAGGAAAAATCTGTTGGTCTGGAGGAATTCACTGTAACATCTTTGTTTTGTACTCATGTTTTTCTTCAAAAATTGGTTGTTTCCAGTAAGAACTTGTGCGTTCTCATGTAGCAGCATTTTAATGGTAAACTAGACATAGCTAAGATGAAACTTCTAGTTCTGTAGCAATATAATTTTTTCTTCTCTTTTAAAATATAGGTTATCCTGCCCCTGCATACAATAGCCTTCTCAGATCTAAAAAGCAACTGAAAGGTAAACCTAGCTGTTGCTTGTCAGACCTACATGTAGGTCCCAGCTTTTAGGTTTTGACGTTTTGTAACCGGGTCATTTTTGCCATGACTTCAGCAACAGTTTCTTTGAAATATTGCTGTGAATCCACTAAAAGTTCCTCAAATCTGAGTCACTTTGAACCCAATGTTTCTGGATCATTGCACTGACACTTTCTTTGTTAGAAAATTTCAGACGGTCTGAATAGGAACTGTTGTTATTCTTATTGATGAGGATGAGATACTTTTTTGCTATCCTTATAATGTGATCAAAATATACATATGCATGCCCTCACATGTCCTCTGATATCCTTCATAGACTTGAAGAACTGGCCTCACACAGTGTTTAAGGTACAGTAAGGGTAAAATAATTACTGCATGAACAGAGAAAGCCACGGGATGAGTCACTGAAACAGTAGCTTGCATGTAACAGCTTTGAGGAAGTACATATAAATACAGCCCACTGTCCTGGAGAAAACTTATGCTGGAGTGGAACCAAGCATAAAAAACCTGAGGTTATGGCCAATACACCTTGGTTTGATATGTTGCACTCTATGATAGAACATTTTTTTCTTCACTTCTTAACATATTTAGAGAATTTCTACAGGATCCATTTTATTGTCTCTGTTGTGTGAATTAATGACAGGCCAAGATTTATGCCTGTACCATGTTTTTAGGCTCTCAGGGCCAACCACAAATGTACGGTAAATACTATATCAGACACTTCGGACTAAATGAGCATTTATTACATGATCATGTGGACATGTGCAAGTGGAGTACTGTTCAGAATCCTTGTATTTGTGCTGCAGAGACATCCACAAAACTATTCATGGGAGGGATAAGGACTGTCCGGGGTTCTTGGTTGCCTTTCATCATGGCACACATTTTGAGGATTGAGGAATACTTCTAGACAGATGTTATCACTCTCAAAATGCACATTACACAAACTGATAATTTCAATGGTAGTGAGAGTTTCAGTCTGGCCATCAATTTATGTGTCTCTTTGACATGTTGAAGGCATGTTGTGGCCAACAAAATCACTAAGAAGAGCAACAGCACCTCTCAGTAAACACCCCTGCAGGGTAATATAGTGATGTATTAAAGCATATTTTACTTTTTACTTTATATTGTGTCTCTTTTGGCACAAAATCTGATTTAATAAAAATGTATAAGAAATATGGCTTTATGTTTCAGGGCATTAGATTTCCTCAGGCTTGAGTTGTTTTTTTTTTTCTATATTAGGCACATGTCTCACCAATTGCCCTTTATGGAATTTTTCCTGCAGTTACTTTTAAAAGTTTCAAAAGCCTAAAAGTACCATCTATTTTGGCCAAAGCAGTAATTTTGATCTTCAGTGCTTGACGGTTATTTTTGGTATTTATGAACACACTGTGTCTGTAAGGAACAATGGTCCAGTATTTATTCCCCACTCTATATCTCTACATTAATATCTGTATATCTGTGGTGATTTTATTTATCCTTAGCATGTACAACGTAATAGTCAACTAATTAACTCCTCTCTGTAAAATGTAAGTGTTGGAAAGGTTATTTTGGTAGAAACAGGTTAAAATAAACCAACCATCTGCACCTCTGGCATATGTGATTTACAGTTTACTGCAGTATCACATGAGACAGTCTGTGTCTTCCTTTCATCCCTCAGATGAGTTTTTACTCTTTAAAGCTTGACAGCCCCTTTGTTTAGGCAAAAGATCACATGTTTTGCTTGGAAGTTTACCTTTTTTTGTTCATTCGAAGTGTATCTTTCCATCTAAAAATGAATTATAAAACTTGACATTTTTCTACAAAGTACAGCAACATTAAAGGCCACATTTTCAAAAGAACCTGTAAAACTCTCCTGAAAAATTATTCTAGAGTATTTAAGTGCACAGACCTTTTTTTTCAAGAATGCATAGAATGAAGAATGAAAGCAATTCTGGTAGTGTGTTTCAGAATTTGGCTGAATTAATAGAATTAGAATAATTCTTCAAAAACATGTATGTCATGTAGAGGCCTAGATATTATTCTTCCGGTTTTAGGTGGAAGATCACTGAAGTACTTACAAACAACTTTTATCATGGGAAATAAGAAAAGTAGAAGAAGAATTTCCATTATTGATAACAAATGCCATAGTTATTGCTTGGTATATTAAAATAGTGTACTGGGACTTCCACAAGACAGGAAATTTGTTTTACTAGGCATTATTTAGTCACACTCTCAATCCACCACAAAGATCTCTCCAGACTGAGAGATGAAATAAAATATGGGAGGGAAAACAGAGGGTTAGAGGGATGAACTGAGAGCATGAACGTCACACAAAAGGTCAGGCACAGTAGTTTTCTTTGAACTGTCTATTAGACATTTACTGTACAGATGATGGTCTCTTTTCCTTCATATATCTGCAGATATTTGAGTGAAAAAACCCCTATTGATCAACTTCCTATTGAAAAATAGATAGAGGAGAGCTGGTTTTGTAAGTAGACAGCCAAAAGCTATTTGAGTAGTCTTTAACACACTCTGAAACCTTTGTCAACAAAACCTTTCAAAAATTGCTACTTTGGCAGGTGGGCTTATGGCCATTTATATCTTGTGCTTACAGGCAGTCTTGGCTTACTAAAGATAACTACTGTGACAAACATGCCAACAAAATAAACCTAACAAAGAGTTTTAGAACATAGTCCTAGGCATTATTCTATTGTGACAATAAAGAAGGGTATTATTTGCAATGATTTTCCTCAAAGGATATGTGGACTTTTGTTACATGGATTGTCAGGCAGGTGGATAGGGTAGAAGTGTCTTTTTTTCCCCTCCTTTTGGGCTGTGGGCATTGTGAGATTCTTCTGTGATGCAGTGTGGAATATATTGCAAAGACTCTGGAAGGAGATGCCTGAGGTCAACCTTGAATTTGATTGCAATTATTCTTTAATATCACTTTGTAGTTGTTCTGTTAATTTATGTTTATTCATCTACCTCTTGTTTTTCTGGTTTGTTTTGTTTTACCAAGCCACTGTTGAGGAACCATGGGGATTGTAAAACCTTGACAGAAAACATTGGTTTCACCAGCAAAAAAAAATTTGAAATTGGAAGGGCAGAAGCTGCTCTCTCTAATGCCATGTGTCAAAGAAATGGTGACCTCACAGCAGGTGGATCGTGTAGAAAGTATCTTTGAGATTGTTGGAGCTGTAGCTACTCCAAGTTGTGGTGTGAAAAGGAAAGAGGACTTGGAAGAAGGTACTCTGATTAAGTGTTTTTCATTATATTGAAAATTTCTCCAAATATTCTTTTCATATAGTCACCAGCACCACTTCAAGATCCTTATTTGCTCTTTCTTGGACAGCTTGGTGGCTATGGCAAAGACCATGTCTACAGGTTCTCAAGATAGACTTAATCTCTAATGTTCTTCTCTTTCTCACTCTTGAAAAAGGTCTCACTCCCTCCATTTTCAAATTTCAAGAGGTGAAGAGTTTGCTGTATATTTTTCCTTTTGATTTCTCCCTCTACCTTTTTGGACCACGCAGAGATATTGATTGATTGCTAGCTCAGGTGTCCTCAGAGAACTGTAATGCTGTTAGACGTGCTGTGCAAAGCAAGGGAAATAACAAAGTCAG
This sequence comes from Pipra filicauda, assembly GCF_003945595.2. NCBI lineage: Eukaryota > Metazoa > Chordata > Aves > Passeriformes > Pipridae > Pipra > Pipra filicauda. The sequence goes on from NW_024103896.1 coordinate 112,646, forward strand.
TTTTTTCTGTTGTCCATTGCACATACCACTAAACACCATAATAGGCTGTTGCAGGGGCAGGGATTGCCAGTAAACCTGAAGATAGGTTGTCACATCTTTCACACAGGAGCGAGGAACCCTTCAACCAGTAACATTACGCTTTATATCCACGTGTGCAAGGAGTCTACACACATCAGTCTCTTTAGCAGTGTTTGCAGGCAGCGAGAAGTGTCCTGGACCACCAGTTTGGAGCTGTTCTGTATTGCAATTTGTTGGAGGACAAGACTTCAAGCATTCATTAGAGAAAGTAGCTTGGAGTGGGCAGATTAGTGGTTCCATTTTGCTTCTTTTCAAACCATTATTACACTGGCAACTATTTCATCACTATGAGAGTTCAGGAGGTACAGAAAAATAGGACTTCAAGTAAAGAATGGGGAAACTATACATATGTCTGTGCACTGCAGGAAGGGGACACCTACTTTTTATGACTGAGGCAAGAAATCAGTCCTGTCTTATTTGGATAGTATGAGAGTGGAAGCTGTAAAATGGAGTGTGGGAAAGTCAGCGAAAGACTAGTAGCTTGCTAGGAGCAAACTTCTCACCCAGTTGTTCTGCAAGTCCAACATAGTGATAGCTGTTTTTATCGCTTGGAGGCAGGGTAGAGAAGACGAGGTCAGACAATGGATGCTAGTTTTTATACACTGAACATGAAAATGCAACAAGTGAAGTGTAAATACTTCCCATGTATCATAGTAGGAAATAAAAATATGCATTACAAGATCAAATCTAATGAGACCAGAAAAGAAATATTAACTGAACCCCTGTGGGAGACTGAAGACTCTGCATTTTAACAAGCATGGGAGGAGAGTGACTGAGTAGAGTTCAGATTTTTTAGGGAACCCTGTGGTGTCTGTCCAGATTCTTGCATAATGCATGAGCATTGGGTTTGAGTAGATCTCTGAGGAAATCTGCATTAAAACTGCCATCATGGATTATCCTTTGATGAGGGACACCAGTTTACGTGCTGAAGTTGTGCTTCCTGGTTCACACCATGGACAGGTGGTGGGAAAAGCACTGGACTACTGTACAGCACGTTCTTACTTTCTTGGGAGAAGATTTCTGGTTCTGCTCATTACTTAGCTTCGGGTTGTGCTTTTTCAGGCCAAACCCTTTAAGGATAGCCTCAAAATTGTCCTTCATCTCCAGAGCTTCCTAAAAGTTTGCCTCACTCTGAACGAAATACAGATTTGAGACCTTTACTTCTGTAGCTTATCTCTGAATCAATATTTAAAGATGGAAATACCATCCTGTCATGGTGACCCCTGGACAGCAGAAGGCAAATGAATAAACACAGCTGTTGGTCCTAGATAGAACACAAAGCAGCTCAGAATGATGAGAGGATCACTGCCAAAATGCTGTGTACTGGAAATAAGCCCACATACACATTTTGTTTTCAAATAGGAGTGCTCTTATCAGTTCATCTATACTAATCCTTGCATTTATGACTGAAAGATGACATATTAAAATAATCTCAATTCACAGAAAACCGTGCTGCACAGAGAAACTATTTAAGGAAGTATATACCTTTGCGCGGTTAGAGCTGCAGCAGAGATCTAGAGAAAACAAAGATAATATGAGCAAATGTCCAAGCAAGTCATCTATTGGGGTATTCTAGGTAAAGAAAATGCAGGTTTCTATTCCTTCCAGGTAACAATATACGTATAACAAAGGTACCTAAAACTAGGATGGAATCATCCATATCTTAGAAGGGAGCTTGGGATAGAGAGAAAGACACTTCTCCAGGACAGTTTCAATATCTAGGTAGACCAGAAGGTGAGAAACATCATTAGGGTAGCTAAAGAAGTGGGTAGTTAAAGGGTATGGGTTATGAAGAAAATTTTAAGAACACATAACCACCTCAGTCGTGTTGATATTTCAGTATTTTCTTGGATTATTCTACAGATTCTGAAGTGATTTATGTGGTGGTGTTTGAAGAAAATTTTTATAACTGGAAAAAATATCTAAATATAAGGAAAGACAGAAGCTGATGCATTCAAAACTTCCAATTTATTTTTTTAATATGTTTAAGAGCTCTTCATCACATGACTTTTTGAATGATAGTGGTCTACCTGAGTAAAATCACACGTATATTTGAATTAGACCAAAATTTGTAGAGGGAAGAAAAAAAAATTGGAAGTGCCAAAGTGCATGAAACCATGGAAAGAATTAAAATCTTTATGCTGTGTGATTTGATTTTTTTTAAGTAATTAAACAGTGGCTTTTATATATATACAGTCGACTCATTAAAGAAACCTTATGACAAGAATATTCTTCAGTTTAGATATATCTTATAAACTTGGCCATGCATATACTTCACTAAATTTGTGTAGGCACTTATTGAAGTGAATGTGCTCATAAAAGGTCCTTTTTCTTTTCTTTTTCTGAAAAGAACTATTGAAAATAAACAGCAGTATGTTTAGACAGAGGACACATCTTCGCTGTTAGATGGAGGAGATTCAATAAGAGATCTTCACTTTTCTGTCTGCAAGACAAACCTTCTATAGACAGAGCAAAAAAAAATAAATGCAAGTACCACTTGCCCTTGAGGCCAGGATTTGGTTCACAGGCCCTTTTCATTGGTAGCATGGTCTATAAGTCATGGTGGAAAGACTGCAATGCAAAATGAAAGTAGAAAAATAAAGATCTTCTGAAATGACACAGTAGGGAATATCAGTATATCAGCATATCAGTAGGGAATATCATCCTAAATCATAGAATAAGAAGGTTACAGGTGCTGGGGAAAAAAGAGGTGGAAAAATGTGTCATTAGTTGAGATAAAGCTTGAAGTGCCCTAAGGTACTCCTAGTCTTAACTATCAGTCTTACATCTTTCAGTTTTTCTTGTACTAGTGGATAAGTCTCAATTAAGAAATGTAATGAAGCAGATTTTTCCCTTTTATCATTCAGTAGTAGAAAGATTAACCTGATTTTTAAAACCTTTGTGTCACTAGACTTCATATAATGATCTCACCTATCACGTTTCCTGTATTATTGCATCACTTCTAATTAACTCCCCTGTTAATGATTTGATATTCTTCATTTTGCAGTTTAAGAATGTTATCAAAGATTTTGTGAAATTAATTATTATTATTTCTATTCATTGCTTAAAATTCATCATTGGCTTTTTGAACTGTTAATGGCTTCATTAAGAGAGCACAGCCAGAATACTGTATTATCCTGCTAAGTACTTGTATGATCTCCATCAACATAAGACCTGAACACTTCTTAGTCATAATGATTTTTGTCCTCTCATATCCATGGGAAATAGTGAAATATTATCCCTACTCTATTTAAGGGGAGATGAAAGGGAATAGATTAAGTAGACTGTTCAAAATAACATGGAAAGAAAAAAACCAAAACTATCTTAGCTTGTGGTGGACGATATGTCTCTTGACCATCATGTAATTCAGCATTTCGGGACTTAGCTGAAGCTTCTGACTATACCTCTTCAGATTTCTGAAGCTTTGGAAATGCTGAATTTGCAGCAAAATATCATAAAATATAGATTCTGATGGAAGGCATATTAATTTTCTCAATCACTTTTTCCACACTAGATGCGATTTCATCAGAGAAACAAAAAGTACTGTGCTGAGAAATATTGTAAGAAATGTTTACAGGGAATGCAGTTCAAATGTCCTGAGTCCCTCTTCTGACTGTTTCCACAGTCAGACTGTTTCAAACTAGATACCCAAATAACAAATCAAGACAGAAGTCAGGATGCATCACAGACTTCCTACTTTGTTCAAACAGATTGCTTCAAAGATGACAGAGAAAATGGCATCCAAAATGTATTCTAGTGCTTCTTAGCAAAAATGTTTGCCTTTGTTTACTTGTTGGGTTTCTGGTTTTGTTTTGTCTTTGTTTTGGTTAAGATTGTGTGTGAAAACAGATTTTGTGAAAAAAAGGAAATCTTTTAAAAATTGTCCACTAAAAACATTCAGCTTTCTACACTGCATAATAAGGGATCCCTCTTCCAACTGTTTCTCCAGTTTCCTCTGAAGTCTTTCATTTTCATCGTATTCGTTGGCAAGGGGTTCCATATGGCTGCTGGCCTTTCATGAATAACCATTTCCTCCAGTTTGTTCTGCACCTTGCTTCAACTAATTTAACTAACTTTGACTAGTAGCTCCTACTATTCTTCTTGTATTAGAAGACAAAATGAATAGTGAATTTTTATTCACACTCTTCATGCTTTTCAGGATTTCACAGATCTGCAGTATATCTTCCCTGGATCATCTATTTTCCAGTGATCCTAAGTGACTCAGTTCTTCCTCATATCAGAGGAAACAAAGCTATCTATCTTTGAGCATTTTTCCCCCAATGTTTTGCATTTCTACTGTTTTCTTAAAGATGAGGGGATTACAGCTGTACTCAGAGTTTAGGACAAATTAAAAAAACCCCGCGGATTTCTACAGAGGCATAATTATATTTCCTGATTCATTCTCTGTAGTTTGAACTTGGTCTTTTTACTGAGAGGAAATACTGAACTGGTGTATTTGTGGAAAAAGAAAGGTTCTATTTAAAAGTAAACTATTTATACCATTTAAAGCTAATATTTTTGCCTACTACACTAGAAATTTAATTTCTTAAAACAGGAGAGTAGTATACATGGCAATGAACAGCTAGGAGGATACAGGTAGGGACTAAAGGTGCACATATAACCTGTAAACATGAAAACAGGATCTTCTCTTCTGTGAAAATGAATGACAGAAAGAACTCACCAAACATTTACTATATTGCAGGTTAAGCTCTGGATTTGAATTGCTTCATTATGTTTGTGCTCCTTTTAGATGTAAACTATACTGAGTTTAAAAAAAGATGAAGCTTCCTACCATGATATTTAGTAGGTAGTCTCTGAATCACTAGGTAACCAGGAAGTATCAAGGAGGTGGCACGATGCAGTACATACAACATTTATCTAAATCAGTCCTGTATAATATGGTAAATAAACCCCTTCATGACAGTTGTAACATCTAGCACCTTTTCCATGTAATTCAGTTCATAGACATCTAATTAAAGAGCACTGAACCAAGTGTTTAAAAGGCAACCAGTTTAATTGCTGTAATTGTATGATTTAGATGAATAATAAATGGGCTAATGATACTGTAATATTAAGTGTTCAAGTTGGTGATCAAGTCAATTAAGATATTATTGTAAAGCAGCAATCTACAAATAATGAGTGAAATCCTTCCTATTGAGAATGATGTTGACAGGAAAAAACTCAGTAACCTTATCATATTTTTACATTTAATTTGATAGAAAGGAACATATAGACAAATTTTAATCCTGCTGATCATGTAGAAATCAGTGTCCATTGTTGTCCACCTTTCAAACAGAGATACAGACTTAGCAGTTGGAGGCAAATTATAGCGACTGTTTTATAAGGTTATTATTTTAATTCTTGGACTGACCTGAGATCTTCAAGAGCTATTTAAATCTGGGGTGATGCCCACACCTGACAGCTCCACCAGAACAACCAATTGCAGTGCAAACTTTATCTGTTTGTCTGAAATAGCTTTTCCTTTGGATTTAATCAGAAACTGAAATAAATATTCGCCAAACAGATGACAATGTTGAAGGGAATTATCCTTCCTACTAACACAAGGTGTATGAGAGAGAAAGAATGAAAACTGATTCAGAGAAACTGGAGAAGCTTTGCTGTCATCTCCAGATACGAGTAGTCACTCCTGGTATTCTCGAGGTCATACCTGGCAGTGTCATTGTTGGCAATCTCGTGGATGAGCAGCAAGAACTGGCAGCCTGGCAATCAACAATACCCTTGTTGAGAGATCAGGGTAGGTTTGTAGATGGGTGCTTCCATCCTTTTCCAGAACTGTCACCTCAGCTTTTCCTTCTCAGTGTGAATGAGGTTCAGGCTCAGCTATTTCTGGTTCTGATGGTCTTGTTCCTTCATGTTCCTACAAGTCCAAGAATTGCAGCTCTGCAGGTGGAGAAGGAGCCTGAGAGACAAATAAACTATTGCTTCTAGTATTAAGAGTAGACAGTGATAAAACCATTATGTGGTATTAGTTTTCCCTATCATAAGACAACAAGAGACATGTACAAACACCTCTCTGCTCTTTGATAAGAACTTCAAGAGTATGATTTACAGTGTTTAAAACAGGCCTCTGAGCTGGACAGGAAAAATTGTCCTCTGAAATTAACCTTCTCACCGCTAACCCTAGAGGGGGATTACGTTAGATTAAACATCAAGTTCTCAGGTGGCTTGAGCTAAATGAAGTATACCCTACAGAGTTGGACTAGTATTGTTTTGGGGTTTTTTTGAATAAATTATTCCATTTGTCAATTAAAGGTATTTTATTTCTCTGAAGATTACGCCCAAATTTGTTTGCACTCTGCAGATAATTTCATGTGAAGAGTGAGGTTTTATAAACCAAAATCTGGAATGTAACTTAGAAGTTAAGGTTTTTGAATTTGACAATAGATTGAAAGAGGTGTTATCTTTTACAAGAGACTTCTTTCCCTTGTCTGTTCCTTTTTGCAGAATGAGCTACTGTAAAATACTCACTAGCATTGTGAAGCTTTTCCTAAGGACAGCCAATATAACTTAGTAAAAGTTTGTACCCTAAATAAACAATTTTCCCTCCTATGAAATTAGCCTAATTTTTAATTGAATCTTATAATATTCCTTTCTTTTTTGTTTTTAGTAATGCAGTTAAAGTATAATCATATTAGTCTCTCCTGTAAAGTGTGATAACAGAATACTAATCAGACAGTAATAAAGTATGATGCAGAGTTATTACCTGGGGAATGGATGGAGAACATTAAATTTTTGCTCGGTTAGAAACCCTGATTTTGTTTATTCTTTCTACGGTTTTTTGCTTATTTCTGCCACCATCCTCCCAGTGTACCCTATTTAAATGAACAAGGAATTGTCCCCTCTAAGACATTTAATCCCAAATCTGGACCACAAGACAAGTTGCTGCAGATTACTGACAATAGTGTCAAGGGATTTGTGAGGACAGGTTTTAGTTCGAGTTCATAAGAATTTTCCTGTATAAAGGCAGAAATACAACTCTTATCAAACATCAACATTATAATTTCAATGATTCTTAAAGAAAAGTGCTTGTTTTCAGGCTGTCACTGTGATATCTCCTCACAAATGTTATCTCCTGGTATAAAATCATGACAACTGAAGTATCTGAATATTGTTTATCTTACTGATCTTTTCTTTAATTACTTTTTCTTGTCAGCAATGCAGAAATTTTTAAAATATACTTTCCACTGCCAGTGATTCTGTTATGTTGGCCTTCTCTTTGGAAAGGCCTCTCTCTCAATGCTGATGACTTTTTTCCATGGCATCTGAAAGATTTAGATTTTGTTCATAGGCAAAATCTCTCATCTATATAATTTGTATTTGCGTTTCTGCACTGGAACAGACTTTTCACTGAACCCTCCTACCTTCAATATATTGAAGCAAAGGTCATATTCTACCTAGACCATATTTTTCTTTATCTCTTTTCTGTCATTTCCCATTCATCATAGAAAACGCAATTGCTTTTGGTCGCAATTTTCAAATCCTTTTATGTATTTTTCCTTCTTGTCTCTTAGTATCTCTTACTATTGTAGAAAGCATCATCAGGTAATTTTTTTCCCATCCCAAACTAAGATGCTATCCTTTATCCTCAACAAATTACATTTTCTAATTCTTTAATTTTTACTCTCACCAAAGCTATGTCCAGGTAGGACAAACACCACATGTACATCTACAAAGCTTCTCCTTTTTCCCCTTCAATTTTCTCCTAGAAATGCTCTATATTCTTCACTCTGAAAACCCTCTTCACTCTGTAACCTTTTCCTTTTTCCCATGTCTTTGTTTCTATGTTCCAAGGATCCAAGGCTTGGGTCTGAGATGGTCCAGTTGTGCAATCTTGGCTCAGATTTCAGGGGAAATTGCTAAGTTGTGACAAAAAACTGTGAGAAAGGCTCTAGAGCTGACCCATGGAAGACAACAAAGGCAAAATCAGAGACAGATTTCAAGAGAAGGAGATTGTAGAATTCAAGAGAGAAAACATCAGCACTGAAAAATATAAGGTCCTAAAGCAAAATATGAGTAGCTCACAAACCTGGTGGAAAGTGGCAACTCAGCAACATGGGGTATATATTTTAGTGAGCATCCTTCTGCCATCCCTTCTGCTCCTGATTCATGCCTGCCTGGTGATCAAAGAGTATTCAGGTGGCTTACTAGGATGATGGATCAAAACTTATGCTAGGAGCTCCTCACGTTCTAGCTGTTGTTAGTGTTAGCCAATAGATAACTTCTTTGTTATTGAAGTTGTATATATTTATGTTGTCTTCTAGCCCCAGTAGACAGCTCAGCCTCACACAGCTGCTTGCTCACTATTCTCCCTGCCTCCAATGGGATGTGGGAGAGAATCAAAAGGGCAAAAGTGAGAAAAACTGTGGGTTTTCACTAAACAGTTTAAAAGGAAAAAAAGTAAAAACTGCACACACAAGCAAAGCAAAAATAAGGAATTAATTGACTACTTTCCATCAACAGGTAAGTTTTCAGCCATCTCCAGGAAAGGAAGGCTGCTTCATGCACAGTGATTAATGACACCACCATTAACGACAAATGCCACCACTTAGGATGTCCCTCCTTCCTACTTCCCCAGGCTTTTTTGCTGGGCATGACACTAATTGTATGGAATATCTCCTTGGTCAGTTGGGGTCAGCTGTCCTGTCTTTGTCTCCTCCCAACTCCTACTTGCCCCTACTTGCTGGGAGGGGCAGAGTGAGAAGCAGAAGAGGCCTTGAGGTTGTGCAAGCACTGCTCAGTAATAGCTGCATCTTCAGTGTGTTATCAACTCTATTTGAGCCCAAACAGCACAACTTTTTTTTTTTTTTAACTTTTACGTATCTTGTTTGAAGAGTTTCTTTGCATCGAGATAGAGTTGCCCAAATAAAGTGCCCAAAAGCAATTTCTTGGCTGTAATAGTCATGCAAATCCTCTCAGAAAATTATTTATATGCATAATATGCATAATATACTTGTGTGTGGATGTATACATACCCTTAATCAGAGCTAATAATTTTAGACTCGCTTTATGAAAAATATGTATGACATAATACACATCACACTAGAGTTGAAATTATTGAAATTACTTACATAATTCTCAGTTTAGACACGCTGATGTCTTGTGATTGGTTGTGAAGAAAGCTTTAGATTTTGAGTTCTACTTTGGGTGTTTGACCTATCTGAAGTGAGGTAAGATGAATGCCACTGTCTTGTGTACTGATTGCTATAGGATTCTTTCATTTTCTCTTGTTCTTTTCTCTGTCAGTATCTACCTTTTGTAGTTTGTTTTATTAGATTACAGTTCTTTGTTAGTAAGAGGAGTCTTAAAGCTGAAGTAGTCTGTGAAGTTTTAAGATACTTGTTGCTAGCATAGGGAGTTAGAATCTGAATGACCCTTACATTACCTTCTAACAAATTCTTTATATAGAAGAGTGAAGGGGCCTGAAATTTTGTTATGCTATGTAAAAGCATCTAGCAAAATGGACCACTCACATATGCTGAAAGCCTCTGGCTTCTATCACAAGAGAAGTAATAAATCATCTCTGAATCTTTATCAAATTATATCTTCACTTTTTGCCTATTTAAAAGTCACTTGCAGATTAAATTGGATCATGGGGGGATTTTTTGTTTTCTTTTTCTTCTTTCTCTAAACTTTTTGTAATGTTAGTTTAAAGCAATAACCAACTGTTGAATAATATGCAACATTTTGATTTCGATCAGAGACTATAAATTCTAATTACAGACCTTCAGAAGGACCAAGAATATAGAAAGTTTAGAGGACAAGAGGTGAATAAATTAATATTATTTAAGTCCAGTTCCCTGTCTGTCTAGAGAATGGTCAAGGTAAATATTTTCTTCAATATGAAAGAAAATCAGGTGCATTTGTTTCCACTTCCATAAAAATGACTGTTTACACATTGAAGAGCCTTTGTCAAGCACATATGATCACATTATTGAAGGCATTTTTTTCTAGGGAGATTGCTATGGCAATATATAATAAAATATGACAAGATAATATTGTTTACAGTCAATAATGATGGGATTATAGATCAAGTAATCATACACTACAATGCGAGTGATGGGATTGCAAGTTCAGCTAACTTCACTGAATGAAAAAAAAGTTATTCTGAAAGTATGGTGCTTGCTTTCAAAGGGCAAATGAGGATGAATGCATTGTTCAGATAGTCTGAGAAGCAGTTTGGTTAAGGAGAAGTTAGGTGTGGAAAGACCCAAGTATTTCCTTGTGATGAGAGTTCTCAATACTGTCATTGCCCCGAGCATGAAAGCAGTATAATCACAATGGCACGATGAGGCAATTAGGTATTGCCCAGAACATGAGGTTTAACGTGTGTTACCACGGACAGAGTCCACCCTTTAATCCTGAGGTTCATCTGCCGGGGCCGAGCAAGCTTGGACAGTGGCAGTGAGGTCCTCAGGACGTAGGTTTGTTTAGAGTGACCTTCTCTTAGATGGATGGCCTTACAGGGCTGACGAGCTCCATCTGCCTGGGGGAGTTTTTCCCTGAGTGGGAATCGAACCCGGGTGGCAGCGGTGAGAGTGCTGCAACCTAACCACTAGACCACCAGGATTAAAGGGTGGGCTCAGTTCAGCGCACACTGCGTCTCACCTAAAAAAATCCACTGTGCAGGCTCGAAGGGTTAATGACCTTTCCCAAATCTTCACTTGCAAAGACTGACCATACATACCATGGACAGAGCAGATAGTTTTGTGGGAAGTAGATCCAATAGCGTGGGACTTTTTAATAGATTTATGTGTTGTATATCCTTCCCACCTACTAGTTGTCATAAAAATTACTAGAACATCATACTTCTGAGGCCTAAATTCCTATTTCAAATTTATCTGAGACAAATTGGTGTGTAAGTACAGTGGGGTTTCTGGAAAAACAGAAAGCTTGTTTATATATTCTGACTTTTTAAAAATCTAAAACCTGTTAATCTCATTCAGATGAATCAGAGGAAGAATTTTAGGAATAAATCACATGAGACTAATTTGATATATATATTTTTTTAAATTTATAGCTTTTCAAGACAAATATCTAAGATGCAAGATATACAAGACCTCTATTTAAGCAATAGGCATTTTCCATAAGAATTTGATGTAGTAACCCAGAGGAAATGATTTTAGCTAAAAGAAATGTAGAATACAAGGTTGCTAACTAGAACCATGACAAGTAGATAACTAGAAACACTACGAAGGTACTTTTATCTTTTTCTCCTATAATAATTTCATTTATAAATATAAATGTATTTAATTGTTATAGGGCTCTTAATTAATCCTGACACTGTCAGGATTCTCATATGGGGTAGTTTTAGTAAAATTCCCAGCTGGATCAGCAAAGAACTCCAAAGAAGGAGTTTAACTTTACTTAAAAGTCTTCTTCCACATTTTATTGGAAAAAAACCAATACAGACTGTTTGCACAGATAAATATCGTTAAGAACAGTTCTTCTCCTTTATTCTGGGAGGTAACCAAAGTCCTAAGGAAGCTATTATCTCATGCCTCTGGAAAAGAAAAAGTCAAGAGTCTACTAGAACTTAAGGATAAAAGACCCTGAGTCTTGACTTGACTCTAAAACAACTTTGCAGCTCTTGCTGTTAAGTTCAATCAAAAAAGTTTGCTCCAATTGACAAAATGTAAAAAAAAAAAAAAAAAAATTTTTTTCTAGGAATAATTTCTTTCTTTTAACGCATTACTCAACCAGCAATGTTAAATACACTGACTAAAGGCAAAAAGCTGATCATCAATGCACTCAGTTAAGAAAAGATTAAGATGATAGAAAAACACAGCTTTATTTGAATTATATATCAAAGAGTCTGTGTAGCTATGGCTCTATAGTTCTGAAAGTAAATAATTTTAAATACTGTCTTTATGAAACTATGCTTCAATTAGCACAGAAAACCCATCTGGTTAATGGAAAGTATTTATTTTGCTAATCCAACCTAAAAAAAATAAAATCAAATCCTACTTTGGAGCTGGAGATTGGTATGGTTGGTAACTTTTATTCTGGCTTTTTGGTCCAACTCCTGTGTTTTATTGAACAGCTTCACTACAAATAGTGATTTCATCAAATATGAGCATTTCAAAAGTAAAGACCTAAATTCTCTCTTAAATCCAGGAAATTTTGGTTTTACACTCCTTTTCCTAAATCAAATAGAATCATAGAAACATTGTTTGGGTTGAAAGGCATTTTAAAGATCATCTAGTTCGAAAACCTCTGCCATGGGCACAGACATCTTCCACTAAACCAGGTTGCTCAAAGCACCATCCAACCTGGCCTTGAATATTTCCAGGGACGGGGCAGCCACAACTTCTCTGGGAATCCTGTTCTAATGTCTCCCCACCCTCTGAGTGGGGAGACATTAGAACAGGATTCCCAGAGATTTCTTCCTACTACCTAATCTAAATATCCCTTCTTTCAGTTTAAAGCTATTCCCCCTTGTCCTCTTACTATACTCCCCTGTCAAAAGTCCATCTCCAGCTTTCTTGTAGCCCTCTTTACGTACTGGAAGGTGCTGTAAGGTCTCCCCATAGCCTTCCCTTCCCTAGAAGGTGCTATAAAATCTCCACAGCATCTTTTCTTCTCCAGGCTGAACAACCCAAGTCTCTTAGCCTGTCTTCATAGGAGAGGTGTTCCAGCCCTCAGATCATCTACATGGCCTCCCCTGCACAATATGATAGCTTTGGAGATACTGAATAGAGAGATAGTTATGAGTTAATGGTCACAAGAAGTATAGTACAACATTGATCCATCGCTTTATAACAATCTTGTTGCAGGACCTGGTCAGATACATTTGAAGCACGGAGAGAAAAACTTTAATTTGGTCATTCCGAATCTTGCACTACTAGTACCACACAGCTAAAGAGCTTAACTGCTAAGACTTTTGAGGTGTAAGAAAGGATTTGAAGTAGAACACCAAGATTATCTTGAAATCATCCTCTTCTTTCATGGTAGGAGGGAGGAAAAACTAAAAATAAGTTCTTTAACAAGCATAGATTCAGTAATCTGGATTCACAGTGGCATAGAGTATTTTCAAGGAAAAAAGGGCGTAGTTAACACAAAGGTTATTTAAATTAATCTGTAGAAACTTATTTAATGAATCTATTGTTGACTTGATAAATCTTGTAAATTGATTTCCTCAGCAGTTTGAGACAGCCTGATATAGGCAGAATGAGATTTCTGTAGACCTTTCTCCAGCCCGTGGCGTTAGGGAGGAAATGTGGTCTAGATTATTGTGCGAACTACTAATGCATTCATATAAAATCAAGTACGGACTGCCTTTGTGTATGGTCAAATCTTTATGATGATGGCTGGAACAGAATGCATAATGGGAGGGATGGGATTTACTGCAGTTTGACATTATGTTCCAAATATTTTGTCTATAATGATGTGTTGTATCCTGCTATTGTTTTATATGCTGCCTAAACATTGTGTTATATCCTGGAACAGTCACAGCATTTGTGAAACAACAAAACTTTGTTTGCTTTTTTTTTTCCATCCCTAAAAGCCTTCAGATCGATATTAACTTGAATTGTTTCTTTTCTGCTGGGCACTGAGGTGCACTTCCTTGTGGCTTCTGCATCCCCATGAAAGGGCAAGCATTGCTACCATCCTTTGACTTAGTGCTGAGGACTCCATGGGGTTTTTAATGCGTAAGTGATTAAAGCAATAAAAAAATGATTGCTCCTTTTAAAGCAATAATGTTGGCTCAGGTGCAATCTCCATCTCAGTGAATTCCTAAACTGCTGAAAGATGTGGAGGTATAACCATGGGGACAATCACTCTATACATGCCACTTTCCTGGACTCTTTCTCTGAGCTTTTATGCCATTGATCCTTACTTGACTTCTGGCAGAAAATTCTTGGCTGTAGTGAAAGTAAGGTGGGAGGAGGAGAATGAGTATAAAGAGACTAAAGTATTTCAGGATCATTTTTGAATGGCTGTCCTTCCTGGCACAATCTGGTTAATGCAGAACCAGGTAAGGTTGGTTCTGGAGTATTCTGTATGAACATGAACCATAAATGTAATGGTTCTTTACATGTTAAACTTCTCAATCTCCTATCTTTGAGCTTCCCACACACATTGAAATTGTTGACAGAGAAACCAACAGTGCAATAGTCATGACCCACCATCTGGGGAATTAGAGTTGTTTCCAAGTTAAATTTCTGCCACCAAATTCCTCTGCCCGAAGAAGCCAATCCTGTGTCCTAATTCTCCTGTAGCCTGATTCTCCTTTTTCTTGTGTTCCTTTCAGGTTTCATTCAGCCTCTGACTTGATGAGAAATAATTCTTCCTTTCTGTTCTGCCCTTGGTACCCTTTTTTGTCTGTTCAACTTGGCTAAAAGCACAGCAAAACAAAGATCTTTTCCTCATTTCTATCAGTAAATGGAATTGATAGAGATTTCCATAAATAATTAAAGGATGATAATTAACAGAGCCTAAACATATGAATATTTCAGGGTTTTGGCAATAGCTGACAAATGTAAGAGCATGCAGTGTGAGAAACTGTCTTTCTGGGTCCTTTATGACCTCTGCAGTATCTAAAGCATTAAATTTTTCAGACTTGAGCAGCATTTTTCCAAGGTTTTTTTAAAGATCAATAAAGGCTGTGAAAAACCAAACCATTTCGGTAAAATACCCAAGCTGAAATCCAGGTATATGAGCACTTTTGTCTGCATGAGAGATCGATTCAATCTCTTGCTGAAATATTTTCAGGATAGGTCCCATATGTACAGATGGATCAGTTAGAAGGCCTTAGGGAGAATTGTTCTTAATCCTTCATTGTAAAAAAAAATAAAATACTAGTGCATAGTGACCATATTTACTAAGATCTTTGTTGTGACAATGATGTTTCACTGTATTATATATTTCAAGAACCTTTTCAGCAGTCAACTGCAATTGGCACTTCAAGAACTGACTTCTAACTAATCCAGAAGAGCTTGTAAAGCCATATGCAAAACTTCTCTACATTTTTAGTGTTCAAAATTAATTACCTCAGTCTCAGCAGAATGCTACTGGACCAGAACACTGCCTTGTTTTCCAATCATCTTTCACTGCCTGCAGCATACTCCCTCAACTTACCACATGTAGAAAGCTACATATAGGAAGAGATCTATCCCTAACCACATATGTGATTCTGGTTTAGGTGTATGTCTTCACAACAAGAAAAACAGAGAAAAACCTCAAAGATTTAGAATAGAAACTTTAAATGAATTAAGCAGTGTTTCCAAAACAGTATCACGCTGTTTTTAGAATTGCTTTCGTTGTTTTTCATGGTTTGGTAGAGACACGATGGTAAGGTGTCTCCACAAAAAGAAAAAAAATTTTAAATATCGAATGGAGCAAAATATATCAAGAAATAATAAGGACAAGAAAAGGCTCTTATCCTGTTTTTAGATTCAGGTGGCTGAATCTGGCGTTTATGAAATTCAATAGAGGCAGTACTGTGTGCATGGTTGGTCCTCAATTACTCATTGATAGAGCACTAATTTTTTTATTAAAGAGCCTACTGATTGAATAAATTACCTTTCATATAGTTATTGAACCCTCAAGTAAGCTAGGAATGACAGAGAGGAAGAAGACAGCCCATAATCATGTGAGGACATGGCAAATCAGATTGGCAAGCAAAGGGTACAGATGGACAGGAGAGACACTGAAAAAATATATATAAAACAGGGCCCCCAAGTTTACATAAACAAAGGAAAAATTGTCTTCAGGAAAGGATTATGGGGTACATTCCAGATACCGCTTCTGGGAAAACGGCAGCATGGTTGGATGCCTCTCTGAAATGCTTGAGCACTAATACATGCAGCATGGGGAAAATCATGAGAAATTAGAGGTCCGTCCACAATTTTAGGGCTACCATCTCACTCAGTGGGTTGACAGAGACATGGTGGAGTAGCTCGCACAGCTGCAGTCCTGTGATGGATGAATGTAGGCTCTTTAAGAAGGACATGCTAGGAAGGCAAGGAGGAGGACTTGTCATTTATTTGAGAGAGCAGAAGGAACACATGGAGCTCTGTCTGGGCTCAGGAGAGGAGCCAGTCAAGATTTTTTGGGTCAGGATTACAGCACAAATCAGCAAGGACAACACTTGCTGGTGTTTGGTCAGACCACCCGATCGAGTAGAAATAGACGAGGCCTTTTTCAGACAAACGGAAGAAACCTGGAGTTTACAGGCCCTGATCCTCGTGGGAGAAATACAATCAACCAAAAACCTCATGGAGGGGCAACCTAACCGGACACAAGCAATGCAGGATGTTTCTGGAGTGCATGATTAACAACTTCTTGGTGCAACTGAATGATTAGCCCATGATGAAAGATGGTATGATGATCTGATACTTACAAACACAGAAGAACGATTCAGGGACGTCAAAGCTGGATACGGTCTTGGATGCAGGGTTCTTTCAGTGGTGGAGTTCAGGATTCTGAGTGCAGCAATCAGGACAAAAACCAAGACAACAACTGTGGACTTGAAGGGAGCAGACTTTTCTAGGAGCTCTTCTTTGGCCTTTTCTAGGACCTCTGACATGGTCCTGAAGAGATGGTCAAGGGAAGCTGCTTGATTCTCAAGGATCACTTCCTCCAAGCTCAAGAATGGAGCATCCTGAGGTGCAAAAAGGCAAGCAAAAGTGTCAAAAGTACTCACACTTGATGGTGGGGAGTAAAGAAGATGGAACCAGACTTCTCACTGGTGATCAATGGGCACAAAGTAACACAAATACAAAAAATTCTACTTAAAAATTAAGATTATTTATCTATTTATTTATTACTGTAAGCTAATACAGACTTACTGACAGAGAGGTTTCAGTCTTCATCCTTGAGGTATTTAAACTCAAATGGATGTAGTCCTGACCAACCTGCTCTCTCTAACCCTGCTTTGAGCAAGGGTCTCAGGAGGTCTCTTCCCACCTTCACCATTCTGTAGTTCTGTGATCTTCCTGCTTCACCAGGTACTCTCACCAGCTGCATCTGCTCTGTTACAGCTAATAGACCTTCCAACTGTTTCATCTAAACCCCACACTTCCAGCAATAGCACCTGTTCTTTGGTTATTTCTCATCTTTAACAGCAGTTCATGCAGCATATGGCATTACTTAAGGACCCTGTTGCTCAGAGGAGAATTTTTACTTCTTACTTTCCCCAATGACCTTTATAGCCTAGCACTGCAAGCCTCCTTTCGGTTAAAGAGAACATTTACTGAGGCACATTTAGGCATAATTAATTGCTCCCAATTTTAATGCATATAAAAGCTATTAAATTTCCTCAGTTTTGTATGACTTGCTCCTTTTGAAAAGCGACACCTTAAATATTATCAAATAAAATTTTTAAACAGAACAGATTTTGCACCTGGCTTCTTTCCCTTGTTACTGAGACACTAAAATAGAAAATCACAACTTTTTCTTTGTTTTCCCTCCTCTGATTTTCACTGTTATGCTTAGTTATTGTAGAACAACTCAGTTCTTGTCCCTGCACATGTTCATGGGACCTGTATTTAAAATTACTTACAGAGTATAACCCATAATGAGTTCAGTGCATTTGACTCCTAAATATCATATGAACACTGTTTCCCAAAATGTTACTGCTTCGGGAAAGACAGGAATTTTTCAAAGTATGACTCAGACCCTCTTCTAAAACTGCTACAGTGCTCTCTGTGGAAAGGGATGCTGTGTCATGCAATGTAAAAACTGTGATGTCTTTCCAGGATTCCAGTGAGAGACTGTGCTAAGAAGTGAATGTTGATAAGATAAAACACGTGTAATGCAATCAGATGAGCATAATTAGCTCTTCCTCTGGGTTACACTGTTTTACAGTAGAGGTAAACCAAACTCTAGATACCGGGAGTGCAAAGGTGGTTAAAAATTTTCCTATGTGCTTTGAGCAGCTTGAGACCAGCAATGTGGATTTGCATTATGCTTTATGTAATCCCACTGTGCTACTGATGAAGAGGTCCTGCTTACCCCTACTTTTCCCTCCTCCTCCCCTACTTCCCAGACAGGATTATGCTCCAGCTGCTGTCCTGCTTCACTTTGGGGATTGTGCTGCTGAAAGTGACACAAGCAGCTCTATCATCTAATGGAAAATAGTCCCTTTGGTGCTCATAATACCCTGAATTTGCCATGCAGCCAAACAGTGCCAGCCCAAGGGGAAGCCAGGGTTGTGTGACTCAGGTGAGCGGCAGACAGCGGGAAGCCATTTTTGGCATATCTGCATTAGATCTGTTTAAGAACAATAAGCCAAGTTTAAAGAACTCGATCTTCTCCCTGACTATATGTCCTGAGATACTGCATGGTTTGATATCTGCTCTAACCTAGCAAAGCCAGGACAAGTTCTATCACTCAGTTTACAGAGCACAGAAATGGTACAATGCAATAAAAAGTTTTCTGGAATATAGGAGGCATTTTTGCTGTTTGTACAAAGCAAACATCACATCATTCCCATGTGGGAAATTACTCAGGTACCAGGGCTGGCAGGGATAAACATGGGAGAGGTGTGAGCTGTGCAATGCCAGCCAAAAGCTGAAGTAGCAGTCTTTATATTCATGATGATCTTATTTCACAAGTTTTGTTGACTTAATCTGTCATTCTATAATAGATGTTTTTGACTGGTAGACATTTCTCCATGGGGATAATATTATTTACAAATGATGTTGTGTCATTTGCACTGTGTTGAAGCAGTCTAAACTTTTCCCGGCCAGTAAATCAGTCTGTCTGCTGACTTAGTGAGAGAGAATTACCCTCCTCACTGTGTTTCCTGGATGTCTGTGGGCTCTGGATATGAAAGAGAGTATCTCCTATCTAAACATTGCTATGATATTTGATTTCTTTTTTTTTTTCCTTTAGACCCAACAGTGTAGGGTCTAAAGACCAGTGACCACTGCTATTCTGCCTATGATGATGGTATTTGTGGGAGACACAATGGGAGGATTATAGTGTATCAGTCTGTTCACCAAGGACTATAAGAAAGAATTCACCTCCCATACTGTCAGTTATCTTTAAGTAGCAGATAAATAAATATCATGTCCCATGCCTGATTTTGTCTTCAACATATGTTTAGGAATACCTTTTTGCTTTTACTGAAGAGAGAAGGATAGTCTCCAGCACTGAATAAAGAGGCTAACTGGAATCTCTTTGCCCTTGTCTTCTTCCCTCTCTCCCCATCCTCCAGTTGTGGTCAAGGACATTAGTCTTTGGAAGATTTCTAAGAGGAACCAAAGTCTTATATGCTAGACACTGAACTAGAACACACACGATTTATAATTACTTAATAACTCTACTAAAGGCTTCCTGATTTTTCTGTACCTGGAGTCTTTAAATAGGAAACAGGATAATGAACCTTATGCCTGTTTTTTAATATTTTTTAAAGGAAAAGTAAAAAGTAAGACAAGCTTCAAGACAAAATATTTTTCCAGTCTGCAAAAGACCTTGCCCCTCAGAGGGCTCAGTTTCTGTTTGCTTGCTACTTTTCTTTTTCCCCCACTGAAGTTCTGCAATGGTAGCAGTTTTTCTCTGCATCTCATGGCAAGATGGAAGTTTATTCAGCATGCTAAGCAGGAAACATGGTTCCCTCAGTAAGACTTTTCTAGCCAGCAAGGAAACTAAATGTGCATGTGTCATTTCAAGGTAAAATGGGAACCATTGATTCCTAGTGCCTGTCAGGGATTATTTTGTGACATGAAACCTGAACATGAATCTTCCCTTGCAACATTTAACCCAGCAAAGGATGTGTGATGGAAATGCTTGGAAGGTGGAAACATCAGCTGGGAAAACATATGGTGTTAAGCATTGTTAGAAATGTCCTGAAAACTAATGTAGTTAGAGGTAATTTCTTACATGCCCTTCCCCCCCCCCCCCAAAATCTTTTAGTCTTTATTTACAAAAAGATTCTTGTATCAAGGATCACTTGACTAGTGTCCTTCAGGATTGTGTTTGCCTTTTATTTAGTGCCTCCTGTAATTCTGTCATCATCTTTCCCTTTCCTTTTGGCCCATCCTAACTGGCAGGTATCAAAATTTGATCAAATCCCATCTTAGGTTAGAGTACTGAAAATACCTCTGAGAAATGTTATGGAAGTGGAACATGTCATACCCCATAAAATTAACTAAGCAAATAAATCTTCAGGAGGGAGGCCAACTTTTATGAGAAGATCAAGAATTTCGAGTGCAAAACCAAGCACAAATTTTTTTAGCAACAGTAAAGATTTCACAGGGGATATAACATTCAGATACCTGGGGAGAAATAATAACCAGGCACAAGGAACTTTCAACTCAGAACAAAGATTTCTTGCAGTAAACAGAAATACATAAAACAATCTGGATATGGCTTTCTTATAGAAAAATATAGTTTAAAATTGACTGTTAAAAATCTTTACTTCTCAAATAAAATTTGATTCTTGTGAGGGAAGAATAAAAAATTTAGGTGTGGAGTGGGGACTATTTTGAAAAACAAAGAAGTATGCGGAAAAAAACATTCTTGGAAGAGAACAATTAGTCATCTATTAAAATAAAAGAGATTTTAATGGGAAAAGACACATCTATAATTAGAAGCTATTTAAGTTAGCAGTTGCTTCAGTTCAGTGTTGTTATAAACATTGCTGGTGGGGATAAAGCTATTACGTAACATTCTAAACTACACTTTAAGGACTTCATATCGATATGTCACGCTGTTCAGAAGCATTGTTATGGTATTGAAGCTTATTTAAGGTTTTCATATTCTTTTGTCCTCATGTGCCATTACTAGTAGCAGTTTCAGCTTTGACTGTGTTTCAGATCCATTCCTGAACAAAGATAGTGAAGGCAGGCAAGGAACTATAATCGCTATTGATGATACCGTATATAAATCTGTGGAGTCCTACACAATATACTGGAGTGTGATGGAAGACAGATAAGTTGAGAGAGTTAATTGACTTTTTCTCCTTATCAGAAACAAAAAAAATCATTATTAGAAAACTTTTGAAATTAAAAATTGCTGTCTATTATCTGAATTTCCTGCAGCTTTGGGGAGAGTTGCAGTATGCCTCTGTTTAGCATGTCGTCAATTTGTCTTAAGCAAATTGGAGCTTAACTCTTTAAATATGAGAAGGGTAGTTCAAGTTAAACATAGATTTACTAAAGAGAACTAGTACCATGCTGAGTGCTTGAGTGAGCACTCAGATGACAAGCAACAATGGGGAAAAGAGAGAAGAATTCATGTTCTGAAAGCAAAAAGATTTTTTAAAGGAAAGAAAAGGTAAATAAAAAAGAAGAAAAGTGAGCACTTTATGAAAAATACTGTCTCTGCAGCAAAGTATTAGAAAACAGGATCTAAACCCTACTTTTTTATTTTCTCTTGTGCCTAACACATATGAAATGGAGGAGATTGACAGCTTTGAAAATTTAAGCTTACTGTTTGGGATAGCAATTTTCAAATGGAATCTCTTTATATAACAGCCCTTTCTTCCAGAATTGTTGTGAAGTGCTTTAATACAGCATAGGCAGGCACTGCAGCTGAGGAAACCTGGAGTGGAGCAGTACCAACTAACTCAGAATAGTCAACCAAAGCATTTCTCTCTGTACTAGAAAAGATCACTTCTAAGTCAGTTGCCATTTCCTCCAGTCTCCCCTAGGTTTCCTGGACTGATATTTCAGTGGTCCACTTATTTCGTGTCAGAAGACCAAAGGGATGAGACTGAAGACTGAAAATCCAGTCTCGTATTACTCACTTTTCTTTATGAGACATTAAACAAAATGATATAACTGGGAAAATAATTCCCATCTCTATTCAGACACGCAAGAAAGCCCTCCTGCTTCTCTTCTCAGTGAAGTCTGTAGCTCCAAGGTTAGGGGAAAAGGGAAACCCACCTACAACATCTGCTACAAAGGTGCAGGAGCCCTGGCTCCAGCCAGCCCTTCACATGAGGGAATGTGAGAGGGAGAGTTATTACATCTTAAACAGAGCATTCTCTGTTCCAAAATTGCAGGAAATAAGTCTCTCCATCACAACTGGCCTCTGATCTGCCAGGATAACACAGTATTTGAAGCCTGTCATGCACTAAGGTGAAACAGGAGGGGAGTGAATCTCCAGCCATCCCAGATAGGGATGTGTGTTGGAAGGGAAGAGTTATGAGTTTAGATATACTACTATTTTTCAGTTGTAAGGAACATTCCTATGATCCAGATAAACCACAAATGACATGTGAATCAGCTCCCTCAGTCCTGTGTATGTGAAAGTGGGGGCTGCTCCAGCTCTCCCTTCCAGCCCTGCTGGAGTGCAAGCACTGTGCATGGAGAGTAGCTGGCTGTGTTTCCAACGGAAGCATCAAAATGTCCAGCGGCTGTTGAACCAAACCAGATTCACTGGAATGCACACTTCTTTTGGAAAGAGACCCTAATGAGTTTTTGGGTGGGTTAGAGGGGCTACATGGAGTCTGAACAATGTGTACAGGCAGACACAGCACTGACACAGCATTTAGGAAATCTCACTTCCATTCCTTCTTCCCTTCCAAGGCTGTTGTGTGTGACCTTGGAGAAGTCATTTTATCTTTTTTTCTCCAACTTGTCCCTTCAGAAAGAAACCTCAGTGAGTTTGTAAAAACCTCTCATTCAATGTGGCCATACCCCTGTTGCCGTCCCTGCTTTCAGAGAGCCAATATTCCTGTCACTGGTAAAAGGCTCAGGTCAGACTGCTCTCTGTTCAAAAGACAAATGTCTGCACCTCACTTAAACAGAGGCCTTGTGCTGGCTCTCTGCTCTCTGTATTCCACTGGGTACTCTTTATCCTTCAGAAAGAAAGAAAACAATCCATACGTGCCAGAAAGACAAATGTAAAAGCAAAACACTTCTATTTGCTTGGGTTAAATGCATAGATCTTGAATTGTTTTGGTCCATTTAAACATCACAATACCAAAATGAGCAATCAGCTTTTCTGGACTTTTTTTTTAGAAACTGTCTTTTCAAAAGCCAGCAATGGTATAGTAGCATGAGAGTAATGAGCAGTGACAAATTATTTGTGCTATTTCCAAGGGAAACTGTTGGCATTAACTTGATGGAGAGTCTTTGTAACCTTATGAATAAGAAGTGCAGTTAATATATTATACTCCATGTGTCTTCCAACCCTACCCAGAAAATAATTACACTTTATGGAAAGTTAAGTAGGCAGTAAACTAAGTGGTATGAAAAGCAAACACAGTAAAACTCCATTGGCTGCAAACACCGAACAGTTGCTTTGTCCTTCTACTTTGGAGAACTTCATAATTATACATTTAGTGCTACTGAGAGATCCACTGTGCAATTACACAGCCCAGAAAAAATTGCACTAGTTATTGTGCAAATACAAGGAACCACAGGAGATTAAAACAAAAGCATCAACAGCAATATGTAGAAACAATATGAGAACCAATAGTGGGTCCAGGTGTTACTCTGGTAGATAGTTTTATGGAGGTTTGTTCAGATAAGACTAGAGCATTAGGGCAGTGACTTTGTCCTCCAACAGACATGGAATTGGCCCAAAGCCTCCAAAGAAAGTTGGTCTGTTTTGGCAGGAACCATGGCATCAGCTGATGAAAGGAGACGTTGCCAGGGCTGTTCAGCTGCACAGCCCATTTCCTGGCTCATTCTGGACTGGGAAGAGGTCTGCAGGAGGTGTTGCTCCTAAAGGGATTGGAGTAGAGTTTTTACTTTAAAAAATACCTATTAAAGCACTAAGGGAGCTCCTACTTCCAAATTATCTAAGCATCTCACAGTCATTACTAAATCTATCGTCACAATGCCTTTGTGAGACAGTGACTTAGATATTTCACCCAACATTTGGGTGTCCTAATCCTTGAGCAGAAACTCCTGTCCTGCATTAGAGGGAGAGATAAGCCCTTCTGAATGAGATTCCAAACTTTTAGTAAAGCTGTGTGAGGAACAGCTGAAGCTACACTGTGGGAACTGATGAGCAAAGCAGAACTGTTTGTAGAGAAGCATGGAGAGTGTCTCAGTACTGAGTCACAGGACAGCTTCTAAATCTTCCTAAACATAGACCAACCTTCACAGATTGTAGATTGGTGTCCAAAGGTACCTCTACATTGACTCTTTTTTGCAGTGAAATAGATGCCAAGCTCTGTTTTTCTCGAGCTGGATAATGCCTTATGGAGCTTAGCCACCATTTGCTACTGCTGCATGCAGACTACATGCTCTCAGCAGTGCCTTTCAAGACAGAAAGATGTCATTGGTTTTGTTTTACAATACAATGGCTGCATTTTCAGTGAAGCTTCCCCAGACTTCTACATGAAATCAACAGTCCATGCAGTCTCATGATGGGAAAATGAAGCTCTAGATTCTTAACCAAGTGAGGAGGTGCATCCCAACATCTTTTATCTACAAGGGAGAACCCCATTTACCAAGCATGCAGCTGTTTTCCAGTTAGCAGAGGTTCCACCTGTTCTGCTGAAATTGTGCTGAGGTCCAAAAAAAAAGCAGTTTCCAGAGGATGAGAGCCAGGCAAAAGATGGAAATATGGTTCAGAAACTCTGGGGTTACTTCACACACTTAGGAGGTAGGAAGCTGGGGCCCTTTCTAGAGCGAGTGGTTTTATCTTTCTTGATGCCTCTATCTTTCTTGCCCTGAATTGCTTCCTTGCCAAACAGGAGACATATTCAATCCTTTCAGAGGACCTCCCACACCCTTGGTTCAATCAGTCATTTGACTTTTGTGACTTGGACAGAGGACCTTTCTTACAACCTCCCTGAAGGCCTACCTTTTAAGGCAGTTTCTGACTCCTACTCCATCTCTTTTACCACCAGTCCAAACTTATTCTCTTCATTTAAGGCCTTGAAAAACACTCTCTACCTCTTTCAGAGTAACTTCACCCCCTAAAAAGCTGCCATTCCCATTTGAAAATAGCATAGAAAGGAAAAAGTTTTTTCCTACAACTATATAATTTCCTGTTTCTCAAAGACATTTTTCATTTTCCATCTCCTTTGTGCAAACTTCTACCTCTACCTAGTCTCACATCCCATCTTTCATACTTTTTCTCTTGCACTGACTGGCAATACCTTCTTTCTTTCTGGTCGCTTAGAGCATCCTTCCTTTACAGTCTAGATTTGACTCTTGATTATGTTGAATACAATTTCCTCAGAGTACAATAAATCACACTACCCAAACTATACATCCCATCACAGCTGTGCCTTGGCTTTTAGATCCAGACAAAGAGCATTCATGTAAGTATACCTTTAATGGAGAGCAAACTGAATGCAAACCTGACTGACGCCTACAATAAGTATTTAACTTTATTGTTACTATCTGAAAAGATTTGTACTTTCTTTATGAGAAGTTTCTTTTAGAATTAGCTTAAATCAAACCTGAGAAGAGACGTGATTTGAGTATTCTGCTGCTTGGTTTGCAACTCATTTGTAGACTTTTTTTATGCAGTCATTATCACATTTATATATCTTGCAAAGTTCTGTTAAGACTTGGTTTCCTTCACAGGTGGAAGTGGGAACTACTATCTCTCAGCAACTGCTTGCCAATTCAAATTAAATTAATTTTATTAAAATTACAACACTATTCTCAGCATACTCCGCTAGTTCATTGTAATAGAACTCTGAATTTATACAGCCTTTTGTCTAGGAACCCTGCTGTATATTACATGTCTAGGTCAAATCAGTTCTTCTAATACTCCTGTGAGAGAGGAGAATAAATATACTTTCAAGATGAACTTTTTTCCAGGATTGGGTTTAGTTACTCAGGTTTATTTATAGCCTTGAAAAAAATCCTGAAGTCAGTTTTAGTGTTGAATAAATCCCTATGTTAATTTTCCTGTGTTAATATTTTTTTCTTCGGTGCTTGAAATTACTGAACTATAGCACTTGTTAGCTTTAAACTAGAGGCCTGGGAGGAATGTGGCTGTGTTTCAGAGCTGGAGCTAGTATAGTCTGCCTTTTATAAGTGCATAAATCGTGGCTTAATCTTTGGAGTTAGTTCAGGTATGGTTGAGACAGAGGAGACTGGACATACCAACAGAAAAATACTCTGTAGATGTATCTGTGTCTGTGTCCTAAAACTGCACTCTGATTTAAAATCAAAAGTGAAATTTTTACATCTCCATATTATATATTTGGTTGGAAAAGTAGTCTTTTTGTTCTGAACAAGTATTTTATAAACTGATTGTCAAACTTTCCCAGTTTTGGCTGGGATAGATTTTCTTCCTATTAGCTGGTACAGTATTGTGTTTTGGATTTAGGAAAGAATAATGTTGGTTATACACTCATGCTTTAGTTGTTGCTTAGTAATGCTTACCCTAAGTCAATGACATTTTGGTTTCTTATGTTGCCCTGACAGTGGGGACACAAGAGGCTAGAGGGGACACAGTCAGGACAGCTGACCCCAACTGACCCAAGGGATATTTCATACCATATGTCATCATGGTCAATATATAAAATGGTGGGAAATTTGGCTGAGGTGTTCCTGTTGAGGAGCAGGCTGGGCATCTGTTGGTTAGTGGTTAACAAGGGTTTTTCAGTTGCATCTCTTGCTTTTCTTGGGTTTTGTATCTCTCCCTGTTATTTCCCTTTTCATTACTTCTTCTTTATTATTACTGTTATTTTATTTCAATTATTAAACTATTCTCATCTCAACCCCCTAGTTTTCTTACTTTTACCCTTCCAATTCTCTGGTGGGGGCTAAGCAAGGAACTGTATGTGCTTAGTTGCTGGATGGAGTTAAACCATAACACAAAGGCACATTAATTCAGTCAACAATGCTTTGATATTTATCTTTTTTAATCAATTCTCCAGTTTACATTAAAAAAAAAATTTCCTATTTTCTTCAATGGGAGTCCGACTAGGACTGATTTTAAGTCTGTAATATGTTTCTTACTTCTTTCTTTCCAAAAATTAAAAAAACAAAATGTGTCATTATTTTTCATAGACATCTATATTATTTAAAACCATATTTTATACGTATTATCATTAAATCAATTCAATACCATTCCCCATTCTCATTCATACCTTCATCTCAGCCGTAAAAATTGTAATGTTTAGTGCATTCTCCACATGTTTGACTTGGAAATTACACTGCTTGTGTCCCCATCAGCAGAAACAGCTCAGTGTGCTGTTTCATAAACATATGACACAAATTCCTACCTAAATGGAAAGATAAACAGAATTTAGGTGTCAAGGCCTGAAGACAGAAGAAAGTCTAGCTGTTTCTCTGTTCCTCTCTCTTATTGGCACCTGCTAGTGAGTTAATTTAACTCACTAACCTGGCTAAGAAGTAACCGAGGAAGAGCGACAGCATCATTTTCTTCCACATTAGTGAGCTGAATCACCTCAGAGAACAATCTGACAAAAAATTACTTCAAATGCTTCAGGTGAACCATGTTTTGAAGGTGTCTGTCTCTCACACTGACTTTTAAAGGAGTACACAAGATGAGTTCAGAAGTAAATGCCTAGGCTGCAAACATCTCTAACCAGAGAAAATAAACCTCACTTAAGAAATTCTTGCTTAAGCTAAGTAAACCAGCCTGCCCATGATTCTCAGACTATGTCAGACAGGCTGACAAGACCAAGCCCCTCAAAAAGACATGGCTATAGCTTTCCTTGTAAATACAACAGAAACGGTTTTATTGCAGGTATAAACAGCTGAGCTATCAGAACTAGAGTAGGAGACACTGAACTTTATTTCCTCCCAGACACTCTTCTGCAGCCCTGGAGCTGTATTTTCCCAATAAAATACATTAATTGTCAGGCTACATGCTGCAGGCAGGAAAGAAAAAAATCTAGAACTGTAACAGCTCTCACTCTCTTCTGTTTCTCTGTAGAATTGCCTTTGTAATTCTCTTTTCATATAACAGTTAGAAAAAATGTGTGCTTTAGGTAACCTATAATTTACCACAACAACAAAACAATGGATCAAAAAATCAAACTTCGGAAAAGAAAAAGCTTTTTCTGAAGACATGATAATTCTTAAAATTAGCTTAATATCAATGAAGGAAAGTGGTTTGGTTTGGGCACCTCACTGTCATCATGTGTCTTTGGTTCTTTCAGTAACAATTACACAAATTAGTGCTAATTTTGATCTGAAGAAGAAGATGGGGTCCAGGTGGCAGGTAAAAGAATAAAGACATTGATTAATTTATCAGTTTAGCTAACTCTTCTGTGCCCTAAAAACAAAACGGAGATGTTCGTAGCCTGTTAAATGCCTTAAAAGAGAGATGCAGAAATGGATTTAAAAAAAACCTCCTAAAACTTTTCCTTTCTTCTTGACTTTCATAGAGAAATGGAGAGCTGAAAGGAAATTAAAATGCATCAGCTAGCATTTTTAAATGAGGAGCTTTTAACGCATGTCAAAGCAATACCACCATCAGGATGAATGGGTCTGTGGAGACTTTCTCCAGCATAGCATGTATACAGACCTGCAGTAATCCTTCACGTGGATAACCATGCAATGGTTACATAAGTGTTGTGAATATTTTTGGCAGTACTGCGTTTGCTGTTGGGAAGAAAAATATGACTTGTCTGACATTTAAGTTTAAAAGTATGTTGGGGATTGAAGAAAGAAATTGTAAGATTTCTTTAAAACTTCTTTATGTAGACAGTTGCATGGAGGACAGTGTGAAAGATAAAAAAATTAAAATCATATAATTTACTCTGTATACCTTATGTTTTTTCTCTCATTTGACACTCCTCTGATGGAGAAGAAGGAGAAACAGAAGAATAGGAATGGTGGTTTAGAGACTGTGTAGGATTTCCACTGTAGATGAGGCAAGTCTGGGGCAGCTCTGAGGTTGCTCAGAGCAACTCAGCTATACTATGGTGGGATCCCTGGTGCCTTGACCCCACAAGTTCCTCAGGCAGGGAAAGGAGGCAAGGTCATTTTTCTGCTTTGTAGTCCACTCTTTGACACTTTCTTCAGTGAAGATCCCAGTTCATCCCCTGTTTTATGTGTCCGGAGGGACACTCACTGATCAACTGACACCAGCTAACGTTAGCGTTGGTCATGAGAGGTTTGTTTGCATGTCCCATTATGTTATCGGCACATGTCTCACTTGGCAGAGAAAGTGACAGAGCACACATCTCTTCCTGTGCCTCCATGAAGTACAAGACAGCCTTCTCAGTGGAAAGCTGGACACATGCTGAGGATGTAACTAAATAACCCTGGAGTTCCTGGGCTGATTTCATCAAACTCTGTGGAGCCCAGCAGCTGAATGAATCTACTTCTACGTTTTCAAGGTTCTGAAGTTCCAAACTAAATACTTTTCAAGTGGAAACCTTCTCTACAACTTCACAAGAAGCATAGTCATGTTTTATCCTCTTCAAGAAAACACCCACATAAACAATTCCATTTTGTAACTGTTTTCTCTAAGTCCTCATTCTGCTGTAAAGAGAGACAATGCAGTGCAAACAGACAGATAGACAAAATATTAATTATGAGTGCTTTGCTGTTTAGCTACAGACAGTGTCAATGTACTTGTTCAATTCACTCCTGTTTTTTCCTTGGCAAGCTATGAGCTGTGGATTCCCGCTACCTCCAGAGTTCAGCAGAGAAGGAGGCTCATGCTGCAGGCCTGGAGGCAATTAGGGTAACTAGAGCACCTGAAGATCCCAATGGGGTTTTCAAAGGGACAGGTGCACTAATATGGGTAAGAGGCAACAATTTTGGTTACAATCACTTTGGATTTTTTCAACTTTACCTCTACTGTTAAAGAAAAAATAAAGAAGGCAGGAAAAGGTCTCTGCCTCTGAGAAGAAGTGGTTCAGATTGGCTTAGCTCATCACTTCTTAGGACTATCCTGATTGTGTGGATTTTTCTGGGAGAACAGGAAAGCATGTGAGAGAGAGAAAGCACTGCAGTGGCCCAAAACAGAGCCAAGAGAGACTCCGGAGAGCTGTTAACAGCACTTGAAAACACAATAAATTTTGTGGATAACTTATCTCCCTATTTACCCAATGTTTACAAAATTAAGCTAAGATTCCCTGCAGGAGAATTCTCCCTTGCTGAGAGGTGTCAGCACAAAACAGCCAGCACAACAGACCAAGTGGATAATAATAGTGGGGTTTTTTTCCTCAGCGGATGTATGTAGTTTTGAACGGTGACAAATGACTACACCTATAATGATAAACCAAAAAGGAGCAAGGATGTTTTCTCTGGCACTTAGGCTAAGTAGCATGGTCAAACTGCATTCATACTAGGTATCTCTAGCTCTTCTGTGCCCTAGGTGGTAGCCAAAGAGAGAAGTATTTTTCTTCTTTTTTTTTTTCTTTTAAACTTTCTGAAATAACATGAGGTAAGTGCATCAGCCCATCAGAATGGAATTTTCATAGCACAGTGCTGAATAGAATTTGTTGCATGTGCTTAGGTATCTGAGGGAGAAAAGTGTGCTGGGATAGTATGTAAGACCTGCACATAGCAAAAAGAGCCAATTTAAAGTTGTTTCATCCTTACTGAGTGTTAGTGGTACTCTCTAGTGAACTACTTGAGAACAGTTTTTGGTCATGGCCATTGTAGAGCTAGTTGGAAAAGTTCAGAAAAAGCCACTGAGTGGGCTAACAATCAAGGAGAGGAAATGAACAAGGAGTTCAGTGCTGAGAACCATCCCGGGTTCTCTTATTTATTAATGTGGATGTACACTGTGTGTCACCTGAGCCACTCTGCCCCACACAGATTTAGCTCTCATGTGATTTATTCCCAGCTCCATCACAAGATCAAGATGCATAAGGTAGGTCCATAAAAATCTGATATGTTTTAATACCCTTTTTCCAGATTGACTTCAGATCTTGAAACTCCATTCAGCTGCTTAAACTCTCCAAGTGTTTAACTTTTTACTAGAACATTTTCCATAAATCTCAATGCCAGATAACAAGAGACACATCAGTCCTGAAAGGATAAAGCCATTTGGAGTCCAGGTTACCTCCAGTTAATCTTTGATCCTGTCCATCTTGCCTAGGCAGCTAAATTCAGGAGACTTAATTCCATGCTTAATCCAAAGCAAAGCACAGAATTATTCACCAGAGGTCCATAAAGCCTTGAAGTTTCTTTGCATATGAGCCATACTATTTCTTAGTATTCCCCCAAAGAGTTTATGGAGATGGGAAAGGAGCACCTCTGTTCCAGAAGGGTGTTGTGAGGATAAATGATCCATAAAGGAATAGAAAATATACACTGGTTAAACTTGCAGTTGACAGCAATTTGGTGACACAGAAGAAGTAATGGAGACAGTTTGATTAAATACAGGAACAGAGAAAGCACATTACACTTGCAGAACCAGAGACTTCTGGAAAGAAATAAATTAAAGAAAGACTTTGGAATTGTACTCACCTCACTGTGAGCTCTCACTGTGTTTCTGTCATCTGAAGGATTAAAATAATCCCAGATGTATTAACAGGGAATCCCTTCAACTCTGGTTTCTATTCACACAGCAGTGATACTATATCACTGTATCTTGTCCACTTATATTGTTCATGTCAAAAAGACTGCAGACATACTTGTACTCAAAAGAATCCCTGTAAAATGATCCACAGATTAGAAAGCAACATTGCAACATGAAGATAGATTCCGTGCTCTACTGAGCTCTATTCTGTGCTGAATTCTGCACAAAAAGAACTGGATGACAGA
The DNA here is from genome assembly GCF_003945595.2 of Pipra filicauda. Classification (NCBI taxonomy): domain Eukaryota; kingdom Metazoa; phylum Chordata; class Aves; order Passeriformes; family Pipridae; genus Pipra; species Pipra filicauda. The sequence goes on from NW_024103896.1 coordinate 144,313, forward strand.
AGGAGGTGGTTTTTTTCAGCCTTTCTGTCAGAGGAAAAACAAGATTCAGCACCTCAAAACTGAAGTTACAGAAATTAAGAAATAATATCCTACTCCAGAGTTAATTAAAGCATTGAAACATTTTATCCAGTAATGTCTCTATACTTGTGAAGGATCTACTGTCCCCTGAAGTCTTTCAAATGAAATTGGGTGTCAATCAGAAGGGAGACGCTTTAATCCAGCTACAGATTTTACAGGTGTGGTGGCCTCTTCTGGCCCTGGAATGAATTAATGCAGACCTGGATCTGTGCATACTCTGCCTAGTTCTGGGTTTGGTCACAGAGAGGGCAGAAAAACATACAAAGTCTTCAGAATACTGACAACACTTGTGGCTTAATGTTAAGACTGCAGTGAAAATCAAAGTTCATGTGTCAAGGCTGTAGCCAGTTGCCCTCAGGGTAAAGGAGCGTGAACATGGGCTTCAGACAAAACAGAACTGAGTGAACTAGAACTTTAAGTTTTTAGTAGAAAAAAAGTCGCTTCAGGCAGTTTGCTTTTCATGCACTTGAAATTTCTGTGCAGTAATATATATTCATGTTAAATCTATGAATAAACTTGTAGTATCAGGTTCTGTTGCTATTAATACTTAAAGTCCCAGGAACTGGAGTATTAATGAACTTTCGAACCTTTATTAATGTGAAATGTGCTAAATGTGTCAGGCAGAGGACAAAGACAATTAATGGGCTAGTGGATGATATCCAGGTTAGGGAGCCTCAGTTAATGGGAAGTCAAGAGCACAGAAGATAAGACATGCATACATTATCAGGAGTCGGAATTTTTTTCCCACCATTAAATCTTGTCTAATTTAGACCATTCAAGGACCACTAATAAGCTAGTTTGGTTTGCTTTTTAAAGGCTCCCAAACTAAGAAGGCGTCTTAACATTTCTATTCTTTTTTCTCTTAGAATCCTAAAGTCTGCTTCAAGAATAAACTGCTGAAAATAGACTCCACTTTAATCTGAGGATAAAAACAGGAGATGAAAGTTACTTACATTCTGATACATAAATCTCTTGCATATAGATATATACAAATTTATAATGTATATATAAATGCATACATCCACTCTCTTCGGTATTTCCATGTTCTCCTTTCTTTCTATTACACATATTTATTAGAAGTGCTATGTCAGTTCTTCTGATCAATCTTATAGTAAACTAAGAACGCTGATGAAGAGGTGGTTTTGAAACTATTTTGGACTGTGAGCATTGATATCATTGCAATTTCTCTCTCTTTCTCTAGAGGGACAGAGGATAGTGATCTGAGACTACATGGCTGACCTCTGTATGCAGATAAGTAGATGGTATTTGATGGCTTGTGACAGGCATACTCTGACAGCAAAGTACTTTTTCCTTAAAGTGACAGCACTTATTCCCCTGCATGATTAGAGCATTTTAGCAATTGGGCATTATCCTGACTTTTAAAAATCACTTTTGCTTTTGTGTTTAATTTTGAAACTCTGAAATAAGTTGCCCCATTGCTCCTATTTTAATGATCCCCCTTGGTCCTCAGCTGTATGAAACTAAGGAATAGGAAAGATTATATGACAAGGTCAGACATTTAGGATTTTCCTTGCCATGAGTCATATCTTCATCTTTATAAACACATGTTTCTCAGTAAATTAATCACTCTCAAAAAGAATAAAACTCTGACCATCAGGGAATATGCTGCTTTTCTCTGTTCCTAAAATACTGTATACAGAATGGGCTCAGTCTTGCTGCTGTGGTTGTCTGGAGCCAACGGGAAGAAGGTTTAGGAACATTTCCAATGTACCTTCTGAGCCAACCACTGGGAAGCCAGCACTCATTTTCCATGCTCTGGAAGAGAGTAAGTTGAATTACTGCTTAAATATGAAGTAAATATGATTTTTTGATCTGTTTCTCTTCCTTGCTTTTCTACAGTTTTCCACATAACAAGCTTTCTATGGATCTCAAGACCGAGTGGACTGACATATATTTTGGTTAATCAGCAGTCAGAGTGATGTAGAGACAATCCACACACTGCCCCTGAGAGCTCAGAGCACCCAGCAGTAGGTTTGCATTTGACAAGTGAGTTTGAATTTACTTCTTGCAGCTGTCTCTGAATTTCTCATGCTACTCCTGAGCACAGAAGTCATATGGAGTTTAAAAATCAACAAATTAATTTAGTGTCTTGCAAAAAAAAAATACATAAGGAAAGACAAGGAACATTTGGAAGGAGAAGTAAAATATGGCTCTGCCCTTGATCTGCTGTATGAGCTTAGGTGAGTTATTTTGCCCTCAGTCTCTGTTTCTCTTTTATCTTTCTTGGCTATTCAGCTACAGTCTCCCTTAAGACAAAATCCGCCTATTTCTATTAGAATCAGACAGTTCCTTGCACAACAGTGTCATAGTCCCTAAATATATATTTGATGTTTACTAATGCAAATAGAAAAAAAATAACTTACCACACTGCTAACTCATTTAGTTCTGTAAAATGCAAATTGAGTCAAGTTTTTTTATAAAGACTTTTTACTTCAATATCATAAATAATTTGGGCTAAAATGGCTAAATGTTGTATGCTTCTGTCTTCCCTTAGGTGAGATTCTCTAAGGAAAGGGTGTTTCCCCCACTGCTGAATAGGTTTTTTAGTTAACATGAAGAACAATTTTTTTTATTATAAGTAAGCGCAGGTACATTTGGATAGATTTAATGGATTTATAACGCACTGAAATTAAAGAGGCTACCCAGGAAGTGACACTCATTATGATCCAGAACACTCCAGGGCTCATCTCCTTCAGGCAAAGGATAAGGATATGTAAATTTATGAGCTGTGCCAGGCAAGCTAGCCCTGGAAACAGAAGAAAAATAACCCAGTAAGTTTGTCTCTGTGCCCTGGTTAATTAGCATTGCCAACAGACCAGCAGAATTAACTTATGCGCTGTGATGAATTAATGCTGTCCTGTTTGCAGGGTCCAATTGGCTATCTCTTCCAAGCACTGTGTAATATTATGCAAATGTTCCAGCTAGTCCAGCATGATGCATAGCATACATGTATCCAAAATCAAACTGTGAAAACTGATCAATATCATCTTTGAATCACAAGCCATTTATCTGTGTAATTCAGGAAGGAAAGTGTTCACCAACTGCTACATTACCCTGATGTTTAAGTACATTACAGGGCTTTCCAGAACTTCATGTGAAGCACTAGACACAAGAAAGTGCCAAAAGCTTAATAACAGGTGAGAGATAGTGTTCAAAAAACATTTAGGTAATGATTCAGGAGGTAGAAATTCTCCAGACTGCTCAGATTTCAAACATGACCGCTCAGATTTCAAACTTAACTGCTTTTATAATTGTAATGACAGATAATCTCATGAGAGAAATTGGGCAGAAAAGACACAATCACCTTTTTCCACCAGCAAGCATACCATGTTGAGTAAAGATACCAGTGTGGAAGACTATGAGGTTGATAAATTAGACCTGACAAGCACATTGTATGAAGTATTAAATATTGTGTGACATATGTGTATTGGAGTTGACCTGTCAAAAGCTGAATAAGAAAGAACCTTGTATCTCAGTATTTCACTCATGCCTTTTGGAAGGCATGTCTCACTAAATGTAAACATCCACACTGAAAATGTCTACATCTAAGCTATTCACTCTCAATTCAGTGGGGAAGATGAACTTTCTGAACAGAATACAGTCAAGGCATAAGAAAATATCTAAACCAGTTCACATGGCTCACTATAGACAGCCCTATTTTCATTTCCCTTCCATTAGAGAAAGTAGCTCAGAATTATTAATTGACATCAACATGTCTGCTAACACTGTGGATGTTTAATACGTCAGATAATTCCCACTGTCTATTTTCATCTGATATTCATGAATATAATTCCATAACAATCTGTGTTACTGAAATATAGTAGTGATAAATATAAATGAAGAGTAAGATCTATGACTTATTAGATGATAATAAATACTCCTGATGACACCTTATTTTTTTCCTGAGAGAAAAAAATGTATGCGAATATAAAGGTGTATGGAAGAAATACACATATTGTATGTATAGAACACAGCACATAATACTTCCTAAAACACACAAAAGTGCCTAAAGGAGGACTTCATAGGACTGAGACTCACAACAGTGTTCCCATAGCTGCCCATGCAAAACCACCTCTATGGTCCATCATCTCATTAAGAACCAGTTCATGTTCTCTACAACAGAAGCATATTCAAGTGTATCCAGTCAATTTGAAGATACTGTCATTAGATACATACTCCCATTCATCCTCTGCTGTCAACAGAAAGAAAATGGCACCTTCATAGGTCACTTCAGAAGATCTGAGACTGAAAGTCTGTCTCCCTCCAGTGACTGTGCAATTTATGCAGGTTTTTGTTATGAAAATTCTCTACTTTATTAATCAGTCTTTATAGTACGAAAGTGTATTAAATTTGTTAATACACATTACTTTACATTATACACTGTAATGTAATGAGGTAGTGGAACTTGATATTGTTCATGCTTAAGTAAAACACTAATGGACAGAAATAAGCACATTGTTTCTTAGAAGCTTAGAGCTGCCCATGAAAGATAAAGGACACCTCTGGAAAAAAAAGATGACACCAGCATCCTAGTCCCTCTAGAGTTATAGAATCATAAAATCATTTAGGTTGGAAAAAACCTCTAAGATTATCGAGTCCAACCACTAACACAAGCACTGCCCAGTTCACTACTAAACCACATCCCCAAGTATCATGTCTGCATGTCTTATAAACACCTTCAGGGATGGTGACTCACCTACCTTCCTGGGCAGCCTGTTCCAATTCTTGAAAACCCTTTCCATGAAAAAAATTTCCTGCTATCCAATCTAAACCTCCCTGGCACAACTTAAGGCCATTTCCTTGTGTCCTATTGTTTGTTACTAGAGAAAAGAAACTGATTTCCACGTGACTAGAACCTCCTTTCAACTGGTTGTAGAGAGCAACAAGGTCCCCCTGAGCCTCCTTTTCTCCAGACTAAACAGCACCAGCTCCCTCAGCTGCTCCTCATAAGACTTGTGCTCCAGACCCTTCACCAGCTCCCTTACCCTTCTCTGGACTTGCTCCAGAACATCAATGTCTTTTTTGCGGTGAGAGGCCCAAAACTGAACACAGGATTTGAGGTGTTGCCTCAGCAGTGCTGAGGGCAGCAGGATGATCTCTGCCCTAGTTCTGCTGGCCCCACTGTTGCTGATTTTCTAATACGTCTTTGAAATGCTCCCAGGATTATTTGGCATCATAGATAAGTAATTATATGGAGACTGACTCTAGGAATGTCTGGATCAATTGGCAAGCATCAAGAATGCTGAGAAATATAGCTGCTTTGCAAGTTTTATTACTATTTGCAATTGATAGTGTGGGTGCTAGTGATCTGTCAAATAATATTTACTCAACATAGGTAAGAACCATGTGAAAAGGTGTAAGAATCCTGTGTGAAACCACATTTGGGGTCCTTAAATTTGACTAGGACACCTGGTACACATGAACAAATATTTACTTTTGTAATATTTACAAAAGTATTTATATTATATTTACACTTTGTGTGCTAGCCTCTCTCCTTGATCAGTAAGGGTCACTTGTGAATTTTCATAATATCTTACTTTAGTGTCTAACTAACTCAGGTGAGATAAATGTGGACCAACAAGAATAGGGGATTTGTTAAATTGCAACTAATAAAATTGTTACATAATCTAGATTAGAACCAGGATTATTTAGATAGAACAGTAGTGTTTGGTCTATAAGGCTATCTACCTTTCTATCATAAGTCTTTGGGTATGTAATGTTATCATTCATAATTATATTATCAAAATTAACAGGCCTTGTACATGAGTTAGGATGTATCTTAGATAAAATCTTTTAATGAACTGAGCTCAGATTTGTATGAACAGAATTAGATTGTTTAGTTGTAGCAAGGTATACATATTTTTTAATAGTGAGCTGAAATCAGCAGCACTGAGAAAGAAAAAAGAGTGAGTCTGACCCTGGGTTTCTAATGATTCAAAAAAATAAGGAGGACTTTTTTTTCTTTCCACATTATTAATGATATTTTAGCCAAACACTTTTCAGAGTGAGGGTATTTTTAAACTCCTCACTATTCAGTGGTAAAAGAAAAAAAACCCACAAACCTACTACAAACCAACGACAAAACAAATCCAGAAATTCCTATTTCCTCCTACACATATTTAATAAATTGTGTACTATTGCTTCAAAATTAAACTTTAAGCATAAAGTAATATATTCTGCAAAGGCTCAACACTGTGCAAAACAGAGAAACTGGAACACTAAGCCACGCAATGCACTACCACCATCCTTCATGTGCTGTCCTGATTCTCTGCTGGATATTAAATAGAGTTAAAAAGTCTTAATTTTGTACAGAAAACTGTTCTTACCTACTGAAAAAAAGAAACACTTTTCTCTCTAATTCTTCTTCTCAATAAAGAAGAGTCTCTGAAACTGTCATGGAAAACTTAGTGGGCTGTAGGGCTGTCAATGGAAATATAGACATACCCAGGCAACAGTTATTTCACTAGTATTTCTGAGCCTGTCAGAAGATGGAATGTAATACTTTACACTTTAGCTCTTCCGATGGGCTAAGCAAGGTGCTGAGTGGGGCACAATCAAGGTAACCAAGGGGAAACATCTGGTGGAAAGCCTTAGGGACTAGGCTACCTGAATCCAGTCTGTACACTATGATATTCCAGGAGCAAAAATCACTTGGCAGATTTCTGTGTTTACAACTAAAGGTCATACTCTTTCCCACAGCTTGTCCAAAGTGAGAGCCGGCAACAGTTCATATGCAGTTTGATGTATGTTTTCAGCTGACATGAGCCAGAACAATCATCAGAAGCAGTTCTGAGCTGCTCTTGCTCCATCTGCTTATTTGTGGCCCCCTTCCACTCTTGATCTTGTGTTGGCACATGTAGTTGAGTGTTGTGCAATGGAAATGACCAAGGCACTGATCAGACTGAAAAATTACCTGTCCACACAAAAAAAACCAAAACCAAAAAACCAATCAACCAAACAAAAAAAACCCCAAACCAAAAACCAAAAACCCAAACAAACAAAAACCCAAACAAACAAAAATCCAAACAAACAAAACAAACAAAACAAACCCAGAAACTAAAGAAGTTAATTTTCTCTCTTCTATAACTCAGTGCTTAAAGTGCCCGACCTTATCTATCATGTAGTCAGTTCCTTTCCAGAGTAAATGCTATGATTCCTTTTTACATTAAGACACATATAAATTTAGAGGGAGGGACTAAAGCTCAAGGTGACATTGCCCCAGTCATATTATTTACTATGTTGCGTGTTGTATTACAGTATTAAAATTGCTAAGCCTTAACAAGTCAGATATTTGTTCCTTCACCTTTTATCATTTTATTTGATTTCTTACACAGTGATTTTACCTCTCTGAAAAGCAAATCTGGGAATGAGAGACATTGATTTTTTTGCGTATTTCTGCTCTTAACTTCAAATTAGCTTCCAGGCTTTGCATAACAAGACACAAATTATTCATGTGAGAAAACCAAGAAGTGATTTATTATCATGTCTGATTTCCAGTGAAGAATTTTCTTCAGATCACCCAGCAAGGAGGCTTTTCTATTTCAAGTAAGATAAATTACAATTGACACTGGAATTCAAAACATTACTCCAACCTTTCTAGTTCTTTTGGTCATACAGAAACTAAACCCATGAATTACATTGACACCAATGTTCATTAACAGTGTTTCTGAGCCCAGCTTGAAAAGTCTGAGATCCTTTGAATAGACTTACACCTGTCTACTCCTACTGCATCACTAGAGAATTTTCCTTGCCTTGGAAAGACAGAAATGATCTTTGTTCCCACCTTACAAAGATGATGTCTGAAGCAGGTTGGGCACAATCCATGGGAGACAACTTTTTGGCTGTTATGTAGAAATAAATAGAACAGGAAAGGTTATGATTTGGAATATGCATTAGTCAAAGGACGATGAACCTTTCCCTTCCCTTGCACACCCTGCACAGCCTGTTTGTGTCTTGGACTAACATGCAGAAATGAACACTATTGTTTTGACCACATCTTCACTGTGGTAAACAGAGAAAACAATTCTTAATCCAGAGCTGTAGAAGGTGCAATTTCAGGGAAAATATGATAATCTCCTGTTGATATAAAACAACAGGTTAATACAATAACTATGGTTTAAAATCAAACTTTTAAGAGGAGAAAGATTGCAATGGAAGATTGCTTTGGGCATACAGGAGTTAAGATCACTTATGTAAAATGGTAGGCAGCACTCTTTAAAACAAGTGGAGACAGATAAACTGTCTTGAATGTCCATCCCTGTTCTGGAGTAGAAGGAAAATCTCCAAAGTAAGTACAGAGCAAAGCGAAAGAGCTCAGATAAAGCGATACATGGGGATGTGAGATTTGTGAGACGAACATTAGTCGTAAAGTACATCCCTCAATAGCCCCTGATAGGACTTAAAGAATGCAATGAATTGTCTCAAAACCTTGTCAAAGGAGGAAATTCCCATAAGATAAGCCACCACAAGAGGAACTTGTGATAAGAGCAGGTGACAACAACAGGAACCAGGCAAATGTAGGTAACCTGGTTGAACAAGGATTCCCACCTTGGAAAACTGTGAGAAAGGAAAGTGTAATTACAGACCAAAATAAAGGCAAAGGTTTGAAATTAGCACACTGGACAAAATTTCACTGTGCAAGCTGTGGGAAAGAAAACAACTGCTTACATCCATGCCATCCCAAGCTGTGGGAACATCTGAGACATCCTGTGAATATCCAGGACTTGGACTGTATAAAAACAGTACCCCAGAAGCAAAGCTTTATGAACCTCACCACCAAGAAGACCAGAATAAGGACCCAGCGGGACTCTGTCAGAATCCATATGGTGGTGATATCGTTATCTCTTTACTTAATCTGTCTCTCTCTCATTCTCTTTCTCCTCCCTCTTCTTCATCTCTCTCTCTCTCTCATATTTACTATTAAATAAAACTGTACTATTGACTTTGGCACATGGTCTCATTTACACCTTAATTTGGGCAGAGGCGTCTTTTAATATCTGGATCCTAACAGCCGCATCTCCTCCCTCTCTCCTGATCCTTGATAACACAGACCTTCTTGCCTTCTATCTTGAGAGGTATGAGTAGCCAGAGGGGTTTGATCCCACTTATCTCTATTTAGGTTCTTCATCTCTTGCTATGGATCTGTTGCGTAGCTTTCTGGATGACAAACTAGTGGTCTCAATAGAAGTCATCAAAAAAGCAATGGTTGCAGCTATCAACTTCAGAGGAGACCGCTCTGAGTTTAGGTATGCCCATGAAAAAGGAAGGGATGTAAGTTAGAGCTTGCAAAGTTTGGTGGCCTCGGAATTTAATTAATTTACTTCATTATTTCATCTCAGACATCACCTTTAGTATCTTAAGAAAAAAAAATCTTAAAATTCTTAGTCATGTTTAAGAAAAGAAAATTTTTCCACAGAAAGTACTCGTTGAGTTTCCTAAGTTGAAATTACAAATACACAAACCTGAGTCAGAATTTGTATTTAATAAAACAAAAACTATACATGGGAGACTGCTATGTGGACATTTAAGTGTCTATTTAATATTTTAAAACTCTTCAAAAAAAAGACATGCATTAATCAACCTTTGTCCTAACAACCTAATGGAGCTCTAAAATTAATGGGAATTCTGCTATTCATTCTAGTGAAAGGTGAATCTGACCTGTAACTTCTCTTAAGGTAGAGCTTGGATGTATCTTTAAGATGTTATATAAAATGGCTTTAAAATTGTCCTAATATTATTAAATCATCATCTTGCAAGATGTACCTATTATTTCTCGCCCTTTTTCTGCTCTTACACCTTTGGTAGTCTTGATTTCTATATATTGTAATATCTCTCAGGCAGTGGCTATATCCTTACTCATATTTGCCTGCATAGTATGTGGCACATTTTATTCAATATCATAACCCAACAATAAGAAAATAATAATTTCTGGAATAATTACTGCATTTCAGTTAGTTTTTAAATGTCTTGAAAATCCTTAATGTGACAATACAATATATGTAGGAAAAAGTAGTGTATGTCAAGGTTTTTTTGAGATACACAGCCCAAACAAAGCACATAGGCTTTGGCATAGATTCCCACCCAAGGAAGACACTAAGTGGGACCAAGGAGGTTAAATAAGTTTGGTGATTTCAGTCTGCAAGGACTGCCTGATCAGCATACGGCCCAGAGCCTCATTAAACTATGAATTATACAAGTATACAATGAAGATCGATTCCCATCCCAAGGGTTTACATGTTAAGCAGAGAACAGTAAGACAAGTAGTAAAATAAGATCTAGTCTAGGCCTGTGTCAGGGGACACTGGTTTGAAATCCATTTAGAACAACACAGACAGAATCATTGCTTGTAAGATGCTGTTTCATCAGTAGTTTTCCCTGTGTGGGCATTCCTGTTGAGAGGCATTTCTTGCCTTTTATACAGAAATTTTCTAAACATGAAAAAAAGCTAACATGAAAAGGAAGAATGAACTGATAGGGGTTTAAAAACCCAAAATGGATGAGAGAAGATTGTGATTATTTTCCAACAGAAGATATAAAACCTTACTGAGTTGTAGTCCCTCTGTGCTGCTTCCACCTCCCATTAAATCTGACGCTTTATTTTTGATTTAGAAATGTTTACAGATAGTAAGGAACAACATTTAATCAACCTGGTGTAGCTGCAAGAGATCATTCATTTCCTTTTTCTGGTTTTCTGGAGTGGAGTTTCTAGTGCTTACCTGAATTTGTAGTGATAATTTCAAGGACAGAAATTAGAGGCAGGAACTGGAGACTTGGACTACCTCTCTTCAGAGCCAAAAATCCACTGCACAGACAAAAATGACACGAAGCCTTGCAATATAACACATCTAAATTCTCAAATGTAAGTAGAATGGACCTATTTCAAACAACCAGCTTGAGTGCTCCCTTGAAAATTATCAGCAAAAGGGAAGTTATAGCTGCAGTTTAACATATATGTTCTGAGTTGCCCACCCACCCCGAGCTGTCTGCCTATTTCTTCTGAATATTTTAGTCTAGGTATTAAACTCAGCATCTCAGTCTGCTACTGAAGACTTTATCCAGTAATACTATTTCATAGACTTGGATGAAATCACTAGATTCATTCCGCTGTTAATAGTTAAGCAGGTGCAGAAAAGATGGTAGAATTAGGAGAATGTTCTTTTACTTTACTTTATGCTTTCAAGGATTGTTGCTTTCCTGCAGTGTGTAAACACAGCTTAGGAAAGTTACATGTTTGCAAATGCTCAAAATACTTTATACATTAGTGGCAATATTTATAATTGAGCCATGGAAGGATCTTAAGTGAGTGAATGAGATAGTCACAGCCTATTTCAGAAAGAAACTTGCAAGTGTCCTCAGGAAAAAAAAAAAAAAGCAGTGGTTTTGCTGTGCTTAATTACTTAATTTCAAGAAGTTAGTTACGAAGTTATAAAAAATCTGCATGGCAAGTAGGTCATTGTTCTTTTCAGCTCCACAGGGACCCAGCAGGAACATTTGTGAGACACTACCTTCCACCAGGCAAAACAAGGCAGGTAATGATGAGAACACACATGAGAATAGTTATACCAAACACAATTTCAGAAACAAAACTGGGGAAATGCCAGAAAGCTTGATGGACTTGAAGAGTGAGATTCCAGTGTCTAAGAGGAAATCTGCAGAGTATCTGTGCATTTTGTGGTGTTATATGTCAGTTTTGCCAATAAGCTGGGGTAGAATATGGCCCAAAGACTGTTAACAGTGTAGGTGATGAAGGAGATGTCTGTCAAGAATTCCAGACTAGGAAACTATGGTATGAGCTCTCTGAAGAAGGGTTACTATCCTTTATCAGAAAAAGAAAATGCTGGAAAGTTTTCTGACAGTCTGTGTTGAAAACTGGGTATTAGGTTTTGAAGCATTTCATTCTTCTAGTGAAGGCCTGTTTCCTCATTGCCTTGCAAAGTCGTTTACAGATTAGGCTGGATGTGCAACATAATAACAGACTTCAATTTATTGCTGAGTTCCAGTGAATACAGTGCAATGTAGAAACAGTTCTGGCAACTGACTTAAGCCCAGATGAACAGAACACCAGCAGAAAGCTGCTAACAGCACTGTTGACATCTGATGTTTTTTGATGAAGTCTCTGTGATATGAATGACTCAACTTACTCATTAGAACAACTGTCACAGTGTCAATGTAACCAGGCAGAGGTAACTTCTGTGCACCACTAATTGTCAGCAGGTATCATGAGTTTTCAGAGGAGACCCAAAGCACCTGGTAACGGAAGTCCTTAGGATTGCACAACATAGTTGAGAAGAACCAGTATGTCACACCTTGATGCTCCTTCCATGCCCACTCACCCCTGACCTCCCCACCCCAGGAATGTTAACTGCTGGAAAAATCAACAGTTGGATACACAAAATGCTAAATAATGCTGAACTAAACAAAATTAATTAGGATGATATGTCAGCAGCAAGTGGCTATAGAGTAATCTTGCATAAGAGTGCTGCCACAACTATAGGTGAGATGACTTGTCTAATAGTTCTACTGTAAACTGATAGTCTAAGCATGACTGCCTTGAAATTCCCAGTTATATCTCCATGATTAGAAAATTTTGACTAGTTGAAACTAGGTAGTCCCTTGAGAATATGAGTGTGAAAAAAGGATAAGTTTGAAAAGTAAGGGTCTTGTGCATGAGGCTGAAATAGAAATGAGAATAACATTGCTGAGGAAGCAAAGACTTCTTCTACTGCTCTCGTATTTCTGGTGGATGCTCTCACTACTGATTCTTAGAACATGGCTGAGATTGCCTCTGTCTCTGGTTTCTGTAGAGAAGTTTCAGGATGCTTTCTACAGTGTCCAAAAATCATTTTTGAAACAACAAAACAATCCTTGGATGACAAAGACTATTGGTCACTCACCCTGCATAATGATGTGTTCACCTCCCAGAAGTCTTAAGAGTCAGTGTAACGAATACTGAATTATATGCAGACACAGATTTCATGCACCAGCTTGAGACTGTATTTGAATCTAAACTTGCCCTTTATCTTCACTGTGTAGAGATACAGCTATTCAGCTGTGAGCTGGAAGTTACCTGTCAGATCTATTTGTAAGACTCCAGGTTCCAGCTGTGAGCTCATCTAAGGGATTTTACTTTAAAGATATACAGGGCTCCAAAAATCCGCTTGCCGGATCTATTGAAAGGGCTTCAGTTCTTTTAATACCTTGAGAGAGTGCACAGGAGAAGATGCTGCACACATTTCTCAGGAGGTCAAATAACACACTTTTACTGGCAAACTTCAGAAAATAAGGGAACTTGGCAAAAGTTTAAAGGGCAACATTCAACCTAAATAAAGCATTTCACAAAGTATTGACTTAGCGCATGCTAACCCTTACAATTTAGCATAATCCAACCCATCCAGCTTTAAGTTACCCAGATATCAAGAAAGGAGATTAGGAGAAGTAAAGAAACAGACATAAAAAGAGAGAATTATAGCTACCACTTCAGATCCAGTGTAGATCCAGCTAACAGGAGCCCAGCAAATGGCAGAGCCATAACCATGCAATGGCCGCATGGTGTTGGTTTTATCTGCTCTGGCCCCCTGTGGCCAGCCACCCTCCCCCAGGCAGGATTTCCAGTGTGCCAGCCAGTCTGGGTCTGGGTTAGAGGCAACAGAGGGCGTGGTGTGCGGCAGTGCTGCCGGTGTCCAGTGACTGACAGCTGCTCTGGGGCAGCCCAAGGAGGTTCAAAGGGTCTGGGGTATGGAGCAAGGCTCTATTTCACCTTCATAAAATTCAGCCTTCCCCCTTCCACACACACTTGAGTTGGTCTGAGACAATAATTAATATAATAATCCAGTGTCTCACACCACTGGAGCAGAATCCTTGGATATAAATTACCCAGTAGCGAGGACACCACCCTGTGCCTGGTGTAAATTGTTTTTACTGATAGTTTCATCTGCCTTTGTAGTGTTTTCTGTGACTGTGCAGACTTTTCTGCAAAAACATTATCTCAGCAAGTATGACTTGCATTTTTCCACCATCTAATTTGTGCCACTTTATAAGAAATGCAGATGAAACAGCTGTATCATGGCCTGTGGCATAACCAGTCTGTTACTCTAGCGTGATTTTGTGGCAACAGGGACACAGAAGTACATAAAATGGTGTAACTCTTCAACAGGAAATAGATCTCAAAACATGTTTTGTAAAGTTAGGTTCCTCCTTGGTGTTTTTTAAGCTTATTGAAAGAAGTTTGGTTTTCCAGTTAGTTGATAAACATTATCCCCAAATTTTTAATTCCAAGTTTCTTAGTTAGAGAACATCAAAGTATACTGCAGATTAATCTTCTATGTAGCACATGGGATATGGAAAATTATTTTTCTCTTCACTTCTAGGAGGAAAATGATGAACTGAAAATGTTTCTCTTTTTCCTAAGTCCTGTCCTAATCTCCCTGCTGCCACTCTGCTGCACATAAAAATCTAGGATCAAAGATTATTTGTCACTTAGACATATGCTTCTGTGTTTGATAGCCTCCAATGGATTATATTTCAACTACAGACAAGATCATCTGCATTTGTCTGTGAAATTTTGCACATATGAGAAGTGAGAATTTTCATTATTTTTCAATACTCCCACTTGTTGCTGTGACTCATAGGAAAGAGGAATTAGAACCAACAGAACAATCTTCCCTTCATAAATTTCTTTCTTGTGCTTATGATTAACACTTTAGTGCTATTTAAATGCGCAGTTCAGCATGATGCGTGGGAAATTAGCAGAGTAATTCTAACAATATTAAAAAATACACTGAAAATTTATCACACAATCTCACTAGACTGATACTTGTTTAACATATAACAGTAACATTATCACACATTTTAAGAATATATCACATTAGCAAAATTAAATCTTCATATACAGCAAATTTATTTTGTTTGAACAAATGTACTTTGCACATATGTTAAGAAAAGAATTGTACTGAAGACATATGACATGTTACAAAGTATAAAAAATTCATTCATAAAAATCCACTTAGAATAACAATGTGCTAGTTTTGTCTGGAGCGGAGTTAAATTTCTTCATAGAAGCAAGTATGGAACTATGTTTCAGATTTGTATTGGAAGCAGTGTTGATAATACCAGATATTTTACTTATTGCTGAGCAGTGCTTACTCAGCGTCAATGCCTTTTCTGCTTCTACCTCCATCCCACTCTAACAAGGAGGCTGGGAGTGAACATAGAACTGGGAGGGAACACAGCTGGGAGGTTAACCCCACAAGACCCAAGGGATATTCCAGATCATATTGCATCCTGCTCAGCAATAAACCCAGAAGACTCATGCCCCATTAAAGTGTTCAAAGCAGGAGACTACTGAACAGGTTTCATATGGACATTGATAGCTTCTTTGGAAGTTGTGGCAAAATGCTACAACACTGGGACAAGAAGGATGACAAAGAAGAAAAAACATAATCCAGAAGCTTAGTTCTCACCCTACTCAGCAGGGGTTGGCAAGAGTGTGCTCTGATTCCCATTTCTCAGGCAGTTGAGGGATTTGGCATTCAGATGACATTTGAATGTTTGGTATCCACTGGCAGTGAATAGAGTGCTTGAACTGAAGAGTGTTGGGCACCCAGCAGAGGGACCTTTCTAATATTACTTCTGAGAGGAAGCATGAAAGGCATATGCAGACATTCTGAGTCCCCTGAATCCACACACTGAAGCACGGATTCACCCCACTGCACACTGGGCATTGTAGTGAGGAAATCACATACAGGAGCTTAGCTGTCCTCTGGGGGTCACTCAAATGTTCAGTCACATGAAACCTATCTCGGTTAGTTGATAACAAAAACCAGTGAAGATAAATAGGCTTCTAAATTAGGAGCTTCAGCTTGCTAACTAAAATCTAAATCCCAATCCTGAGATAGTGAAATGCTTAAATAAGAAGTACTTAATGAGGTGCTTTGATCTCTCCCATAGACTTTCAATGCCTCAGTTTTTCACCTGTAAAATAGGGATAACAAAATTCTGTCTTGCAAAAAAATTTTGAAGTAAATTCAAGGGTATGAGATGCAAGGATTGAGGCATTAGCTTTCTCACCTGAATAAGAGAAGTGAGCACAGCTCTCCTGAAGATGAGAGTAAAATACTTCTAAGAAAGAAAAAAAACCCCAAAGCTGAAAGAAAAGCCTTGAAATGAACACTGGTGTCTTATTGATAATCTCTTTGTTAAAAACTGGAGACTTCAGCAAGAACAGAAAGTTTTGATTTTTCTCAGTTTGTGACCTATGTTCCAGGGAAGCTAAAAAACCCATCTGTTCGTTCTCAATCTGAAGCAGAAAGATTTAACCCAGAGTTTTGGAGACACACATTTTTAACACTTACATGATGACTGCAGCGTTATGTTTTAGGTTTTTTTATATAAAACTGTTTTCATTCATACTGATACTCATTTTTATACACCAGTGTTTCACTCTTCCCTCCCTCTTTGAAGAACAGGTGACTTTTCATTAATGTTTATCCTATATTCAATTACAAAATACTCATGATCAACTGACTAGTTTTAAATGACACAGTTTCCATAGGTGTGTTCTCACAACTTTACAGATACAGAACCTTGTGACCCTGAATGGAAAATAGCTGGAGGAGGTCTGGCTGCAAAATTTGCTCTGTGGAAGTGATACTTTGAGGACAGGGAAACAAAAAAATTTACACTGAACCCTTGCAAAGAGATTAGAGGAATGAAGAAAAAACAGAAGAGGATTTGGGTGTTGATGACAGACTACCCACAAGCACTTCACTGGCATTCAATCATTTTGCTTGTGAATTTGTAATTTAAAATAAAAAGAAAAAAGAAACAAGAAACAAAAAACCTTGCTAAGGATGACTGAATTTTATTATATATTCATAAACACATCTCAGTTTCTTTTACAAGTAAAAGCCTCCACTCCTTCTCCTCAGACTTCCTCCATGGGGATGAATTTCTGGTCTACAGTAACTAGGTTGCACTCACATGGACTGAATTATAAGATAAAATTCCAAAGAAACTATCAGGTAAAATTTAATAGCAACATAGACTACTTGTGAATTTAAAGATTTGTATGTGACTTTGTATTTTACCAAATGGAAATTTGAGTAATGAGAAGCTGAACATGCAGGGGTTCTCCTCAGCTGTGATTTGTACTTATGGAGATAGCCTTTGGGTATTATGAGAAATCAAGCAAGTAATTAATTGTTTTAACAATTTTTTTTCTGTTAAACAGTTTGTGATTTTGAGTCCCTAGAACATGCTGTCTATTTTGTGATTTAACAGATTTGCATTCAACACAAAATCAGTCCTAGCTCTCATTTTGGTCTTTATGAAGTTAAATGTGCATTGCTGAAAACTAATGAATTTGAACTTTTTAATAGAAAATGCTTGTGAAGCTGATAAGTAAAAAAATATGTGTAGAGTTAGAAATATATGAGGAAGAAGATACACCTTATGAATTTTTTAGAAAACGATTTTGAATTTGTATCTAACATCAATAAAACATGTCTTCAGAAAATAAATACTTTAATCTATGCCTTCATATAGGCTCATCTTTTAATTGAAAAGTATTTATTTTACATCTGATTTTCACTGGTTTTATTTACACATTTTTGCCTTCTAGCTATCAATATTGAAGGTTTTGAAAGGACTTCCTCAGAGTTATATCCCAAGACAGTAAAGTCACCAGAAGTTTTGTCACTGGTGGCAATGGATACAAGTCAACCTTCTTGAGGGTCTCCAAATCTGAAGATAGAAGACTAAACAAGCCAATAACCTGATGTAAAATCATATTTTCTATATCCCTATTCCTTCTGTATATAATAAGATTTTACCACAGTTAGTACCAACATATATAGAGGGTAAATAATTTAAAAAATACATTAAGAACTCAGACTTTAATTTTCAATGCTTGTTAATTTAAATTTATGCTGATGAACCATAAGGATGATGTAACAGATAGGAAAGTTATGATATCATAAGTTTTTTTACAAAAGGGCTTTTATTAGGAAACAGTGACAGGAAAATATATATACTTCTGGAAATATATATATATATAAAAATATATAATATATATATAAATATAAAATATATATACTTTCTGATACTCTTATCAGAAAACATGTATCATACAGCTTACCCTTTCAGCCTCCTTTTCAAATGTCTTCTTATCATAAACCTGACAAGTGTGTGACAATATTTATATGCCCTGTATTGTATACTTCATTGCTACTATTCCCAAATGTTTTGACAACTGTGAGTTTGAAGTCTTCTATAACTTCTTTGGAAGTTTTTGTTACACTGGTTTGTATCATTTGTTTTCATCTAACTTGACTTTTTTTATCTATATACGAGATGTCTATTCTGAGCCACTAGTTATCTGTTGCCTATAATCCCTCTACAGTCAATGAAAAGAGAAGATATCCAAAAGATCAACCATTCATATTCATCTTGGATACATATTCTAGAATGGGATGAGCACTAGAGAAGTGTATCTTAGCTCTTTATAGCCTGAACCAATTGAGGTAAGTTATATGAGTTTCTGCCCATTTTCACATTCTAAATTCAAGACTTGAACTGACCAAAGAAAGATGTCACCTTTACAGATAGAGTAGTTTCAAAGCACTTCTTGTAAAGTAACCAAAGAACCTATATATGCCAGGGACACCATAGTCTTCACAAATGTTAATTTAGCTGAAGTTTCCTTAGTTTGATTTTTTAGTTTGGCAATTTTATTTGTAATCAAAGGGCAGGACCATGACAAAAGACAATATTCTGCTTCCGTTTTTTTTAATTAAATGATTCATTCTATAAAACACAAACATTTTACATAGAAATAAATTAATCTAGTATACCTAATTAAATATTATATATTGGAACCATGCATCAGTGATTTGAATTACATCAATGGACCATTTCATTTATTGAGGCTGACAGCACAAGTTCTTAAATACAATGATAAATGACTTCCCTTCAAGGGAATGATTCTTCACCTTGGCAGTTCTCTCTCTTTTTTTAATATTTTAGAGACAGCTAAGAGTGATCAATTCATAAGCATCCTAAACAGGCATTCTTCCATTTGGTTACTTTCTGTAGTCTATCTCCCTCACTAAACTCTTCAGGGTTATCCAGAGATGACCGCACTTTCACTTCCCATCCAGTCTTTACAGTAAGAATCTATTCAAGAGCAAATTTGTATAGCTATCATGTCTCTTACAAAGTAATTTTGAAGACAAAAAGCAACTCTGACTTTTTGAGACATACAGCTGGCTCTGTTTAATGTTGATGAGTGCACATCTTGGTTCAGAGTGGAATTTATTTTACCCACTAAATAGTGCTGAAGAAACATGTCTTGCTTCTTTTTTACTTTCTTTGAGAATATGGAAGTATGTAGTTCTGCCTGAACTCATTGAATTCAGTGAAATAAAACATAAATAAAATTGATAAAAAAGAATGTATTGTAGCTTGCTTAAAGGAACTTCTTTGGATTAAATCCGTCAAATAATGCCTTTAGCATATTTTTCATTCACCTTCACCTTTTTATTTTTCTCCCTTTTGCAGGATGCTTTCACTTTCCATGAACATGTTAAATTTTTGCAAAAGACCTAAATATAAAACACTATTCACTTTTGGAATTTGATGGAAGTTGCAATTTTGTTTCGGCATGTTTTTTTTTTTATTCATAGGCTCTACCTTTGTCCGGGTTATGTAATCTTGAATAACGAGGTACAAGTCATTATACATTGTCTTAATGAAGAACAAGCAAACTAAATGTCTGGCTTAGGAAATACTTGGAAAAGTTGTTTACTGTCCTTTTACAGTATTTAGGACTAATATCTACACAATTGCTTTCAAAAATCCTCTGGCTTCACTTAAAATTAGTTTTATCCTCTTGCAAATCAAATTCCTCTTATCTGGAGTTGTTCTACAATAAGAGTTCTTAACAGTCTCAGACTGATTGTGTGAATACGTGCCTGGATTGCACAAGCCATAGGGATACGTGCCTAGTTTTAGATGAGCTGCTCTGGATGTTGCAGGATGCCCCACCTATTTCAGAAGGGCATGCATCTCCCTTAAACGTTGCTTTATATCCATTAGTCCTTGGAAGGCATCTCAAAATATTTGGGAATCTCAAATGCCACTAGATGCCTAAGTTCAGGCAAGAAGTGTTAAAGGTGAGGTTGGATGGGGTTTTGAGCAACCTGGTCTAGTAAAATGTGTCCTTGCCCATGACAGAAGTGTTGGAAAACAATGATCTTTAAGGTCCTTTCCAATCCAAACTATTCCATGATGATTCTATGATTCCTCTTTGTGGAGGTTTACCTGTGAAATGTTTAGAAATACTGCCAGAAATGTAGTACCTTCTACATTGTGGATTGCAAACAAGGGATATTTTTATATACTTTTTACTTTTTGCTCTTTGAGTTGTCTCCTAATTTGCTGAGATCCAGTAAGGCATTAATAAAAGAAAATGCTGCTCTCTGTAGTGTTGCGAATGTTGTCACTTGACTGTGAGACAAAGAAAATCTCCAACAGACTATAAATTTCTAGATAAAACAGGTCTTCATAAAGTTCTTTCAGGAAAGAGCCTAATCAACCATTGAAACTAGAGGCTCAGTCCTGAAGCTTCCCAATACTGATAGAAAATAGTGATGGTTTCTCTTATGCTGTGTGAAAGTCAGGCAGGATACTCAGTTTCATATATGCTTAGCAATATTTATTTTCCTAACTTTACTGCATTTCAATGGGAATAGACAGCACAGAGAAAAGGCACTCCTGCATTTTTTTCCACTGTGAGATGTAATACAGTGCATTACAGTGTGAAGCGTCTTCGTCCTCAGTTGCTCCTCTGATTATTTCAAATGATTATATGTTAGTTTTCACAGCCATGCCATACATAGTGAACCACTGCATTGAGTCTGGTTAGGTTGGAGTTTTCTTTATTGCAACCCCTATAGTGCTGTGCTTTTCATTGGTGACCAAAACAGTGTTGATAACACACCAATGTTTTAGCTGCTGTTGAACAGTACTTGCACAATGTTGATGCCTTTTCTCTATCCCACTCTGCCCCCTCAGTGAGTTGGTTGGGTGTGGGCAAAAGGCTTGAGGGGGACACGGTACAACTGACTCAAACTCACTAAAATTATGTTCCAACCCACTACAGCTGTGTAGGTCCTTGTTGCTCTTGTCCATAGCTCTAGACATGCACTAGTCCATAGCTGTAGGCACTGAATGGCAGGAAGCAGAGCCTCTGAGCCCACAGCAAGTTAAACCAAGCCACACTTGCTGGCTGGGGGAGAGTGTGCACACTCTTCCATGCTAAGAGCAGGCTAACAGTAGAAGCTGGAGGAACAGTTGACACCTCTTAGTTCCTTCTCTCTGTATTTGAAAGCAGGGCATAGAAAAAAGAATATGGAAATACATAGTCCCTTCAGCACAAGACCAGGAAAATGACCTGTGTTTTTGACCACAAAAAATCCTGGAAGCTGTAGCTCAGAGTTGTGTGGGGAGATACAGTATATCTAGAAGGTATTTTAAAAGTCTAACTAGCTTCTAGAATTGCTCCGAAATGACTTTGCTATCTGTTTCATCCCACAAAATAGTTCAGAATGCAAGCATATAGAGTTCAGAATCATGCTCAAATTGTTATTCACTTCTTATGTCTAGAAAGGAGGTGCAGTACAGTTTAACATTTCTGTAATTATTCCAGTTCTCAGCAGAAACATGTATGGAGGAGTTAAAGAGAATACTTATGCTTTGAGAATAGGAACAGAGCAAACTTGCCTCAGGCGGTCAGCAGGACCAGTGGTACTGACATAGTAGCCAATATGACCAGCTTTGCTGAAGATTACATCATGTCAGGAGCAGAGATGTCCTAATGAAGATATACTGCCTTCAAAACCTGGTCTGGGATTTCTTTGAGGCTCTGCTCTGCCCTACAGGATCAGGGCTCTTGGAAACATGGTGCACCATATGGTGCAGACATCTTCTTATCTAGTTAGGAACTGCTAGAATATGTTCAGGAACACTGATGGATTTTTATAATCAAGTTTAAATAATTACCCTAGGATATGTAAATTTTATAGCTCTACAGGCTTCACACATGTTTTTTTAGTCTGCTGTAGTGCCTTCAAAGTGTGGCTTGGACTGCAATAAATGCAGCATTCTAAAGTGGAATGGATGGGACAATTAAAGATTACATCAGTCTCATAAGATGAAGAGAAACATGTACAGCACAAGTCTGTCTATCTATGCATGTCACAAAATATTCTTCTAAGAAAGAGTTAATAGAAGATACCCAAGTACCCTGGCCTGGGAATAGCATCATATCCACACACAGGCAATAATAAACATGTACACTGTATATGCATTAAGTTTGAAAGATCTTTTAAGAGTTTTTATCTTAAATTAGACCATGGCTACCATGCACAGTTGGCAAGTATCTGATGTGTGAAATCAGCCGTCTGCAAGATCTAAAAGAAAAGGAAAGCAGAGACAAATTGAGCTCTGTTGGCCTCTCCAGTCTGATTAGTCCATGCTGTCACTTGAAGTGAAGCTAGATCTTTGAATGTCATTCTTCTATTGTCTTACACAGTGATGTTAGATATTTCTGCTTGTTCCCATTAGTGCCTCCTTGGAATCATAATTAATTTATATTAGCAAAACCAATTTCCATTTGCTATGACAGTTCTCCAGCTCCCTCAGGCTTCTCAAATAATAATAAATTATCTAAATAAGAGACATTACTTCATTTCTGTTCCGATGTTTCACTTTTTGAGAGTCCCTAAACCTATCCAGTAATGCACATTTAATAAATTGGAATTCAAATGGCCCGATAGTCCTCACCCATATTCCTAATGTGACTTTACTTTAGTGGCTTTTTTTTTCCTTGCAGTGATGTGCCAATCCACTGATCATAACAAGTTATATTTGGAGACCTACACATGCTCTTGTTGGGAGGATTAAAAGGGTGAATTTATAGCTTCCCAGTTGGATGGCAGAACCCATTTTTCATACTTGTGTGCACATACAAACAATTAAGGGAAAAAAACATGTTCTCTCCTCTTAACTACAGTCAAATTCAATGATTAGTGTCCCAAATCCATTCTGTCTGAACTTAGCATAATTGCTCCATAACTCATAGCTCATCTTATATAGTTAATAAATGTTTCCTTGTCAGCAGAAAAAGTGAGGGAAAATGCAGTGTTGGTTGGAAATGATCTGTTGATCTTGTATTTGGGGTTTAACCCAAGCATTTAAATCATTATTTTCTTAACTGTGCAATACTGGAAGTCCTCCATGCACAGATTCATTCATGTCACAATTCATCTCTGTTGGCTACTGTCAATAAGTGCTACCATTCTATTTTCTGAAAATCTCTCAATTTTAGCTATTGTGGTTTGGCAGCTCTGTGAAATAAGCTTGAGAGGCTTGTGCTCTATTATCTCTCATTTCTGACGAGATAAGGGTCGACTTTCCTAGAACCCAAAGTATTACAGCAGTTAGAGTGATTAATAAGCTTGATGACAGTATCTCCATGAGCTAATGAGTGGAATAACCTCAGAAAGCCAAGGATTTGCCTTTTCTTCAAAATGGATGTATGATTGTTGCATGACCAGCAATCCTAGCTGTATCATATGTTGCATGGGTTACAGTGATTTTGTTAACAGATTTGTTTGAGGGCATCTTTTTACCTCATTTACAATCTGGGGATGAAGGGATTGAGAATAGCCCTGAGGTGAAGTACTTGGGGGTACCAGATGACAAGAAGCTCAATATGAGTCAGCAATATGCACTTGCAGCCCAGAAAGCCAATCACATCCTGGGCTACATCAAAAGCAACATGGCCAGTGGGTTGAGGGAGAATGATTCTCCCCTGCTATTCCACTCTGGTGAGACCCCACCTGCAGTACTGTGTTCAGCTCTGGGATCCTTAGCATAGGAAAGACATGGACCTGTTAGAGTGGGTCCAGAGGAGGGCCATAAAAATGATCAGAGAGCTGGAGCATCTCTCTTATGAAGACAAGCTGAGGTAGTTAGGATTGCTCAGACTGGAGAGGAGGAAGTCTCAGGGACACCTTATTGTGGCCTCTCAGTACTTAAAGGAGAACTACAAGAAAGATAGGGACAGACTATTTTAGCAGGACCTGTAGAGATAGGACAAAGGATGATGGCTTTAAACTAAAAGAAGTCGGTTTTGACAAGATATAAGGAAGAAACTTTTACAATGAGGGTGGTGAAACAATGGAACACGATGCCTCATCCTTGGAAACATTCAAAGTCGGGGCGGATGGGGCTCTGGGCACCCTGATCTAGTTGAAGATGTGCCTGTTCATTGCAGATGACCTTTAAAGGTCATTTCCAACCCAAACTATTCTATGATTCTTCCAATCTCTTCAGCTTGCTGTTCCTCGAATTGGGTACCTCAGCCCTTGTAGGTTCACAAAGCCTGCATCAAAATCTGTGCTCCACATCATCACTGCTATCATTACCTCTCCTAATTAAAGGTTGAACAGACAATTATTTTCCTAAGGCACAGCTGACATGCACTGAAGACAAAACCAATGTATTGCCAATGTATTCTGGCGGGATTATACAAATTCTCCAGTGTTTCGGCTTTAGACCTGAGGTGGATACATGATCCACCCTACTATTTTCATTCAACCAGCTCACAAGCTAGATAAAATAGCAGATGACATTCTTTGCAGAGATTCTCCAGAGAACCAAGTCCTTTTTCCTCCAT
Source organism: Pipra filicauda (assembly GCF_003945595.2). NCBI lineage: Eukaryota > Metazoa > Chordata > Aves > Passeriformes > Pipridae > Pipra > Pipra filicauda. The sequence goes on from NW_024103896.1 coordinate 169,148, forward strand.
ATGTGTGCATACATAGAAGGATGGAAAACATAAAATATGTATGTGGAATTACTGATGGACGAAGGCAAGATGACAATACATATAAGGAAGTTTGAGTGCATGGTGGATGCCAGAAAAGTAAACCCTTCATGTGTATAAATAGTAGGGAAATATTGACGTGAGTAGAGCTTGGTCTTTACAGTTTTATTGTTACTGTAATAGAAGAGACAGGCTCATGTTCTAAATGGAAATAGAAGATTCAATGCCTTTTTTTTTGTTTAGGTCAGGTAAAAAATGCTTGTCCATTTCATTCTTATCCTTTTTCCATCTTGCATCAAGTGTACAGACATACTCTCTGTATGACATGTGCTTATGTAAAGTTGATCATGGACCACAGGATTTCAGACAGTGAGAGGTGCTCATTTTTTGCATGAGGTGCAAAATTACAACTTTTCCCTGATACAGATCTTGACATCTGTCTCATAAGCTCACCACATGGGAAAGTAAGTCTCTGCCAGGGGGAAAGGGAATTTGCCATAAGATGAAGGCAGAAGCTGAGTGATAAAGGAGTCATTTAGAACTCTTCCTGCCTGATCCCAACCCTATACAGCTGCGTTAGTCCATGTTTTCATCTGTTCAGATTCTTTTGAAAAGTGCAGGCCCTTACACTGAAAAATGCTAGTGTTTCAACTCTAAAAGTTCAAATGTCATGAATTTGATCACAAATAAAACTGAAAAGCTTGGACTAGAAATAATGAGAAAATATTTGCAGTATTCTTTATCTGCCTTGCAGTTTTTGCACATTTAGAGAACACTTTTATCATCTCTTCCAGCCATACTTGAAACAGGGTCGGATACACGGTAGGGTCTTTTATTTTTTCTCAACTAAATACATATAGTCACTGTTTTGAGGACCTGCAGTTTTTAAAAAAACTCCAAAAGTCACAAGACTTAAAACAAAATAATAAAAATGGACAATGCTGGACCCTACAACGTAAAAGCTGTCCAAATTTGAAAAGATCCTGTTCAAAATGTATAGTAAGAGAAAGATGGGAGAACAAGCACAAGGGTCCCAATAATGAGGAAGCATAGTTACTTAGGAAGGAGACAAAAGCAAGCTTGGGATAAACAAGAAAAAATCTTGATTTTAATTACTCTGAATGCTCTGCAGGTAACTCATCCCTGCTTGACCTTTGAATGAATCAGATTTAAATTGCTCATCCTTTTCCTTACCTGCCTGTCAAAGCCTGCTTCTTCAAATGTAGTTGCTGCCCTGTGATTTTCCCCCGTGGTTTCCTCCAAGCTGTGCCTCATTGTTTTTGCAGAACTTCATTTGTTTTCTAAAATCTGGTATGTGATTGGATGCTCCTGATCCCTCATCCTGCAGGACCAAGCTGAATATGTTGCTGTTTAAGGGATACAGAAATAATATGATATGCATTTGCCTTGGTCTCCATATATTTGAATACATATAGAATATTTTAATACATATGCATAAAAATTTTCATAAAAATGTATCTAGTAATCTATCTAGCTCTAGTTATTTTTAAGTATTGCAATGGTGGAAAGTTCAAAATAATAATATCAAACAAATAGCCCCATAGGCAGTATATTGCAACAAATATACATTGAAATCTAGGGTCCTAATATCTTTAATGGAAACTACAGTGCACAAGGAAACTTATATATGACAGTTATATATGATAATTTATACAAGTAGCAAGACTTCTGAAGATGGTGTTATTCTCGTGCTTCTTAAAAATGGGAAAACAAACACTAATGAAAAATTAGGAGAGTGGAATAAAATATTAAACTTCAGCAGTTCACTCATTTTGTCTCATTCTAGAGCCTGGTATGAAAAATTTAAAACTTTGTGAAACATTTGAAAAAAAATCCCAATATGTTGCATTTGGTCAGATGAATCTGCATTTACATGTCCAAGTTTTAAATTTCTAAGCCTTGCAAAACGTTTCTGCTTCTTACAAAATCAGATTTCTTTTTCATCTTACATGAAGATACTTTCTGGTTCAGTTTGTTTTGGTTTTTTAATCAGTTCATCTGTTTCAGAAATACCGAAACAGACAAAGTACATGTTAGTGTGCAAAATCAGAGTACTTGTAAGTATATTTATCTATGTATATGTGTTGTAAGTAAAAAACATTTTAAAAGTATATTTACTCGTTTTATAAGAGTATATAAAGACAATTTCTTTGTACAGATTAAATTACATATAATTTAATTCTCAATCTGAAAAAAACTAAATATAGTTTCAAGAATTAAGTAATAGTTATTAAGCATATATTCTAATTTTGCTCCTAAGAACCTTTATTTTTAAATTATTTTTCATTAAATCTTGCAGCCATGGGGAAGCCAAGTGGTAGAAAGCTAAAACTGTGCCAAATCTAAAAAGAGAGGAAGGAGGAAAACACAGGGAATTACAGGCTCGTCAGTCTCAAATTTAACCTAGGAAAAACAATGAAACAGCTGGTATGAGGCTTGACTAATAGGAAAATAAAGAAAGACATTATAACTAATGGCAAGCAATATGGAATTATGGAAAACAGAGTTCTACTAACTAACTTGTTTAGATTAAAATTATATTCAGATGGATACAAATAATAATGTACTGTGATGTAATAAACTGTACAGAAATTTTCCTTTGAATTTTACTTGACTCTACAGAAGCAATTATTTAAGGCCATGGTAAATAGATGGGTAGATGCCACAAGTAGTCCAGAGGTCTTGGTTCTCATCCCATTCGCAGCCCAATGTTTTTAGTCATGTTCTATATAAGCAAAGCAAAGCAAAACAAAACAAAAAACCCCCCATAAAATTCTTACCAATCCATATGGAGGAAACAGAAAGATTGAAAAATTATAAATAATGAATGAGATGGAGAGTTATGTGGTTCTTTTAGTAAGTAGGGCATAAGTAAAGGCTTTTTGCATGGAGATAGAAAATTCTGAATGCAGGAAAAAAGAGTGAAAGCAGCATTTCTCCAAGGGGACTCTGCTTCTGAAACAGTGACTTTGAGAGACCCTTGGACACATATTTCCACCCTCTCAATGCCAGGCATGCCCCCCAGCTCCTGGTAGTTCTGGTAATTCCCCCTTCCCCGAGTGGCCTTACTGCACCAGGCATGGCTGTAACATGATCCAGTGACTAAAAATGGAAACTAAACCATAGAAAACAGGAATTAGACTCTCATTTTTAAACTAAAGTGTGACTAATCTTTGCAATATCACTTCAGTGCCTGTGACAGGTTCTCTGACAAGTTAGAATTAAGGCTGCTTGTAATTTAAACACCGAATTTGGTCAACAAATTCCTAGGGGTCTATACTGTGTAGTAACTCAGACTACCTTGTTACAGTAATACTTCCTCACTTTATAAATATGAATGATAATATTCTCTCTGTGTTTCTTAGAGCCCAGTATCTGGGAAACATGATTACATGGCATTTTCTTCTTCCATTTAAAAAAATAATAAATTGCATTAAAACTAGAATAAAGCTTAAGAAAGTAGAAGACAAATGGAGACTTCATACTTGTTATTTTAAACAAATCTTATAACTTCTAAGCCAATCTTAATTTTTTTCCCGTGCATTTGTTGAGAAATCAGAGACAGTTCCAGTTTTCTACTTCATCTATTGTGGCTCCCCCAGGCACTCGTACTGATGTGTTTCTGCAAAGAATGTGTCAGATTTATCCATGTGAAGGTAAAACTCTGATTTTCAGTGCAATACTATGTTTTTTTAGTTTGTATTAAAGAACAAATGTATGAAATTATCAGGTCTTGTCTTACTTTACTGCTCTGCTTAATGATATCAGGCTACTATTTTCCTACATTTTCCTATTACATTGGAGGATTGCCTTAAGTAAGACTTTGTTGCATAGTTGCTGCACTCTGAAAGTTTTTCTTGGAGTCACTTAGAAAAAGAATAAGGAGTTCTGGGCTGAGCTCTAGGCTGGTCCTTAGAGACTTGTTGACAGCATAAATACCCTTCATGTCTTTAGATTTAGTCTCCTTCTAAGTAGTACACTCCTGAAAGAATAGAAATTAATCAAAAAATTAATGATACTATAACTATAGTATTAAACTTTTAAAGCAGAAGTGAATTCTACTGTAAAGACTCCTTACTTATAGAGGAGTCTTAGCTACAATATCAGCAAAACTGGATATGACTCTTATTTTTCCATTATTTGTTGTCAGCCATTGTCTGAATTTCTTTAGTGCTGTGAAAGCTGAAACATTTCTTCTCCTGGAAAAGTAGTGACTGCCCTTTTAAAGCTCATGAATGGCCTCTCATTGGAACTGCTCTGCTGGTTATTGCTCCTCTCTTTAACATTTAGAATTAAAAATACATTTCTCAGAGAGAGTCAGCTCAGAAGCAGCCCTGGTGTTTGTCTTGCCTTTTTTCAGTTTCCTTTTTCTCCTCAAAATGTAACAGGTAGGTGACTAATAGAAGAACACAGCCTTTGTGCTATATGTGTAAGGCCATTAATTTGAGTCCCAGAGATGGATGGCTTTCCAATCCACTCTCCATTGTTGTACTGCATCCGTGATTACCCTGGAGAATAAAAAGAATGAAAAAGTAGCTCCCATGCCTCTCTTCTTTATTATTCCAGGCAGAGAGTATCATTATCAGCCTTAGAGTTGATATAAGAAGAGCCTTCAGGTTAGTGGAAGTACAAGTAGTGAAATAGCTAAGATTCCTTTTGGGCCTTCCCTCCTCCCATGATATCACCTGTATAGTTTATTTCAAATCACTTTTTCTATCTAGCAGTCAGCCATGATTCAAAAGTCTAGATTATATAAAAATAAATGATTAATAATAATGAAACCTGTGTTTTATGTAATAAAAAACCTCAAATCTAATATTTTCTAGTTTAACATACTATTTATTTGGTACTTATAAACAAGCTTATTATTTCCACTCCTATTAAATAAATTAATAAGTTAGGAAATTATAGACCATTAATAGCATGCCCATAAACATTCAATAGGGGAGTGGATTTCTCCAACAAACTGGATTTTCTTTGTCTTTTACTGATAATTTTATATAAACTAAATAATCAAATTTCAAATCCTTATCTTTGAATGAATAATTTTTCTTTTCATGGGAAGAAATTAAGAACTTGACTGCATCACCTCATTCCTAATTAACTAAATGGTAAGTAAATTCAAGAAGACAAAGTAAAATTATTCTTTTTGAATATACAAAATAAAGGAATTCAGAAAGACACTAGATTAATATAAAGTAGGAAAAAAAGTGGATACCTTCAGATTCTGCTCCAGACTTGTCTGCTGAAAGACAGAGTGCTTATGTCAAAATCTGGGAAATTGTGCACTCTGGGATATTCCAGCATTGATACAATTCCTACAGAAGAAAAAAAAGGAGCCTTTTATCTGAAACTACAATTAAGTGAAGCACAATTTAAGGACATGTGAAACAGTCTAATAAAAGATCATAATTGTTATAATGACATTTTTGCTTTGATATTATTGATTGAAATACAGTAAACTATGTTGTGACATCTAGTGTCCTTGAATTATCCTATGTACCCTGTTACTAATGAGAAAGGGCAAGATTTAACTTAAGCTTTAGACATGAGGTCTGAGCTAACTGTCTGTGATTACACTTCAAGTAGAGAAACACGCATTTTGAGTTATTCTGCTATCTTAGAGACTTCCTTTATGATGACATGAATTGCAATTTAGGTATCATTTTTCCCCCTGGTTATGAAGGGAATCCAGAGTGATAAATTGAGATTTGAACCCTTAAATTAAGGCAGATGAATCTTCCATAAAATAAATAATGAAATAAAAGTTAAATACTTTCTTCTTTGAAAGTGAAAACATATAATAGGTTTTATTGTCAGAGATTTTGACAGAACATACATACCAAGTAATGTTTCTGTTGGAACACTCTGACCAGTTGTATTATGGGCATTACTGTTAGTCTTTTTGTTCCCATACTGCCTGGTAACCTAGATCTAGAAGGAATGACACTAACATTAGCTGAGAATCTTGCTATGGAGCTTCTCACTTGTACAGGTGCCCCTGTGAAGGTGCACTCATTGAGCCTTATAGTGCTGATAGAACCACAGAGGAAGAACATCTTTTCTTCTAGGCTTGGTAAAGTGAGATCCCACATGGGCAACTGCTTCTTAGTGTGTTTATAATGGAGAGATGATACAAAATGCTAATCCATACTTCCCCTCTCTCAGGGGATATAATTTCCGATTGCTTGAATTACGAGACCAGAGTGATTGACATTCTACTTCTCATATACTGATGTTTTGCAAAAATATTCCCCTTTAACCTGACCTATTTTTCTGAGCCTCATAGTACTTTTGAAAGTAAATATTGTCATCCTGATCCTTCATTAACCAAGTCTTGACTATCAATGAGTATAAATGGCATACAGTGATAGGCAAGATCAAGTCCTTATTATTTCCTAAAAATCAAGTTAATCATGGAGTAATGAGTAAATGTGAGCTGTGGAGCATGCATCTGGGATGTCACTTTAGTTTGTTTCTAGGTTTCCTTGTGAAAGTCAGAATATTACCTCATTCCCCCCTCTTCCATATATGTCTTCTGTTTTTCTACGTTTTCAATACCATGTCATTCCACATACTTGACTGATTACACACTCTTTACACCCGCACTCTTCCTTTATGCTGTCTGTTACATTCTGCACCTGTATCCACAAATAAGTGTAAGGAGAATATGAGTCATAACGTGGTGTTTTTCAGTATTTTTCTGATGGATAGTTGAACTTGTCAGAAATGTTTTCATGACAAAATTACAGTTTTTGTCATGCCTTTCAGCCATCAGACTGAATGAGAGAGATTTGTCCACCTCTGCTGTGTCCTATTCAACAACAAGTTTTTAAAAATGGTGTCTTTCCAAGTGGCTTCCAATCACTTGGTTAACGTGACAAGAATTCAAAGTATTCCATAGTTTGAAAAGTATGATGGATTGGAAGTATGGGAAGAACAACAGCAAAATATAGGGCCTTTGTAGAGTTGCAAGATGGGACATGAGGCAGACAGCAGGGAAAAGTGGCTTTGCAAGTTGGATAAAATACTGGGAGTAACAGAAACATTGATGATATTGGAGAGATGTCAGACTGATTGTAGTTAGGGAATCTGTTTTGCAGTCATTCCTTTAACATGCTTTTTGATCAATATGACAGTCTCTGTATCATGTACATAAGCACCTACACTGGATAAGTACTATTTATGCATTAACTGAGGCAATAAATTCAGATTCTGTGGTTTTGGTTTTGTTGTTTGTTTTTGGGGGTGTGTGTGTTTGTTTTGGGGTTTTTGTGTTTTTTTTTTTTTTTTTTTTTTTTTTTTTTTTTTTTTTTTTTTTTTTTTTTTTTTTTTTTTTTTGTTTTTTTGGTTTTTTTTTGTTTGTTTGGTTTTTTTTTAATTTCTGTTCATTCACTTACATTAAAATCATCATATTTTATAGTTCTGTTTGTTGTTTACTGAAATAGGGAAAACTTCTCAACTCCCTTAAAAAATTCTTGGGTATTTAAAGTTATTTACTTCTATGCTGATGGAGATGGTAAGAGCCTTCTTTCATAATGTTATTCTATTTCTTCATAGCTTTAAATAAGTATGGTGCCTGCCTAAACTGGAGCAAGAGTCTGGAATATGATTTCACCGATGCCAATCAATATTTTTGGAGCATTAGGAAAGGGAAGAAAAGGTGTTCCAACTCACTGTCCTGTGATTTTGACACAGGACTTTATGGGTAGGCAGAAAAAAGTTTCCAGGGGGTAGTAATTTGACTTGAGCAAAACTTACTTTATCGGTTGTTTTTGAGAAGAATAAACTCCCCAATTTCTCAGTATGATCCAAAATGGTGTATTTTATTTACTCTTGAAGTTATGTAACTATTTTAATTGAACTCTTAAATGTTAGAACAGTTTATAAATGAAAATTCCTATTTAGAAGCACAAAGCGCAAAAGCTTCCCCCCAAAAATATCAGAATTAATACTGGAAAACCCTCACCATCATTGGTTATCTACTGAATTCGATCCATTTTCTGTTCCAGAACTATAAACTTGAGAGGTTTCCTATTTGTCAATGAAATATCACCATTTCCATCTTAAATAGCCAAGGGAACATTAATCACCAACTATTAGGAAATTAGAAATTAAAACAGTCAAGCTAAGAGATACCTAAGTCACAACAGTCCAAATCTGAGCCTTTCCCCTTCATGGGAACCATAATTGACAGCTTCAGTGGAAGGGAATAAAATCCTGAATTATTCCTCCATCTTTGGCTGAAAACGGAACTGTTGTGGAAAAGCTTCATTGAAAGTGCTTATTCTGCAGTCATGTCTTGGAGGCAGAAGGGAGCCAGAATTTGGAGATTGGGACCTTCCAAGAGCATTATACATTGTGTTTGCTTTTACATGTAAATTTTTTTTCTGCATCTGCCTGCATCTTTTATTTTTCTTTTTAATGAACCTATCAATTAGGCAGATAAAGCAAAACTAGCATAACAGAAATAGTGAAATTTTCAAATTCTTTAGTAGGGGTTATATTTCCTTAGGGACTTGGTGTTAAACCTTTCTAGCTTTCAGAAACAGAAAGATTATTAACTATTTCTTGCCTCCATCTAGCCATGTAAGTTTTTCCCTGTGCAAGAACTGGAGTCGTAAACTCACTGAATCATAACCGGTAAAGGATAAATATTTTAAGGTCCTCAGCTGTGATGGCTCTGCTCTTGTGACTGACAGCTCCATGTATCTGTGGCCAGCAAAAGATGGATGCATGTACTTTTCTGCTGAGTGTCTTCGTAGAAGTGCATGGAGATGAAACAGAACTGGGAAAGATTGACAGTGGTTTACTAAATATTAAAACTACCTTGAAAAGCTGTGGGGAAATCTGGATCTAACTAAAAGTATTTAGAACAGTTCCTCTGTGACATAATGAAGCCAGGATTTATCTTGTAGAAGGCAGAGGAGACTGTTTCCTTGCTATAAAACTTTTATTTTATTCTATAAATTCAATTGTAAAGATACACGTTTTCCCTTCCATTCTATAGCAACATCCAAGAACCACAGAAAAATCTTTTTTTTTCTTTTTACTTTCATTTTCTAGTTTTATCTGCTCAGACTTGGCAATGCTGAGCACAGAAATAAAATATAAACCAACTGGAAATGTTGAAAATGACCAGAGAATATTAATAAAAATATTAACGACCTGAATCTAAGGTCTAGCATTCTCTCATTTTTTTGTCAATGTAATTATTTTAGGGTCTTTCAGCATTACTGTGGTCATCAGGGCCCAAGACCTTCTGCACAGGTCACACTGTACAATCTCATCTAGGATGTCCTTCAGTCAAAGAAGATGTTCTGTTAAACCTTTGTTGTTTTCTGGATGAATTCCTATGTCAGTCACAGTTTTTGTGGGTGACTCCTTAAGAAGGGGGTTTAGGGATATGTCACCCTTCAAGTAGCATCAAGTACTCATAAGCTTACAGAGAAATATAGTGGTTTTATTAGTTTTGACCACCACATTGTCATAAAATTGCCACACTCCCACCCTCACACTTCTAAGAACACGAAAACTGCACTGAAGGCAGTAATCACACCTTCCCCATTAAGGTCAAAATCACTGCCAAGCAGATAATTCCACATAACAATTTAGTTAATCAAGTTTCAGGGAGAGATGAGCTGGCAGGTCTACTAAGGAATCAAGAAAGCCCAGTGGTTCCCTAATTTTCTATAATAAATGTTGCTGTTTTCTTAGACGTACAAATTCTGATACTGGACAGCTAATATATGGCATGAACTCAGGAGCTGGGTTTGCCATAAAAAAAGCACTTTTATTAGCTGCCTAATATACTTCAGTATAGAGATTCTCAAGTGATTCAATAGATTTCCCAGCAGACCTGCTCAGAGTCCTGACATGGCTTCCTATAAGGGTCCTTTTACATAGTCTTTATGCCATTTAATTTGCACTCTCAATTTAGTATGGTTTCCTCATATCTCAAATTAAAAGAACTGTGTTTTATTTAATATCTCAAATTAAAAAACTGTGTTTTATCTCTCTGCTGAATTTAAACTATACGGAATCACTTAGCATAAACATGCAGTTAAGGCAATAAGGTTCTTCTCTTCAGGCTAGTATCAATGTGTAAAGTCACAAATAATGAGTGCACATAGAATGTGTGATGAAATAATGAATTGAGAAATAATCTCGAATAATTGTAAAAGTGGAAACTCTCATACTGTTCCCAAAAGTTTTAAATGTGTTGCAGTAAAGATAGTTGAACTGATTTTATCCTTATACCTTCAGTTTCATACTTTGCAGAGAAAAGGAAGAGCAGAATCCAGTTCACAACTGTGTTTAAATCACTGAAACTCAGGATGTGCAAGATCTGAATCAAACCTTTCTTGATTGAGAGTTCCTAGTTCCATACCATCTGTTAGGTTCAGCATTTACCAGTCTGAATTAAAGAAATATACTGCTAAAACATTCTACTAATATATTGATTAATGTGGCATATATTTTGGATAATTCAGACTTCTTAGAAGGCCTGTGTTTGTTTCAGGTCATAGAACAGAGGACACTTTCTAGTGATAGGAAAAGCTTATTCTATCTTGCCTGATATTTAAACAAATAAATTGACTTCAGAATACACAAATATAAAAATATGAGACCAGAAGTTGATCTCCTTTGCAGAGTATACTCATTCGTACATGTACAGTATGCTGGTCCAGCATGCAGCATATTAGAATCAAGGTATGTGCATCTGCTTGAATTTACCTCCCAAAAGGAGTTTCTTCAATGTCTTTTGACTTGATGTTAATTCAAACATGTTTTTTAGATAAAATGTAATGGCCTTGTGTATAGATGTAAAATATATATATGCATGTCTGTGTGTGTATGTATGCCTGCTTGTAAACCTGCAAAATAAATATTGTAAATTACAGACACTTTTGTTAGTTATGTTAAAATTGGTTATACACAGATGTAATCATAGGAACATAATTTTTTGAAATAATGAGTTAGTTGGATTTTTAAAATTATTATTATTTTAAAGAAGACTATGTTTTGTCAGATTATAGAGAAGTAGGTGTCAGTCTCCTCCCAAGTAACAAGTAAAGGGACAAGAGGAAGTGACCTCAAGTTGTACCAGGGGAGGTTTAGATGGGATATTAGGAAAAATATCTTCACAGAAAGGGTTGTCAAACATCAGAATAGACAATCCAGGGAAGTGGCCGAGTTGCTATCCATGGAGATATTTAAAAGACTTGTTGATGTGGCACTTAGGGATATGGTTTAGTGGTGGATTGGGTGGTGCTGGGTTAACAGTTGGACTCAAAGATCTTTTTCAACCTAAACAATTTTATGATTAAAGCAGAAATTATATCTTTAGTGGATAGTTCTATTATGGAACCTACCTGTAAAATAAATATGAACACTGAAGTTAATAATTTTTTCAGTGCTCAAGCTAAAAGGAAGTGTCTCTAGCTTTTAGATGAAGAAAGAAATGTATTTTTTTTAAAGTTGACCAAATAAATTTTTTCCTGAATATACTGAACAGGTTAAACTGTTTGTTTCCATAGAAACAAAGATTAAGAGGAAGATCTTTAAAAATCATCACCTTAAGTGCATATAACAAGCAAAACTGAAAAAAAACAGAAGTGAAAAATTATTCAAAAATGTGATACTAAGTGACATTAAAACTTCATCCACTTTTACCAAAAAGTGTCTACCATTTTGTGGAACTAATTTAAAATTAAATTCCCTTGTCTTTGTTCCAATTTTAATAAAGTTTGCTGATATACATATTTCAGAAACATATATAGTCTTATCTGCAACTTCTTCAACTTTTTTGATGTATTCTTAATACATTAATAGTAAGTACTTCCAGATCATTTGGCATCTATTTTTGTCCATTATACGTCAACTATGTAGTTTTCTGGATAGGGGTTGTATACAGAGTCAAATGAGTATTTCAAGTTGGAAGATCTGTTAGAGCTTCCTCTTTTCAGGCTGATTTAGAAATTCTATAATTTTACAGTATCTTATAGCTTTCATAAGAAGAAAATTCTTCCATCTACAGTTGGGCTTAACGGATCTATTAAAAATACACACAAGAAATTAGAGAGATCAGAAAACATTGCTTTCCTGGTCCTGTAAAAATCTGGGTTTTAAATTTTGTTGAGTTACACTGCTTTTAAAGAACTGCTGTCACCCTTTTTTACAACAGTCATTTAGACAGATTTTTTCCTTGTGCTAGAATGACAGCTGAACACAAACGATTTGTCTGAAGATCTCTCTAGTCCACCATCAGAAAGATTAGCAAAGCCCTCCACCAATAACACCTGCAGTTGAAAAGCACTCTTAAAGGGACATTAACGGAGGTTGAGGAATTGAGGGACACTGAGAAGAATATTTACTTTCTCCAAATTAACATGCTGCCTGAACATATACGTTCAGATATCTTGACTGCAAGGTGAAGAATACCAGAGTGGGAAGAACTGTTTTTCCTCCCATGAATACTGCAGACCAAGAAGATTGCTACTAGGAAATTATGTAGTTCAGCATCTTGTAAGAGCAGGTATGCTATAGGCAGAAAGTTTGAACCCAAGTAACCATTAAGTTCTGTTATCAATACTAAAAAATCATAGAATCATAGAATCACAGAATATTGCGAGTTGGAAGGGACCCACAAGGATCGAGTCCAACCCTTAGTCCTGCACAGGACCATCCCCAGTAGTCACACCATGCCCCTGAGAGCATTGTCCAAGTGCTTCCTGAACTCTGTCAGGCTTGGTGCTGCGACCATTTCCCTGGAGAGCCTGTTCCAGTGTCCGACCACCCTCTGGGTGAAAAACCTTTTCCTGATATCCAACCTAAACCTCCCCTGACTCAGCTTCATCCTATTTCCTCCAGTCCTGCCACTGGTCATGACACTGAAAAGATTGGTACCTGCCTGTCCACTTCCCTTCAGAGGAAGTTTAGACTGCAATGAGATCTCCCCTCAGTCTCTTCTTCTCCAGGCTGAACAGACCAAGTGACCTCAGTCTCTCCTTGTATGGCTTCCCCTCCAGGCTGAGGAGCCATTCAGGTGCTTAACGTACCAACCCAGTGCTGCTTTAGCTGTCTGAAAGCCCAATATCCTGTGATCCCAACATCCTTGAATACCCTCTAGTGTAGATTATGAACAATCTCTCAGAATATTAATCAATATGTTGTTTTGCTTTATGCTGGAGAAATTGTTTCTAGGTTTTTAATTATGATTAAGTATATGTCTAACAAGTGGTGGAGTACTTCTAAATGAGAAATTAAGAAATTCCCAGTTGTAATCAGGTGAAATTCACATGGTAATCCACTTCAGACAGGAATCCTCAAGCAGAATGCATTCAAACTCTCCTAATTATTCATTGTTTTTATTATCGTAGCTTAAGCTTGGAATTCTTGAATGAGCAGACATTCTAAAATATGTTAACATTCTAATATTCTAAACATACAATATTATAAAATAAAATATTATAAAATACTATAACATCCTAATATTCTTACTAAACTTTTTCCTGAAAATTCGTACTTGTATACAATAGTGTTATAAAAATCTCCATATTATGAGTGGTGCAATGCAAATACATAGATACTTTTTTTATATGTTCTTGAAAAATAGAATAAATATATAAATACATGACTAGTATTCACATTGTTTAGTTACAGAAATTTAAGGCTATGGAGTTGTGATCAATACAACACAATACAATCACCAGTCCTAGCTATATTGATCTCTGCTTTTACAAATCTGCTTGCTCACACTGTGACTGTCTGCCTTGTAATCTGACTTCACCTGCATTATTTGTATCAGAGAAAGGAAAATGAGGTTCTACAGCACTGAGACTTATCTCACCATGAAAATGCAACATCAGCAGAGTGTACACTGGCGTCTGAGAAATATTCTCCGTCCCACAATTTCAACGTAGTTTTAAACTCCTTACATAGCAAATAGAATACAGTAAAGCTCAGGTGGTGTTCTAGGTCAGTTTAGTAATACTCCAAAATTTTCTGTTACCTTTAATGGGGTGTTAAGCTCTAGCTAAAATGTTTGTCCATCTTTAATACAACTACTGAAGGCACCATTATATTTCAGCTTTTATTAGCATTATTTATAAGAAAATTAAATGTTTTTGCTTCAGTTACAAGCCACCCAGTAATTTAATTTGAAAAAAGAATTAAAAAATATTTCAAAAATTATTTAAATTGTCTGCATCAATAGTGTGTTTCCCTTATTATATTTGAAATAGAGAGGAGATGTAGAACACTTTCCAGTTTCTAGACTGTCACTGAAGTTTAAATTAAGATGGCATCATTGGACGATCTGTTGTAGCTTCTTACTATAACATATGACACCCCATTGCATTTTATTTAATTGCCCCTTTATTAAGCATAATAAATTACGATTTATTTATGTCTTGTCTTTTAGTAAGTGCTTTGGTCTCCTTGGAATAAACCCTTTATTTCAATTATTCTGTTACAGACCAGAATATCTACCTGTGAAGTAGTTTAGTCAATTTAACTAAAACTGATGAACACTCTCTTTTATTATTATGTTGCTTTTGAGTCTCCAGATAGTCTTTGCCAGTACTCCACACTCCATCTGAAATTCAAGTAAACATCTAACTGCATCTTTCCATCTTTTAGGAAAATGATATGCATACACTGAACTTTCTCTAATACCTTTGTCTCCACAGTAAACAGAAGTAAGACTTGTTTTACTCATTCCTCATAACAAAAGTATTAATTTGACCACTACTATTAAGAATCCCAGCCTTTACACAAAGAGAGCTTTTTTTTTTCTTGAGGCTTCAGCACAAGCTTTCAATATTACTGATGCAAATAGGACAGATAGAAAGAACACTTGTATTGCTAGTGACACCTGCATCTAACTGGCATTGCATCTTTCCTTTCTTTTTTATCAGTCCTGGAGAGTAACATAGTGTCTCATCTACAGAGTTGATCCTAAGGAGAAGATAAAGTCATTGATGTTCACAAATACTTGTGATTAATCTGCATGGGATAGCAATGAAATCTAAAATCATGATTTTAGGTTTGCATTAATTCAGTTCAGGTTTTTACTAAACTATAGCTTGATGAGTGCTCATTATCTATGCTTATATTCATTAATATTCTTTCTTGTGCAGTGTGAGAAGCTGGTAACTGGATTATATTATAATACATACAACATATTTATATCCACATTTTTCTTCCTTAAAATAAGTTTTGTCAGATGATTTTTTTTCCTCTGCACCAGGCTCAGATATAAATACTCAAATCTTAATAGCAGAGTTACTTCAACGTCTGTAATATAAACCTGTAACAGAAAAGTCCTTCTTGTGCTTTTTGAAAATAATGTTGATATTTGTCCCAGAGAAGAGATTTTGGTGAAGAAGCCCAACACAATATATTCAAATATGGCATGAGTTGTTCAGCCTGGAGAAGACAAGGCTCCAGGGAAACCTTTTTGCCTTTCAGTGCTTAAAGGGAACTATAAGGAAGATCACAGAATCATAGAATGGTTATAGTTGGAAAGGATCTTTAAGATTATCTAGTTTGAACCCCCCTGCCATTGGCAGGGACACTTTCCACTAGAACAGGTTACTCGGAGCCCCATGCAACCTGGCCTTGAGCACTTGCAGGGACGGGGCATTCACAACTTCTCTGGGCAACCTGCACCTGTGCCTCACTCCCCTCACAGTGAATAATTTCTTCCATATAACTAATCTACCTACCCTCCTTCAGCTTAAGGCCATTCTTCCTTGTCCTATCACTCCATACCTTTGTGAAAACTCCCTCTCGAGCTGCGTTGTAAGCTCCTTTTAGGTATTGGGAGGTGATAGAAGGTCTCCCCAGAGTCTTCTCTTCCCCAGGATGAACAGCCCCAGCTCTCTCAGTCTGTCTTCAGAGGAGAGGGGCTCCAGCCCTGTGTTCAACTTAGAGTGTTCAACAATGAGTCCAGACCCTCATCTGACCTCATTCCAACAGGTCAACATCTTTCTTGTGCTAGGTCTGTTGCAATAGAACAAGGGGTAATTTGAGAAGGGTCAATTTAGATTAGATATAAAGAAGAAGTTTTTTATGATGAAGGTGATCAAACATTGATACAAGTTGCCTACAGATGGGTATCAGATGCCTCATCCCCAGAAACACTCATGGTCAGGCTGGACTGGGCTCTGAGCAACCTGATTTAGTTGAAAATGTGTGCTGTTGGACTAGATGAGCTCTACAGGTCTTATTCAACCTAAACTATTCTATGGTTCTTTGATTAATGTAAATATGCAGAGCAGCAATCTGCATGCTTTTACACAGTCCTACAAAAAGGGATAAAAAGCATGAAAATGGTGAAAAATAAAAACTGATAATTGCTCTTGCTTTGATTTGTTATCTTTATAAATTGACAGGCTAATTATTTGTACCTATTTCCTTTGAAATATACATACTTGAAAATAAAGTTATTTTCAAAATGTACATTTAAATAGCAGCATAATAAGACACCAAAAAAAGACAAAAAAAATGGCTCATTTAATAAGTGTATAATCATTAAAAAGGAGAGATGAATTTTGTAACAGGTTTTCATGTGGTCTTTTCACAGTATGATAATAAAAAAATTGAGAAAACCCAAATGTAACAGTATTTAAGAGCATGGAAATTTGCCTCTGAGAAAAAGCATATCTCACCTATACCTCCTATATTTCTCATCCTTTTTGATATCCCAAATCTTCTGTGTATCAAGACCTGCAGTCCTATATGCCTTTTCTGTGCAGCCAAACTTTCTGAAACTAGCAACTTGCCAACTAGCAGTTTGGCAAAGGTCACAGTTCCCAGACTGTGAACCCACAATTGAAGTTGGGTGGATTTACTATTTAAATACATTAAATAATTTTGATATCTCAACAACCAAACTCCAAAGTGGCTAAATGATATCTTCCTCAGACGCATCTTGCTTTTTTCAAACTGGTACTAGTACAATTCTTATAGTGGGCCAAGTCTAACAATAGGTTCCACAAATACCTCATGTGACTATAGCACTCAATGTATCATGCCTCCTCAGTATTCCTTGGAGGACTTTTATGTAGTAAATATATGCAACCATAAAAATAACAAAGAAAGCCCTGCTCCCATTTTTGCCACAACTAGTAGGACAATGCAACTCTCCTCCCTCACCCAAACCCATAGTCTAGTACCCCAAACTCTGCAGGCATTATGAAACTAAATGATTCAAGAGTTTTACGCAAGTCTAAGTGGATTAAAATTCCATGGTTTTCTATTGCATAGTGAGTATTCTAGTTAGTTAAATTTGTATGGTCAAAAATACTATACTTGCAACCTTTTACTTTTCTGAATGTTACACTTCAATCTGCACATTATGCATTGATTGGAGTCATATCTATATTCTATGGATCTATCAAGATTTTTTTGTCCAGAAAAGTAAATTTGTATGAAGATATAGATAAACGTCAAACTTAAAGAAGACAGTGGAGGAAAATGAAATGTCTAATTTTGATATATATTATTTGATAGTAACCACCAGTTGGTGCCATTAATTTAACCAGAGATCTTTCTTAGCTACTCTAGTTCTTTGTTATGTGAGTTGCTGTAAACAGAAGGAGAATTTTTGTGTACCTTACTCTCTGTAAATAGAGTTAATTCTTCTAGATGTCACAGTTCTGTTATGCTGTTATTTAGAATTCAGGCCAAAATATATTTGATATTTGAACACATATTTTAATGTATAACTGTAGAATAAATCCTCCTACTTTATTTTTACCTCAGTAATATTTCTTCCTTATATTTTATCTTTTATAGCTAGTACTTTTTAACATATTATCTGAAGTAATGTGATTTGGATCTCTCAAAAACAAAGATAATATTATATAATCACATATGACTTTTTAAAACCTATAGTTCATTACCACTTGTTGAAACTTCCAAAACTATAGCACTTCTATTTCCACAGAAAGTGTCCATTATATGCTGGTGTTTGTATAAGAGTCATATGATGTGATTTTTCCTGCTGCTTCTAAGGAGGAGAAAGGATCTTTGGATTGTCAAGCTCATGGAAATCCCCACATACAGATATATATTTTAGAATTCTTTATAATCTTCATATTGTTTGGCCACTGCAATACCATCCTGAGTGTGCACTGGAAAACAACATAACAGAAAGTGCTCCATGACCTATAGGGTTTTCTTGATAGTTTGTCATGCTGAATAAGGAAAAATATGTAGTAGAAGTGAATAAAGTCAAAGCAATTTGTGAAATTTGAAATAATGTTCCCTATGTATTGTATTTACCCACTTGGAAAGCCTCTTTTTGTCTAGTTTTATGACTTGTGTCTGTAACAGCTGAGAAGATCAAAATCTTTAATTGACTTTTTATCTAAACACAACCTTCATAAAGCTAGGAAATACTAACCCATTTGTGGAGGGTTGTCCTTGGCTTGATGTCAGGTGCCCACCCAAACACTCTATCACTCCCCTTCCCAGATGGACAGGAGAGTAAGATGGAAAACAACTCGTAGGTAGGGATAAGACAGTTTATTCTAGGAGAAGCCAGGTGAGAGCTTGCACACACAAAAGTGAAGTGAAAGATAACACAATGTATTCTCTACTTCCCATCAGCAACAATGGTTGGCCACTTCCAAGAAGCAGGGCTTCAGCACATGTGACATTTCCTCAGCAGGCAGCCATTGGAGACAGTTAATGCCTGCCTTCCTGCTCCTTGCCTTAGCTTTTATATGTGAGCTGATGTCATATGGTATGGAATATCCCTTTGGCTAGTTTGGGTCAGCTGGTCTACTTGTGTCCCCTCCCAGGATCTTTCCCTCGATTGAGGAAGGAATGTTACAGCACTGATGCTGTGCTCAGCAGGAGCCAAAACACCAATGTTATCAACACCCTTCTAGCTACCAATGCAAAGCACAGCACTGTGAGGGCTGCTGTGGTGAAATGTTCAGCCAGACACAATACATCCATTTTACAGGGAAATCAGTAGAGAACATGTATATTAAATGACACGACTATGCAATATAGGACACCAGAGATGAACCAAATCTGGAATGCTTTCACTCCTGAGACCATTGTCTTATTTCTTTGTAACAATTTTCTTTGTTTCTTTTTCTGTACAGGCTATTCTGCACAGTTATCTATTATACAGATTTGCAAAGCCACACCTGTGATTCTGAGAGTTCAGTTTATTAATGGTACCCACTTACGTGTGGGAGCAGTATGCTGCAGTCACCTTATCCATTTTCTGTATCTGACCTGGCTCATATTTTATACAAATTACAAGCGATGTATGAGGGCTGCAAGAACATATGGTTAATTATTTTTTCAAGACACTCTATCTTTTCTCATAGAGTCATTCTTCACCTGCAGCAGGAACATAAGGACTCTTATTGCTGTATTTCTTCATAGGTGGCATTCATCAATTCTGCATTTTATTTTTTACCCTTTACATTTATTTTGTTTGTGGATTCTTAAACATTCTACATGAATTCCACTTCTACCTATTTGAATTACAGACCCTATGCATCTATGGGTGAAAGAAATTCACATACAGTACTATCTTTAGACATCTCCAGCACAACAGCATTGAATCTACCTCTTTGCAACAGATGTGATTCATTAGACCTATCTAATGCATGGCATAAACTCCCCAGATGGCGCAGACATGGCTAAGACACATAAGTAGAATAAGGAATGAGTGGCCAGAAATTCTTCAAACTGGAATTTGAACTCCTCATAGTGTGGTATTAAAGCTATTGTTGAACTCTTCTTTCCTAATATTCCTTGTGTAATTTCTCTTACTTATTTGCCACTTTTTTTCACTGGTAAAAAATTATGTGGATTAGTTCTACATACTGCTAAAGACCTATCAATCCATTAACTATATCATGTACTTATGTGGAAAAGGCACATATTTCCATCAAAATAGTGGAACCTTGTGTTCAGTCCATCCAGACAACCTCATTAATACTGTGGATATTTCTCTTTAAAAAATCTGTGCCATCCTCTTTCTTTCTCCCAACTATTTTTAAATTTTCAGATTGGAATGCAGCCAACAAACACATACCACATTTACTATCTTAGAACACATATATGCTGGTTGGAAATGTTTAATTAGTATAATTTTTGATAGAAACGACAGATGAAAAAAGCCCCACAACACAACCTTAATCAGCTTAAGTCAACCTAGAATATTTTTAAATATTTTGTGCTATTTGTCTTCAAGAGGAATATGCAGCTGAGTTTTCACATCAGGCTACTGTCTTTTTAACATATTGTGTTTAGCTATCTCTTCTCCCAGAATATGGTAAGTAAGGAGAACACAATAATTCGAGATGGGTTCTGGGATACATGATTAGCCATTAAGCTTCAAATTTTTGGGGCAGTATTACAAAAACGTAATTTTTCATTGAATTTAACTGAAATGAAATTAAGTAAAGTCAGCTAATGAAAACAAATTGAATTTTACTTCATTTCCCATTTGGAAATGTCAAAAAATATCACATTGACTTTTTTTAAATCTCCATCCATTCTGGATCGTTTAATCTAGAATTTTTAAAAGAAATTATTCATTAAATGAAAAAAGAGGTCAACTCTCATTATTTCATTCAAACCCTTAAATCATTAATAAATTATTCAGGATGAAATTTTCCTCTTTTTTAGAACTGTTATGTATGAATCTCTTTTCTAATTATATATTAAATCCTTCAGACATTTCCTTAGTATCCCTCCTGGTATAAAGATACTGTCAACCGTGTTTCATTTCTTACATTGATTGAGGCAGGGACCCTCTGGTATTAAAAGTTAAATCATTAGAAAGTGAGGTAAATGATAGTTTTACATTCTGTCTTAATTCAGGCAATTCTGACTTTGGATTAAGAAAAAATACAGAGCTGCTACAGCTGATCTGGTCTCTGTACCTCATTCACCACTAAAGTTAGCAAGATAGGGCATACTGATAATAATTTTGCTTCACTGAAGTTGTCTCTTGACTGTAGATGTTGCCAAGTCCTTTTAGTCTTTCCTGAATACTGGCAAAGTTTGGAAGTGCTTGACAGTGACCTGAGACAACTTTGAAACTGCAGAATGACTACAGAGCAGTGATGAAGGAAAATATCTATGCATCATGATATCAACGCCATGTGACATTTCTGCAGAGTTTTATGATACCTATTATACTGCTTCTCTTTTTTTTCCCCCTAATATCAGGAACAATTTTTTAACAATTTCTGTTCTTAACACAAAAGCAAATTTAAAATGTCTTCTTATGTCGATCACTGTTCTTTAATTGAGATAGCGCATCTTTCCAGGAGACTATTATTAAAGTGGTAGAGTCTACTAATCTACCATACAAAATCCTTTCTCTTGCAGCTTCTGGACTCCTTGAGGGCTTGTTTGCCTTAGAGACCACTGTTATAGGTGAGACCTTTTGCCGGAGAATATCGAGAAAGCAAACAAACAAACAAAAATTCACCATTCATATAGCATAAAAGTGATGAAACTTTAAGGGTACTTCTCAACCTCAGGAAAAGGTCTGTTTGTTTGGAAATGTGCATTGGCATAAACGTGATACTTTCTAATAGGATTGTTCAGTTCTGCCAACTGCTCATCTGATCTTAGCTTCCCTTTACTTGGTGGCTCCCAGGCATGACCCTTGACCAGCCTCCATCTAATTTCAATCTTTTCGGTCCCAGTCTTCCCTGAATTCCATGTGTCCTGGTCCAATTAGTAAAATTTTATCTTTGTTGACAACATTCTTTATTCCCCAACATACTAGGTAACTAAATCTGTCTCCCTACTCTTCACACATCTGGCTCTTCTACTTTCTGTATTTAAACCAGATTTCTCCATTTCTTGGGCTCAGAAAAACAAATGCTGGAAGAACGGAAGAGAAAGATTTCTTACTCTCATACAGCACAAACTCACCCCTGCTGACTGTCTAAGCTGACCTAGGCCTAAGGTTTTAATAAAAAAATATGAACTGAAACTTCAGTTGTCGTAAGTAAAACTCAATTGTTGACGTAAAAGGATGCATCTGCTCCATAGTTTTCTCAGTCCCAAGTTTCTGTGGATGATAGTTTTGCAACCAAAATGTTTATTAGTTTGATTCACCATAAACAAAATGATGAATGTGAGGTTCAAGATCTGTTTTGACTTGCCTCTTCTAGAAAAGCTTAGCTTCTGTCAGGCATGCACTGTGGAATGTCCCCATCCAAAGGCTTGCCTAAGCAATGGGTTACTGCGCAAGCTATACTCTGCAATCATCCTCAGCAATAGCTGGTGCTTGGAGGTTCTGTACACTAAACTTAATACCTTTCATTTGGCTATTAAATCCTTAAGAAATTTCTCTCCTCTTTTCCTAAGATGGCTTTGTAATGGAGTTGAAATCAACATTGAAAATTATTATTACTATAGTTTACGAGAAAGAAGTTTGATCATCAGTAGTCCCAGTGAAATGAAGGATTCTATACAGTTATCAGTGCTTAGCCATCAATGTGCTTGGAAGTATATTAAGCAGAAAGACTATTCTTCAGTCTGCATGTGAGTAACAATTTTTCTAACATAGATATTTTTGTTTATCTTGAAAAGGTTCTAAATTGTAATTTGAATATGTTACAAAAAGATACACTGTCCGCTGACATGATTTGTTAGGATTTTAGGATTAGAAATAAAATGATTGGTGGAAAGACTGGTTTTGTAAGGACTTTTGAGTTTGAAAACAGAACCAACTAATAGGGAAAAAGACTCAATGATCCCAATTGTTGTACTTTAATGATGTACCTGAATATTCCACAGTATTGTATTTCACTCATTCCTAATTTCCTGCAGCATATATCACTTTGCTAAAGTACCTGAGCAGGAGACAAAGAACTGCAAAATTAGACATGGTGTTGGATAAACTGTGTCTATACTGCTGGATAGTCTGTATCTGTAAGTACCTGTGTGACAGCAACATGGTAAGATTGCTGAGCTGAGGGTTGGGGGACAAGTAAGAAGCTGTGTGGAAGAAGCTGGAGCCAGGGCCAACCCACTAGAAGAATGCAAAAGTTTTGCAACTTATGTACTATCTAAGCAGACACTGGTAGATGTATCTTTCATCTCTACCTGCCATGGTTCCTGTTGCTACAAATTTGCATAACCTAAGGGGAGGATTTAAAAATTAAATATTTTTTTCTTAACAGTGACTACTTTAGATATCTCCTAAGTGACTTGAAACGGATAGGAAGCAGAAAAAAATACAGTTTCCAAAGTAACAAATTCTACCTGCATTTCTGCACAACTGCATGTTTTTGTGCCAGATGCCACATCCTGTATTTGGAACAGTGCTGCTGCAAGTTTGATTATAACAGAGGTTGTATTTTATTCTTAGCCTTACCACATGTACAATCTTTGTATTCCATCAGGTCACAAAACAAAATTGCTTTTCACTGTCTGTTGTTTATTCAACCTTTCAGAAACCTGCCATTTCTTACCATTTTCCTGCCTCCATTCTGGATATACAGGTATAAACAGCACATCTTGAAAAAGAGGTAGAAAGGAACAAAATAAGTAACAGAAGAAACTGGGTTTAGTAGAACAGTTAATTTTATGATGTCTGTGAATTGCAATACTTTCAAATGTTTGCCTTAAATTAAAAAAAAAAAAAAGTGGTTTCTTAGTTTTTAATGTAAATCTTCAAACTTTGAAAAGACTACATATCACCAAATCTCTGTGACAAAACTGCCTTGCATCCTTTAAAACACATGTATCTTTGTGTGTAAAAATGGCCCATTTTTCCTTGGTTATCCATTCATTTTAGTTCTTCTAATCATCACCTTGTGTCTTGCCTCTTTGTGGGTTGTGTCCTGCTTTCCTCTCCCTTAGCGTGATGTATAGTTCTAGCAAGAGAAAGGTCAAGTTGTGATCAGGAGAAGCATAATAACTTCACATATCAATGTACATTTCTTCTCTCTTGACAAATGATCACCATTCCTCCTGAAAATTCCCTGCACCACATGGTCCCCTTTGACCTCTTGGTCAATAAATAATGCATTCTCTCTAAAGTAATTGAACTACCTTATTTGGCTGCAAGATCCCTTATACAAGAAAGTGTGATACATAGGACAGGGAAAAATTACGTTGTGGAAAGACTCCAGTTTTATTTTAGCTTTTGGATGAAGAAAGATTCCTTTGAATTTTGACATTTTTTTCTCGCTACCCAATAACTTGACCTAAACCAAAGTAAAATAGTCAGCATTTCATAGACTAAATGAGATTGTTTCTTTTTAAGGATACCTGGAGAAGCGTCTGGAACAAAAAGGACTATAATCAGAACAGGAGGGAGTGCCAGGAGGGGGAGGCGAGTGTCTGTTTTATTATTGCAAAGTAACTTGGGAGCTGTACATTCATAATTTATTGTGTCAATCAATAGCAATTTGTTAGCTGTCTCACCTCACACACACAACCCCCCAAAACGGAGCTCAATATTAGACCTAACTTGCAAGTTCACAACAACATTGACAAGACCTATACACATGCTACAAGATACAGTATTCCATAGGGTTTAGGACCCATTTTTGGATTTGAGGAGAGACTACAGGAGACTGTGGAGGTTGTAGAACATAATTTTTCACACTTTAAATTCAATTGTAAGATGAATCAGGGAGGTAGGTGACACCGTAAGGTTGCTGTCTGCTTTCAAAGAAATTGTTCCTCCAAATATGTAACTTTTTCAATTTTTTTGAAGAACAGGATCAAGGTCACAATAAATAAACTGCAAAAGCTGATCTGTTGTCTTCTTGTATTTTGAGTTATTTTGGTATTTTGTTCCTGTGAAATGGAACCTAGATTTTAAATCCTAGAGTTTCTCATGGATGTATTTCAGTGTTTTCTAAAGAGATCCTTGACCAAATAAGCACTAGTTGTTTTCAACTGTGGATTAATAAAGTGTTTTGTCTGGAATTAATACACCATATTTCCTACAGCATGGTACTGAGTAGTTCAGGAACACATAAATCACACTGAAACAGACTGTGATGCAATCACACGTATCGTTTCATGATAGACTGCTAGGCTATAACTGAGCATTCCCTTGTGAAAAAGTACCATTTTTCTTTGCTTTCTAGGCTTTTTATTCCTTCCTTTTATTTTTTTCATAAGAGAAACTGTACCTGAAAGTGCTAAAGCTTAAAGCTGTAAGGAAATTGCCCTGAAACTGGAAACCTTCAGGAAATTGAATGGACATACTACACACAACATCCAGGATACTATGTCTTGGTTCTGTTTCTTGGGATTTAGTGTTGGTGGTTTTTATTATACTCAGCCACAGATACATTTCTCTGAACAGAGTTTTGACCAGCCTTCAGGAAAATAATAATGGAGGATCAGGAGGAGCTCTCATACTAGGCAAGAGGTCAGTTTCTCTCTCCAGTAGGCTTAGAGGGGAAAAGTATCTCTTAAAGAAAATCATTACAATGTCTTTTATGTGATGCCTGAAGAGGAAACGCCTATAACTATGTCAGCAATGTACTGTTAAGAGGTGGCACTGGAAGGGAGTTATTTTGTCTTCCATCCAGTTATCTCAGGGCAAAATCTTTCATCCAACAAAGCTCTCAGTGCTATGATCAATAACACTGTTAAGGATGGAAATAAGATTTTATTAAACACTTCAAAACTTGTATTCCAGATCCTGAGACTAGCCACTGATGTAGTGAAGTTTTGCTCTACTGCACAATCTTTCAGTTGAGCCCCTGCCAAACTTCTGTAGAGATATAAAGACTTAAAACAAGCCTATAGTTTAAATATTCACCTTTTCTTCCTGAGGATCAGCTCGGTGTTTCTGCAAAAAACTTAGAGGTCAGACATGGTCAGGTCTTCATGGTTGTCCAGCTTTTACTAGGTTCTGGGTCATAATCCTTTCCAGATGGATTGCATTTCACAGGTTCTTTACAGTTGGTCATAAAAGCTTTGACTTTATACCACATGCTTCTGCTTTTGCAATCTGTTTGACCTCGTTACTGTACATGTGTGTGCAAAGCTTCTCGTATAATAATCATCAGATCTTCCTCTGAATACTGTAGAAAGATTTACATACATAGATCGCCTTATTTAGTAATTATGAAAATCACATTTTATCCATTTCTGAAACAAGTGTAAGAAGAAAAGTTCACAGATGTTCTACGCTAATTTTTAGGAGTGCCCTTCTGGGAAGACAGGAGTAATTTCCCAGACGTAACTTGTACCCATTATCCACATCTTTTCCATGTGACTCCTTGTAAAAAGGGAGTCTTCATCTTGTTTGTAGACACCCTTTAAATACTGGAACATGGTGACAAGATCTTTTCTAAACCTTCTTTTCTCAAGAGGGATCAAATCCATTCTTTGTAGCCTTTTTTTTGTATAGCAGGCTTCCCAGTCTCTATTTCCGCTTTCATCCCTACAGCCAATTAAGTTTTGGTAGTTTCAGAGAGCTTCTTCTGTGCTTGCACAGGGAAAAGTATTCTTTCAGGTGGGCAAGAGTAGTTTTAGTGTGAAGTTAAACCTCTTTAGCTCTATTAAATATCCAGAAAATCCGGGCCTTTGCGGTCCTTCTCTGGACCCTCTCCAGCCTGTTTTACATCTGTTTTGTATAGCAG
This sequence comes from Pipra filicauda, assembly GCF_003945595.2. Classification (NCBI taxonomy): domain Eukaryota; kingdom Metazoa; phylum Chordata; class Aves; order Passeriformes; family Pipridae; genus Pipra; species Pipra filicauda. Next base: position 195,808 of record NW_024103896.1, read on the forward strand.
GGACCAAAAGTGAACATAGTATTCCAGGTGTGGCCTGACAAGGGCTGAGTAGAGAGGTATATTGTCTTCAAAATTTGAAATTGAGAGGCCATCATTTCAAGATAAAAAAGAAGATTCTGTAAAACACTTCAAAACATTTATTATAGATTCTGAAAGCAGCCGCCGGTGTAGTGAAGTTTTGCTCCCGTAATGGTTCACAACGTTCCACATTTACTAATTTCTTTTCCTGGTTTTAAATATTGCAAAGGGATAAGACTATGCAAGGAGAAGGAAAAAACTTCTGAAAAAATTCAAGCTAACACAGGAAATTGAATTTATTTTTGTTTTGCTTTACTTCCATAAGATGGAGCAAAATGGGATTTGGGTCAAAATGGAAGAATTTTTTTTTTAATTTGTGAGGGCTGGGAAAAGTTAGATTGGTAGATGCTGAATCAGGGCAAATAATCTGCTGTGAAGTATTTTTTCAGTCAATCTAATCTGATTTTTTCATCCATGAGCTGCAAAACAACACCTTCCTTTGAGATATGGATCTTGAGAAGTATGAAGCAGCCTCCAGCCCTCTCCTTCGGTTACTGCATCACATATTTTTTCTCTCTTTTTCTTGGAGTTCAGTCAGACAGACTCCAGATGTGACAGTGCTGGTGAAGCCAGTGACTTCCTCTGGCCATTGCTGTGTATGTCTCACACCAGCTACCATCTCAGACACCTGCTGACTGAGCTGCTCATGCAATGACTCCCTGTCCCATCACAGGCAAAAATGGATGAGAGTTGTTAAGGTTACTTATTCTAGTTAAGAAAAACAGGCTAATTCACTCTCAAGATAGTTTAGAAAGTGATCCCCAAAGGAGTTCTGCTTGTAAAGGTTGTTTCTTCAGGATGAAGGGAGGTGATAAGCTGTAGCAGGGAGCTGCGACAGCAAATTTTCTACCACCCCAGATGGGCAGGGGAAAAGATATGGGATCCTGGCCTCATGCCTTAATGATGTATTATCCCACAGTAATGAGGGCATCAATAAAAGAAGAATGGTACCATGAAGCCAATTCCCTGTCTTTAATAAAATCTGTTTTTTCAAGATGTAAGGACGGCTAACCAGGGCCCTGGGGTTTCAGGCACATAAATCTTTTAATTTTTCTTTTTTAAAATGAGGTGAACATTTTCTCAAAAGTTATTTGCACTCAAGAATGATGACAAAACAGATGATTATGTTTGTTTAAATGTTGACAGTCTGACAAGAACAAAGCCTGTCTGAAAAATGCAAGTCCTTTTTTTCTTCACCACATGAACAGCTTGAGCAAAAGAATCTGGCACTGGAAAGAATGTGCCAAGACCCACTCACAGAAGCTATTATTTATATAGTACAATATGGTCATATCATCAAGACCTTGATCTCTGAAATATACACCTCAGCTTGAAAATTGTCAGTGTCTACAAGACATGAGATGTTAAAAAAAGTGACACCTACTGTTCAAGCACTGCTGCTTCATTAATATATCTTCACTGAGCAAAATTGCTAATTTATACCTATAAAAGAAGTTAGCGTCTGCCAGATGCACTTTTACTGTCATCAAGCTATAGGAGAACCATAGTTTGGTTCACATGTGCTCTGAATCCAATTCAAAGTATATGGCAGTGTCTACTGATGTCCTTAAAGAATAGGCAGCTGCCACTATTCACTTTATTGTATTAGGATGGGAAGCTTCTGTTTAAATAATAATGACATTAAACCTACAGCATTTTCTTGATATAATTGTTCTCATTTTTACCATTGTCTTTTCTATTGTTCAATTTGATTGTGTTCCAAAGGTGTAACACTAAGCCACAACAAATAGCACATGATGAAAATTTAAGGTAATTCAAATTCATTTTGAATCCCAAAACACAGTAGCTTGGCAGAATTACTTTTCTCAAAGGAGAAAAAGAAAATATTCAGTAAGAAAAAAAAAAAAGGCCAATCACTAAGAAAATAAACTTATGCTGACATATGTACATATATCCATCCATATAGCACTTTTAATTCAAGTGTTTTTTTTCTAAGTCCTGTACATGCAGATCACCTGGGAAATACATGCCTATTTGTCAATGCCAACAGCTACTCTGGTGCCATCTATTCATAGGTGTATATAGACATATACATGTATATGTTTATTCAGTTGTTTATTAATAGAAACATAGGAATAGATATAATAAACTGCACTTATGGTAGACTATCATTCCTTGAAGGGATTGCTAGAACTGCCTTGGAAAACACAGTAGACGGCAGGAATAGAGAGGGAGAGATCATCATCATCGTCATCATCATCACGGCTAGGCTTCGCGAACGAAGATTTGGGAGAGATGTACATCACAAAATGGATAAAAGGGCAAATCAGGAGCCAGAGCCTCAGCTGTGGCAAATTACTGTGGTTTCGTTGATTTCTGTCCCCCTCCAGCCTTTCTACAGCCATATCCTTAGTCTTAATAAGCAAGCAAGGCATGACAGAAATACAACTCTATGAGAATGGGGTCTGAGAGGGCAAGAAAAGGAGTGAACTGCAATTTTTAAATTTCTTAACCCCTCCTCCCCCCTTCAGGACTCTAGTGAGGACTACGACAGCTTCATGACAGGATGAAGATGTCACATTACATTTTTTATTCGGAATCTAAATTCAGATAGTTGTAGGAACAATTTTTTTAATTTAGTTGTGTTTAGTGGTATTTTGATCTATTCTCAAAATAGTGGTCTATTTTGAGAATCATAGAACTTGACAACTCTCCAGCCCAAACCTAAATTGAAGTTTTCAACTAAAAGTGTCCCTTTTTATACACCTCTCTACATATATTTCATGACTATTCTACTCTTTGAAGGTAGAAGTATGTAAAGAATTTCAGTTTCCCACTACATGGAATGCTTTGTAAATAATGATCAGGTTAAAAAATGTTGCAACAAACAGCTTTAATTAATTTTCATGGATTTTACTATAGTTAAAAAGAAAAAGCATTCCATTAACACCCTTCACACTTTACAGTGTGAATGAGGCAGAATAAAATATTCTCTGAAGATGCAGTCCAAAAATACTCTAAGGGGAGAGAAAGCTGTCTGATGGAGCAAATCAAGAAGTGCAGCAGTTACACAGCGGAGTGCTGTGATCTTTATGTTTCCAGAGGGTCCAAAGCAACAGAACCAGCTCAGCTGGATAGGATTCACCCTTGCCTTTCCTTGCCTTGCCTTGCCTTGCCTTCCCTTCCCTTCTTTTCACCAAACAAGCCTTCCCCATCTTGACCTGTCCCTCACCCTGGAATCTACAGCATTTGCTACTTTCAGATCATTATTTAAATAAAATTAAGGTTTTATCACTATAATACAATAAAACCAAGCTGGTAACATTATGTAAGATAACAGGAGCTTTTTAATACCTGCCAGCAAACAAAGCAGAAAAGAAAACATCTGAGCTTCAACCAGTCCTGCTCTTTGTTGCAGGCTATGGCATTGTTCACTTCAGGGTGGCTTTTTTAAAGGGAAGGCTTTCAACCTGCTTTCTATAGCAACTGGAACAGACCTGGTCAGTGAGGGAAGGATGGGGGTTACAATTATGTGCTCTGCAAACGAAATTGTTCACTGAGCAGCAGGTGTAAGCAAACAGGGAAGATGATGGGTGTGGGAAGAGGGCTCAGAGAGAGAACAAAGGAGGAAGGAGGCAGTCTGGGGAGCCCGGACTGAGATGGTACATGTTTGTTTCTCCTTGTTAAATAAGTGCATAAGAGTCTCTATATATTGAAATGAGAAGATTCAAAGTAAGTAACCACAAGGGCAAATTAAAACTTTGTTGATAATTTATTTATTTTACATATGCAAATGCTGGCTCTATGTACATAATTCTTTTAGAATGAGATATTTAGTTACAAAAGTGTCCTGCAGTTCAGCAGTGTAGTGATAGTGAAAGTTGAGTCATGTAGTAATGTCTAGTACTTATCTAATGTGCTGACCTCTACTACTTAGGTTTAATTAAAAGCTCTTTTAAAAAGACTATTAAAATTATTTATGCATTTTATTTATACACAACCAAGATATTGTATTACACAAAAGCTCCTATCTAGACCCGAACCAGAGGGTCCTCTTTGTGCTTTATTGTTTTCTAGCCTCTTTAGTTCACAGAGATACAGCATCAAGCTGATGGCAGATAATTCTTCAAAGCCCTCAACTGAGTGAAGGTGCCTTTCTACCTTCAACAGTGTCTGAAACAGGCAAAGAATCCTTTTCTGCCCTGCTAAGGCAATGCTTTTTCACTTCTGGCATCATACTGAAGCTCTAGGGCTTTAGGACAACCAGGGCTTAGGGTGGAGCCCTGACACACAGTTATCCATATCATGTCACTCTTGCCACATTCCATGGTACAGCTCAGGTGTGTACAACAGGCAATCTCCCAGAAAAAAAAAAATTGAAATAGCTTGGGGGGGTTAGTCCTATGAGCAAGTAGTTAGTGAAGATGAAATAAACCTTTTGTTGCAGAAAAGTAAGTTTAACTATATACAAACATGTTATATGTATATTTTTTCCTTGGGAGCAGCAATCATTCCCTGGTAGTTTCTGACTTCATTAGTAGGTAGTGAGACTCAACAGAGAAATCTGTAGAGTGAAGATGTTGTAAGCACTGTACTTGTTTTGATTTTTTTTTTTTTTACTTGAACTGACCACCTTTTAGGGAATGAGAATGCAATAGCTGTGCTTCTGGAGTACATCTTGTTTAGTCTGACCCAAAATGTGCCTTGGGACTGCTCTGTGTCATGAAACAAAGTCTAGTAGATGAAGACTACTGAGAAATTCACTCCAGGAGTATACTCCAGATTAGACAACCTTGGCCTGCACAGTTTGTGTACATGGGAAGCAGATCACAGGCGAAGTCTGAGCTTTTCCTAGTTACCTGACTTAGCTTTTTAATTCAGATAAGTGAATTCAAGATGATCAGGAGCAGTTTTAAGTCCTTGCTAACCTCACCTGCACACCTGCAACTCCTCTATTACAGGAAAGACATAACTATGTCAGGAAATATGGTAGGTGGTCTGAATTCAGCCCCCTTCATCCTTGCCCAGCAGAGCACAGCTCTGGAAAACATGTATGCTTCAGTGGTTTAGGTAGCTTTAGAGCATGCTGGGGAAAAGTGGCTGTAAAAGTATCCCTGAGAAGAGATTTTTTTTCCTAATAAAATATTTTGCTGATAGTAGATGTAAAATCAGTGAGCCTCTAGATGAAAGAAAGTACCTCCTCCCCCTTGGACTTTCTCCAGCTCACAAATCTCCATCTGCTAATTGGCCTTAATCCACAGAAAAGAAAGCCTTTGTAGAACATGGAACATACTGAAATGATGCACTGATCCATTTTAATGTTTTAAGCCAAAAGTGTATGTCTTTAACCTGGAAAACTAGGTAATTGAATAAGTAGCTTTAAAAACTAAACCCCGAAGTTAGTGGGAGGAATTTTGTAAAAAAAAAAAGAGACTGGAAAGTCAAGTTAAGAAACATGACTATTAAGTAGTAAAAAAATTTTTTGCTCAGCAAATGTACACATTGTAAAATAATCAAAATCAGCCCTCCCTCAACAATAGGAGCTGGTAAAAAATGACACAGTTAATATGTTTTCCATGCCTTCTCATTCTGCAATTAATGCATTTTTTTGCTATGTTAGAGCAGGTCGTTCTGCATGAACAGAAGTTGTTCTTTGAAACAAATCCCTCAGGTTTTCAGTTATAAAAAATCTTGAAAAAAATAAAATATATGAAAGCCCTTTAGGGACTTTTAAGCCAGAATGAAAATTGTAGCTTGCCTTGCCTCAGAATTTTCCACTCATTTTCTTTTTGTATAAAGCCTGAGCTTCATCAATAAAACTAAATGATAATAACACATTAGTCAAGACACTTCTCCACAAAACCTCTCCCATTAACACACTAAACTCCACTCCCACTGAATTAGAAGATTAAAAATAAACTAATTACCCTTACTTTATCGTCCTAAGTAACTGGTTCCAGCCACCTGGCTCACAGCTGCTATGGAAACTATTCAATTAATCATAATAAGGTTGAGGTTTTTTTCTGATTATTTAAAGGAAAAAGAGAAAGGAATGAAAACCCCCACACATTCAGTAGGAACAACCTTCCCTTCTGAAATATTCCAGACAGATTTTAATCAGTCCAAAATATTAACATATGAGTACTACTATTGCAGAGAAGTTAGTGTTTATAATAAGGTGGTGAGAAACTTTTATTCTCTTCTCTGGCCTCCTAGCACCATGATGTGAACATCTGGTACAAAATTTTACCTTTCGTGCAGTATTCAGTGAAAAGCAGAGTGAAGGAATGGCAGTTTCAGCTGTCTCTTGCTCCATTTCCATTACATTGGAGAAGATGAATGTGTGCTTCATAGCTAACAAACATCCCAACCTCTGTGAGAAAAGTTCTGCACAGGCAAATTGTAAGTTTGACACATGGTTACATGGTATGTGTGGGGAGAAGGACAGGGTATGTGTAGAAACATGTATTGCCCTCTCCTGTGACTTTTAAACACAGTTTTAGGAGACTAGGATTAAAATGCTAATTTAATTTGGCTCAGTATTTACAAGAGAGATTAAGGAAATTCAGTAGTAAACCCCTCACAGGGACCTTGAAAAGCCAAATCTGTACTGCCTTTAACTATACCAATTCAATGAGTTATTATAAAAATAATCTGTCAAGCCTTACCCCTGGTTTCGATGAAGAGTTAGATTATAATAATATAGGAAAAAAAAAAAACAAACATGAAGTACACTAGAAATTGGATAACTAGTGTATTCCAAATTTCTATCTCAATAATAAATCAAGTGGAAATGTTTCTAGCTGTTTTCTGCAGTCCTATGGATTAGGTCCAATTTTTTTTTTAATTAATTTAACCTGTGATGAGAGACATTATTTATAAGGTCATGTACTGTCAGGACAAGGGGGAATGGCTTCAGACTGAAAGGAGTAGGTTTAGATCAGATATCAGGAAAAATATTCTTCACTGTGGGTGTGGTGAAGCAATGGATCAGGTTGCCCAGGAAAGTTGTGGATGCCCTGTCCTTGGAAGTGTTTAAGGCCAGGTTGAATGCCTGGCCTGCCCAACCTGGTCTAATGGAAGGTGACCCTACCCACATCAGGGGAGTTGGAACTACATGATCTTTAAGGTCCCTTCCAACCCAAACCTTTCTATAATTCTACGTTCTAAGAATAAGTATGATATTATGGTATATTTAACTTTGACAAGAAGCACAAAATATAGAGAATGGCCTTTCTCAATTGATAATACAGGTATCTACTTGGTAAGCTGAGCTTGTTAAAATAAACTGTTCTTTAATGTAGCCACAAATGGTACAAAGTTTTGCAAGTACAAAATGTATATTCAGAGCCAAGAATTTAAAGATATGTCTACAGAACTTACAGAGAAGAGGCAAGTGAAAGCACAAGCCTGAAACAGATTAATTTTACCAAATTTAACTGTCTGAAAATGTAGCAGCTCTCTATGAAAAAAAGGGAGAGAGATTTATCTTCAGGGGCCAGTTCACATATCTCTTTTACAAACCCTTCCCACAACAGAATGAATCATCTTTGAAAATACCTGGTTTATATTCTTGACAATAGAGATGAATCTAAACTTTTTCAACTATCCGTCTTTTGTTGGGGTGAGAATATGATCAGCTTGGGTTCAGACCAAGGAGAAAGACCTGCCATACAATGCTGTGGCTCTGTTGTCCCAGTTGCCTCCATTTTTTGACATCTTCTTCTGAACATTTTGGGGTTTTTTCACATTCGTGTAAAAAAAATCCTAAACATTGGACCATCATAGTGAACCAAGAAGTAAATACAGGTTCTCATGTGAAACTAAGGCCAAAAAGTCTAGTATGGTTTATAGTTTCATAAGTCAAAAGTCAGTGAATAGGAATAGTATGTAGAAGGATCTCTTTGCCTCTGCATAAACTACTGATGGAAGAGGCATGGGAATATTGAGAATGGGTCTGATATTTACCATTTTCAGAAGAATGCAGAGAGTACAACATTATAGAGAGTAACAATCTTCTGATTCAAAGACTAGACTAACTGTCTCAGAGATCAATTTAACTTAGTAAAAAGATAGATTGAGCAGAATTGATAAGATTGTGTAGTATGTTTTCATGAAGGAGACATCATGTACTAAAAGGACTAGATGATGCAATAGTTCCTTTTGTTCTTTAGCTCTGCTGAATACAGATCTGCAGCGCAACCCTGTCAGTGTAGAAATGCTGTAATGTACTAAATAAGATAAAAAGTATATGACTACATTGATCTTGAACAAAGTGGTTTTATGTGTGCCTTACACGTTGGTGGGAGGTTCTGGGAACAAAGAACAACATGCTTCTGGTTTGGAAATAATAGGTAATGTGGGCTAATTTGACTGGACGTCAAGGCTGATTCCTTTGGATATCATAAAAATTGAAACAAAGGCATCCAAATGGAAAAAAGCAAATAGTCCATATCAAATTGATGGACTCATTTCAGTTTCAGTGAGCTGTTTGATCTAACTATGTAGCCAATAAATGTTAAGATGAGAAGTGTTCAGGAACACACACAGAACAGTAGCAGATTTTCAAATATTTATGTTTTCATCTTAGGGGTTTTTTCCTCTTTCAAACTATCAAACGGTATGAGCCTGCATTAAAGAGAGATTTTCATGCCAGCAAAAATGTTCAGATCTTTCAAACTAGAAACTTAGATGCATTTTCCTTTTGGATTATTTTTGTAGTTTTCATAACTGGCATTCCACCGGGACTGGTATGTCAGCTGGCTGGAGGTGGATAATGGTCCCACAAGGATATGCTTTGCTTTCTTCAAATAAATATAGGCATATATTGTCTGGAAAAGCATCCTGGGAGAAATCTGCTGCTCGATTTGTCAACATTGCATGCAACAAGGCATAATTATTTCTTATTTTTATTACAGTAGTGTGTAGGTTGAGTCAGGCTGCCATTATTGTAGGCAGTAGGAATCAGACAGAAAAATAAAGTCTCTCTAACAGGAAGTCTTTCACAAAACTCTGAAGTATGGGAAAGGAATTAACAGCTCAGGGAGGTGAAGTAGCTTGCAGAAGGTCACACAACAGATCAGAATTAGAGCTATGGGGGAAGTCCAGGATTGCTGATTCCCTTTGAATCAGGCTGTTGAACCAGTTGAAAGAAAGATGACTTTCTATACCTATTGGGTATAAATAATCTGTCTGACTAGCAGTTGGCAGAAATCAACCAAACCCCACTGAAGTCAAGAGAGATTAATTTATTTATACCATGTATAAGTATAATTTGCTATGGGGTTTGTCATCTGAATTTATGAACTGAGCTTAAGGAAACCGGAATTTAAAAAGATAACAGTAGTCATAATGCAATACCAGTATAATAATAATAAAAAAGAAACATATTCTGAGAAAGCATAGAACAAACAGGAGATCTGAATTAAAATAAGCTTTGTCTGATGGGATGAGCCCAAAGAGGGTCCCCAAAGCTGCCATAGACCTTTTTTAACATTTTAGTATCCACTTGAGTCTTCTCTCAGTGACTACTCATCACTTTTCCAAATACTGCTAAATCAGCTCTGCCAGATGCCACTCATCTCATGGGAACAACAAACGCTGAAAAAATACTTTCTTTGTTTCAGAAGATGTTTGATACCATCACAGAGCAAGTATCTTTTTTTTTTCAATTTTTTCAGACTCTTGCACTGAGCTACCAACTCCGCTATATCATCAGCTTGAATTATACACCTCTGACACTTTGCTTTACTATCACTATTCTCTGTGGATTTCTAAGGATCAAAGTATAAACTACAGGGCTTTAAGCCTACAACCTTAGAGCCTCCAGTTGGCAAGTCTTCAGCAAGCAGTGTGACTGACCTTCTTCATGATGATGGGAAGTTCTGTGACAGCTTTTTATGCAGGAAACCCTTCCTACTCAGCTTCAGATGAATCAGAGCTCTGAAAAGTAGCTGAGTTTAGCTGAGCAGTGTTTCATCTTTTCTTATATATTACCTGATTCCTAATCTTAAATAAATAAATAAATTAAAAAAAAAAAAGAGTAATAGTTTAAGTGAAATAAAAAGAATTTTTTTCATTCTCTCACTAATCCAGATTGATCAATTGCACTCTAAGTACACGTAGATGATCAAAGCAGCTGTGATAAGTCCCAACTCAAACTGTCCATAGCATATAATTTCTAGCTATTGGTCAAAAAAAAAAAAAAAAAGAGTTACAAACCTGGAGCCTACTGGATGTGTTTGAATAAGGAATTGCTAGGATATACAAACACCTATTCTATCTCCCTGCTCATACGGAACCAGTTCTTGCAAATCAATGAACCTAAACCTCCAAAAGTCCCCAGATTATTTTCTCTTGCACTCATTGTAGCATGAAACTGCTGATCTTCTACTATTTCTCCTCTGAGATTCGCCCTCTAATTGATTTCACAGTCCAGGCTAATATGGCATGAGGTGATACCTTCAAATTGACTAGGCCTTGCCTCATAATAGTACAGTACAAGTTGGCACAGCACAAGAAACAAAAGGAGATAAAAATGTCCTCAAGCAGAGCTTTGATGCCCAGGCTGCTTATCCCACATGCAAGGAGCTAAAAGGAAAATTCCTTGGCAATTCTGTTCCCAATCTAACTTTTGGGAGGTAAAAATTTATGGTCTCCTGCCAGCTCTGCCTAATTTGTAGTATCAGGCCCCGAGAGAAGATGACAGCTGCAGACGGTGTGGAAGGAAAGCCACCTTGCAACATATTTTGTCAAGTTGCAGTCTTTGGCACTAGCCCAGTGCCGGTATTGCTGGAGACATGATGAAGTGTGAAAAGTCCTGGCAGGCATTTTAGACAAATAAAAGATGGGAGGTAGGGGAAACTCAGGACCAAAAGAGATTAATATTTGTAAGGTTTATAGCAGAAGAGGGAAAGCAATAGGAAGTAAGAAAACCTCCATAGGGAATTTAGTACGACAGCAACAGATTAAAAACAGGATGGACCTGAAGAGGAAGCTTATTTTTTCCAGCTGGACCTTCACCTGAGAGCAGAGATCACATTGTGAGCAGCAGTCAGAAAATGTAAAGAGGCATTAATGAGAGAGTTTGCATCCCCAAAACATGAAAAAGTTTAATGAGGCAGTGCATGTTTGTGTAGAAGGGGAACAATGATGGAAGAGTGCAGGATTTTCTAAGCTGCAAATGGTACTGGTACCATGAAACTGTGCATTTACCATTGGAGGTAACTCTGCAATCTTGCTCTTGCGTGTGTAGGTTGGTGGTGTCCTAGTGACACATGGAAGTGGTCACTCCTTCCCTTGGAAGTTCCCATTCCCTTAGAATGAGAGACCAGAGGGTAGGGAGGAAGCTCCAGAAGCAGCTTTATCTGGAGGATCAGGGATGATCTTAAGGACATGGTAGGTGACAGAACACAGGTGGAGTCACTGCCTGATCCCACTGGTCAGACCTACTAGGTGTAGAACTGCTGGAAATCTCCTTTGTCCCCTTTGATGTGGACAAACCACATCATCCAGGGAAAAGACAAAACCATTTGGAAGAAATAAAAAAAAAACCAAAAACAAACCCTCAAAACAATAAAATATGAAATAAACCCTGAGAGAAGGGCCCATAGGTGGAATGTAATGTAAAAATTGCAAATTTCACAACAAAACCCAAAGGGTGTTTTCATGGTTTGAGCCCCCCCTGCCGGGGAGGGCTGGAAGTGGTTGGTCCCAGGTGATTTTCCAATGAGAGACCAATCGGAGCTGTATTTCGCCCCTGTGAAATTAGCATATTACAACAACTGGAGGAAGTTGTTGGCAGAGAGAGAGAGAATCGGAGCCATGAGGGGTGGCCAGGGGCCCCCAAACCCGTGGGGCCCCTCGGCCTCCACAACCTTGGTTCGGCCAGGGCTGGGGTGGTTTCTTCGCCGTTTCCCCCCACGCTGCCCTGAAGAGGCGGTGGCGTGGGGCTTGAGAGGCCAGCCAGGGGTTGGAGCCGGCCCCCCCCGGCGGGCAGGCACGGCATTGGAGCTGAGCCAGAGATGGGCTAAGGGGTGGCCCGGAGCTAGAGAAGCAGCTGCAATCATGCAGAGCTGGAAGAATTCCAGGCAGAGGATGAGAGAAAAACTTCAAGTAGTCTTGCTGCTACCTCCCACACAATGGCAGGTGAGGGAATGACCTGGAGCTGAGACTGAAACACAGAGATGGGCCGAGAGGCTTGGAGGTGCCCTCGTGTTGGGAGAATAGAGACTGTGCATGAACAATTTCTACTGCATTTCTGTGAGCCTTGCCTTGGCATAGCTGGGTGCAGACAGTAAAAAACAACTACGTCGCTAACATGGCTACAGGCTTTGAAGTTAGAACAAAGAAGGCTCCCTGCCAAACTTAAGGTGGAGTTTCAAGAGGGTGAACGTGTGCCCTCAGCTCATATGGACACCTGTTGTGGTCCAATTAGCAGTGGACAACAAAGTATGTTTTCCTTATGTATCCAATGCTGTGTGAAGAAGAATCACGCATCTGGGTGTAATAATCAGTATATAAAGTGTGTTCTTCTTGTAATAAATCCGACATTTTGCCGATCAAATTGGTCTGTGAGCAATTTGTCCGTGCCTCTCCACCGATACCCTCGTGGGTTTGGACAAGGGCAGCCGAAAACTGAAGGAGGAATGTGGGGGGAGGAATGCCTCCCGTGACACATGGAAGTCAAGCTGAGGCTGCAGCTGAAACAGAGAAGCCAAACCAAGCAGGCTTTTCTGGGTAAGGACTTTTGGTGAAAACTATTTGGCATATAAAGACTGAGCAAAACCCCAGAGAATCCTGCAACTTGGGGAGAAGAGTGGACTCGAAGTGAAAAAGTCCCTGAATCTTACTCCCTGGGAGGAACCTTAACGAAGCAGGGGGAAAGGACTCAAAAGCTGACTTCCTGTAGCTTGTGACGAAGACCTGGTGCAGAAAGTGTTCCCTTGCAGTCCAGGAGGAGACCTTGGTAGAGGCCGAGGAGCTGGTAGGGGTGCAAAAGACCCCTTCCCCGATACCCCAGTTGTTGCAAAGCAATTTAAATTTTAGTAGTAGAATGGCTAAGGCTTAGTAGGAGAGTAGGCCTAGAAAAGCAACACTCCAAAGAAGTAAGTTAGCAACCTTGTTTGTGTGCTGAAAAAAGTGGAAACCATAATCAAAGGATCTAGTCAAGCATGTATATAATGATTTGTTACCTAGGATATAGTAATTTGTTACCTAAGATGAAGTAAGGGTCTGTTAAACAGTTTCTAGGGGTAAGACAACTTAAGCAGATTTATGATTAGAGTAGATGATTATTAATTGTTATCAGTATGGAGCATGAGCTTGTTTGTAACTGCACCTGGTTTGCTGTGGAAACTGTAACTGTTTTGCCGTGGAAACTGCACGTAAACTTGTTTGTGTATAAAAGCTGAACTGAAAATGAGGGTCTTCGGAATCCTGACTTTGGACGCTAGTCCTCAGGTTCCCGGGGCCCCGAATAAAGCACCACATAAACCGGCACTCTGTTGGTTTGTGTTTCTTTTGGTTATGGGCAACACAGTGAGAGAGAGACTTTAGCTATTGCCCTGATCATTTTTCTTCTTCTGGTTTAATGTGGGAGAGCCTCAGGGGTGGTAGAGATTGTATTAATACTGTGTATTTATCTGCTTTTTAGTTTCTATAGTATTTGTTGTGTTAGTAATAAATTTTGATATAATTTCCCCATGCTAGCAGTTGTGTTTATGTCTGAAAACCCTCTCATACTGAAGCAAATTGTGGGGAAGCTTAGAAATTGGATTTTTGGGGAGCTCAAATCACGACAGGTGTTCAAGTTTGCTGGTATAGGGTAAATTTCTGGATCACATTCCTGTGAAAATTCTAGCAACTTTTTTCTGTCCAGTTTATGATATCAAAAGTGAACTTTTTTGCTCATGAGCCACCCTCAGTTTTGAGAGGAAATGTAGTGCTATTTTGGGCAATAATTTGCCATGGATCCATTTTTTTCTAGTGAAATCAGACTTTTTTTCTTTTCATTATATTCTTATCAGAAAAAATGTATACATTTTCTAATTATGCAATGCATCACTGATAGACCACAGAGTAGCTATTTTTAGCTGATGAGACAGAAGTATAGACTGGAGCACAATTCTCTCTAGTGAGTTACAGATATAGCACAGAAGAGGAGACCTACAGAAACAAACAACTTCACCCTGCTTCTATCATAGAGGACCAAGTAGACAATACCGGGAATTGGCTCTGACGAAGGAGAAGGGCATACAAAGAAAATTACATTTAATTAATGTAATAATTGCAAGTCAAAACCAGTTGGCTGGGTACTCATCCCAGTTGCAGAGCTGGTGTCCTGAAATTAGCAGCATAAATAAGGACAAGGCACAGGCAGCCGTTTGATGGGAGGAAAGGGTGTTTGATAGTTCTTCTGTCTCTTCTCGTTGACTTCTTGTTTGATGAATACCCCACCTTTGTTTTCTCTTAAAAACTTCATTCTGATTTCCTTTTTCTCATGAGTCATCTCTATTTTTGTCTTTTATCGCTGTTGCTTTTAAGTCCCTGAGTAGTACTGATTTCATCAAATTTTCTCATGCACTTATTTTGTCTCAACTTTGTCTATCTGCTGCTGAAAGAGAGGTGTGGTCTCCAACCGGGTTTGAAGATTGGAGAAGACAGACTTTTAGATGGGAAATGATATTGTAGTCCTTGACTTGGAAATACAATTTTTTTTCTCTTCTTTCTCCTCCAGCAAAATTTGCAGGGAGTCTGAACTAATAAGCCTGGCTAGAACAACCTGATTCCACACAGAAAAATGTGGCTTTCCAAGAGCACTGTGGAAAGACTTAAGCTCTTCTTCTGACCCTGAATGATCTCTGGATGATACCTTTCTCAAAGTGCAGTGAAAGTTTTCTTTTGGACTTTTCCTAAACTTATTCTGCATCTGCAACTTGTTGCTGTGGGTTCGAGTGAATAGTGAGATGCATTTTAACAGAGATGGAAGATTTATCATGCTTTCAGGTATCCTGAATGGCTATAAAGTCTATTTCAATACACTTTTCCTGGTATTCTAATTGCAGTGTTTTGGAATTCATTAAAGTTTCAAGTGCCACAGGCATGATAAAGCCCTTTATTGCTAGGATGTTGTTGAAGCAATATAAAGACGAGAACTCTTCACTTCTCCAACAAAGCTTGTTGAAGGGCTGAATGTCTTGAGGATCAAAAGGTGCAACTTTCCCTTTCTTTCAGACTTCAACAAAGAAATTAATGCTAAATCAATATGGGTGGGTTTACAAAATAGACTAAGTGTATGGAAAAAAATTGAAAAAATGCATTCTGATGACAAAAGTTTTCAGGAAGGGAAAGGCTTGACTATCTTGTTTGTCCTTGCTGTTTACTCTTTGAGTTAGCATAATACTTTAAAGATGGTATTATTTGATATATATATTATTTGATATATAGTCTCTGATCTCAAGAGAATCATGGATCACATGAGTTTCCCTAAGACATCCTAACTTATGAAGTATATAGATGCTTGAGAAAACAGCTTTTGTTACTATCCTCCTATGTTCTTGACTGTCTCAGAACTAATAATTTAGAAAAGGAAGAAATTAATTTCCCAAGAACAGTGAAGGAGAGGGAGAGTAAACGGGCAGGCAAAAATGAACCAGTAAAACCAAGATGTAATCACAATACCTTGTCAGAATATGGGTTTGCTACCCTATTTGATACACATGTGACACTTCATAACTCCTCTGCCATGGAAATATTTTCTGCTTATTTTCCCTGGCAAATAATTTTAATTTTTTTTGTGTGCTATTCCACCCTATGTGAAAAGACAGTACTTTCCTTTACTAAGAATTCTGTGAAAATAAACTTATTGAAAGTGTGAGAGGTTACTACTGGGATAGGGACCATATGTAAACCTAACTTTAAGTCCATAAAAACTGTGGTCTGTATCTATCATTAGGCGTAATTGCAGTTATAAGCTTCAAAAGAAGAGGAAATCTTTGTGTCTTCTGCTCTTTCAGCCTTATTTATGTACTATGCATATCCACAATTCCACAAGTCCCTTTACAGCTTAGATTTAGAATTTTACTATGCCTACTATTACAACAGTCTGTTTACTGCCATGGTGCTGACATACAAGCGTGGGAATTTGAACACAGAGGATTTCTTTTGTAACAGAGGATGGGACTCAGTGGTTTCTTATTAAAGATGTTTGATCTTTGGTTTTCCTACATCATACCATGCATTGGTGGTATGATAAGTACATCAATCAGGTATTCACATTACGGTAACATTCCCTTATTGCTATTACTGGTTTTTTTCCCCATCACAGTTTCCCCTATTCTGTGTATGGAACCAACACTTCCATATATGTAAGAGAAAATGAGAATGTCTTCTTTTTTTCAGATTCTTGGTGGAGACGTGCATAGGCACACTGAAATCATAAAATGGGGTAGACTGTCACGTTGCCTTTTGTGTGCTTTTCCTTGATTCAATGGCTTTTCAAGACTAAATACCATTGAACTTAAAATAAGTACTATAGGCACCTGAACACCTATTTGAGTATGAGAGATGGCATTATAGGATGTACATTTTTCTTCCTGGTTGTCTTTTTGTTCCTTTTTCACAGACTCTCCTGGTAATACTAACTTAAGTAGCTCACAAGGGTGTTGCGCAGATTAATTAAGTGCTAAGTATTATTAAGCAGACTGCAAACCTAATAAAGTTTGAGTTGAACTTTTGAACCTATGCTGTTTATGTGGGTGCTAAATTAGTTTAAATGAGCTTACACAATATTTCAGGATCCAGATGAAACAACCACGGTGAATTTAGGTATGTTAATGTAATTACTTGGCTTGGAATTTGGCCAGAACACTATAGACAGAGTACTAACCATCCTCTTATAAAAGCAATTGTAGATTTTTAACTACCACAGTAGTATACTTTAGAAGGATTTTTAAATCACAGATGATTGGATTAAAAATGACTAAAGGAATATTCTTCAGTTTTTTGAAAATCAATCTCAAAATAAGCCCAGAAATACTCTGTGTAGAAGCCATGTGATATTTTTGTTCAGGAATATTTTGATCAATCATAACAATGGGGAGGAAATTGAGGTTTTAGTTAAGATTTTTTTTTAATCTTGAAAGAAAAATCATGTCAAGCTGTATATTTTATTAAATAAAAAAAAAGTAAAAGGCAGTTTCATAACAGAAGTTAATCTATTTTAAATAAATTTCACTGAATAGAGAATGCCATGTCCACAAGGGTGATTAAATATACACGTGACAGTTTGGTCCATGGGCGACACCTTTGTCCCTTAAGTACAAAAGAAGGATTCATTCATCTCATTCATACTGGCTATCAAAGTTATCAAAGTCTCAGTGTGAATAATAAATTCCTTCTGTCTTCAAGAGAGAGAGACGTGAGAGACACGACAATTTATGTTTTTTAGATGTTGGTCTAGAACGGGATAAATCTCCTAGAGAGGTCTACCTCCACCAATTTTAGAGAATATCACTAAGTGTCAAGCTTTCAGATAATTAAAAGCAGGCAAAGTGAGCTTCTCCATAAAATGGCTATACGGCTAATTTCAGTATCTCACTTGGATGTGCTTGGTTAGGTAAAGTGAATCTGCTCTTTTTTGTGGATGTCAGGGAAAGGTGCTAGCATAAGCAGAATGTATTCCAGTACTCGAAGGAGCTTGAACTTCAGGGATGTAAAACACGATAGTTACTGGGACATAAACACACCTTCACTCCCGTGAAACAGAAGCAATTTATGGGTTTTATTTCTTTCTGCTTTGTTCACTATATGGTCCTCGGAAGATATTGCAAACACTGAATTTTATATTTCAGGAAACTGTTGTGTAATTTTATAAATGGAGAAACGAAAAAGAGTAGAATTAAGTGAGACAAAGTGAAAAAGAAAATTTTTGTAACTGAGGTTAAAATTGATAACTAATTTTCACTATTCTGGGGTACAGTTCTTTCTACTATTCTTTGGTTTGAAATCACTTTGATAAGGAAAAGGACTTATTAACTACTTCCTTTTCTATTTGTGCGTCTCAAGGAGACAGTGAGACTCAATTGAAAATATTTGATCCTAACCAGATTAAAATCAAGCAATTTCAAAAAGCAATATATATTTTGAATTTAAAGACATTTTTAGTGTTAGAGGAAATTACAGAAAGTCAAAAGGGGAAAGGACATGTGGTAAGTAAGATTTTTTTTATTCAAAAATCTTTTGAGTCTTCTTAAGTTTTAATTACAAGTGAGAAAATTAGTGATATTTGAGCAGGTGTACTGGTAAAGCTAATCCAGCAGTCAGACTTGTCATCTGAGAATGCTTGCTTTCCTCTTTATATGTGATGATTCATGGATGTAACCTCTTCTTGACAAGCTGAAGATAAACCTCTGCTAAACATCAATTGAGGCTTTAGGTTTTGCACGTCTTTCCACTGTAACTACATGAAGCAGCATCCCATGGGCAGTGCCTCTAAGCTGCCAAACCCATTCAGTCCAATAGTCCATTTTCCTGCTATCTTCTTTCTGATATTAGCCAGTGTTAGAATGCTTAGAGATGAAGAATACAAAACAAGATTGATGCTCCATAGATTTTATGAATTCTGGCATTAATTGTTTTAAGGACTTCCTGAAATTAGAAGTTTCATGTGGCCCATTCTCTTAAATAGGAACTCTTCTCCATTGCCATGAGGAATCCTCTTTTTAATCCATTAGCTTTTCTGAATTGTGTTAATGACTTTCAGAGTTTAATACTTCTAGTGCAGAAAATATGTTTCCATTTTCTCCCCTCCTTTAACCTGCTTCCTGATTATCTGATGCAGTGACTGCTTTTTCTTTATCTTCACTACTTTTGAGCACTATATAATGGCACAGATATTGTCTCTTATCCAGAGATTCATACATAGTTTATAGAAGTAATTTCCAGACTCCTCTAATTCCACAACACCAGGGAAACCTGGAGCAGTTCAAAATTTAAATTTCAATTCTGCTGAAAGTGTTAGTTGCCATTCAATAAAAGCAAAACGATGTCTCTGTAGCTTTCGACTGAGAAGTCTGTTGTTATATTCACTTCTGCTTCTAGGAAGAAAGCAATATTTATCTGAATCTGCCAAAAAAAACCAGAGGAAGTAAAACAGAGCTGCTGCAAAGAGAGCACAGCTCCCTAAGTGCCCTAGTCCTGAAGCTCGGCTGGAAGGTAAATTGTCAAATTGACCTTCTGCCAGAAATTCAGTTTCTGCTGGAAATGGAATTTGACAGACCTCTTCAGCTGGTTGTTGGCAGCTGACAGCTACCTCTGAAACAGGTTTTTCTCCTCACCCCTTGAGATACCTTCACAAAGTATTTCTCACTTGTGAATTTTCCTGACATTATTGAGCTTTTCCTTTTCCTTTTCCTTTTCCTTTTCCTTTTCCTTTTCCTTTTCCTTTTCCTTTTCCTTTTCCTTTTCCTTTTCCTTTTCCTTTTCCTTTTCCTTTTCCTTTTCCTTTTCCTTTTCTTTTTTCCCTTCGTGACTTTCTATATTTTTTCTTTCATCTGTGAGATCTGGTAAGGCCTGTAATCTCTGGAGAAACCCTAGTGCAGAATTTCTATCAGTTGTGTTTTAGGCCATCATTTTTTGAGTTCAATTTTAAAGTGCTAAGTGATGGGGATTTATTTAAGGTCACTTCTTTTCAGAGAGTGACATTGGTTGTTTATCTTTCAAGCTCGCTTTCATCATTCCCTGCTAATTAATACCTTTTGAGAAGAATATAAAAATTAAACGTTCACTGATATATCACTCTTTGTGAACCTCACTGCGTTTGCATAAAATGTGATTCTTCTTTGAAACTGATTGTACAAATTAATATATGAGATCCATTTTTATTTCCCTTTTTGCTCTACTTCTGAATGTCTAGCTTCCTTCAAACAGCAGATAGTATTACAATAGACTCAATGACAAATTCTTGAATTTAAGAAACTTTTAAAATGGTTCCTGCAAAAATTAACAGCTGTCATTATATCAGTCAATTACCTAAGTTTTGATATGTATTTTCTTATCATCATCTAATGTCTTACATAATTTAGTATGCCAATTTTTCTGGTTATCTATCTCAAAGATTACAGAATTTGAAAACTGCATCTCTCATTTACTGTTAGAAGAAAAATGAGTGAGAAAAAAAGGCCTAAAGGCATGGCTAAAGTATTAGGTACGTCTGTGTAAAGCCACTGAGTCTGGTTCTCAGTGAATCTCAATCTTTCTTCCATTAGATTAAGTTGATTTGGTGCAGAGGTGAAGGCTGCACTAGGTGAGTTAAAATCATTAAGAAATGTATCTGCTGTCTTAGTGTGAGTTAAGGTGAGTTCTAGGTGCAAGTGTAAGGAAAAGCACTACAGGATTATATCCTGTGCAGTACTAGCATTTAGGCATTCAGCAGACTTGCTCATTCTTCCTAAGGAGGATAGTGAAGCAAGGAGCTTTTATGTTATACGAGAGATAGGTAGTGGTTGCACATATTTTTGGCTATTTGCAACACCAGAATAGCATCAAGGGGCCTGTAATAGCTATTCAAAGAGGATTTATTGTATCCAAATTAAAACTGAAGCAACATCCTTGTAAAAAGGGTTATGAGCTTTCAAGCTGAAAGGGTTGAAGGGGCAGTCACCTATTTGCTGGCTTCTGAAGTCAGCAGAAGAGTCTCATTATGCTTACAGAGGATAAGACATCACCATACTTACACAGTTATCTTTGCAAAAGATTACTGTTCTATGATATGTCACTATTGCTAATAAAATTTCATTAATACAGGCTAATGTCTATATGAAAAAAATACCCAAAACTTAAGATACAGATTCTGAGGATTTTAGGTGTAAAATAGTATAATATTTTGCTGATTTTTTCAAGGTATTTTCACTGGCAGGAAGTTATTCCAGTGTTATTTTCTTAATTATAAGGGGTCCTGCTCATATACTCCCTACTCGGTGAATGCTCTTCTCTTGAGATCTCCAGTTGGCCCATGCGTTTATCAGTCAGCATTTTCAATAGGAAATTATAACTTGCCTCCAGGAGCTGTGCTGTTACTGAATTATTAGATATAATAGCATCATTAATGAGAGCCCTTGCTGAATGCTGTGTTGAGTGAGGTTTGTGTTATGGTTTGATTTGAAAAGTTACCAAATGCTTGTGATAAGGTTGCAAGCTATACAGCATCACATGGGAAAACACTCTTGTTTGGATCTAAGCGTGTTTTTGATTATATGAATTCTGAGTTCTGGACCATTTTCCACACCATCTGCAGCCAATCTGCATAGCCTGGGAAATTCAGCCCATCTGTAAAACCAGAACTGCTCTGTTACTGTTTCACCCTAATTAATGGGATTTATTTCATTTGTTTCTTTGTTTACTGATAGCCCTGTACTAAAAGTCCCATTGAGTGGAGACTAGTTTCAGCACCTGATTATTTTGCTTCTAGAAGTATTATCTAAGTTATCTTAAAAAAAAAAAAATTACTTGGTAAATTAAATATGTCAAATTGTGTGGACATGGAAGATATAGGAATGTATATGTTTTGTAGTTCCAGCCTTAAATAAGTAACGGTTTCCAAAATCTCTTTTTAACTTAGTGCAAATTGGTATTACTTGTAGTTCTATGAAATTAGATGATGTTGATCAAAACAGGTGCATTAAAATCAGTGTTAAAGAAGAACAGGATAGAGGAGAGTAGAAGGATAGAGAACCACTGCCAGATTTGAAAATATAAACAAAGAATATTAAGATTTGGGGTTCGTGTTGTTGTTTGGTACCAACTGAAAATAAAAAAAAACCCAAAGCTATTCAATGTTTGTCTGAGATAATCCACATTTTCTTGGCTGCACATTTCTTTTAAGAAGACACTGAAGGAGGAAGAGTGAAGGGAAGGACTTGAGACATTGCTATTATCACATCACAAAACTGCTTTGAGAGACATGATCTTGCTCAGAAGCACCATTTGTTTTCTAATCTGCTGCACAAACAGCATCAAATCCCAGCTGCTGCTAGGCTAATAGAAACTATGTTAATCAAATAACAGAAAATGTTAAACGAAACCCCCAAAACGTGCTTTGTTCTTTGGTTTGAATTGCATCTGTAAACTGCTTACCAGGTACAATTTCCTTTTCTAATGAAAACTCAGTTACCCTCTTCATTGTTCTATGCTTAGACTGAAGAAAATGTTGTTTGAGACCTTTTGCAGGACTATCAAATTGATAAATTTGTAAAACTAAAGGAAAATCCCTTCAGCCATTTCAGAATGATAAAATCCCACCCACACACATGCACACACCTCTCTAGCCCTTGATGATCTTGAAAGCTTGTGGTTGAGGGGATACAGTCTCTGGAGACAGCAGGTCAGGTGTGGGCAGCTGATTTTTAAGAAGTGTTTTATGCAGGGATTTCATTATACCCGCATAAAGCCAGAAAAAATGCTTTCCTAGGTCAGACATCTGACCTAGAGTTACAGGATGTGATTATTTTTGTGCTCTTTCAGATAAAGCCACTGCTTAAGTATCCGTAGCTTTGGAAAGAGCCCCTGGGGACTAGTAGCAGGCGAATGCTGCCTGCGACACAAGAACAGCACCTTCTTGGTGTGACTTTGTGTACTCCACCTCAGCCAGACAGAAAATCAGGATTTTAAATATTAGAGGTTGCAGTGTGTTTCTTAGCACATGTGTGTACACCCACTCTTGCTTTACAGGCTCAAGTCCCATATTACATCTTCCATTAAATCTAGCAAAACCATTAAATCAAAAGATGAATGGGTCTAATACAGGTTTTCAGTAAGTCCAAAAAATTAAATACTGTTTTAATGAGCTCTTTTTTGGACTCTTATCTTCTTAGGGCAGTTATTCTCCCTTATGAATGTCTGGAAATTGCTGAGCACTTTGTGGTCACTACCATCAACAACTAATGAATAAAAATGATAGTGATTATATCGCAAGAACTAGAACTCTGAAAATCTTTAATCACAACAATGTAACAGATTAATTAGAATGTCCAAAAAGCAGAAACAATTCATCTGATTTTGAGATGCTAGAGTGGCAATTTTTACAAGTGTACAGAGAATTTTAATAACATGGAAAATCAATTATATGTATAAGAGGTATAATAATCGTAAATACATAGTAAATGTTAATACCAACTCTGATATAATGCCTTGTGTCAGTAGATCTCAAAGCATTTTATAAAGGAAGTATTCATTACCATCATAGTGAATACCAAATTAGTTTTGCTAATTTGCATTATGTGCAGAGCTGTATCATCAGGGTAGAAAAGTAGGAAGATAGCTTTGTGTGCAGGTGAGTCAGTAATTTAACTTTTTTATTGGGGTGTAGAAAATGAATAAAGGGAGCTGAAATGTTTTGCAAGACCAAGAAATAAAGGAAAAGATGTAAAAAATAAAATGCTTTGGTTTTATCTTGCTATGGTAAACAGCAGTGAAAAAAAAGGAACAATTGTGTTTTGCCCAGTTTTAAATTGACTATAACATACTTCTAAAAGTTATGAGGTTGTATATGATTAAGCAATGGACTTCACACATGTGCAATGGAATATTCTGCCCTGTTTGCAGTAGTTTAATCACCTGGGGCCTGTGGAGTCCTGGTAAATCCATTTGCAAGACATCACGGAAGCAGAATTGGAGAAAAACCTTGAGAATGGCAATCCAAAGGGACTGCTTATTTTCTGTTTCCTGAAACGTACTTAAATTTTTTTCACTTTAACCTAAGATTTCCTATGTTTACCCACAGAGCTATGGTGTATGTCTATAGAACATATACTGCAGAAACTTCCTCTGAAGCACTGTAATCATAGAAACAAAGTCACAGATATGCCTTAGAGAGTTGTCTTGTATTCTGATCACATGGTTTTTAAAAGAACATTTTTATGCTGGGAAATTCTATGTTATTTCAACAGTATGAGGAAAACTTTTCATTTGTGAATAGAGTTTGTGTGCTATTCTTTTTCAAAAGCTTTTTCAGTTTTGAAAGCTTTTTTTTTCTTTTTTTATCTCAGTCTGGTTTTATTATTGTTCATTTAATTGGGAAACTCAAAAAGTTGAAAATGAAGCAAAAAAAAAAAAGATTTTATTGTAACTATGTATTCCAGTAAATCAAAGATAAGATCTTGTGTTTTAAAATCACCTTTTGCAGAGTATTATAGATTTATCCTTTTTTTTTTTTTCTTTGCTTGTTCATTTCCCCAGTGTAGAAGAAAATTGCATAGGAAACTTATGGAATTTTCCATGAAGGTCAAGTTCCAGCTTATTAGCTCCCTGGTATAGGCTTCTGAGAGAGAAATTTGGAGTAAATGTATTCAGACAATTAAGCTTCATTTTCTGATCCCTAATTGCACACAAACAGAGGGACTTAATTTAAACATGAGTTCCTTTGGTGCTAGCAATTGTTTGACCTGTTGTTTGACCCATGCTTTTATTGAACAGATCCTTGCTTAGGACTTTTTTGTAAATTGTTTATCCGAGCTTTTCATAACATGCTTTCTGCTTGACTGTATTCACAGGTAGAAGATTTAAAACCATCCCCGTCCTAAGCTGAGTTTTCTGCATGACACCTACTGTAAAGATGCCATGGAGCATCTTTTTCCAAGTCCCTTTACTGGAAGACATTGGCAGCTGTAGCATTTAATCTCTTCGTATAACCTGCTAAAATCACTGAATGCATTTTAGGGATACATAAGGACTGTGATGTGAAGAGTATATTATAATTTCATTTAATACGTAATATTTATGGACTCCTACTTGTAATGACAGAGTTTTTTTCACTCAGCAGCTGTGTGTTTTACTCTCTTGTGCCATATACTATTTTCACCCATAGAAATTATGATTGAAAATGTTGTCCAAAATGAATAATGTCTTTTTGCATAAGTTTTGACCACTCTCCATCTGGAGGTTTTAGGGAGACCTTCAGCATCTCTGTCTGGTACAATGTTGTATCTCCTTGATAAACACAGTTGGAGGAGGGAAAATGGTTTCTACTGAACAAATTTATGTAAATGCTGAGGAAACAAGAGATTCAAAAGCATTCAGATAGTAAGGAACACTTCAAGAATGATTAGGGAAATTCTTCAGACATTTATTACAAAGACTCCTACAGGGGCTTGCTACAATCTATCAGCACCCTCTCTTAACTCAAGCCAATTTCCTTTTATCAAAATGTTACCTTGGCTAGCTCTTAGGAAAACAAAAACAAATAAATGGAGTGAAGCCTTTGAGTTAAACAATGATGTATGATTTTCCATATTGTTTAAATGATTGAGATTTTGGGATGCAGTTTTCCCTGTGCCCACTACCCCTGTACCAGATTGCGATTAGACAGGCAGGACCCTTACCAAACCTAACTTTGTTGAAGTGGAAAAAAAATCCATCTGGATGGACATCAGCTGTGCATGGCACTTGCTCTCAAGGTCAGCAGTTAGGCCCTAGACTGCTTTAGCACTATAGACACAGCCAGGAAGACCACATGTCTGGTAAAGAGGCTCATTTGCAATGTAATAAGATTTTTTTTAGACATCCTTTACTCCCCATTTTGCAGGAAGGAAAGTCTTCTGAGATTCAAAAGGTCATTTGAAGGTGGGACAGAATCTACTGTGGGATGGGACATGTGCAAAAAAGTGCCATAGACAGCCTGATGTAGATTGTTTGGCTTATTCTCATTTTTCCTGGATGATTTTAAACTATCTGATTTCTCCCAGCGCTTTCAGGAGCCAGACGTGTCCTGGACATTTTCTCCTTGAAGCAGTTTTGGGTCTGCTCAGGGCAGAGACCCTTCTGTATGCAGGCTAATGTTGTACATATGTCCTTCATACATGCCTTCATTGATGCTCACCCTAAACATGGACAGGTAATGCTACCTCAGCTGAAAGCAGTCGATGAATTTGGCCTATTCTTAGCAGGTTTTTTAGGATTCCATGGCTATCAACAGCACCAGAGTGAACCGACATACTTAACTGTCAGGGTTGACAGCAAGCCTGTCAGCAGCCTGGCATTTATTGACGAAGCAGTGGACATAAATCAGGTAACAGTATACCCCTGAAAGGAGGAGAACGCAGCATGCAGAAGAATGTGGGCAACTTTCAGACAGGAAGAAGAGGGAAGACAGAAATGGACTTCCTGTGCTTTTTACAAGTCAGGATGACTCGACAAAAACTGTGTTTGTTAGTTTGCAACCAATCCTGGTGTGTATATGCATAAAAGTACCAATAACAGGTTGACATGCGGATGGCCTGATGGCCTGATCTATGTGTACCAATGGTAGAGTAATATGTGTATGGCCTGATCTATGAAGGCAACAATAGAAAGTTAACGTATGATGAGTGAAAAGTATGAATGTTTGCAACCTGTTACAATAAAGTGATTACAGCCTTCTCGTAATCCTGTCCCTGCTTTGAAAGAAGATTCTATGTCGCTCTGCCCGTCCTGACTTTAACAGTGACACTTAATGACCATTTCTTTGCCAGGGTATGGATCCAGAATGGTGCTGGGTGGTTCCTGATGGGGAATAAGCATGCTCCAAGCTGTCAGTGGGAGCTGAAAGACCTCAGCATCTCTAAGACTGGACCCAGCGTGGTGCAGAAAAAACACTGTTTCCTATTAACATGTACCTAATTGTATTGAATTGTAGTACTATTTCTACAGTGAGATAAGTTAATGAACCTCAGCTGATTATGCCCTCGTTTACTTAATAGTTCACATTATTATTTAAATGTAAAGCAGTAAGTATGCCAGCCTATAATTGCTTTTACTATTTCTCTTTTTTATTATAGTGCATCTGTAGTATGTGGTTTAATTATGTTTTACTCTGTACTTTAAATGTTAATGAAGAAAATGGTCTCCTTTTTGTCTTACAGGCAACAGTGGTGTTAGGGAACGATTAGCTGCTGGAAGGGTGATGTCCAGGAATGGGAACTGGGCAAGATGCAGCAGAAAATCTGTGAGCGAGCTTGACCAAGTCATGTGGGTTGCATTTGCCAAAGCAGAACACCAGAGATCAGTGCACTGAACAGCTTTCTGCCTTTTTTTTTTTATGTGAAAGGCTTGTCTCTGCTGCCGATGAAAGTAGAGGTTGGAAACAGAGGTACAGCTGTGAAATGGCTATACATTTAGAAGCTAATGGGTAGTTTTTCAGTCCTGCTGAGTGCCCAGAGCTCCTGTTCTCTTCAGGGGAGTAGAAGCTATAGAAAATCAGGCCACTGCTTGGGTTGTCTAAATAAAGATTTAGTTTCCTGGCTGCTATGAGCCTCAGTTCCGGCATACCCATAAAAAGGATGAGAGTCCTTTGGCAAAATACTACTGCTTAGAAATGTCACAGTTTTTTCTTTACCACGAATCACATCCACCTGGAAACTATTTGAGAAGAGCAGAAACAGCATGGAAATCTGCATGCCATCAAAGCACAGGCCTCTGCCGCTAACTCTGGAGTGACATACTCAGCACAAACAACTCTGTTGGATCATTTCTGTCTCTGGAGCTCCTAGGTAGCAGCTTTCCATGTGTGTCCTAGTCTGGTGGTTTGGGGACAGTCCTGTCCTATCTCTTACTAATTAGAGGTTTTACCTGGCAGGAAAGTTTCTGAAGCTAACAGATTTTTACCTAGCAGTGTAAGCAGAAGAGAAGTTGAGATTCATACTCATAATCCTGTGACTGGCCTAAGGCAGAGGGAGTGCCAGGCAGAGAAGGGGAGGAGGACACAGAACAGATGGAGAATGAAGCCCTCTGGGACCAACGAAAAACACCCCAGGCTCTCCATCAGTAGCTTTTCTACAGGGTTTCAGGTGATTAAATTCCAGAAATACTCTGAGATTTGCCTGAAACAGTCTTACAATATTGCCCTATGTTGTTAAATGTGAGGAAAAATAGTGAGCATTGATTTCATTTTGCAGTTAATATACTGTATGACACATAATCAGTGGTTGTGTTGTAATATACATATGCAAGTAGGGAAAATAAAAGTAGAGAGAATATTTGGCCTTAATTAGTGCTCCTTAAATGCTAGGTGCTTACATATGCAACCACACTGGAGCACTGATGTACATGATGATTACTACCATTATCTAACAGAGTATATTTCTCCTCCTGGAGATGAAATCTACCAATGAGTTTAAAATGGTATAAACATGACCAGTGTAAGAAGAAAATCTGCATTTTAGTTGTTTTGCAGCATTCACAACATAGGCGAGTTGATTAATTTTAGACTGACTTTTTCACTCCCTGACATGTGAATTATAATCCTTATCTTATTTTTAAAAACGATGTAAACAAAACCAGAAGATAGGTTTGATAGGGCACTGATTCTCTTATCTTTCTCTTGATCTAAGCAACTACCCACTTGGCCATCAGTGAATATTATTGTAATTTATTTTGTCCTTATAAGCTGTCCAGTTCAAAGTTAATTGTTTACCCTATAGAGAGAAGGACAGTGCCAAAATCTGAAACACTTGTTTCTTTTTATCACTATGATTCTTGCAATAGAAGTGTGGCCTCTGACTGGAAGTGCCATCTCCTGCTCCTCCAGTGACTGTTGTTAACAGATCCTTTCTGCTGTATCAAATCTATCTGATTGCACAAACGGAATTTCAGTGAACACCAACAGCTAATGCCAAAATCCAGGCTCAATTGTGAATGGATTTTATGAAGTCTGACACAAGGACTCACACTGTCTTAGTGTCCCCAGCTTGTTAGAACCAGTGATAGGTATTTTTCTCTATTTTAAAAGAGAACATTAAATTCAAAGCTAGCAGTAACTGCTGCCAATCCTATGTGCTGCTCAAAGCAGGTTGTTTTCAGCTAACAGTTCATCAGGACAGAGACTGGTGTGCTATGCTGGAAGCACAATAGAGGTCTCTCCTTTGTAGGGTCACAGCAAAATATAAAGATGTATTAAACAGACTTCTGATTTTGGGAAGCCCCCATT
The DNA here is from genome assembly GCF_003945595.2 of Pipra filicauda. Taxonomy (NCBI): domain Eukaryota; kingdom Metazoa; phylum Chordata; class Aves; order Passeriformes; family Pipridae; genus Pipra; species Pipra filicauda. The sequence continues at coordinate 224,804 of NW_024103896.1, forward strand.
TTTGACCTCCACAACTGGGAAGACTAGAGTAATACAGAGTTTTAAGGATAGTTTTAGAGCTTTGGAGGAAATATCCATTTGGAATTATGAAAATGAAAGAGAGAGAGAGAGAGAAGGAAGATGCTTTTTCAGAAACTTGATGATATTCTTAGAAGCTAAAGGCACCTGATTAAATATAACAAAAAAAAAAGAAAATATCTTTCCACCCCTATTTCCATTTTGGCACAGTCTGGATATAATAGAAGTACTTGAGAAAAGGTGCCCTTTGATTGTTACTTCAGGGTTTTAAAGTGACAAACCATAAAGGGTGAAGGCTGACTCTTTGATCTTAAAGAGCTTGAAAAGAGGAAGATTTACTCTGTTCAAATTATTTCAGGTAATTGTAAGAAATCTGAATTGAGTCTTGGCTGCAGGGCTTTACTTAAGTGATTCACATTTGAAAAGTTTCTGAATAAACATTGATTGAAATTTCAGGAGCCTCTTTGCAGTCTTAGACACTTCCAATAAACTTTGGTTAACCCACTCAGACTGAGGCCCACCGTGCAAGAGGCATCCACCTATGATGACACAGGCAAGAAGGATGAAGGGAAGGGTTGTGGTTATGCTGTTAGTGCTAACCAGATCTGCAAAAGATGCTGCCCTTCCTTTTGCACCTAGGGAGTGGACATGTCAAGGGCCATTGCTAAATGAGCTAGTGTGAGCAGGAAACATGAGCTGAGCAATGTCAGAGAGCCTTGTCCTGCTAAGATTATTAGAGATACAAAATGCCTCCCTGTCCACCTTACAGAGAGAAATGTCCATGATACAGGTGTTCAGCACTGAATGTCTTGTGCACACAGGCTGTCTGCAGCTTTGCAGGGCTGGGATCAAACATGGATCCAACGTTCAAACAAGCTGGCTTTAAACTGAAAGAGAGTAGATTTAGACTAGGTATTAGGAAGAAATTCTTCACTGTGAGGGTGATAAGGTACAGGGAAAGGTTACCAGAGAAGTTCTGGATGCCCTGTCCCTGAAAGTTTTCAAGGCCAGGTTGGATGACGCTTTGAGCAACCTGGTCCAGTGGAAAGTTCCCTACCCATGGCAGAGTGGTTGGAACTAGATGATCTTTAAGCCAAAACCATTCTAGGTTTCTGTGATGTCTGCTGAACACAATGCCTTTGAGTCTCGGGAGGCTTCATGAGGCAGAATCAGAGATACCCAGGCACAAACTGTGCTTCAGTTGTAAACCAGTTACAGAGATGGTTTTGAAAGCTTGTTAGCTGTGGAAGACAGACATCTGTGCTCCATCAACAGAGTCACTTCTGGACCTGCGGAAAGTAATGACTAGGCTGGTATAAAGAGGCATTTATTAACACTTAATGCTCTTGTTAAACTAAACATACAAAGCCACACAAGTGTAGGAAAACTTACGGGTGCTGAAAAACTTTGCTTTGGCACATCTAACTGCCAGTGTGTTCTTCAGCTCCACATAAGGCATTAAGAGTTCTTACAGACCCTAGGAGATTCAGTGTCTGGAAGACAGAGATATGTGCGTTGACTTAAAATTAAGCATGTGCCAAGTCTCATCCATCTAGAAAAAGAGACATTGAAGAAAAGTTTTGTTAGAGATCAACAAAAGCATGAACTTTATGAAAAAGATAAACAGAATGTGTGATTTTTTTTCTTTTCCAGTAGGAGATTCAGAGAATATCAAAGGGAAGCCTACAGACAAAAGCACCAAATGAAGCTGACTCTTCACACAACACATAGTTAAATTGTGGAACTCCTTGTCCCAGGATGTCATAGATACCGAAAGATTTAATGAGTTCAAAATGGGAATAAAAAATTAACTGAAGGCCGAGGAAAACAAAGACACCTATTATTGGAAAGTCTGAGGTGAAAAGCAGTAGACTGGGAAGCTATTTTTTTAGGGGGGTCATCTTGTTTTTAAACTATTGCCTTGGCATCTATTTCTGACTACTGAAAAGACACAAAACCAGAATGGACCTTCGCTCTTTCTTTACCATTTCTAACCCCCATGAAGAAGCAGCCTTCTCAATGGTTTCTGGTCCAGTATCTGATATACTGCCTGTTGGACTGTGGGATGGTGTTATCTTGTCAGAGGATGTGGGAAGGCTCCAGCTGACACACCTTAACCAGACCAGGCAGCTGCATCTGATATGATGGGTGCTGTACTTGGAGAAGGGCCATGGTTGTGAGATGAAAATGTGAGAAAGACATGAGGCATACCAGGCTCCTCTGGGATACAGCACAGAGTCTCTGAAGTGGCTGTAGGATACAACAGACAGTACGTCATCTTTTGTGTACGGATGTTACTCTCATTAGTGCCTTTTTATTTTTGAGAACTGTAACAAGTTTTAATTTCAGTCTTAAATAACTTTATTTTTAGAGCATTTTATTTATTTATCTATTTATTTATGTATTGTGCAAAGATTTTAGTCTCCTTAAGTTTTCTAGAGATGCCAAACAATTTAAAATCAGAGGAAGCCTGCATCAGGGACTCCCAGCACAGCAGTAACTTTAATTCAGTTCTACACTTGAAGATAATTAAAATAACTGCTGACTGGGAAGTTGACTCTAGTTGTAAGTTTTTTAAAGAAGAAGAGCTTGCTTAGTGCCTGGTGAAGAGATTCCAAACTTTCTCTATTGAGTCCAAGGAAAGAATTAAATAATTTTTCTTCAGATTGACCCTAAAACATATTGTTATAGAGGGAGTGGTTTTTTTTAATATGACTTTGGTGTTTATGCACAACAATATTTTTGCTGTTCAAACTCTAAAGTAAATAGACTGGATCTGATCTGATCTTTTCTTGGGATGTTCAGAGAAGGTAGGTGTGGGTGTGGCTCAAGGGGGAAAATATGGAGAGAAAAACTGACACCAGTACTCATCTATACCTGCTTTCCTAGTTTTCCAGTCTGATGCAACTCAAAGTTGATGAGTTTAATCTGAATCATCACTTATATAGACCCAGAGAAACACAAAAGTGTTCTACATGAAGCCAAGTATTTAGAGAATAGTTAAAGTTGGTGTAATTCCATCTCAATTTAAGGGACAGTAATTTACTCAGATAGCATTAACTCAGTCTCTTGAAACTGGCCATAATCTAATGTTTCTCCTTGTTTGCAGTCTTTAAATCAAATCTAGACAGATTAAAAAGGCATTGAAGGCTCACTGAACAATAATTCTGGGTGGCTGCAAATTCTGCAGTTACTGCAATATGAATCAAATGAGAAGACAGGGAGAAAGGCATCATCTGTGATTATGGTGAGGAGCTTTCCTCTGGATCATCTTTCTGTGGAATTATATATACTGGAAAATGGTTGGAGAACATCTGATTTATATGAAAAAATGGAACCAAGAGGAGTCTGTGAAGTATGAATGGAAGTCTGAGTAGGTGAGGAAACAGTAAGACCAAAGTCATTGCTGGATGATTTGGAAGCTGTTCTCTTTAACGCGTGAGTCATTCCATGCACAGCTGACTCAAAGTGACCATGCAGAAGGCACATAGGCACAGGGAAGAGAGAAGGTTTTGGATCGCTGAATCAAAGAGAACGTACATATGTCTTTCTTTCTGAAGAAGTGAAGATAAACTAGCAGATTTGCTCAGCATGTGTGTTTTGCTTTTCAGCTCACCTGTTTATGCATCTATTAAAATATTATTATTCTATACTAAGCTAATTACCAGCCTACAGCTTGATGATATTCCAGTACCATTCAGTGCATCAGAAAAAGACACATATACTTTCTTAAAATATTTCATACTTCATTTCAGAAGTTGCCAATTTTTTATGTGTTCTAAAGGGCATTCTCAATACAGTTATTTTTCTGTCTATAATATCAAGAAACAGGAAAATTCCTTAGGATTCAAACGATGTTTATAAGGCAATTTTTACATTCTACTGAATGTCAAACTTTATTTATGGTATTTCTCTTGCCAAAGAATCAAACAATGACTATCATATTAGCCATCTACTAAAACCAGGACTTTTTAAAGGATAAAGACTGTGAAAAATACCTACCACATGAAGTTACTCTTTTCCTTCTGAAATCTAGACTGAGAGTTATTAAACCTTGGTGGGTCACTTTTATTACTATAACATGCCTTAGAAATCTAGAAGGTCTTAATACTTCAAGATGCTAATGCAGTGAGGGGAAGATTGTGTAATGCAGTATCCAAAACATATAAATAAAGTTACACCTCTTTTGAGTATCAAAGTTCATTCTTAGAAGAGAAAAGAGGGTTTGCCTTCATGGACTAATCAAAATACAGCTAAATTAACCTGCACTTGGGTTCGTTTAATTTGCTGAATTTGCTGGAAATACCTTTGTTTCAGCTGTACATATGGGATTGCAGTGGTGCTGTTTCAAGTGTGCGTGTGTTGTCTGTCTGTGTGTTACTCAATATCGTTGTGCAAGATTTACATTTGCTTGTGGGTAACAAGTTAGATAGGGAATAGTTTCATAGGTTGTCTGTTAGAAGTGCACAGGCATTAGGAGGCTAAATCAGATTCCAGGACTTATACTAATTTATATTAAGGTATTTATACAAATTAAAGGACTCTCTCACCTTAGGCACATACCATGCCCATGATCACTTACTTGTCTTAATTCTGTGAATTACCTTTAAATCTCAGCAGGGACCTAAGCTGTAGAACTGATAGTCTCCTCTCTGCCATTCAATGCTTTCAATATTTCCAATTTTTTTTGTCTTGCCAACTGAAGCATATTGCTGGGCTTCTGTTACTTTGTGATTTGCCATTCTTCTGAGTTTGCTGTCAGCATGTTAAGACTTTTCAAGCGTCACAAACTGACTTTTGAGTGACTGTACCTGATGCAATTTTGAAAGGTTTTTGTGTTAAAACAGGCACCTGTGTGAATGTAGCATTCTGTGTGAAACAAATGGATGAAATGTCACAGGATGGGTTATTCAGTGTTCAGACTAAATCATGCTATTGATTCTTCCTGGCCTTAAGATATTATAAGCTATGAACAATACAATACATGCTTAGAAATTACAAGAATGAAAACCCGTTAAATATGTATGATGTAAAGTAATTAAAAAAGCTTTACAAATTATTTAATGATAAATGAAATATGAGTCTTACTTTAAGAGAATGGAGAAATTTAAAGGAGAAATTTTATTCTTTGAGAGAAATATGTTCTTGCACCTTAATTATTTCTGATTGCATCAATACATATTTTGGCAGCTTTATAAATTGCATCTGTTTCTTTTACATGCATCTTCTTGAGGTTTAGAAGATTTGTATATAAATAGCTCTTTAAACACACATAATGTATGTAGTGTTTCAGATTAATTTTCCACACAAGTATATATTTTTAAAAGTTCTTCCTTTTAATTTCTTGTTCTTTGCAAAATACCAGTGCTGCACAGGGATTAATAATTTACTGGAAATTTTTAATTAACTTCCATAATCCTATGCCAGTGGACCTTTGGCAGGACCTTTACTGGTTAAAAATGAAGAGCACTGCATATAAAAAAGACAGTTTAAAACTCTAGAAAACAACCAAATTAAAGCAGGTTTACTCGGGATTAAACGAAGCCATGACAGCAAGTCATGCATCACTGTCCAAGTTTAAAGTCTCTGTCTTCTCTTGAGCCATCAGAACAATTTTATAAGATTTGCAAAAATCCTGTAACAATAAAATACAGATTTTACATCCTCAAACATAACAACTGTTTACATTCAGGTTTTGGAAAGCCATTTTACAGCTGTCTGAGAACATGTTATTTCTTTTTAAAGGTTAAATTTATAAGCCTGTGGTAATGTACTTTAGGAATGGAAATGCAGGTGTGATATGAAATTCAGTCATCAATATAGACCATATATATAAGAAAAAATTCCAGATGGTGGCCCATTCAAAATGCCAACTTTCCACACAACATAATGGTGCAATGTTTTATTAGGATAAGGCACATGACTCTGATGAATCAGAACCTATAAATTTTTATTTGAAGGAAATGGGACTCAAATTTTGTGTTTGTTATGTGCTTCCACTCCATTGGCCAAGGTAAGATGCAGCTGAGGACAAAGAATACAGTACCTATCCTAGGTGCTTAAAGTTTGTGGATAAGACAAAGGCAGGTGCCCATAAAGTACAGAAGTGATACTTATCGTCACGATCAGGACACAGTAAATCACTTAGAAAAAAGTACCGTGACATACCACTCTTCTTTTGTGGGCACCACAGCAAAGTGAGATTTTATATAGAAATTTTGAGAAGAAGAAGGAAGTGGCTTTATAGATGTTTAAGGTGAGCTTCTCCTAAGCAATAGTATTTTCAGAGGACAAAGGACACTGTGGTTCCTATGAAGTATGATGGCCACAGTTCTCTCCAAAGCTTTCAATTCTGAATGAGTGCTAAAAAGCAGGAGAGGAACAAAGACTATTTGAGGCACTGGGAGTGAAGATGCCATGATGCCTCAGTTAAGGCATTCATCTGTTTGTGCTCTGGGAAAATGACAGATTAGGAAATAATCATTGTAGCAGCTTTCTGGATGGATACTTGTAGGCTAAGTGACCTAGCCCTGTGAGAAAGACTGCTCTGTTAGCTCTGATGGGAAAGACAAACTTGCAAGAGTCAAATAATTAGATTATACTGAGTAGTGTTGTCCCCGATGGCATTGGAGGCAGAGGAAACTTGATTTCTCTTGTTTCACTCTCTTCTAACTTTTACATTAAACCTAATAATCAATATTAATGTTGTGCTAGGGATTTTTTTGTTTTTTTATATTTGAGAATATTCCTGTTAAATATTTAGTGACTGATTAGAGAAATGAGTACTTGACTTGAATATTTGGACTTAGATACTTAGACTTCTAAACTTGAGGTAGTCAATGTAATGAAGAGTGCACTTTTGTGTTCAAGGCAAGTGTTTGACCTTTGCAAAGCCTCTAGATAGACTCTTCCTCTTGGGTGATGAAAGAGAATTCAGGGTGTCTGGCTGATAGACAGCCTGTTTGTCAACACTAAGCTCAAGTGAGACGCAATAATTCATAGTTCTCTTACTTCATTTCTTTTAGACCTCCTGTGCTGTGTTAAGAGTTTTCATCTTGATTTAGGTTAATTCCTTTCTTTCTTTTCTTTTTTTTTTTTAACTTCACCTACATATCAGTACTGCTGACAGATGAAAAGTCTTGTTCTCTGGGCATCCTTCTGTGGGAAAAAAAAATATTCATCAAAAATCAGAAATTCTAATAAGGAGTCTGTTAAATTGAAAGGCCTTAAAGGATGGTACTATCTGTTTGCTATCGACTTCCTACCTGCTTTTGTCCTCACTGCTTAGTAGTCCATAATCATTACTGAGTTGTATTTCTCCCAACGTCTTATATAGAAAGAAAAAACCAGCAATTCTGTTCTACTGACAAGAAATTGTAACTACAAGAGATGTGATCTATAACCTGATGAATGTTTCAAACTGACATGGCTTATTAGTGCACTCCAAAGTGGTGTTTCCTTCTGCTTTTGATCCATATCTGTACACCTGTAATGTTTCCCATGCTTAAACTGAAATGTGAGTCAGCTGGTCCAGCTGATCTGTAGAAAACTAACCTACTAACACACAAATAAATGAACCAAAAATATTTTCATGAAACCTCCTTGTTTATCTAAATCCTCAAGGGGCTTGATCTCACATGTAAAACAAGACATAATGCCCACTTGATTGGTTGGAGTGAGGAGAAAGGAGAGTGTCTCTATGGCAATGACTTGAAGAGCCACTGATTTAGGTGCAGTGTAAAATACCACAGTTCTGTATCCTATATGTTAATGTATCCTTATGATTTATTTTTATGGGAGTTTTGACTGGAAATGAAGGGTCTTTCAGCTATCTAAGTACTTTCTGAAGACAGTATTGTTTGATTTCCCTGCACCATTATGACCTATCCCTGAGTTTCCCTGTTTCTCCATGTTCCTGTTGCTACAAGATGATATTTTCCTGCCTCGTGGAGCAGTTATAAAGACATGTTCAGTAAGGACTGGTGTCAAGACATCGTTGGGTATGGATATGTGGGTTGGACACCAACATTTAACCTTCATTGTGACTTATTTGGCAGGATGGAGGATCAGATTCAAATTTTAGGGTATCACTTGGAAATCCCTAGCCCAAGATGTTACCTAATCTCGGGTTGAGATTTTCCTTACCACCTCATTTTCTGCTGAACTTGCAGGCTGTTAAGCCTTTCCAGGGAGCAAGGCCATAACTCATCATTTGTTTAGGACCTAGCAGCCTCCTCTCCCTTCTCTCTTGAACATCCTGCTGTTTTAGGCTGTCCTTTTTGCTGCAAGCTCCATCTTCCACCATTCCTTGCCTTGCTTTGATAGCTGCTCTGACTCATTCTAGCTTAACCAGAAGCTGACTGAGTGTCTTCCAATATTTAGACTTCCTTTTCTTGGGATGAAGGAATATCCAAAAGATGTCCCTTTTAGCTTCTGGCCTTGGCTACATGGCTATGCATGTGTCAGCCATCGTCATTACTGTATCTCACAGCCTTCCTTCTCTTCTCCTGCTCCTATCTTTTGCTAGTGTCCTACTTCCACATCTGATGCAGTACATTTTGACCAAGGGGACCTGTGGCCAGGCAGTCAGCACATTTTGCATACCTCAAAGATGAGACATAAAAATTTCTTTCTGCCAGCAAGAAGGTGAAGGCTGTGCCAAGATTTCTTGATTGTCAGTCATATACCAAGCATCATTTCGTTTTGCTCTAAAATCATTCATGGCACATACATGTTAAATATTTGTTAAAAACTGGCTTGTCACATGGGTCATACATTGTCTAGCTTTTAGATAGTAATTGATAGCAATTGCTAAAAATTACAAAGAGGTAGATAGGAAAAATGTAGGTACTGTAGGTATTTATTTGTGTAACTTTCAGTGGATAATGAAATTAAATAATTTTGAATATGTAATTTTTCTAATCACTAAATATATTTATATAATCCCTTTTTCTCACATTGATTATAGGATTTGTGAGGCAAGACTTACTTTGAAGCTGCATATTATTTATCTCCCCATTTGGAATTCCATTTTTCAGATGAGGTGGGTTTTATTTCTGATTTTCTCTTGCATGCACAATCACTTCCTTTCCTAAGCAGCACTGTTTGAAGCTGAGAGGCACTCTGGGGATTTAGCCTTACTGTATATACTAGAAATTTAAGCTTTATGCAAAATTATTTGCTATCAGTGCTGAATATCCTTTCACACCCTAAAATAAACTGACAGCTTCTAAGAGTTTCTGCAGTCTGGAGGATCTGACAGAGTAAAGAAACACAGTATAAATGGTTCTGTTATGTTCTCCTTCTCTCCTGCGTTTGTAGTGTCAACATATTGTCTTTGAGCTCTTGAAGAGGCTTGGGCAAATAATTTTTAGTGATTTAAATTTTGTCTAATGTTGTGTCGGGTAAACAGCAAAGCTCAGGTCTCTTCAATAAAGTATTCAAATATTCTCTAAAAGTCTGCCTCCTGTCTTTAGTCAAACTCATTCCAAATTTGAAAGTAAGCATGAATTTAAAGCACCAAACTATTTATATGGCAGGTCACCTGTTGCCCTCCATAGCATGTAGAAGCCCTTTACAGTGACCCTCACTAAAGGAAGGTATAGTGGCATAGTAATGAGCATCCTATATTTTTCTCTGCAAAGATCCTGGGGATGACATGGTGAGCACCGCATATTTCAAACCATGGTCAAGTATGCAACTTTAAAGGTAACTGCCAAGCTGCTTTCTGCCAGCATGTGCCTTTGATGCATAACACGTTGTCTCTCGTTGAAATCTTACTCTTTAATATTACAACTAGAATCTAGGGTAACCTGTGTAAGTTTTTGTGAGTCCTTCCCTTACTGCTGGCCTCAATGTCATTATGTAGCAATGAGTTTCACTGATGCACCTCAGCACCAAGGGTGCCTGGAGGTCACGTTAACCAACTACCCTGCTCAAACCGGGTCGCCTAGAGTCAGCTGCCCAGATCAAAAATGGTCATATAGACCTTGACAGCACAGCTGGTGCCACACAACATGGCACTAATGGAGCTCTAGTGTGAGCCATAGCTCCTTGAATACTTCCTACCTGATGATTTTCCCAGAAGTTATAGGAATATGTATTTTAGTTTAAAGAAAAAGCACTTCTTGTTGTAGTGTACTTTTTAATTTTGCAGGGTTTTTTCCCAACTGCTTCTGTAAATGCATTGGAAGAGGAACTAACTGTGGGTTCCCCTCTTTGTGTGTCTGGGCTTTTTCTTGCTCAAGTGTTAGATTTATACTAACGACTTTCAATGAGATGGAAATAAGCCATCTCTAGGCAACCAATTTCACAAAACTCTGATTCTGTTTTCATTTACATAGGTTTGTTCTCATCACGGGAATAATTCCCGTTTACCCTATGGTAACTTTAATCAGAATCTATCCTTCAGTATTTAATAAATTTTCATTTTGCAAAACTATTTTAACAATTAGTGCTAATGAAGAAGTCCTGGACTGGGAGTTTTCTTGTCTATCTATCTTGAGCTTCATTTATAATTTATTTTTATTTTTTTTCCCAGATAAAAGCAATGCTAAACTTCCAAGGGTGTAACTCTGCATATGTGTTTAGTAGTCTGAAAAGAAAACGTAAGAAACTAGAGATCTCATAAGTTAGAATTTCTGCTTAAAATATGGATAGTTTTAACTGTTTTTCAACCTACATATAGGACAAATCTCAGTCTGAAGTCTGCTCTATCAGACATGCTCCTGCTGTTACACTCTTTTCTATTATGATTAATAATGTCTGAAACCTGAAACCAAGTCAGCTGCACTGTAATAAACTTGGTATCAATTTTACAGGTCACAAATAACCATGTAATTCAATAACCCTCTATATGTTCCAGACCAACATGGGACTACATACTTGTGGGGAGCAATGAATGGGTAATTTGACGAAGAATGAAGACCATATTCAGACTCTGAAAGCTGAAAGCATTTTTTGCAGGAGAGCAGGAGGCAGGGTCAGAAAAGGAAAACATATTTTTTATAGATGTTTATTTCAATGGTATGAACTATCTTCAGTCTTTAAAAAGTGTCTAGGCTTTTTGGAGTGTGCCCAAATGATGAATAATTCATCTTGAAGAGAAAAAATGCGGACAGTTAAAGAATATGACATCAGACTAGAAATGGTCAATCAGATTATTGGTGAGGCAGATTAAACAAAAAATTTAGCTTTGAAGGTGAGATTTGGGATCAGATATAAGGTGATCTGGCTCAATTGCAGTCAAAAACTACAAGGGATTGTGTTAAGAATCAGGACCATCACGTAAAAGCCTATGAAAATACTTAGAAGGAAAGGATTATGTGTTCCATATCTAGCTCGCAAAAGGATGTGGTTAAGAAAAATTCTCAGATTTCTTTCTATTTAAAAAAATTAAATTTCTTTGGTCACAAGTGTTCAGAAAAGCTTGAAAATGTGAACCAAATGAACCCTACATGCTCATAAATCAGAAGACAAATAGTGCCCTGTTTCTCGTTTAAACTTAATCTTATGGCTGCATAGCCAGCTGCATAGCTTTTTTAGATCTGCTTTCCAATTGTTCTGCACTGTGAACCAACAATACTTTACATGAGAAAGATATTCCTTTTTCACATCCTAGAGATTAATTGTACCTGAAGGAGCCTCATGACAGCTACTGGCGTCTGTCAGTATGCACAGATCTTTTCCTGTGCCCACCTTGTACTTGGTGCATCTAAATCCCATCAGGGCATGTGTTTCTGATACTGATTCAGACTGGTTCTTCATGTCCTGAAATCCAACACTCTACAAAGCATGCTGCTGAGCTATCAAAACAGTATTTTCCTGTTCATATTGTTCCTTGGCTCTGACAACGTGATTATACCACTTCTGAAGATGAAGTGTTAAGCAAAAAGGTTTGCTGTGTGAACATATTCACACTCATGGGTTGCTGATAGCTTGAGGATCTCTGGATCACACTCCATAGCTCAGTGTAAAGGGAACCATGGAGCCTTCAAGACCAGTGAAGAAACTCGGCCAATATTTTCCATCCCAAATATCTTTAACTTCTATTCCAAACCTTAACATTAAAAATTTTATGCCCAGTTCAAGCATTTCCTACTGGTGCTGGTGGTGTGTGTATGTGTGTGTGATCTGATCAAATGAGACATTTGCACACAGTTGTCTAGATCTGGAGTTGTTTTACTGTCAATTGACTTCATGGTCAAAAGAGAGAAATGGGCATTTCTAGGTACAGTTGAACTCATCTTGGTGTAGACAACTAGAATAGGTCAGAGAAGCACATCCTCGGAGTGTCTTTTCCTGTAAAAACAAAGGAAACCTTGGATGTCAGGAACAGATCCTTACACTGGAGATGTCTAAAGAACTTATCTTATGCCTGTGCAAATGCTGACTTCCTAAGTTGATGAATGACCTCAATCACTCACTCTAATATTTAAGCACTATTTTTCAAAAAGTTCCTGTTTCTTGTTCTTCTGTATTATTGTATCTTTTTGTTTATAATTAATTCCTCATAAAGAGCCAGTAGAACAATGTGCCTGCTTACTGAAGGTGAGCTTGGATGTTTGTCTGTTTGCAAACTTCACTGAAAATGTCCCTTATTAATAGAATGAATGACACCTTCTGTTCTGCTTGAACTGGGGTCTGGTTCATTTGTACAGATCCTTCCTATTCTGAAGTTGGAATTTCTCTGCCGATAGAGTAGACCTTAAGTATAGTTTCAAATATAAGATACTTAATTCAATAAATGCACCAGAAATTCTATTCCATATAACTGAGCACTTGGGAATGTTAAAGGCCTTCAAGATACATATGGGAATGTGATTCAAGGGAGTCTGGATTCTTCTTCTGGTTCCCTGATTTGCTGCTTAATCTTTCTCATCTGGTGTAAATCAGTCTAATTTCAATATAGCTAGTGTGAATCCACCATCTGGGATTCACACCTCTGAAAATATCCACAGAAAACTCATTGGTTAAATTCTTAGATGGATCAGAAATCACTTTTTGATACACAGAAGATGGAAGACAACTATTCCTCTGGATTCGGTAGAAATTTGAAGTCAAAATACTCAAAGAAATGTTATTCCTGCTGCTGTCCATGTCCCATTTCCACATGTTTTCTCCCTTCCAGCAAGACATGACACATCATTCATATTTAAGTCCTGTGCTTCTGCAACCTTATGGCTGGCATCTTATCCAGTGAACTAAGAAAGAGGAGAGTACCGTGTGACTAAGTTATTTACTAGCATTTAAAGACTCTCAAAAGACTCCAGCTCTGGGGCCCTGTGAAGGTCAAAAACTAAATGATCCCAGGTCGGGGGTAGAAGCTGGAATCTTTATTTAACACCCACTTCACAATATAAAGTCTTAGAGGCAGGACATGTTAATAAAGAGGACGGGTTATGCTAATTGGGGGATGACTTATGCTAACTAGATGATTACACAATTCTCTGCTACAATTACACAAAGGGGTTAATATTTTCCTGTAGTGAGGACCACCTGGGGGGGAGAGAACAAAGGGGCTTCTACATCATCTGACAACATCATCACAAAGTCTTTCCATATCTTGCTGAAGAAGACAGGACAACCAAACATAGTTGAATGTTAACAACTCTTGTAATTAGGCTCCTCAGAGTAAGGAGTTACTCCCAGCTCCTGCTGTCCATGGCCTGCTATATAATCCTATCAGTTCCTTTTCTGTTAATAGCTGAGTTTTGGATCCCAACAGGGTCCCAACAAGAAAGACATAGACCTGTAGGAGCAATCCCAGAGGATGGTCACCAGGATAATCAGAAATCTGGAGTATCTCTCCTACCAAGACAGTCTGAGAGAGTTGGGGTTGTTCAGCCTGTAGGAGAGAAGGATCTGGGGCTACCTTCTATCAACTTTCCAGTACCTAAAGGAGGCTACAAGAGAGTTGGAGAGGCACTATTACATGGTCATTTAGTGATAGGAAAAGGAGGAATGGCTTTAAAGCAAAAGAGGACAGGTTTAGATGAGATATTAGGAAGAAATTCTTCACTGTGAGTGTAGTGACACACTGGTGCAGGTTGTCCAGAGAACCTGTGGCTGTCCCATCCCTGAAAGTGTTCAAGGCCAGGTTGGATGGGGCTTTGAGCAACTTGTTCTGGTGGATGGCATCCCTTTCCATAGCAGAGGGATAGGAACTGATGATCTTTAAGGTCTCTTCCAATGCAAACCATTCTATGATTCTATGAAAATGGGCTTTAAGAATTTTTAACTGCAGGAAAAAAAAAAAAAAAGTAACCATTACATGCCCATATCAGTCTTCTGGGCTGAGGAAAATACCTTCCTTGCTGCTGCAAGTTGGCAGCTCTACGTGCATGTGGAAGTCAAGGAAATGTCTCTGAATTAATTCCAGAACAACTCAGAGCTTGATTCAGCTCAGCCATCTGTAGTTTTGTTAGAAGAGGCCCCACTGCCACTGAATATTTTTAAAAGGAGTAAAAAAAAGCTCCTGTAGCTTTTGAACCACAGACCTCAGGTGAAGTGTCAAATAGGTGAGTCTTCAAAGCTGATTCTTCTAAGACTTGTGTGCTGATGGGTCTTAGATATCTTTGCCCAGCACAGCTTGAAAATACAATGGTTGTAATCTTCCCCGAGGAAGTGGCAGCATGTCATTACACTTGTTTGGCAGTAGAGAAGAAATTTAAGGAGGAACATGGGGACAGAAATAGCACTTTTCCCTCCTGTTGACCTGCACTTTGGTACACACAAGGGGACATGAATAACTGGAAAAACGTAGGAGACCAGATGAAACTGTTCTTCTGTCCTGTTGTTTTATACATGGTGTGCATCCAAAACAGAGAAATTCAAAATTACTTAGAAACAATTTCTTCCTCTATGAGTCCCAAGAAACAGTTTTTTGAGCAGTATGCATAAATTTGTATGCATAAAATCCAGAATTTTTTGCTGACTCAAACACTTCAACACCAATTGTATGTCCCATTTTCCACCTATAAGTCTGAGACATGAAGTGATGAACATGCATGAATTTGGTGATGGAGACACCCTCAGCACACAGGGCTGTGAAGGTTCATAAGATTTTTCCAGTATAGGCAGGCAAACTGTTTGCTGGGGCCTAACTCAATGCCAAGTGAAATCAGTACTACATGCTTCCATTGGTTTCAGTGGTAGCAGATTATGTCCCTAATGGGTATGTGAATTATAAGAGAGTGAAACATACAGGCTTTGAGAGGTGGTTTTATTGTGTTCTTTTCCGAAGACATTTATTTTATCAGAAAAGGGAAAAATTGGTGGGCTGGGTATTTTAAATATAGCTTTTAGCTTGTCATCAATACGCTTTAAAAGAGAACTGTGAGTTGAAATTTTTATTCTTCTCTCCTTTAACCTCTTTTTTCTTTTTTTTTTTAACTTAAAAAGAAAGTTGTAAAGTATACTTGAATAGAGGTAGTTTGAGGGTTTTTTTCTGTATATATTCTTGGTGTAAATGGTTTTGACCATTATTTTTGATTACCTGTTCTGGCATGACCAAGATTTCCTGTATTATTTCTAATACTTCTTTTTCCTCCCTGGGGAAATTTCATGTCTGCTTTTAATATTTGTCCTTTATTTTTACTTTGTGAAAACTGAGGCAGGGAATTAACTTCGTGTCATTGCCATATCTATTTTTTGGTTAATAATATCTTACATTTACAATATCCTAGTCTGTAATCTCCTTGGACGACCTTCCTGCCCTAACACGTTTCTATTGCTTCTCTTGCCTCCTCACATGTTACTCTTTTCTCTGCACTTTCTCATCTCTCTCTTCCATAATTCACATTTTATCCCTCACTTTTGGTCCCTTCATAACTTGTATTACTTTGTACAGCATATTTTTCACTCATATTGGCATACTTTTCCCTTTACAGTATATTTACTGGGTAGGTAGCATACACATACACAACACTCCCTGAGGCAAACATAAATTTTACTTTGAACACCTTCCAATTTCCCCCACTCGCCCTTCCTTTTGTGATTTTATTTCTTTTACTTTTTCCCTACAATGTCAATTCTATCAAAGCTTGCTCCATTGAAAATTAACACCCATACATTTTCTTCTGTATAGGCTTCTTTACTCCCTTGTTAGAAATGCAATTAGTACATTTCTCTATTTCCCTGCTTCATGCTTTGCATGCTGTCTAGATCAACTAACCAAAAGGATATTAATGAAAGTTCCTTTTTTTGCTCCTATTCTTCTACATTATATATATATAAACCTCCTTACATTTTTGCTTTTTGTTCTCTCGACAGTCTTTCTCTTTTCTTACCAACACACATTTTCTCTTTGCTTTGTCTGCTCTCTCCACATGCCTTTTGTCCATTCTCCACCTCCATTTAGTTGTTCTCTTTGAGAGTTTTGCTACTGACTACAATACAACCTGTGTTTGAACTCATATGCCTTTCCTCCTGTGTCCATTAGCTTGAACTGTTGGCATTGAGAACCAGAGGTTGTACCTCTGCCCTGTTGCTTTCAGTAAGCATGTTGGGCTTCCAAAGAAGCACAGAAAAATCTCTTCTTTGCTTAGAAGAACCCTTGATCACTTCCACATGCCCCTCTCCGTTCCACTCCTTACAATGTACTAGGTAACATCTGGCCCATGACTGTTGTTTTAAGGGGTGTTTTTGGTCTGGTGTGTCCATAGGCAGTTTAAAATGGGCTTGTGTGTTGTATTCCCAAATTTAAGGATGGCCACTTGGAGACAGCTTTGACAAATTAAAAAATAGACTGGATAGAGCAGAAATTTTCATGTAGGTGTCTCATGGCTCTCTGCACCCATACCCCACTGATCTTAAAAATATATTTGGCTGGGTATATTCCTTCTTCAGAGATTTCTGCAGGTTTCCTTTAGGCTGTTTTCGAAGGACATACTTACAGGACATAGTGATAAACAGGTGATAATAGGTGATAAACAGCTGTACTGGGATGGATGCCAGCATGTTCTACTTCAGTGTCTCTGTACTAGAGAGGAACAGAAAGGACTGAGTCTTGTGTTAATGGGCAATGTAGCTGATCCAGTGAGGCACCAGTCCCCCATTCAGGTGCCTTAGATGTGAATAGGGCAGTTTATTACACTGCTAGAAGAAGGGTAGTCGTTCAGAGTTTTTCTGGACAGGGAAGATAGGGACAAAGTTTGATCTGAAACTGAATTAGGACACCTGGCATTATTTGCATGTTAGGAGTATTCATGAGAGAACATGTGCAGGCTGCCTGGGCACTATATATTCATGACCAAAAAGGAAACATGGGAACTTTCATATCTAGACAGGCTACCTTAACTTCATCTCTGGGCAACAGGTTGTCTAGGCCTTCTCTTGCATTACTGCAGGCTATTAATCAGCTTTTCTTACTCCCCTGACCCAAATGAGAAAAGCCTTTTGTATCCCTAGTTTCTAGGAGGCTAAAACATTTGGCTGGCCTGCTTGTTCAGATGCCAGCTCCCAGCCAATACTCCACCCTGCCAGATAAAGATGTTTACCCGCAATGGGGCTCTTCCTGGGCTGAAAAAACTTATTGCTTCAAGCTTGTAAATAAAGTATAGCATTACAATAAATTGACTCTGAAAGACAACATTTTGGCTCTCCCAGCACTCAACAATTCAGCGCCCCATATGCATATAATTCTCTTCCTAGATATTTTCATTTGCAAAATCTTAAATCTTGTCTTGCTTGCAAATCACAGATTTACTCTCACATAGGTATCTAATCCTCAGTCTCCTGAAGGTTAACCCTACTTTTTCCTCAAAAATAAAGAACATAAAGCAAAATGCAAAGACAGCCAGGAATATGTACCTTTTAAAACTTCAAATTACTCCCATCTGTGGCATGACTGAACACAGAAATGTAATGTAAAACACATATATAGTACACATAGTTATCACTTGAAAGATTTGGGGGTTTAACAGAAGCTTTTTTTTTTATGTTAAGATTTAAAAATATATTTACCTCAGTTTTTAAAAAAATATCTAATTATTACAGTTAATTAGTAATACAGATGCAACATTATTAATGACAGAGTAAATATGTTGAAGTCTTATTCAAATCTTCTAAACCATTTAATATTTCTGAGATCTATTTTAAAAGGAAAGAAGCATCACAGCCTAACAGGGTAAAATTATTATTTTTTAGTTTTGCTACCTTAATCAACAGTAGGGACTTGAGTTTGTTGTCAAGCCCATATTCACCAGATGTAGCTCTGCTGCAATAAACTGAGTTAAATGGTGTCATGCCAGAATGATATCAGCTTCTCACTGAGGTTCTGCATCTCTTCAAGTCAGAGTAAAACTCAAGGAAAGCCAAGGAAGCCAAAGGATTTATTTCAATTTTATACAAGCATTGGTAAGGAAATAATCAGTCTGATTAATCAAAGTCATACAGTTCATGCCTTACCATTTCTTTGAAAAAACTACATATTTTTTTTTGACATGAAGGGAGCATGATTTGTGCTTTCTTGAAGGAAGAAGTCAAGATATTTTGCAATTAATTTCCATAGGTCAACAAATCATACAAAACTAGGGGGGAAAGTTGCTTGCTACAGACATTATTCAATTTTTCATGAGGTCTAAGTGTGGAAATGAGAGAAGAAAATGTATGGGACTCTCACATTTCTTTACTGAAACTTAATGGAAAAAACAGATGAGAATTAGTAGCCTTTTAGCTAGAAGAAATAATATTTCTGAGTGCTGTGACTGTCTTTGCAGAAAGAGAAATGTTGTAGATTTTGTTCATTATCTGGTGTCAAGTGATTATTATTCTGGTAGTAGGAATGGAAGGGATAGAGTCCTTTGTTTCTAGGTTAGCAGATGTAAGGAACACATACCTTTGGCTTACTGAAAGAAAAATCTCTTGTAGTGAATATATTCTGGTTTGTACATATGATACTCAAATACTCGGTTTAGCTCAGAAACAGAATTTAGTCACAGTATTAGAAAGATTTTTTTCAGGAACCTGAATATAAGATATTCTCAGGAAAGTGAAGAACGTGGTATTGTCAAGGCAAGGGCAGGGAGGTTGTCCCTTCCATTTCTCTCTTTCTATTTTGAGGAACAAAAAGAATTCTTTAGGTGTAATACATTCTCAATTTTGTTTCTTCAAAACTGACTCCTTGGTCTGAAATGTCTGATCCTTTGCTTACACATGCATATGTGTAACTATATAGAACCCCTCAAGGTGCTACTATCATATGTTTCCAACACTGGTATCTTTGATGAGCTGATGGCAACGGAGATCTTTCCTCATACATCACTTTTGATCCAGGAAAGCTGCTTAATACAATGAGAAATAAATGAAAGGGGATACAGTTGTCTGGAGGGTTGCTTCCCTGCAGAGTACAAGCAGAATCATATCTGCTTCTTCCATCAAACACATAAAATTTACATGGGAGTTAGTGATATCTGGAATTATAAAGTAAATCAAAACTAAATTAAAAAGTAAAAAAATGGTATAAAGGGATAGTGATAGAGAAAAAAAAATCTATTTTTATACTTAAGAAAGAAATGAGACAAAGGTAATTAAAAATGAGTAAAAACAGGGAGAAAGAGCTAGTGTGGGGGAACGACAAGATTATGAATCCTGGAAAGAACGACTTTAGAAATGGGTCCGTCACAGTGGCAGCACTCCCCGGGGTTGAGTGGAGTGGAAAAACACCAACAATTCGTGTTTTTATTGTATGGTTATTCCTGGACTATGTAATCCCCCAACCCATGTGCCCCACCCCCCCCCATGTGGCGCCATGCCGTCTCCCTTCCCCGAACCAATCCCTGCCTCTGCAGAAGCATGATTGGCTGTCTTATCTGCTTCTCCCCAATCCCCGGTCTTGTTATTGGACTGTGGTCCTCCTGTATCCCCCATTGGTTAGCAGAGCCCTCAAGCCACTCCCTTTCCCCTGGACCTTGGCCCAATCACGTTCCTCCTTCTAAGCCCTCCCCTGGAGACCTTATAAGCCACGGGAGTTTCGAATAAACCACTTTTTGCCCTGGAATCCAGAGAAGAGACTTGGTTG
This sequence comes from Pipra filicauda, assembly GCF_003945595.2. Lineage (NCBI taxonomy): Eukaryota > Metazoa > Chordata > Aves > Passeriformes > Pipridae > Pipra > Pipra filicauda. The sequence continues at coordinate 244,842 of NW_024103896.1, forward strand.
CTCTCTCCTCCTGCCAAAGGGGGACCGCGCAGCTGAGACCCTCTCCAAGAAACTGTAAGCAAGGAGTCCAACCTCATCAATTCTGTTAAGCTAGACCATGACATCATTATTTATGCTGGTAGAGCAGCTTATTCAACAAATGTTCTTCTCTTTTTGATGCAGAACAATCTTCTTTTTATTGTCATTTTTACTGCTTTAGCACAGACGAGGCCCCTTTATGGGTCAAGATTCACAAGTTCCTTATACTGTGAATAATAACAAATGATTGTTATTTTCTGAGGAGACCCTTAGGATACAGGTATTTTTCCCACTATGCTGCTGTGAGGCTAGGATAGAGATCCAGAGCCCGCTCTGGGGGATGACTCACCATCACCATGTCTGAAAAACTCCTTCCCCTCAACTTGGTGGAGAGGCACCCTGTTACTCCTTGGCCCTCCTGATCATAGTGTGGGAACAGTAGGTATGCTTAATATCACTAGACACGGAGTATTGCGATACCACTGTAATAAACATGAATTCACTCTCTTATTATGACATAGAGATAAGGTAAAAGCAAATTAATTTTTTATGCTAAACTACCAGGTGTAAGTAATAAGTTCTTTTATTTGATTAATCAAACAATACAAAGCTATAATTAGCTTTGGTTTTGATTTTCCATCTGAGTGCTTTCCTTACAGTAGGTGATCCAGTCAAATTAAGTTTCAGGATATTATATGTAGATTCCATGGACAGAATTTGGTCTATAACAAACCCTACTTTATCCCAAAGTGAATTCTGACCTAAAGCGAACATCCTCAAACTTTCCTTATTTGTGGAGTCACTTTGGTTGGAAGAAACCTTTAGTGGTCATCTAGTCCAACAACACCAGAGCAAGTCTGACTTCAAACTTAAAACAAGTTGCTCAGGGTCTTCCACAACAGCTTTGGAAATCCCTAAATGGAGATCCCAAAGCCTCTGTGGACAACCTATTCCAGTTTCTGATAAATTTCATTGTTACTTGTATTTTATTTATGCCTAGTTGGTATTTGCTGCAGCTTTTGACCCCTGCCTCTTTTTTCCTCGCTAGGAATCTCTGGGAAGACTCTGGCTGTCTTATAACTCCTCCATGGAGTAGTTGAAGACAGCACTTAGATATCTACCCAACTTTCTCCTCTTCAGGCTGAACAAGCCCAGATCCCTCAGTTCCTTCCTGGGTGTCTCATGCTTATCCACAAGATTTGTCCTCCAATGGGCAAATTGATGAAATTTATATTTTTTTTCTGGGATACCAGGGTGTTAAAAAATGGACACAGTACTCCAAACACGACTTCAGAAGTGCTAAAGATATGAGAATAATCACTCCTCTTGACCTGCTGGCTATGAATATGCTAATGGTCAGGAGGTCGAGGGAAGTGATTCTGCCCTTCTACTCTGCCCTCATGAGACCCCAACCTAGAGTGCTGCATTCAGCTCTGAGGCCCTCAACATAAGAAGAAACTGGACCTGTTGAAATGAGTCCAGAGTTATGGCTTATTAATGTAATAAAATAAGCACCAACCCAACTGCATGGATTTCCAACAACCAAATCCTTTATTAGAAGAAAACAGCCCCCTTTTATACCCTCGGGTGACACGTGATTCACCTGACCAACCACAATGGGACTCGCCCTGCCCGTGTGTGTCAGGGTGTAGCTTGGAAACTACCAATCCCAGAATGCATCACCCAGCATGCTTTGGACACCTTTCCTACACACAGGAGGCCACAAAGATGATCAGAAGGCTGGGGCACCTCTTCTGTGAAGACAGGTTGAGAGAGCTGGGGTTGTTCAGTCTGGAGAAAAGACTCTGAGGAGACCTCATTACAACCTTCCAGTACTTAAAGGGAGATTATAAAAAAGAGGAAGAGTGACTTTTTACATAGGCAGATAGTCAGATAGTAATAGGATGAGGGGGAATGGTTTTAAACTGAGAGATGAGACATTTAGATTAGATGTTAGTAAGAACTGAGTAATGAGGCACTCGAACAGGTTGCTCAGAGAAGCTGCGGATCCCTGGAAGTGTTCAAGGACAAGTTGGATGGGGTTCTGTGCAACTTGATCTAGTGGGTGGTATTCCTGTCCATGTCAGGGGGATTTGAAATAGGTGATCTTTAAGGTCCCTTCCAACCCAAATCAATCTATGATTCTATGACAATAAAGCCCATGGCACTGCTAGACTTCTTGGCTGCCAGAGCACAGTGCTGACTCCTCTAATCACATTTGTGTTTAGTGTAAATTCTTCAACCTCATATTCTTGATTACTGATTTAATTAGATAAATGGCTCACCTCTTAATTCCTGTCATCTAAACTAGTAATTGACTGACACAACTTTCATAAAAAGGATATCATATCCAGTTGAATTAAATCTGCTTTCTAAATGCTTTGCATGTTAGGAACCAGTGTATTCTACATACAAGTTCGTGAGCATGCCTCTTCCTGGCAGACCAATCCACATAGCATTTTTCATGATCTCTGAGTATACACGAGTTTATATACAAACTTTTTAATAAAATACAATCTACATAAACATTTCAGTAAGAACAAGAGCTGTGTTTTATTAAGTAATTAGTTCCTCATGGAGATTAAACAGGATAAAAGATAAACAGCACTGAGATAATATTATCTTTAGATAATCCCTAAAGGGGCTTTTTGGGACTGGGACCTTCATGACAACACTCCAAAGAGGTGCCACCTATCTATTAGACACTGTATGCAGAGAAGGAGGGAATAAAGTATTGTAGGGCATGTAGAAATCTGTGGTCTCTGTGTCCTAGAGGCATAGCCACCGTCAAGTTTTGTAGCATAGAAGACTCTTATGGAGGATGTGAAGGAAGTCAAAGAAGACGTACGATAACATTTCCCAAGGTATGATAACACCTGAGGAGCAGATTGAAGAAAGCAAAAATTGCTTACTTATAGACAGAGACAATTAGCAAAAGGGAGGTAGAGGTTTAAATATGGAACAGGGAATGATGTGTTGTAACGGCTTTGCAATGTAACTGTGATTTGGTGTGGCGGAGAAGAGGCAACCAGAGGAGGGATTTAGTAAGAAGTGTGTCCGTGACCAAAGTAGAAATTGCTTCAAAGGCAGGTTCAAGATGGACAGACCGAGGCAAGGTAATAAGGTTGGATGAAAATTTGTACCAAAAGCTGATGGATAAAACCTTTGGTTAGAGAACATGTTGGCTATCTGCAGGTGTTATGGAGCATTAGCCAAAGAGCAGCTATCTGCATGTGGTGCCAGAACAGAGGCCTCCAGGCTCAGCCTCAGAACATCACAAAGCTGCACCACTCAACTCAAGAGCAAGAGAGATTGCTCGGGACAATACTCCCCTGAGAAATATTGCTATACCCAGAGGCCAAGTTTGCACCCAGGCTGCACCATTTGTGGAATGGTTTTCACTTAAGGCTGAGAAGAATCAAACCCATAAGATGTTTCCAGATGGCAGCATAAAATACTGGGAACATTAAAAAAAAAAAAAAAAAAAAAAAGACAATTTAAACTGACTATTTTCCTAAGAAACTAGGATTAGAACAAAGATGTACCATGTCTTTGCATGAAAAAAGAAGATTAAAGAAAAAAGTGCTAAACTCTCCTAAGGGAAAATTGAAGGACATTTCCTTTGAGAATTTTGGTTCTCTGGAATTAAGAGTTAGGGAAGGGCATTGAACCAAAAGTAAATCATTTAGCTACTGGAAAGAGTAGTGAGTTCTGATAAAGTTGTTAGAACAAATAAAGGAACTTGAGAGGGCATTCATTTTAAAAGTCATTAAAAAAAAAAAAGAAAAGGAGAAATTGTGAGATTTAATAACCCTTTAAATTAGTGGCATAAGGCCTCTTTGGAATGCAAAAGACCTGAATGACCTTATTAAGAACAGACAAAACCAGGAATTTACCTGAACCCACAGAAAGTGGATGGAGTTGAATTACAAGACATACACCAAGAAACCAGGGGTTGTTAAATTAAAATTGGGACAGAAAAATCACTTACTGCACAGTTTTTCAAATAAAACACAAAATAGAAAGCAGAGAGCAATTTTAGTGGGGAAAATATTTATTTTATGTTATAGGATATCCCAGAGATCCAGAAATATGCAAGGTCAGAAAGTAGTAACTGGAATGATACATATTAAAAGCAGTATTTCTGGAACAAATCCCTTGAGAAATTACTCTTGTGGATTTTGTCCAGCTGGTGGAAAAAGCTTATGAAGTAGTTGTTTCAGAAATATTACTATGCAGATGGTGGTGGTTTAGACCCATTCTGTGCTTCTGTCCTGATTTAGTCAAAACTCCCACTAAAATTGATCAGTGAATGGATTACTTGCAGAATAACCCACTTACTTTATTCCCTGGTTGAGCAGTTCTTTCATGCTTGCTTTCTCCCTTGTATGTGGTTTACAGGATAATGGTATTCCCTGATGAGATTTAAACTGGATTTCACAACTGAGGAAACTAATTGCTCATTCACTAAAACAGTGATAAAATTGAAGACTGATGTCTGTGAGAAGTGAAACTGATAAAAATTGCTAAGATCAGAGAGTTCCTTGGGTTTTCTGATGTTTTGAGGTCTCCATGCAGTATGGCACTGAAACTGCCCTGCTAGTGTGATTGATTAACAGTACCAGGATCAACGTGCAATGTAGAGACTTATGGTTACGCTGGATCAACCCATTCTATGCAGTGCAGTCAGTATGCACTTGAGGAACAAAATATTTAACAGGAGGAAGACTCTGGAGTAAGATTAGGTGGAAATGAATCTGATCATAATAATTTCAACTTAAAGAGGGAAAGAAATTAAAATGTTGAATTCTTTCATTTTGATGTTTTTAAGTATCTAATCCTAAGTGAAATATTTTATCCTGGAAACATGAAAATGTTACTTTCAACACACCTTACAGAAAATCTGCCAATTCTTCGGTATGAAACCAATATTTTTTGGCTTAAGAAAACTGAAATGCCTTTTAAAATATAAAGAAAACAGAATAAAATGATTGACACTAAATCACACAAGTAACTTTATTTTTAAACAAAATAAAATTCATATTGAATTTCTCTTTAATTGAAAAAAAAAAGGAAAATTTTCTCAGCCGCGCCTGTACTGGGGATTTTATTCTCTTCACATTTTGTTCCCTGCTGCTATACTGACCTCACAATTCAATTTTTACTATGAGGTAGAATAGGAAAAAAGTTAAAGATTGGAGTTAAAAGTCAGTCACCATGTTAGGTTCACCAACCCATTTATTGTAGGGAACCATCACATCTGCAAACTATAAATGTTACTGATGTAAAGTATTAAATGTGTGAAGGGGGGGACTGTCCTTGAGAGAGGGTATGCCACATTACAGACAGGAAAATGAGACACAAGGTAGCCTAAAGAGGACTACCCAATTGGTTAGGAGCAAAATTTAGTTCTTCATCCAACAGCTTTGTTCATTAGCTCATAGTGTCTAGAGCATGAAAAAAACAGACATATGTTTTCTTTCCCATTGGCTGTGAGGTTGTTTGCATATTTGTGGAATGGTAATGGCATTTTCTGAGCTTCCCAAAACATCTCCATTTATCAGAGACGTTATGGGGTTTAAAAAAAACCAGAGAAATAGATATTTTTTTTCTCTTTCTCTAGAAAAAAGTCATACAAAATCATGTCATGAAGGATGATTTTAGGGCTTGTTCTTTCCTCAGAGAGATTGTTTTTTGGTTATGTCTGCAGTGGAAGATGCTTCATTTAGCTTTGAATGAAGGGCACAGTGATCTAAAGAAGCAAGTATATCCTGTGCCTTGGCACAGTCAACTGTCACAAAGAAAGCACATATATGTGGTTTTATCCTGATTTTCAGGTGGCCCTGTGCCATCCTAGGTGGGAGCTCAAATGGTGCGGGAGGCTGTGTTTAATTGTCTGGGCATAAGTGCTTCTTCCTTACAGGTCAGCACAAGTATTTGCTTGGCACCAAGAGACACACACCAGAAGTCTATAAAATGATGAGAGTTAGGGAGCAGGCCAGAAGGGAATCATTATTTACTGTCTTTTCCAGTACAAGAACTAAGGACATTTAAATGAAACTAGCATGTGGCATGGCTGGAAAATCGAAACAAAGTGGTACTTCATATAACTTGTGAAACTCAGAATATTGTACATGATAAAATATGTATGAATTAGAAATGAGTGGGCCAAACACATGGAAGAAAATCCTCAGGGGAAAAAAAAAAGAAAACAAGCAACCAAACCAAACCCAAAACAAAACAGAAAGGGGCTACCATGAGGTGAAGATTTCTACAAACTTGTAAATATTGCAGAAATGTCTCAAATTCTTCTGTGTTGTCCACTACTAAAAACAGGTACTGGGCCAATCCACTCTGTTCTTGTTTACAGATGTTCTTATAACTTTATGATCTTTGCTGATGGAAAGAATCAGACACTGAAAACAGAAGAGTTTGTAAGAATAGAGACATGATAAAGAAATAAATACCATCCAAGACTAATTCAAAACAAATATAGGAAATATTTTTCTCATGGATACAGACTGTCCAGTAATTGTCATAATAATCTATTGAGACAAAAATTTCACAAGTTTCAAAAACAGTTTGGAGATATACTAGGAGAACAAGAATAACCAGAACAAAAAGATTTTGTTAAATTGTGTTACTCAGTGTTTATACAACTAAAAATTATTAGAGTGTGATGTAAGTGTGAGCAAGATTATCCCATCTTGTACAATGTAAATTGTTCAAAGCCTTCTCTGAATATTGTGGTACTGGTCAGCTCTGGTTAGAAAGTGGGAATGGGACTGCTTGTTCAGTATAATGATTTCTTTGATGCTATAGGTATGTTTGTGACACAGTGCACACCTGAAGAAATGGAAAGGGGTTGAAATGAAAAGGAAAAAAATGAGTTGAACTCTTAACAATGTATAAAATTATGAAGAAAAACTCAGTACTAGTTGGTGGAATTTTCAATTTTCTCCATAGTCTGTATGAGACTTAGCAGTTAAGTGAGGGCTGTACTGAAGCCCCAAAACCTCTACTCTTAACCTTCCAGGTTGGTTAAATCACACTGGCAGGATGAGGCTCACTGGTGGTACAGGACAAGGGAGTTAGAAAGGACACCTCAACAGAACCTTCATCAAACAGTTGTTGTCTCTTTTGACATGTACACTAAGAAAATATAGGTTTTCATTAAAAAAACCCATAAAAAACAACTAAACTCGCACACCAAACCAAACCAGAACTTTCAAAATGGCCTAAAGAGAAAAATAAGGTTAAAGAACAGACAGATCTCTCCCAACCTCTGTGTCTCATCCAATAAGATCATGAAACTGGCCATATTAGGTGGGTTTAAGGGTCTATCTAACCCACTATCCTATCAGTTTTGGTGACCAGAATTGGACTTTTAGAGAATAGTATTGGAGTAAGACCATGTAGGCATGTAGTAACACTGTCATAATGTCTTATTTGATGGATTCATGTTCTTTGTTTTTAAAGTCTTCTCTCCCTTTTGTATAAGCAAAGACTTTCACAGAAAAAAGAATAAAAAAATTATGGCTAAGGATTTGCCTAGAAAATGTCTGTTGTTAAACACATGACCTGCTCTTTTTTTAACATTATTCTTAGTGAATACCTCTTTTTCTTTTTAATCTTTTCTTTTCTCTCTTTTTTTTTTCTTTTGGAACTGACCCAGGTTTTAAATCCTTGTCAAAGATCTGATGGTTTGTAAAAGAATCCATGCAGTGTATTATAAATCAATTCAGGCCTTCTGTAACTGATGAGGATAGACAGAGCTACATCACTGTCATCTCACCATTTAAGTAGTTAACCCAATACATATCTTTCTAAAGTCTATTTTTTCATGTGTTAGAAATGAAATGAAAAATCCAAGCTTTTGATGATGGTTGATGCTCTTTCATTTCATATCCATGCATCCCTCATTAAAAGCTTGAGACCTCAGCCCTGCAACACGCTGTTAAAGAATTTAAGTGTGTCCCTACTCAGCAAAGCATTGAAGTACATATTTGTGTATTCCTGAAATCAGAGGAAGGTAAGTACATGCTTAAATATTTGCTTAATAGCAGTGACTATACATGAATTTAAAGTAAAATCTGTGCTTCAAAACTGTCCAACTGGATGTGAACAAAACTAGAGAAGAAACATCATAACGAAAACTATTATTACACACACTGCTCCCTCCTGTGGGAACCAGTGTGCACCAATTCAGCAGTTTTTGTTGGCAAAATTAGTTTTAGAATCAAAACCAGCAATGACAGGCTTCAGAAGTGCTGAAAAGTTCCATTTTGGTGTTTTTTAGTAAAATGTTTTGATTTTTCATTTCAAAATGTCTTAGGAGAACAAAACTGAAACATGAATGTTTTGATTAGCCCCAAAGAATTTCTGAAATATTATGTCACATAAAATTGTATATTTTTTTTAATCTGCTTCTGAATGAAAAGGAAAAAAAAAACCAAAATTTTTCAATCTGCAGAAAAAAAAATTCCTTTTTCTCTCTGTTGAAGATAGCAGAGCATGGAATGAAGAAGAAAGATGATTTTTTTTAGAATGCTATTAATGTTTGAGAAAGAATATATTTTTCCAATTACTTTTTTTTGTGTGTGTTGTACTAGAGGAATTCCAATATATTAATTTTAAACTTCAATTTATTTTATTTGGGTAAATGAAAGAAATATCTCACTTCTGTCCTTAAAACTCACAATGGAAAATCAAAAACTAGGAAATATTTTCCTTTAAAACAAATAAAATGTAAACTAAAAATGATCAGTGTTAAAACTGTAACTGTAATACTTACAGACTACCAAAAAGAAAGTGCATAAATATCTCAACATTATAAAAAGAAAATAATGGAAAAAATAATCAATACCTATATTTCCAACTAACATACAACTGTCTCAAAGGGAACTGAAGCTGTGCTTGGTTGTACTATTATTTTATAGATACAAGGGGAAAAAAAACTCTCACTGTCAGAGGTCCTTTAAACTAAAGGATATAGACAAAGGGGAAGATAAGAAACCCAACTCCACAGAAAGAAGGAAACATTGATTGCCAATTTTATATTTTATTAATGTGGTTATTAGGTATGTGCATTGTATCATTGCCTCAGATTACCTGTCAAGTCCTTCTGTGTTACAGTTTGTACAGTCTGATCTTGATTAAGGACAAGATTCTGTACAAGAGTATAAAAACTGATATGTTTGCAGTAAATGGTTAAAATTTTTGTTCTAATAAATCCCTCTGAGCTTCCTCCATACTATTTTTTTTTAGACAGTCAGCTCTACCAAGTGAAACACTTATTTAAATACTTCCCATAAAAATTCACAGCTAAGTGAGCTAGAGAAAAATAATAAATGGTTATCACACACTGTCTATATAAACTTTCATTTTGACAGGACTATTGGGAGGGCTAATTGTAATTATATGATTCACATGACTTAGTGGGTGCAGCCTATTCAGAAAAGCACAACATAAAAATACAGAAAGGAAACCCCTACTTCACGTAATAGGTTTTCTTATAATCACCTTTGAATCAAAAAACTTTTTAGGGTGGCTATTTTCATTTAATCTAAGAATTGAGAAAGTAGTGTTTCTATTTTCAAGGGTGGTGATTTTCGTCACCCTAAAAGGCTACAGGAAAATGGATTCTTACAAAAAAAGATCCTCATGACAAGTATGTCTTCTTCATTTGGTGATTGTTTTAAAGAAAATTGTAACAGAGAGGGCAGAAAGAACACATAACAGGGGACATGGGATGAACTGTGGTGACAAGAGGTATTGAACTTGGCTATTAGTTTTACAGACCCCAGAAAAGACCTTGATAGATGGTTGGAGAAAGTGCTGTGAGTCTCATCCGGAGAGAAGATGTCCTGCCAATCTGTACAAAGATGAACCAGAATTAAATTTTTGGGCCAAATTCTTTATTTCAGTGAGTTCAGTGGATTAACAACACATTTTACTTACTGATCTTATGAGTTCCTATTCATAGCTATATTTGAATTCTACTGATGAAAAATTCAGATTTGAGTGCAGACAAGACAGCATCAAATTCACAAATAAATAACTTGATCCAAGGAAAGGGAAGAACCAAGTCATTCTCATTTCTGTAAAAAATGTTTTGAGGCAGTTCAGACTGTATCTGTGTGTTGTAAAACAGAGAAGCTGAGCTAAACACGTTTAGAAGCTGATTTTCAGACCAAATTCAGGAGCCTGATATTAGACTTCCTTAGCATCATTCATATATCTGCATATCTACTACTCACACTAATGCACGATAACAGTGTTCAAACATGTCTGCCCTATAAGACATTGCAGTGCCCTGAGTGATCTTTTTTTTCTTGTTTTCTTTCTACCAGAACATGTTATGGCTATTAATTCTGACACCTGGACATCATTTCCAATTGGTTCTTGAAAGCATCATGAAACAGGGCTATAAAAAGCACTTAAATCTTCCCTAATTCCTATCTTAAACAGCTGACTTTCTTTTCACTGTGACACATTGGAGGGAAATTAAATCCTATTGTTTTATCTGTCTAAGGACTAATATAGAACTGGAATATATGACACAAAACACAACATTTACAATTGATTAGACACGAATAAATTCCACCTCAACCCAATGTCCAGAAATTCCATTGTTGCTAGAGATTGAACTGAACCAGAACTTGAAATCTCTAAACCTGCATGTTTTAGAGGGTTTATAATTGAAATGTGTATAATTCAGATTAAACGCTTAAATGGTGAAAAAAAGCTAATCTCAGCCATTATCTTGGGACCAAAAATTGGATCAACAGGCTGTTTTTGACACAGTAAACTCTCTGTTTATTCTATGACAGAACAGAAAAACAAAATAAGAAGACTAAACTGGCCATACTGAAACTGGAGTATAATTTGTTTTATAAGATTTTTTTCTTGTTTTCCTGGTGAGTTATGAGAGGGAGGACCTGACATTTGAAAACTTGCTACTGATGCATCATTTCCAGATTTTCTTTTTGATACACAACTCATAAACTACAAAAGGGACAGGGATACAATGTTAGAGGGGACACCAAAGTCACAATATGATAATAATTTCATGCAGAAGTCTATGTTTGGCAGTTATTTACAGTTTTTCTATTCACAAAACTAACTAGAACTGGGTTGGGTTTTGTGGCCCACAAGCTGAATAATTTGAATAAGTAAATAGCAGTTCTCAGCTGTAGGGAGGAGGGATTAATGCATCTTTCTAGATAGTGGAAATCATAGTATTTGTAAAAAGAAAAAAAAGTTTACTTTCTTAAATTCTTTTCTATTTGAAGTGGATAAATAAAGCTATTCAGATCATACCTGGAAAGTCATATCTGGATTTGATTCCCAAATTTCATGAACAATATAAAAAGAAATTTGGAAATAACTCATGGAATAGCAATATAAATTATCTGATATTTGGGAAACCTGCCTTCTAACATGCTTGATTTTTTGCTTATGCATGGAGGAGTAAAAAAATTTTCTGTTCAAATTCCGTAGCTGCCTACATTAATTTCACAGAATCACAGAATATGCTGAGTTGGAAGGAACCCACAAGGAGCATCGAGTCCAACTCCTGGCCCTGCACAGGACCATTCCCAAGAGTCACACCATGTGCCTGAGAGTATCATCCAAATGCTTCTTGTGCTGTGACCACTTCCGTGGGAAGCCTCTTCCAGTTCCCAACCAGTCTCTGGATGAGGAACCTTTCCCTACAATCCAACCGAGACCCCCCCCAACACAACTTCAGGCCATTCCCTCAGGTTCTGTCGCTGGTCACCACAGAAAAGAGATTTGTAAGACTGAAGGTTCTTATATAAACAGAAAGAGAAAATAATACAAAGTTGTAATGATGGAAAGTGAAGAGAAAATCATACTAAAATTTCCGAGTAATTTTTGTAACAGAGCATGATAAAATGAAGTTAAATATCAATATGTTCAATTTTTCAGCACTTCAGTTCTTTAACACTGACTTGTATGCTCTGCTCAAAATCTATTGAAATTTGAAAACATGTTATGGGCTAGCTGTAGTAATTGCAGAACAAAACTATGTCCTGGGGTATGTACAGAACACCTTTTTTTTTTTTTTGAGATTTTTACAAATTTTAGTACTTCCAAGTCTTAATTCAGAACTGCATTTTCTGTTTAGAAAGGTCATGACCAGAATGTGGCCTAAGAAATCAATATTTTATTGTGCCAGTGGGATTGATCTCAGATTTGTGGGCTTCAGAAGACTTTTCATTTGCATGCTGCATTTAATACACTGTTCTCTTTGCCAAACACTCAAAGAATTGCACTTTGACTTTGAACTTTATTAGCTCTATTACCATATTTTCTGAGTCAGACTTCTTGCTTTGTTTCAGCAATTTCCATTCCTTTCATCCATCTGTGAGATTTGTGGTGCAAACAAATCAATTTTCTGGGCTGTTGCTCAAGTTTTTATAGGGAGAGGTATCTGCAGTTGTGGTTACTGAGAGCTGAGGAATTTAAAAGGGGACACATGAAGACACTAATTTCTTCCCTTTTTAGTTGAAAAAATTACTTTGTGCTGTTTTACTTTCCTGGTTATCTGAGGCTCTGCACTCAATATAACTTTTGTCAATTAAGTGTTGCTCTGTAGATGAACAAATAGTGAATATAAATGGGGAAACAAACCTTAAAGTTGCTATGAGAAAGAAGCTTTGACTTAGTTCTCAATTCTGCTATAGGCTCCATTGGTGAGTTTGCATAAACCCCTCAATTCTGTATGCTTCACTTTCCTCCTCCAGAAAATGGGATTAGTAATATTTTCTGTTAATATTTTCCATTATTTACGTACAGTAAATGTCTGGTATCATTTCTGTTACTGTGTAGTTTGCCGGAAAAAGAGTGTGTAAAGGGCAGGAGAGCAACCCAGGATTTTGATTCATTCAGGCACCCAAGCCTATTCTCTAGTCATTATGTTCAGTTGACTGATAGGCACTAAATACTTTGTTGTACTTTGTCACAGCACAGATAATTAGAGAATATAATTGTATTATTATCACACTTGAGAACCCTAGCCAAGGACTTTGTAGCAGTACTGCTCATTTACAAAATAGAGTAGTTCCTAGTCTACAGAAATTACAATCTCAGTATAAAATGAGACATGAGAAAGAAAGAAGTCTGATGAAACAATAAAGCAATTTAATTAATTTTGTTGTCCGCCCTTCTCAGGTGCTTTGATGTCCCATAGCACCATCAGCAATAGTCAGTGAAAGCTACTTCAGCTTAAGATACCTAAATTTAGGCATCTTGATGAAGGTGTCACCAGCAAACTGGGTGTCCATGCCCTCATTATAGCCAGGGATGAGAAGTGTGCCCAGAACAGCCTCCAGCTGCTTCTTGTAGATGGTAGATTGCCTTTTTGCATAGGTAACACACATGGGACATAGCTTACCTTTCACTGACACTGTAGCTTGCTGAGGTTAATAGAAACACACCAGTGTGAAACACATACCAAGGAGACAAAAGTCAAACCTAAAAGATCCAGTGCAGATTCTTGTTGTATTGTTGTAAATGACATCTTTACTAATTCACGATATGTTTATTACCACTTAGAAATGCTCTTTTCTAACTTACAACATAAAGTAAATGTTATCTTGTACAAAATACATGACTCACTTTGGAACTGCCAAAGAGGATTTCTTCCAGACTTTCTGCAAAGCATCATTACCTCAGACAATTTGCTGCCAGGGGCAGCAATAACTATACCTCTGGATTTCTTAAGATAAAGGAAATATGTCATGCTTTCCACTGTTATAATGTAATGGGTCTGTTAAATGTTGCAAAGTTTTCCCAGAAAAAAATAAAAAAGCACAAAAATAAATGTAAAACAAATGAGGGTTGACCATTTTCTATACTTTTAGGATACATGTTTCAAAGGGCCAGAAAGAGCCTATTATTGAAGTAAGATCCCAATAAAAGGAATTGAAGATGCTTTTCTAGAGCTTCACCAAAATGTCTTCTACTTTTTAGCATCAAAGTGGCAACAGAAGAGTTGAGAATGGAGATAGAAATTGTTTGTTTTGAAATTGCTGATATGCAGAATGACCATGGATCATCAGATGGGCATTTTTTTTTTCTGCACTAGGATTCTGCTAGTTAGGAGTGGAAGCAACTAGTGAAAATATGTAGAGAAAGAAAGTAAAGAATCATTCAAAAGTCTAAGCAGTTTTCATATTTAAGATGAACTTTCAGTTCTGCTATTCTTAGATTTGTAAAAGACATTTTAGTCAAGGAGAAATGAATAAAATTCTCAAGTAATAGGATCAGAACCTGCCAATCTCTGTTTATAACCTTTTCATTCATCATCTGAAAAAGAAAAAAGAAGATGATGGAAATCAATTAATCAAGTCTGGCTGCATAGATTTCCCAAATAGAAATTTTGGTCCTGGAGTGATCTGTGGTAAAGACTGATGTGGGAACGGAAGTTGAAAATGAAAGTGAGAGAAGCTAAAGGATCTGTATTTACAATTCTGGTCATGCTATGTCTCAATGTAATGACTAATTAGTAACTAAATACTTAATTAGTAATCTATGATTGCAGTGCACAATGTAGTGTAGCTGGAAAAGGATCATATAGATACTTCGTTAAAGAGTGAAATGCAGCTAAAGCTGCACAAAACTCAGAAAAATGTTTGTGTTGAAAGCATCATTACTTCTTAATGCTGCTTCCTATCCTTTCTATCTTAAAACAGTTACAAGTTTTCTGAGCGCAATGAGACTTGAGTTACAGAAACTGTAAAGTACATTTTTAAACTGTTAGTTTTGATCAGAGTTCACATCAAACACCAAGTGCAAAGGGTTGCATATAAAAGACTTTTTATTCTTGAAAAGCTAGAGGTTTAATCATTCCAGTTATTTTTAAAAGCATCCTGGGAATATAGTTGAAAGTATGTTAAAAATGATGTAGCAGTTATTTTAATAAAAGTCTTTCAAAATGCAGTTTATAAATGATCAAGTACTGCACTTTACCTGTATATATTAATACGTTAAGTGAATTTGGTGCTCACAGGATGGCTTTGATTTATGGACTGGAAATCAACATGGTCCATGGCATAGTAAAATCTTCCGTATTTTTACTCTAACTGATAGATCATCTTGTCTTGTAACTCATAGACTCTCAGCTGACACACCCTGATATCATGCTTACATGTCCACAATTAATTGTACAGATGTTTGTTGCACAAGGGAAGGTGAGATAGGTCCACATGCATGAAGACGTATGAGGAGGGTCTTTAGCAGATGACACTCATCGACTCCAATATTGAAAGTTACAATTTGGGAAAAAAAAGCTGAGAGAGCAAGACAGAGAGAGAGAGAAGGAAACAGGAATAGCACTGAGAAAAGGAAGAGGAAAGGGAATAGGACAGGGAAAACTCTCCAGGAGCCAGGCCAGAGGAACAGTGATTTGTGTCCAGGCTGAGTGTCCTCCAGTGGGGGCTCTCTCCAGTGCAGCAAGAAGCAACAGCAAAGATGTTTGATGATGGTGATGATGATAACAGCAATGACAACTTTCATCATACTCTTACCCTAGCATCATAATACTTTTAATCAGGAACTGCTCAAGCTTCCCATTCCTTGTTTCTGCCTGTGAAACTATTGGCCTTGGCTGGAGTGTGTTAATTGGGCACAGATATGGCACATCGATTGCCTGCTAAGCCTCTGCACATGTAGCCCTGGATAGTACTTGTCAAGTATATAACTGGCCATTGTCAACTTCACTGCTTTACTTGCTTTTCTGTTATACAAATTGAAATCTGCAAAACAAGAAGTGAAGTGAGGTGTTTCCTATGCTAGCAGCCATCGCTTCCCATGAGAACCCGTGAGAACATCATCAGGCAGGTTTGACAGGCACGAAGTTGTGAGGGCAATAGCGTCTGAATTTTAGCATGGAAGAAACAAGGGGCAAGTGCCACAGAAACTTTGGAAAACCACTGTTATAGCACAGTGAAAAGCTACATTAGGTGAAAAGCTACAAAGACTGCGAATTCCAGGCCCTGAGCACTACTGTTGTTAAGGCACGAAAACACCTCTGCCACTGGGCTTCACTGCTGACCAAAGAATTCTGCTTTTTCATCACTTGGTGTAATTCAAACAGTCAGCCAAAGATATTTCTCCAGAATCTGGTCCATAAAGGTGCTTATACCTCAATTCAATGTCAAAACTGGAGAGCTCTCAGTCATTGCTCTTTATCCTGTAGGTGGAGGTGACAACCCCAAGAGCTGAGATGTGACAGATGTTTGTAGGAACATGCTTAGTCTACTTCAGTACAAACATAAACTAGGTCAGCAAACCATCTTTGCCTGAGGAGTAGTGATTAGCACCTCAGGGCAATGGTTTCCAGCTGTCCCACCACAGTCCTTAGGAGCTGAGCTGTCAGTCTTGCAGATGTAGCACAAGAGAAGTAGAAGAAAGGAGAACTGAGCCATTTTCAGATTGCCTACTGCATGCATCTGTCCCTTCAGGGACTTAGAGGGAGATCTGATACTTCTGTATGAAACTCTCTCTGCTGTTACACAGTTTATAAAGGAGCAAGAACCACTGACATTTGGGAACGGGGAAGGGCCCTATGCTTAGACATCTATTGATCTTGTTATCCCAAAATGATCAGATATTTGCTGCTTTTACAGGTTAAATGTTGGTACAGAGTTTGTGGTTAGATTTTTTGTTTATTTAGCTGGAAAACAGAACAACTTCAATTAATCTAATGCTGTTCTAATGTATTTTTTTAGCATACATCTTCAGAAATGTATAAATAAACTTCCTGAAGAAACTGAGATTGGGAAATACTACCCACTCCTTCTAGTTTTGGACTAGTGATTCCTGAAAAGCTGCCTCAGTTTAAGTAATTTCTTCCTAAAACCAGAATTTTTTCTATACAGTCCTTTATCCACCACATGACATCTAAGGAAAATAAAAAATGCTACTTAGACTCTGTCTTCCTCCTGGGAGGTGTTTTTTTGAGGGTTGACAACAGAGACAGTTGTCTACACAGGAGCATTTGACATATTTAAGTCAGCTTTCATCGCTGTAGGAAATCCAGTTCTTCAGTGTTACTGCCAACCCATAGAAGGGGAGTGAAAGGCAAAAACCTGGGATTTTATTGTGAGTCTAGGTGCAAAGTACTTCAAGCACACTGCAGACATCTATTATCTTGGAGAGAAAACAACGCTCCTGTAGATCCAGAGGATGAGTCAATAGCCTTTGTTATAAGATTCCAGTGGAGACTGTAGGAAATTGTGTATCTCATTGTCACCTATAAAGAGAAGCTGGATGCCTTAAACACAGCATTAGAATTTGATCTGGTGACAAAGACACACTTTTAATAAGCATCATTATGTATTAGTCTTACCAAGTAATCTGTCAGCATCTTAGAAACTGACTGAGTTATGAAACATAAAGAAATTAAAGCACACAGTGGGACCCAGATGGCATTTTTAGTACATCAAGAATAACATTTCTTGCAGTACAAACTGTTTGAAAATTCCAATCATTAGATGTTCTTTGTGGTTTTGTTCATATGAGATCTTTCCTAAAGAAGCAGAGGTGGGAAGATAGATTTTTTTCAGCACACAAAAAGAAAGCAAAAATCACAAAAAGGGTGCCATCCTAGCAGATTAAATCCTCCCTTCAGTCTGTGTCATGATTGCATTTTTTTATTATACCTAAAAAAATCATTTTATGTGAGCTTTTCAAATTTTATTTTTTCCATTGTTCCACAGTACATCACACATTTGAGAGGAAAAAATATTTTTGAAACAAAACAAAAATATTGCATTTAAAAGTTTTGAATAGATTTTTTTCAAAAGGAGAAATTAATAAAAAAGCAACCTCTAAACTGGATTTTTTCAGTTTGACAAGTCAGATTTCTTAGTGAAATAATGTAAACCACTCTGAATTAGCTTCTTTTATGAATGTCAAATTCTGAGTCAACAGGTAGTTGAAATAGTCAAAAATATAACTATTTTCTTTAAATTCCTGATACAGATACAATCCTTCAGGAAAACTTCCCTTGCAATTTGCTATGAAGCAGGGCATCATTTAAAAACTGTATATGAAGTGTTAAGCAGCAAAACCTGATCATTTAAGGATTGTTTTACTCTCTTAGGTTGGCAAAAGTCTCTTGGCACATAATGTGACAGGGTGAAATATATTAATTTTTCTATTACTCCATTGCTTGGATGACTCTTCAGGTATGAGCCAACATCTATCATTCTACCTTGCATTGTCCTTTGGTAAGTGAAATTTATGGCTCCAAATCTCAAACAGGCAAAAGAACTACTTGCAAACTAGGAGTTTCAGCTGCTTTAGAGCTCTGAATATGCTTTAAAAATGAATGTGTTCAGAACTGAGCATAATCCAGACATTTCTGGGGCTAAACTAACCATAATTACCAGCTGTCGTGTTCACATTCACATATGGCATTGCACTGTACAAAAGTGTGATACTCTACCGAGTGTTTTGGGATATACTGAACACAACCAGTACTATGTGAAATGAAACCCTTTTCCTTGCAGCTGTACCTGACCACAAAAACTCATTTATTAGCCTACAAGAAAACCAAGGTTAAGTAAACTCTAATCTCATCCTATCATGCTGAGATGGTTCGATTAGGGTTTAAGATCTCAGCTGAACATTTCCTACACATGAAACCTGACATGTCCTCCTCAGAAACAGAAAGGGCAATAATAAAAATGGAAGGTTTTAAATCTATGATGCAAAAAAATTTAAATATTTCAGACATCATGCTTAGCAGGATCTTCCAAGTCAAAATGACCAAAAGCTTATGGGTCAGGATTGAAGGGAGGGTAGGCACAGGCGACATTGTAGTGGGGGACTGCTAGAGGCCACCCAACCAGGAAGACCTAATGGATGAGGCCTTCTGTGGATAGATAGGAGCAGCCCCATGTTCACAAACTCTACTTCCTCACGGGGGACTTCAACCACCCTGATATCTGCTGGAGCGATAGCACAGCAGGGCACAGGCCATCCAGGAGGCTCCTGGAATATTTTGATGATAACATCCATCTCCAAGTCATAGTGGAGTGAACAATGATAGTGATAGTGGAGAGAACAATGCTTCTGTAGGTCTTTACTGTGAGGGTGGTGAGGCACTAGAAAAAGTTACCCAAAGTAGTTGTGGATGCCTCATCCCGGAAGCGTTTAAGGCCAGTTGGAAGGGGCAGAGAGCAACCTGGTCAAGTGGAAAGTGTCCCTACCCAGGACAGGCTGTTTGGACCCACATGATTTTAAGATCTGATTCTATTGCTCCTGGCACTACTATGGATAAAAATCTTAAGTGACTGATATGCAGTGCCAGAATGACAAAAACTGAAAGATGCTACTTCCCTTTAACAAGTTGGCACTTTTTTTTTGTTTGCTTCACTGGATATTTGAAGGTGCCCACGACTCATTTTCTACTGACTTGACCGGAGAAGACATTGATGTATTTCATTGTGAAGGATATAAGACCTGGCACACTCTATAATCTGGGAGAGAGGAAACTCTTGCATTACCATACAGTAGATGGTCTCAAGTTTCTACAATGCTTACAGCACTTCACACACACCAAAATGTTTTACTCAAAGAAAAGCTGTATCTGGAGTCAGAAGATCAGCCTCTGAAAATGGAGGTCATCCTGAACAGGAAGAATCAGTTCAGTCCTGCTCAGCACTATTTTTCGTGAAAACATACAACAGCAGCAGCCTATCTTCCACACTGTCTCTTTTAAGGTTTGTGGGAAATAATCATAGAATCATAGAATAAGTTAGGTTGGAAAAGACCCCTAAGATCATTGAATCCAATCATTAATCTAACACTACAGAGTCTACCAGTAAACTGTGTCCCTAAGTGACATTTCTGGAATCACAGAATTATAGAGTCATAGAATCGTTTCATATGGAAAAGACCTTTAAGATTGCTGAGTCCAACCATTAACCCAGCCCTGCCAAGTACACCACTAAACCATATCCCTAAGTGTCTCTTAAATCCCTCCATGGATGATGACTCAACTATTTCCTCAGGCAGCCTGTTCCAATGCTTGACAACCCATTCCATGAAGAAAATTTTACCTGATATCCAATCTAAACCTCCCCTGGTACAACTTGATGCCATTTCCTCTTGTCTTGCCACTTGTTACCTGGGAGAAGAGACCAACCCCCCAGCCCATTACAACCTCATTACAGGTAATTGTAGAGAATTATAAGGTCCCCCCTGAGCCTTCTTTTCTTCAGGCTAAACAGACTAAACACCCCCAGTTCCCTCAGCTGCTCCTCATCAGACTTGTGCTCCAGACTCTTCATCAGCTCTGTTGCCCTTCTCTGGACATGCTCCAGCACCTCAATATCTCTCCTGTTGTCAGGGGCCCAAAACTGAACACAGGATTCAAGGTGTGGCCTCACGAGTGCCAAGTACAGGGGAACAACCACTGCCCTAGACCTGCTGGCCACACTATTGCTGATAAAAGCTGGGAGGTCATTGGCCTTCTTGGCCACCTGGGCACACTGCTGGCTCAGGTTCAGCCCCTGTCGACCAACAAGTCCAGATCCTTTTCTGTCAGGCAGATTTCCAGACACTCTGTCCCCAGCCTGTCGCAGTCCAGGGGGTTGTTGTGACCCAAGTGCAGGACCTAGCACTTGGCCTTTTTGAACTTCATACAATAATGAGGTGATCAACACAGATGGTTTAAAAATACTCTAGAAGGACAGAGAATTCCACATCAATTTAACAGATGTTCCCCAGAATTCAATGAAATTTTACTTATTAACACAATACTTTTACAATTGGCTTAAGTAGTTCAGTATAATCCTGCTGCTGCTTCAGCGACTTCAAAGAAAACTTAGAGAAAAGTAATATACCTGAGGGAGCAGAAAGTTTTTGTTCACATTCTGTCATGAATTTCTTCATTGTCACGGTGGCCAATAAAAGGAATATGCATCAATCAAGAGAATGGGGGGGGGCGGCTAAATAATTAAACCTCTTTGAAAGAAAAAATTACTCATCACCAAGTTTACTATTTCACTTTAAAAATGAGCATTTGAAGTCACACTGAAATGTGACCATATTCTAGTAATTGGTCACACTGAAATGTGACCATATTGCCAGATCTTACTGGGAAACTCCAGAAAACAGGGAGCAATTCATAGCCCTTGATGGCAAATTGAAGCAAATATGACAAATATTCAAGAAGTTCTTTATGTGAATAATCAGATGCATGTGATGCTGCCTCACAACCCAGAGAGACTCATCTCTGTAGCTACA
The DNA here is from genome assembly GCF_003945595.2 of Pipra filicauda. Taxonomy (NCBI): domain Eukaryota; kingdom Metazoa; phylum Chordata; class Aves; order Passeriformes; family Pipridae; genus Pipra; species Pipra filicauda. The sequence goes on from NW_024103896.1 coordinate 266,145, forward strand.
ACATTTTCTCAAAACTAAGAGAAATAAAGATAATTCTGGTTTTAGCATAGGAATTTTTCATCTTTTTGTGTTACACTAAACTTCAAGACTTATTTCCTATTACTGAACACTTGAGTAATTCTTGTCTTACAACTTCAACTTCTTTTTGAAATGCTCTGAGTGGCTCACTGGTGTCCAAACAGCCTCTTTTATTATTCTTCCCTCTATATCATTCTCTTCTAATGATAGAATACATTAGATAAGCACCTCTTCTGAATTCCTGTTGGAGGTGTAATCCTTCAGTCCACAGTGTAGTAATACTTCAAGCATCCATTTGAGACTAATTGTGAGTCATTTGCAAAGAAATATCAGTAGGAATGAGTACTGAGAAGAAAGCATTCATTCATGTGTAGTAAATCCTACCCTAAAATGTGTTATTTTGGCAAAATTTTGCTACCCACCTTCCTGTTCACCTACCTCTGATTATTTGCACACTTCAAAGACCACAAAATCCACTTTGGAAAAGTGAATGGCCAAACAAGTTTTTCTAAACTAAGCAAAATGCAGGAAGATGCCCACATCATGCATTTAAAATAGTCTGGTTTAAAGTCCAGAGTAGTACGTGATCCATATTGAAATTCACATAGCAATTAGAGATTTTCAATTTTCTCACAAGGCTGAAATCTTCCAGTCACTCTGAGTAACTTTGCTTCAAGGGTTCCTGTGGCTTCCTTCAAGTGATTCATTCATCAGTATTTAAGGTTGTAATTTTTATGCAAAAATAAAAAAGGGTTTATATGTTGTTCCATTGGAACTAGAGCATGCTCGTACCAAATCATGATCAAATCTCTCCTGGGAGAGGCAATAATGCATTCTGGGGCTTCAGCATCTGTGTTTTCTCTTTGAGGCTTGTGCTGACACGTGAGTCAAGCAAACTTTACTCAGATATGCTGTGGTCATCCACCCCTCTATGGCTGCCTTGGAAAAGAGTTCTGTAGTAGCTTTCCAGCTCTGAATATACACATAACTGTTTATAAATACTTGTCCAACAGTTTAAATTTGGGTAATTACAATAGACAGACAATTATTGCCATGAAATTATCCCTTTTTGCTTCTGAAATAATCCAAGTTCTCGGTAAGCCTTTTCCTACATTTTCATTTTTATTTTACTGTTTTGATATCCTAAAATGACAGATTAAACTCCTTGGAGGCTCAGCTATTGTTAAACACACTGTCTGAGGCTTCAGAGAAATGTGACCTTTGTTGTTCTTCCCTCTGCATCATTCTCTTCTCAAACACAGTTTTGTAACTGAGAGCGCAGTCTGAAAGCTTTTTAAGTGACTTTTAGAATTTCAGTCCTCAGGCATTGCTCAGTGCTCACAAACTGCTCCAAGATCAAGTGTTAGTTTCATCCAGATCATTACATTTTAACTATATTGCTAGATTAATCATATTTTACCATTTTTAAAAAGTATCTTTTGTACTCAGAATTTGTGGTGAACTGGCCCTGCTATCTCTTCCTCCTGAGAACAGGGCAGGGCGAGTAATGATTTTTTGTTGTTAATCCACAACAAAAAAGGTTTTTGGATCAAACTCAACATTTTCAAATGCTTAAAAAATAAAAGCTTATTTGGAGTCTGAATAATTTGTGGTATTTCTAACTGTTATTAACTTGTGTGGAATCACTAAATGAATACTCATTTTACAAAATTAGGTGAAGTTAATTTTTTTTCCCTCACACTCTGAAAACTTCAGTGACAACAGAAGGTGTTCTCAAAGTTTTTTGTTGTTTGACTTCACTAAATTTGCAGTCAAAATGTCACCTGATTATTCTTCACATCTGTATTTTCCATTAAATTGACATGGTGCTGTAATTAGTGGGGTACTGGAAGGGGAAATTTTTTTAAATGTTCAAAACTAAAGTATACAGGACAAACTGGAAGTGAACATCCAGTACACTCCCAGAGCCAAGACATCTTGTAGTTCTGTACATTGCAAATGACTATTAATTACTTATTGTTGACCAGGGTTTTTCTGCAGTCTGGTTGTAAATTCATAAAAATCATCTTGGAACTTCTCTTACACATTGAAATGTTATTAGAAGCTAAATAAAAAACCATTTAGCCCCTTCTTTCCTGTTACTTGAAGGTGTGTTTTCAAAATACACTCAAATAAATTATATGGCTTTTTCATTATTATCACTGATTTTGCCTGGTTTTTATAATTAATGAAAAGGTTTTAAAATATTTTTGAGTTGACCATAGAGAAAACAAGAAATACTGTTCTAGAGTCCAAGCAGATATATTTTTAAAGTTATTTTAATAACAATGAAAAACAAATCTATGAAAATTATACTTCAGCCAACTTTCCCCCAGCCTAAATTCCACTTAAATCTCTGAGCCTGGTATTTCCTATTGGCTGGCTGCCTCTGAAAGCCTAAAGCCAACAACGGAGGTACCCAGGCTTATGTGGAATTTAGGCTGAATCAAGGCCTCTGGGTCTAGTTATTGGTCATAAATTAAAGTAAAAACAACCTTCTCTTGCTTTCTTCTGTTCATTTTACACCTCAAGACTGTTTTACTCCCCCAGCCATGCCTAGGGACTGAATCAAGGCTTTCAGTGCTCTGACTGCTATCCCTTGCATAACAAATATAAATGTTTTAAATGTGTTATTGGGGTTTTGTGTGTTTGTTTGTTTTAAGTAATCCATTAAGTTTTCAAAACATCTCTATTCCAAGAATGGTAGACATTTGAATGAGTTCCAAAACTTCCCTCTGATTTGTGAAATTAGCTATCCTCCTATTCTACCCAAGGGCATATGATGCTTCATATGCTGCAAGCTGTGCGAATTCCTAAGTGAGCTGCAGGAGGTGGGAATTAGGAATCATTAACACAGGTTCTTGCAGACTGACTGACCTTATCGCGCTGAGAAGTGGGTGGAAGGGAGTCACAGCTGGTATTGCTCGAGTACTTAGAAGTTATCTCTGCTTTGGTATGTCGTCCCACACCTTCCTGTTAGCTCACTTTTCTTGCTACCTGTACTTTCACCAGTTTTACAGTTGAGGAAAATGTGTAGTCATACCACTGGAATGATACCTAGCAGGACAGTAGTGGAATATGACAAGGTGTAGTGGGTCGACCCTGACTGGAGAGTAGGTGCTCACCAAAGCCATTCTATCACTCCCCTTCTCACCTGGACAGGGGAGAGAAAATATAATGAAAGGCTTGTTGGTCAAGATAAGGACAAGGAAACATGACTCACCAAATACTGTCATGGGCAAAACAGACTCGATGTGGGAAAATTAATATATTACCAATCAAAATTGGAGCAGGATAACGAGAAAATAAAAACCAAACAGATAGATTATATATTTAGACTTCTTCAAACACCCTTTTAGCAACTCCTCTGACTCTGTCAGTGATCTTCCTATATCTTTTTTTCTTCTTCTGTTTTCTATGTTCATTTTGGAGAAAATAAGAGCAACAATTCTTTGAGAACAAGGGCTACTTCTATATCTTGAAAAAAAGTCTCTTCAAATTTTTCCCCACTCAGAAAGTACTCTCTATAAAGAATAGTTATTTCTTTCCTATTCAGGAACACTGTTTTTTTTAATTCTAGTTTTAGCAAGATATTATCTATATGAAATCTTTATGATTCTGTATTTTTAACCTCAACTGAAATTTCTAGCCATCACACCCACCATATGCAGAGCCTGAATAGCCAAAGCCTTGTCTAGTTTTTCTGTAAGAGTTACTTTAAAAGAGATCTATTCCCCCAGACCAGAGAATGACAAAACCTGCTAACAAGCTTCCCAGGATGTACTAACAGTTCAAGGTCAGACAGAGCAGCACCTTCCAATCCTCTGTTATTTCATAGATATATACAATTATTATGAAAAGAAGAAGAATTTTCAGCTCAATTTCATAATTTTTGCTGCCTGTATAAACAGTTTACCACACAAGTGTTAAAAGGCAGAATCATTGGAAGCTCTGACTGAGCTGGAGTTGGAGACTCCTTCGATTGAAGGGAGCATTGCTGTTCAATACAGAAAATATTACTGCATGTAGCAGATAAATAAAGCCCATAAATGCACGACACTTCTAGATGGAAAAGCTATTTCAAAAGATCAGAGTCAAGCTTCTTCTCTGACATAATAAATCAGTCATCACCTGGTCCCCTTACTTCACATCAACCATCACTTCCGTTCTTCCTTCACAGTAATTTAAATGATAGATATAGCAGAAATGAGATCCCAGTCCTAGGCATCGGCCTTCTGCAAATGATACAAAAGAATCTTTTGCAGTACCATCGACTGGGAGTTCTCAGTCATGAATAGCATTCCTGGTATCTAATAAGTCCCCTAAAATGCATATTACTTAGTGTGACTGATTTTTCTCTAACACAAAGGGTGTAAATTACATTTTCATAAAGATTGTTTTCATTATACCATAGTTTCTTACTAGGAGAGTTTCTTACTAGAGGAGAATTATATGTATAATCTAGTAGACAAAGCACGCTCACCAATAAATATGGAAGAATGAAAATATGATTATTATTGCAAATGGTACACAGAATCTTTATTAGCATTTGAGCTGATGAGAGGGCACAGTGCATGCAAATAAATTCAAAGTCAATAAATAAACCAGTGATTTTTTTTAAATATATGAATAAGTGAACAGGAGCTATAATTATTTACAGAGAGAAAACATCAGGATGACAAAAAGTATGCATTATAATTCCATACCTTTTACCTTTGACGGTAAAAGAGAGAGATTTTCTTTTACTGTATTGGGCTTTGATCTCCTAAACATTGTCATGTCCTGGTGCTAATAGAGACCCTCAGACTAAAAAAACTGTTAAACCCTCACACCTTGGGGCAGATCACTATCAAGTTACCAGGTGGTATGTCTGAATACTCTACAGATTTTTATGCATAAAGTAAAGAAAAGGTAAAAAAAGCAAAAACAAACAGCGATGCAACTGAGGCTTTTAAACAACACAGAAACCCATGATTTGGTCTTTTAAGCTGTGCCACATGTCCTGGCAAGGCAGTAGGTACAGGGGCTGCCTGGCACTGAGAAGGGAGCAAGCAGGAGTTATTTGGACTGGTGTGGCTGGTTTGCTCCATCATGCTTGCCTACACTGTCCTTGCCCTATAATTTCAATGCCAGGATCCCTCTGGATGGGCAGTCATTTCCAGTTTGTGAAATGCTCCTGGCCCACACCATATTTCATCTCCATGGTTCTGAGGTATTTATGACTTTGTGGTATTCAACTACATAAGGTGTTCAACACACAGCTCCTGGAGCCAGCAGAGCTGCCCATCTCTGAAACAGAAATTTGTTCAGGATGACAGAAGTACAACTGGAGAAGGACTGTTACTGGTTTAATTTTAGAGAGAGTCTCCAGTGTAGCACTAATTCATGTTTTATATATAATCAATCTGGTTGTATGCATGAATTTACCATCACTTGCTTCTCATTTGAAATGTCACAGTAGCTCAAAACATACTTCTCCAACTGAAGTCTGTGAAAAATCACTTTAAGCATGTTAGTTGAATGGACATATCCTTTAAAGTGTTTTCAATTAGAAGTCTGATGCTGAAGTTGCACTGCCAACTATGAGAAATACATTCCACCGCTGATATAAAGAGCTTGATAGCTCCTGATTTAAATCTTTCCTCTATGTTTTCTTGTATCTTTTATCCTAATGCATAAGACTGGGCTATAGATGGTAAGAGTTTCTCTTGGATACAGCTATTATTGCATCAGACAGTGACATGATAATGGTGCATGAGAACCGTGAAGGATGGATTTACGTGTGCATCCTGAAGTATGATACTGTCATAATAAATTGTAGCTGCTGTTATTTTTTTCATATCCATAACTTCCATCAGATTTTAGTTCAGGTTTTTAGAATGGTATACATACACTTAAGGCATAAAGACCTATGCAGACCATAGCAGGGGGTCATACAGTTTGTCTAACCATGTGGTTAAATAAGCTGCTGTGAGCGCAAACTACTATTTCTTTGCCAACTGATGGTAAAATCAAGTTAATCCCAAATTACCTGCCTAACTTTGTTATTGTCTTACTGAAATGTAAGTGCTTGAGTCTTAGAAATAGTCATGCTGCCCACTGGGCATCTACTCTTCATGTGCCAGCTGAATAGATGCCTCCAATGAACTCCAGAGAGATGACATATTTTCCTAATCTGCAAGAGCAGTACCTCTCTCTGTTAAATGTAGAAGGAATGCAGCCTATTAGTTAATCTTTCACTTGTGAGAGGAGATTCTAGAATCCCAGATGTCATATACTTTTTATTATTTCTGTTCATGGATGGTTTTATATTTCAGGGACTTTGTTTTGTATCTCAATTTCTAATCTCTTTCTTGACAGGACACCCTAGGTGCTGAGCTGTAGACAGCACTTTTTCTAGCAAAAGATATCCGTATTAGATCTATTAAAGTTTTGATTGAAAAATAATGTATAACATTCATTACTGGTACTCTGTCTACCCTAGTGCAAGCCATGCTTGAAAATGAGTGTTGCATTGTAGTAAATTTTTATGAAGCCGTACTGAATGTGTTACTTCCTATAAATGACACTTCACATGAAAACAAGCAAGCAACCAAAAGAAATTCAGGAACTTTTATCTTGAGCAGCATAGTTTACAATATCCTTTCTGTAGAACAGATGTAGTCATTATTGTCCTTTTCTATGATGGAAGCTCTTTGCTGTCTCATTAATTACTCCATGCTTCCTTTAATGGTTGGTATATCAATTATTGTACTACAGATTTTCTTTTATTTTCATGTTTCTAAATGTATTCTACCATCAACAGTAGACAAATTCCCATCTTGGGTTTATTTTCTGTTTCTTTCAAGAAATACAAAATAATGTTTGCAAAAGGAGAGCATGGGAATACAACAAGGTGACCTGCTATTATGTTTGTAAGGAAATCTTAAGGAACCATATAATTTTCAAGTGCTTGTGAAGCCAGTCTGATAGTGGGTGTCAATTGTTTTACATGGGCTTTACAGTGTTCAGCAAAATGCCTGGCTGTCTATAAAGACAGCATTAAATATATTGGCTAAATTCACCACCTTTCTCTCATAATCAGACTGTGAACAGAGGTTTGTTTTGAATCCTGTTTATAAGCATGCATGAGTTCTATATATATATATTGTGTTAAGAATGCTGAATACCTGATGTTTGAATGGTACTTCTGGGATATTGTGGGCCTTGAAGATAAGGATAGAGACCATGAATCTAATCTGATAGCTTTAGGCAAGCAATATGCTGTGTCAAGAACAAGGAGTCACGCTTCAGTGCTCTGGGCCAGATGGAAATTGCTGAGTCCAGAAGATTTGGACTAAATTCCAAAGCAGATGGTATAAATGTATGAAATATTAAGGGATTGCTTGTCAAGACAAACCAGTTTCTTCTAACCAACTGATACTGGTAGGAAGTCATGTTCACGAAATTCTAGTCAGCTAGTTAACCTATTACAAATTCTAGTTTTGCTTTCTACAGAAACTAATATCTCCTCATATTTCCTTAAGACATGCATTCATGAATTCTTTTTTGGTCTTATTCCTTAAGCCAATGCTATTAACAAAATGCTAATATGGGAATAATGTTTGGTGTCTTTCGAACAACTGCTTACTTATTAAGTGTTTCTGTTAAAATCAAGTGCCTTACAGAGAAAACCTTTAGCTGAAGTGTTAGAATTTTTCTAAAAGAGTCATAAAATGTAGTATGAACTAAACCCTCTTTAAAAATCTGTCTCTTTCTCCTTTTTCCCTATAAACATCTGTGTCCTATATTTGTTGTAACTGATACTTTCTCACCTGTCTACAATTCCCTGATATAGTCAATTTGATTTAAAGGTTTACCATCCCTGTTAGATCCTTAAAGTTAGAATGATCTGTTATAAAATTTATAAAACTTAAACTGAAAACATAAAAATGAAAAAAAAAAAACATAAAACATGTGGGTTTAATAGTATGTATGTTGGAATAATTACAAGTTATGGGGCGAGATCATGCTAGGAAAAACAAAGATAATTCTGGTTGTACCTGGCTTTTATCATCACATCAAAATTCTTTATAACTGTTAATTAACTTGGCTTCAGAATCTCAGGAAAATAATATCATTACCTTAGTTTTACATTTAGATGAGATTCTTTTTAAACTTAAAGACCTGTGTGAAAACAGACCTCACAAACAAATGTAACCCCCTTCTAATAAACACAACAGCAATGGAGAACATAGTGAAGTTCCCAGGTTATCATTGTCATGTGTAGTCTGACCATAATAATAATATTTAGAAATACTTTAACTTCTTATGATCTGAAAACCTGTAGCTGAAAGTCATCAGCTAGTGAAAATCAATACTGCATTACTGGAGTTTTTATATGAGACTCTCACCTAGAAGAAAGTGATGCATCTCTGCTGACATCAGTGCTTGATTAAAACAAGCTGGGAATAATGGCCATGGGAGGCCAACTGGATATCTCACTGAAAACCTTTCTGCCTGCCTTGCATGTGCTGATAATATGCTGCAAACTGCTCTTTTCCAGTTACTTTGGTTTACAACAAAGGAATTTCTTTGCTAGTGTCCTGAGCACTTGAACTAAAGGACATTCTTCTCCCTTACCTGCCCTGTTACAGAGGACATAAACTGGAGAATAGCTCTAAATTAAGGGGATATAAACCCTTTTCGCAAGGTTATTTAGAACTGTAATATTTCTTCATAACATTCCGGATATTTCCCCATTACTGTCTGGGATATGTACCTACTACTTAGCCTCATCCCTTGGTGGGACTCTTTAGAACTATTTCAGCATCAAAGTGTTTTCTGGGTCCAGGAAAGATATCAAATTATTCCTTATTCATGTCTAACCTGCTTGCAAGATGTAATGATCAAAATTATTCCACTGACACTGACAGATGGCTGATTGTTCCTACTCTGTTCTGGAGGTTATTCTTTCTGTTGCAGAAATATTTGAATCAACCATCTTGCTAACTGAATGGTCTGGGTATGAACCGTGTCGGTGCAATAGATTCACATGGCTTGCTCCAAGGATATCTGTAGTTGATGCAGCTGTGTCATCACCCTCTACCATCTCACGTTCCTTGTTTTCAAGTGTCTGTGGGCTGTGGGGCTCACTGTATCCTTCCTTTCATCAAGGATCTTCTTCATCATTGGAAAATGAAGGAGCAAAAATGTGAGACCAGTCAGAAGGGCATGCTTGAGAAATCTGAAGTGTGCTGGCACCATTGTATGAAATTGAAATGTCCCTGGATAATGACACCCAAAGGATTGCACAAAAAAGGCACTGCTCGTTAATGAGTGAAGATGATAAGTTCTTTTCCATCTCTGATGGAAAACAGGCTGAATACAGCCTGATACAATGCTACAAGGGGAGTTTGTCTGTGTTCTTCAGCTTGCACAAGTCAATGACTTTTACACAAGCAATGTGATGTAATCCAAAATGATAGCCATCAAAACTATGTTTCCCATGAAATCTGATTTCTGTAGAACTGAGAAGAGACCTCTATCATAAGGGGGCAAAAGAAGGCTGGAACAAGTATAAGGGATTGAACTTCAAAAGGCACTTTTGGATTTATGAATATGTGCTCTCTGAACCAAAGTTGTATATTATTATCATCTGCATTCAGACTGGTTTATGAGCTTGCCCTATTTTATAGAGAGATGAAATAAAATGTCAGCTTTACATATTTTATTTAAATGTATGATACAGTGAAAGCCTGAAAGTAGCATTTTATGCTTAGAAGAGTGAATACTTTACAGCTTTTAGAGAATATTATCCTTGTAAAATTAATATTTTCAATATTTATCCATAAACATATTAACTATTGTTTTAAATAATGTCTTTTTCAATAGTGATGCCTTATAATGCTCTAAACCAGCAAGGCATTGCTATATAAAGCAATGATACTGGGAGAATGGGAACTATTAGTACTACTATACAAGCAGTGCCCTGGTGAGCACTAATCTGCAAGACTATATTTTTCTAGTCACCTGTATCTGAGAAAGAGGAACTCAAGCAGAAGTAGGTGCAGGAAAAGCTGCTCAGTTGTCAACCTATATATGGAATGAAGTTGGAAGTGTTTGATTATCTTAGTAAAATAAAACTGAAAGTTCGTAAAGACAAAATTTTGCTGTTTCTGAATACAGCAGTGTGTAAACAGGAAGTAACAAAATCTACTACTAAATAAAATGATTCAAAGATGTTTTCTGGTACCTAAGAAACTCAGAAAGTAAGGAATAGAGATCAGTATTCTCAGAGGGTGATTAATCCCATCCGAGCTCTGGAAAAGAGAGTCAATGAACGCTTACCTGTTAACTAGGCACTTTAGTGAGGTGTTTAAGTACAGTGAGATAAGGCCAGACTGGTTTTGGCACAAGAACAAATGGATATACAAAAATATAATATTTGGTCTCTTCCCAAAGTACAAATCCTCCCAAGAGGAATTTTAATATGAAATTATATGACCAGGGTTTCGGATGATGTTTTATCTTGTTACTCTCCATGCAACAAGGAATGTAATTTCTATATTGCAGGGATTTGCAAACTTATTTTTCTTGTTTTCCACCATTGGCTGTAATGCAAGCCACATAAGAGAGGATGTCGGAGCAAGCAGAAATGAGGCAAGGAAGACCCATCTGGAATTAAACCTGGCTAGGAATGTCAAGGACAACAAGTAAGGCTTCTTCAAATACATCAATAACAGAAAACAAAGTATAATGTGGGCCCATAACTAAATGGAGGGAGGACTTTGGTAACAGAGGACGCAGAGTAGGCAGAGTACTGAAGGCCTTCTTTGCACTGGTCTTTCACTCACAAGATCAGCCCTCAGAAACCTCTGACTCAGGAGACCATAGGAAAGGAATGTTGGAAGAAAGACTTTCTCTTGGTCAAGAAGGATTCAGTTCCATCTGAGTACAAGGAAGAACTCCTTCACTGTACGGGTGACCATGCACTGAAACAGATTGCCTGGAGATGTTATGGAGTCTCCCTCACTGGAGATAGTCAAGAATCATCTGGACACAATCTCATGAAGTGTACTCTAGGATGACCCTACTTGAGCAGGGAGGCTGGACCAGATAAACCCACTATGGTGTGTCCCTTTCACAGGTGGTGACCTTTCAACCCTATGGTCCCTTTCAAACTTACCCATTCAGTGATTCTGTGATAGGAAAAGGCACCTTGCTTTTCTGACCAGATTTTTAATTTATTTTGTGAAGTTTTCTTAGCTTTTTTTTTGTTCTGTAGTTTGTTTCAGTATAATGGATAATACAGTGCAGTACAGACCTTGCTGAAGTAAGAATGGTGCTCAAGACATCTTATTGCCATAGCTCTGAGATGTGCTGATACAAAAAACTATAACTGCTGCAAGGCCATGCTTCCTAGGCTAGATGGAAGGAGAAGCATTTGGCAGATGTACATTCATATTTGCATGTTAATTTTACCTCAATTAATTACCTTAATTACCTGTTTCCTTATTCTCACAGGGAGAGAAAGTGTTTGCATATGTAACCTAATTGGTAACTCATAATAATGTGTAATTTCAGAAAAAAACCTAGGAATATAGACATAAAGTTTGACTTGCATGTTTTATTGCCTGTTCTCACAATGTGGTTTACATAAGGAGAAAGTATAGAGAGCTGCAAAAGAAATGCACAGTTCCACTTTCTGCTTTGTAAAGCTAACTATAAGCATAAACAATGGCATAAGCAAACATGCAAAATCTTTGCTCTGCACTCCCACATTTTTAAAATTGAGAACATCTAACAACAGCCAAGAGGTATACGATAACTGAATAGTGTGAATATGTGATAATTAATGTTTCAGAATTCAGATTTACCTTTAAGTCTAAAAAGAATTTGAATTCTGGAACAAGCTGGTAAAGAAAGGTGTTTGGAAAATATTTATCTGTTTGACTGTGTTTTAAGATACTGATGTTATTTAAAATGTTAAACACTATGTTTTAGATATTTAGAGATAGAAAAATACCATGGAGATTACATGTTCATTCTTTTCATTCAGTGAAACCAGTAAATTCTTTAAAATAAGAAAAGAGTCTGTTAAGGGATTGATTTTCTCTCAACGTCAAAATACCCATCCTTATGAAATGTAAATGTATAAACTGCTGAGTTTGTCCTCACTTTAGACTTTGTATGTGCCACATCACCTTCAGTTTAGTATTTCTGTGCCTGTGCTATACCTATCCTGCTAAATGTTCAAAGTAATTGATGAGGTTGTCCAATGAAATGGGGAAAGAAGAGCAACGAGGCTGGTGAAGGGACTTGAGCACAAGTCCTGTGAGGAGAGGCTGAGGGAGCTGGGATTGGTTAACCTGGAGAAGAGGAGGCTCAGTGGAGGCCTGATCACTCTCTAGAACTACCCGAAAGGAGGTTGCAGTCAGGTGGGCATCAGTCTCTTCTCCTAGGGGAAGTTTAGATTGGACATTAGGAAGAAATTTTTTACAGATAGAGTAATCAGACATTGGAATGGGCTGCTCAGGGAGGTGGTGGATTCTCTGTCCCTGGAGGTTTTTAAGATGAGACTGGATGTGGCACTTAGTGCCATGGTCTAGTAACCATGGTGGTGTTGGATCAAGGGTTGGACTTGATGATTTCTGACATCTTTTCCAACCCGGTTGATTCTATGATTCTATGAAATAGTCACCCAGATCTCACTGAAATCCATGGGAACCTTTCTCCTGACTGAAGAAAACATGGCTCAGATTCAAATTGGTCTCATCAAACACCATGCACTACTCTGTATATAATTAATACTTACTTTAAAATGAGACTTCAAGTTTATTTCCATGCTTAGGTGACACTACTTGGAACCTACTTAGTTTTATACTAACAAGCATAGGGCTGATATGATGGATGGGGAGTATCCTAGAGCCACAGGAGAACCTAGCTAACCAGATGTAGAGAAGAGAATGGATTAAGGAGCAAATTCATCTTCCGTATAATCTTGGTATCATCTGAGGCTTAAGAATTGCATATATAGCCCAAAAAGCCTACAGAGGTTTGTGTTGGGCCAGTGTTTACTGCCCATCCATGCTGCGTTACCTTTGGTGTGGTGCCTGATAGGGGTTTTGCCCAGCCCCAGGGAGCCTTGAGGGAAGTACATGGCAATACTCAAGTATTCCCACCCATTGCTTGCTGTTCCTGAAAATTTTCATGCATGATCATCATGTGAGATCAACAGGTGGCATATCAGCATCTGGCCACACAAAGATTTCATACCAAGAAAACTCTGCACCAAGTAGGTTCCTAGGGGCTTTGCCCTGCCTAAAAAATGTGAAGCAACCAGTAGAAAGTGACATAATTTAATCTTCTGTACTGAAAAATATCAGCTTGGACAACAGTTGAGACAACTCGCAAGAGAAAACAGCACAGAAGCTGGCTAATCTCATTGTGAATTCAGTTTCAAAATATTCTTTCAAGTGAATCAGCACATGTATTTGAATAATGCTCATATACGTGTGTGCATTTGAAAAGGGTATGAATTCAGTTCACATGCATGTGTGATAAGTAAACAAAACAAAATCACTGAAAAATAATATCCTGAGTTGCTTGATGCAGATCTATGCAGATCTATTGCTCTACAATAGATAGTGTATTTTAAAACTGCTTCGTGCTTGGAATTTCAAATAAGGGCTTCTGAATTATGGTCAAGGTCTCTTCCAAATTTTGTTTTCAGTATTTCTTTCTCCTTATATACTATAATGCACAGTCCATTCTTGGATAAAGGACAAATTTAAAGTTTCAGTAAAAAATGAAGGATTTAATTACAGAGTGAATTTTATAAAAAAAAATACCACAGATGTTCCTCTAAAAATTCATAACTTTAAATTAGCATTTTCCGCAAATAAAAGTGATTCATGTTCGACTCTAGGTCTTCGAAAAATTGTGTCATTTCTTACATAGTAATCAGTCACAACTTTAATTAGAAGTTGTCAGTCACCCCAATATACCACATCTCTGGCAGAGATCAAGTATGATTTTGTACAGCTGCTATCCTGATTCTCCTGTCATCTTTGGCCTGACTTTGAATTGCATCCTCTTTTTTCTCTCCTTTTTAGATAATCCTGCTTCTTCTTCTTACCCCCACTGAGCTGTCAAGAGTTTCAGTGCTGTGATATGGAATCATTGCCTCTGTAAGACTGAAAAAAAAGCCCTGCTTCCACTGGATTCTGATCAAAGAGAATCATTTATAGGAGGGATGCAGCAGGAACCTCAGGGAAATTTTTTTTAGCAGCAGGACCATGTGAAATGGGAAAGACAAAGCAACAGACTTTCAAACCTTGTTTTAAACTTATAACTACATGGTTAAGGTTTTTATCGTATAATGTTTGTCCTTTCCTTTTTTTTTTTGCTTTCTTCTAATCTTGATGCTATGCTATTCAACACCACATCGAAATGGGGTCAGGCACATTCAAGTAGCTCCTGTGGAAACAGAACAGCATAGAAAACCTAGGAATTACAGAAGTACCTTTTGTGGGGAGAGAAAGGGAAGGGAAGGGAATATTTCACAAGGAGCAGAAAGTACTTAAGGAAAGAACAGAGATGTAATGGGAATAGGTGAAGACTTTTTGCACTGCTTCCCATTTCTGTCACTCATACCACATTTATGTTGTGCCCCTTCCTGTTGCCATCCTTGTCATGACCATGAAACAAGGGAATGTCAATGCCGAGATTGCAAAAAGCACCCTCCTGCTCTTCTGTCTCAGCTTTTCTTCAGGTTGTTTTGCTCGAGGCTGCTGGTATCATCCCATCCTACAGATTGGTGAGACTGGTTGCTGCTAATGGGACCATCCAGCCATTAAAATGAATAAATACTGTAAAAAAAAGAGGAAAAATTTAATCCATTATCATATCTATTGCATTCTCAACTCAATATGCACATTCAAACAGATCTATCCCGTTCTGGAGCTTGTAAAAAATGCAGAAAGTGGTTTGCACCAGGGATAAAAGAGGACAAAAAAAACCAAGAAAAAACTAGACATTTTCCTTCCAAATTTTACAGAGCTATTCTGACATTTTTGAGGATGCTGCAGTACCCAAGAAGCAAATGTGTTAACTCTGAAAAATAAAGAGATACAGAGCTTTATTTTTTTCCTCTTGTATTTCATCTTTTCACAGTAATTATTCAGTGAGAGCTGCTGGTATATACTGAAGCTCTGTCCTAGTTTTTTTAACTGGTCCTGATGAAAGGGACTCCGAAACATAAGAATTAAGACTAAACCCTCATTGTTGCTGGTGTTCACTTCATGCTTTACCTTTAATTTACAAATCAAAACAGATACATGTTGTTCATCAAGCCCAAAGAACTGATCTCTTTCCAAGACTTCAAGCACAGCATCCATCCACTTTTATCATTACAGAAGAAATGTCTTCCACTTCCACAAAGCATCTGTGTAGCCCCTTTTGGTGGATATTGGGCTGCTCTTTACCTTGGGGCTGAATTGCCCAATGCTTGGCTGAAGTTACTTTAGATGCTTTTTCTCTGAGACTTGACATGGGGAAAGGTGTATGGCTATGATTCCCTTGGGGGACTGTGGTTCCCAGCCTACCATGAGACCTCAGGGATTAACTGTGAGGATGTGCCTTGGACAGTGTCATTGAATTCAACTATAAAGATAAAACCAGTCTCCTGCAGTTTCTTCATACTTAAACAGATCCTGAGATATGAGGTGGATAGGTACAAAGTGTGGGAATAAGTGGAGGCTGAGACTCAGATGTTCTGAGATCCACATTCAACAAGCTGCAGAGATAGATAGATAGATAGGTAGATAGATACAGATAAGTTGGTGCCTAAGTATTGAAATGACTTCAAGAAAACCTGCATAAGCTAATTAGATATCAGTAATGTGTTTGGTATTGGGCATTTCAGCCCAAATCTTTTCTGAACACTGGGAGATGCTACCAAGGCAGGCATTTCATCCAAGTTCATTGGACTAATTGCCTAAAACAAAAACAAACAATCAACAAATCTTTTCCTAAGTCTGGCTGTGAAAACAGATGTTCATGGGCCTGAATTTCAGGAAGAGTACAATTAAATTCTTAGATCTTAACTCAATTCAAATATAATTCTTGCAGTAAAAATAGTGGTGGTAGACCTTTTCTCCCAGTACTTAGAGGAGTCATCTACCTTAGATTAATGGGAGATGAACCCACAGCTCTTAGGTCCTCCAGGACAGGAGGCTACAGAGAATTTACACTTGCTAAAGTTGAATAAACATATGGTCAGGAAAAGAAAGAATCTGTAGCCTACTTCTTGGATATGCAGAGAGAGGAAGCTTTTTATGTTTTTGTAGTTTTCTATAGAAAGAATATCCACAATTTACAAATGACCCAAGGAGCAGTAAGAGAACATCTCAACTCTACCCCACTTATATTGTGTTGTTTGTACTCTAAGTCACAAAACAACAGGTTTTGATTTGCAGACTCCCAGAATGACTGAGCTCATACAGCAGTACCTTTGTGGCCACAATCTGGTATTTCTCAACTATTTTCCATGTCCCAACGATCATTTTCTTGAATTCTGTGAACCCCAGGCTTGGAGGCAAACCTTCTTCCCTCTCATGTTTATAAAATAACCAACTCAGCAAAATGAACTGTCTGTACTGGAGGTGGATATTTATGCTATGACTCAAGCCTAAATTGAATATCACATCCCCTAAATGCAACTTGTTGGATCTGCCTCACAGGATTAGCACTTACCTAACACTAGAAGTGTTCAAGGCCAGGTTGGATGTGGCTTTCAGAAAGTTGGTCTAGAGGAGGGTATCCCTGCCCATGACAGGGGCATTGGAACTGGATAATCTTTAAGGTCTCTTCCAATGCAAACCATTCTGTGAATCTATAAGGATATGGACCTAATTTATCATTAACATCTTTGTCCATGTAAAGTTACGGATTTATGAGTTTTGGGGAGGTTTTTTATACTGTCACCTGTCCCTCGTGAACATGGCTGAATTCAACCTTTTAATTTCCCTCTAGCCAAAGAACACATAAAATGTAGCAGTATCTCTTCCTTGATCAGTGTTTCTCTCCAGCTGTATGAGCTTTTCAGCTTTTTTGAAACAGCTGTAGTATATAAGTTTTTTATCAGCAGTAAATAATATTTTTGGGTCTTTTGACAGAAAAACAGAAGCTTTTACTAACAGTTTGTAAAATTGACTATATCACTCAATTTATCGTAAGAACCTGCTTTAAGGATTGCCTTTATTTTCAAGTATTTTAATATATCAATATAAGTGTTTTCCAGCGTTCAGACAGTTAATATCTTCATAGAGATCATGCAAAAATTAGAGACAAAGTAGCCTTTTTACGATGTATAACTGGCCCAAAATAAGCTACTTGAAATGTATGTCAAAAAAAAGTGGATATAATAATTGAAGCAAGAGGAGTAAAACCCGGCTGTAATATTTAATAAAACAAGTGTGTCTAGGCAAGTCTGAACATGATATGCAAAACAGGACTTTGGACTCTAGCCCTTGAAGATGTATTGAGCTTATTAGCTGAGCTTAATTTTAGCTATATGCAAATATGCCTCTGAAATTAAATTTAAGTATATGCATATTTTCCTTCATTGGAAACTAACATCTGAACCAAGACCCAAGAAGATGATAAGCTACTACTATGACTGCTCTCAGTCTGGCAAGTAAGTGGGGGTTTTTTCAGCTTGAATTGAGAGCTTTTTACAAGTTGAAAATGGCTATTCCTTTGACTACGGTTTATATTTAATTTATCAAAATTGTGACTAGGATCTTTTACTAGGTATTTCTTCTATTTTGGATGGTTTCCTTTTTGTGTTTAAACAAGCCGTTATGGACTCTTAAGTAAATATTTGTCTGGTGAGTATTATATAATTGGTCACAAGATTAGATATTTAGAGCCTTTTCTAAATATCCTCAAACGTCTGTCAATTTACAAATTCAAGTTATTGTAGGAAGGTATGGGAATCTTATCATAAAGCTTTATAGTCAATTTTTATTTTCAAAGTATATTTTATGTATACCGAGAATGCTAAAAATTCCTTATCAGTACTGCTGAGGCCCTGAACTGGACACCATAATAAAATTTTATCTGATTTAATTGCAGTCTCTCTGCCTTGCTATGCCTTGGCTGGCATACAGATTTTCCAGTGAAGAAACAGACACATAATTTCACAAAATGTCTCACACTTTAGGATACTACTAATTTCAAACTACTTTCATCATTTTCTAATGTCATAAACAACTTGAATGCTAATGACTTAGATTTCTGTCTTTCCAAATCTCACAAGAAAAAAAAAAAGGGAAAAAGACTGCTTTGAATGCCCCTTTTAGAGATGAAATTCTATGAGAGAGTCATTGTACTTTACTTTGGTATGACACAATATATTGCATTAGTTTGATAAAGTCCTGTAACAGCAAGATTTCAGAATTATAAAAATATGGAACAGAGAGTAGTGAGCATATTGAATAAGTCCTAAAACATATAAATAATCATGACCTAAAATATCATTGTAGTCAAACCTCTTGTTTCTGTCGAAATCCCATTAGAGTCTGAATCTGGGTCTCCAGAGATGAAGAAATAATCCACATATTACTCTATTCAGATTTTTATTTTGTCCTCAGTGAAGTAATACTAAATGTGAAGTAATACTAAATGCTTTTTAGAAATACATTAAGCAATGTGGCAAAAACAAATACAAAAATACATCAAATATCTTCAGCGTAAAATGGTTACTATGGTTAACATATTTCTGAGGAAATGATGATTCTTCATTACATTTTTCTTGTTTGTAAAAAAGTGTCTACAATTTTAGAAACTGGTAAGGAGGATGATCAAAGTCATAACTCATTTGGGATTTTTTTCCCTCCTCACATCCCCTCTTACCTGACATTTTCTCCATATGGTTCTGTTCAATGGGGAGAGCTGGGATAGTGGTGGGACTGTACTCATAAGAGACTCTTGCATTTGATGGGCACTATAGGGCACTTCATGATAGTTATTCTGTTTCTCATGAGATCTTTTAATGAGATTCTTATGAGATCTTTTCATGAGACCCTTTCATAGACACAACCAGCTCAAAAGCAACTCACTCTCCTGCACACTTGAGGGCGTTGGAGTTATTTTCTGCTCCACAGTTACTTTCTGCTCTGCAAGCAGAACTGTCAAGTCTACAATTTCTTGCAATTTCCAGTCCCCAGTGCTTCATCACCTCTTGGCATGCCTACTAGTGAACATGATTTCTGCCTTTATCCCCATCAACTACTTTTGTTACCTTTGTGACAAATTCTTTTCCTTTTTGTGTTGTCTTCTACTGGATTGTTCACAATTGCTTTTTTAAATGTTCTCCACTTTTTGTATTAATAGTTTTACCCCTATGAACACAGCAGGAAGAAAATAGGCTATGGTGTGTCCATGTCGGAAATATGGCTTCAAATCCTCATCATGGAATGTATCTGGTTTAGTACATTATGTTTGGACAGCTTTTTCCTTCCTGTTTTGGTAGGTGTAGCCAATGACTACAATAGTGATGAAGCTAGAAGTATGAAAATAATTGAATTCTGTGTAAAACTCTAATGTAGTTAAGAAGTAAATGGTGTCTTCTAGACATAGGGAAAGGACTTGTGAAAAAACATAGGGTGACATATTTTGAACATTATCATGCCTTCTGTGCTCTTAAACAGATTTGTGAAGTCTCTTACCATGCAAGCTATGCTTTTGCTTTTGTTTTCCATCAGAGAAACTTACTTGGTGAACCCACAAATAGTCTCAAAGAAGAAAAAAGAATATACAGGAGTCATAGGAAGATTAATCCAAATGTATAACTGAAGAACCACCCAGTGACAACCAGCACAGCAAATATTTTCACAATGTTTTAATATCTTTCGTTACAGCATTATTGATTTTTATATGTTTTACCACTTCACTTTGATTTTCAAATTCTCTCCTGTTTCATGTATTTGCCTAGTCCTGCTCTTACTCTCAAGATGAACTAGAAAAGAGTAGCCAATGGTCCTGTACATAGTTTTAACTGCTGCTTTATTTCTTCTCTTCAAGATAATTTCTCCTCTGATTTATCCTCTAAGCATCTAACCTATGAAATTAGCCTCACGTTAATAATTTATAGTAGTCAACCTAATTATCATTTGCTCTGCAAGAAAAAAAATGAGGCTCTGTTCTAAGAATAATCTTCCTCACATTCACACAAAGGGATCACATTTAGTATCAGTCCTTTTTTGTGTAGAGTAAACTCAGTTTCTTTGCAGAGTGAAAAGAAGGCAGCAGAGTAAAAAGAAGGCAGCCTGCATATTACCTTTATTTCATTCTCCAAAGCTCATTTTTGTGCCATTGTATGGACTGCTAATATTCCTTAGCAGACGAAAAGAGAGTAAATTCATCCTGGTCAAGGTTGTGCTCTAAATTATATTCTACATTTTTAATATTGCACTGACACATATGCAAAAAGTGTAGAAACAAATTATCACTTCCCTCTTTGTTTCTGCTTCTTGCTTCACTAGGGGCGTTTCACACCTTTGGCACATGGAGGAAGATTCATTCATTCAAATTTACATGCCTCCTCTGTAATTCCCTTCATCCGAGTTGGTCATCCCAGACTTCCTTTGCAATCCCAGCGTGACTGAGTCATTGCCAGGGCAATTAAATTTAGCCTACGGCAGATGTCTACAATAGATAAGATGAATCATGCTCTAAAAGAACTTGTTTTTCCCTGTTGACAAAATAGACAGCTGAGAATACTGGTTCAAATGTAGATATTTACAGTGTGAAGACAGGCAGATTGAATCTAAGGCCAGAAACCTCCCCAAGATGCTGCTGATGTCCAGCAGAGAAACTAACATTTTATGTTGTATTAGCAATTCATACAGCATTGACATAACTTGTAAACCCAGAAATATGTGCTGTGTTATTGCTTCACATAGTTTTACTTTGAAGGCTTGCATGACGCAAGATGATGTGATACTGCTTGTGTACTCATTTTTAATTTTAGTTACATTGAAAGGCCAGGCAGCAATACTTGAAAATCCCTGTTTTTCTATGTTGTCCTTAATTTAGATCTTTGTAGGGATTTTGTTTTCTTTTAATATATATATGAATTCCAATGAAGACAGAGAGCCTTTCCAAATATTCCAGGTTTATGATGAAATTCTAATTTATACATCTCAAATAAAATTCCATCATGCAATCATTCCTGGTTTGGCTAGCTGCAAAATTATTGTGTCAGTGAAGATATTTGCTCATAAATTACTGGAGTAAAAAATATTGCTGCTTTTTGTTTATACATGATAAAAAGAAAATGATTTCTGTACTCAGAAGTCTGTGTATATATATTTTTCCTCTTTCTGTCAGGCTGGTAATCCCCTAGACACAGAGTCAGCAAGAAAATCATTTCAGTGACGTTCATTAATTTTCAGGAAGTTCTGAAATAAATTGATTTAAAAAAAGTATGTTATAGGTGGAATAAATTTTTCTTAAAGTTATTCACCTTCTATTCTGAGATTCAAAATGGAAATAGTTGGAGGTTTTTTCCTTATTATCAAATTTCACATTATCATGAGGTTGTAGAAGGCTTGTAATTACCAGTGTTCTTCTACAAAGCAAATTAAATATAAGATTTGACAAGTATGTCCTGTCCTGTGATTGACTTAATTTCTGGATCTCAGGCAGTGTCTCTGTGTGTTAGATAGAGTTCCCATCTAAGCTGTCTACCAACCATCACTGACTATTGCCATATCTAAGAGAATCACTGCTTTGTGCTGAGAGGTAATCCTTAATGTTAAACTGATGTAGCTGGAAAAAAAGCAGACAACTTCCAAGGAAGTAAACTTTTCTTGAAGGCTCCATGTTGCTCAAAGTCTTTCTGTTTCCTTGTTTTTCCAACCACATTAGCTGGACTCATAATAATCTTGCTTCTTCTTATAGACTTTGCCTTGCTCATATCTTTTGAGTGTCAGTGCTGTGACAACATGTATTCTGTCCTCCCATGAATATCTATGTGAACTGTGGACACAGGGCTCAAAGAGCTAGCCAGACTGTGCAGAGGAGTTTAAACCCTAAAGTGTCTGTCCCTGGAGTGGAGATGTTCTGCTCATGAAACCACTGGTAGCTGATTGGACTGCGCTCTCTCGGGCAGCCAGATACACCCCTGCTTTCCACCCACCCATACTCCAGTTCTCTCCCTCCCTCTACCTTCCCCCCTTTAAGACAATAACTGCATGTGCCAGTTTTAAAGGGTTGAGTGTGTATCTGTGTGCTGTATTTCCAGCTGGGTGCACACAGGTTTCTGGGAAGAATCTGAGTGCACACAGCATCCTTTGAAGTTGAAGAACCCAATGACTTAGATGAAAGCCTTGCTCTGCTACAGTGAGTTTTGACCTATATTTTATTAGTGGTCCAAGTATTCTCAGAACAATAGCAAATAAAAAAGAACCAAAACAAAGCAAAAATCCCCCAAAACTTGCCCTCCAAAAAAAAAAAAAAAAAAAAAAAAAAAAAAGAGAGAGAAGACTGGTCATTTAAGTAGTAAGGATTACTGTTAAAATTAAGCATGTATTAAATTCCTGCTAATTGTGCTGAATTTTGACACCAAAATGCTTTTATGAACTGAGACTCAACTTGGGATGAACGGTCTTTATGATGGAGAAAACAAAGCTGTAAATGGAAAAGCAGAAATGGTTGCAGCTGGTCTTCAGATCAGAGGTACCTCAGGTGAGCTGGCTACAGGGTACTGAAGGGAGGCATAGAATAGTGTGTCAGCTCTGTAGCCTCATCCTCATGGATCTCTAATCACACAGAACTTTAATTACCACGGAGACCTTCTGTGTCCTGTTATGCCATTTTTTTTCACAGTACTCTTTTTACTGATATCAGTAATGCGGAGTGTAAACATGGCCCTGAGCCCAAAACCAATATGCAAACTTATGATCAACAGGAACCTGCCCACGATGCCTCTGGCGTAATTATCAGTATAAGCTGAGTGCTTCAGTTGCTATTAGGGGGCTTCGGCTCATTCTGATTGCTGTATTAAATGTATTAAATTCCTCACCTGCTCTCCCCACCTCCACCAAAAGAAAAAAAAAAGGGGAAAAGAAGAGAAGGGAAGGAAAGAGAAGCAAGGAATTTTCTTTTGTTAAAAATACAGTGTGTGTGTTACTTTTTTCTGATGCATGATACCTGGAGAGTATTAAAGAAAGACAGTCTCACAATGTTTCAGAGACAATTACCTGTGTTCAAAATTTGCTGCCTGCATTCTGACCTTTGCACTGAGTAAAAGCTGTAGCTTATGTATCTGGCTAAATTTAGATCAGAGAAGACACTCTTGAATTCCTAGTAAGGTGATAATATTTATTGGAGGATTTTTTTTCTATTTCTTAAATAGAATTTTTTTTTGTGTGTCTCTAAGCTCTGTGAGAGACACATAAAATTTAATTTTTCACATAAAATTAAAAAAAAAATCAAGGGGCATAAAACTCCTAACTTTTTTCCATACTCTCAGGACAATTTTGAAGATGTCAACATACAATTTCACATGTCTAGACATTACCTAATTGTGTCGAGCTTTATTCTTTCTAAAGTGTCACTGAGACCTGCCAGACTGATTATCTTGGAAGATAGAATCTTTCTTTTAGCTCCAGAGCACTAAATATCAGAAAAAGGAACATGATTTTCTCCACACTTTTTCAAAACTTGATCTTGGTATGAATAATCTAAGATAAAAAGAAAGGACCCCCACCTTAGCTTAAGCAGGTCTCGGTAGTAATGTGTCTTCTCCTGCTCCAGTTACATCTGGTTCCTATCTGAATGCACAAACAATACACTGCAAGAATTATCCATATCCACATGCAGGTGTGACATTAATTGCTAGCTTTCATTAACATGAGAGCTGCATTGTAATAACTGTTCCTACTGTTGATTCCTACTGCCTGATGATTTGGTGATGCATAGCAACATACAACATGAGATAGTCAGCAAAATTCAAAGTTTTTCTATTCAGACAGCACCAACCAGGGCCTTTGGCCTCAAAACAAATTGTTTTGCAGCTTGGTGCAGTTCCCTGGGCCATCCAGCCATAGCAAATGAAAACCTAGTGCTTGTTCCCTACCCCGCTGCTCTGGTGAGCTCATCTGTTCTGAGTTGTCACGTGGTTTCATTTTAGTGCCATAGGCACCTGGCATCTCTGATTAATCTTTGGCAGAAACTGAGGGAAACTGGGTACACACTTCAATGCTTAATGGGTCTGCAAAACTTAACTTCCCAGAGCTTGGCAGCTGCAAAAGACAGACATTGTTTCACAACCCTTTGAGATAAATATAAATGTTGACCTCTTAAACCTTAGTTCGCTTGCTAGATACCTGTTGGAATGAAACAAAATATAATAAAATATGTTTTTGTGTGTCTACAAAGATCATGAGAAGACAGAGACAATTTTATTATTGATAAACTTTGTGAGGCTTTGTGCTTCTTATTGCAAGACCATATTTAAATCTATTCTTCTGCTATTTACAAGGTTTCCTATGTCTTTGTTTTTTATCTAATGGAATCAAAGTCTTGCCAGATTTCTGACTCACTGAAAAGCTTTTCACACAGGCTGCCATGTAGTTAAGAACCTACATTGTGTAACTTTGAGAAGCTACATTATGTTTAGAACACTGTTTATTAGACAATCTTGTACAAGTTTGGATCTAATCATCTGGGTGATTTGTTGACACTAAATTTGTGGTGAAATTTGAGGTTTACTATAGCCAGTTACTTTGCCATGCCAACAGTACAGGGTCCCTTCTTTATCTCATTTTCTTAAAATCTGGGTATCTCTGTACAACAAAACTAGTGGAGCTGAGTTATGTATGTTATTTAAAATGGAAATTAACACTGTTTCTGGTTTCACATCATGATCAAGGCATAATTTAGTCATACTAGCATTTTTATATTGCTTGTCTAAACAACTGTGCTTTCACTCTGGATTGCAAATCTCCAGCATAATTCTCTAGGAATTTACCTAACAACCAAAGCAAAATAGAGGAGTTTAACTCTGAAGTTAGTCCTTTGTCACTAGCTGTTTAAGTCTGGATGAATTGCATAGTCTTCAGTCCTAATACATGTCTAACTATCTTTGGCAGTACTTCTTTTAGTTCCCACCATAAAGCAAGTTTCACTTGAGTCATGGAAGCATTAATACTCACTAGACCACTGAGTACTATTTACATTTCTTTCCTATTGTGTCCTTGTTTTAATTCCAGTATTCAGAAAATGACATTTCATTAAGTTTTCTTG
Source organism: Pipra filicauda (assembly GCF_003945595.2). Lineage (NCBI taxonomy): Eukaryota > Metazoa > Chordata > Aves > Passeriformes > Pipridae > Pipra > Pipra filicauda. The sequence continues at coordinate 291,462 of NW_024103896.1, forward strand.
GCTCATGATTTGATGAACTTCAAATAATAAGAAATGTAAATTAAAGAATCTTCATCATATGTATGTATTATATATAGATATCTTTTTTTTAATGAACTAATGTTTTAAAGTTTTCTAGCCTTATATACAGTGCACTGCAGTTCAAACACTTTCTTTTTCTCACTACCTTAACACTACAATGAACAACAATGTGCGAGTCAAAGAAAATTAAACAAATAACTCTTCTCTGAAAAGTAAACTTGTCTTTCCATGTATTTCACCCTCAAGATGACAAACACAAGTACTAATTTGATTCCATCTAGGACAGTTTAACACTATGGGGCAATTTAACACATTTCTCTTTGCTCATAGACAAATGAGGGAATAATAAAACATGAAGGTCATTGACTGTAATTCTGTTAATGAAAAAGCTGAAACAGAACAAAATGTTTCATATCTAGTAGGTAAGGGAGCACTCCACACAACATTTTCTTTCATTGAGAGCTTGGGCAATAACAGGCTGCTGATTTAGGGTATGATTTTAATTAGTGGGACATGTGTTTCTTAAAGAAGTTGTTTAGAAAGAAATAACTTCTGGTTGGTCACAGAAGTGAGGGTAAATCTCATGGGGGAAAATCAGATTTTCAAGTAAACATAAGATTTTTCTTAAAAACAAAGTAATTCTAACTCAGACTGCAACTTTAACCTAATGGTTCTTAAACAAAGATGCTACTGTGATTCCCCGAAGTATGGTGCCCACCATGCATCAGTAATGGTGCTTTTTATCTCATGGTAGAAAACCATGTAACAAATAAGCTGATACCCAGAAGAGAGAATAGGAGTGCAAGCAATGTTTTAGGTAGCATTTTACCTAAACCTTACTGTCTTCTAAAGTAGCAATATCCAGACAAAATCTCAAGGATTCAGAAAGATCTGTGCAGTATTTCACTGCCAGGTAATTTTTTTTATGGAAAGAATTTATTCAGGTAACATTATAAACTTCAATACAAAGAGTTTTGTTGTTATAATCACGCCCTCATTCTCCACATCTGTCCCTTTACATCTACATGATACTGACTGAATACCATACGGTTTCATCTCTTCCTGAAATAAAAATTATTACTTACATCAAAATCAAGGTAACAATTTAGTTTTAGGTTAGTAGTAATGTGAATGTACCGTTTTGAAACTATGTGTCTGGTTTTTTTTTTTGCCGCGTAACAGAGCTATGCTCATATTATCTGCATGGTAAACATAGTGTAACAAGTTCAAAACACAGTCACCTCATAACCTGAAAATACAGCATAAGAACAATTTTCCAGGATCTTTATTAGTGGCATACTTTTTAAGCCTTTTTTTAACCTGTAGATGAGATATGAAGCTCCCTGGTCACACTTTCGTATGAATGGGTTTTACAGAAGTGTGCTGGAGTGTGTTCTGCTTTACTGTGCATCTGCATTTTATAATTTTATTAGATCCCTCAACTGATATCACGCATACTGCTACAAGACTTCGTGATATAATGACCATGAATTTCTAAGACTTGTCAAATTAGGGGTTTGTAGGATAGGATTGATTAATCCAGAAATAATAGGAGTAAATTTACTTCTATTTACTAATAGAAATAGAAGTATTATTAGAAATTAATAGAAGTATTATTAGAAATGTAAGGCTAGATTTACTTCTCCCGTGTTAGATGGTCAAAGTCAAATAAATCAGCTCCTGAAGTGCAGCTGGCTGTTTTTTCTTGTGTTGCCACTTCTTCAGGACAAACAGCCAATTCCCCTCTGTAACCACTGCAATACTTTGGATCAACAGGATTTCATCCTGAATGAGACACCTGGCTTTTTTCCTGACCTGTGCAGATGGCAGCTGAAGGCCAGCAAAAAGTTTTTTGTGAATGCTGATATTCCTCTCTTCTCCTTTAGCAAAAGCTATTGCAAGCAAAGACCCATGACTCACTCAGAATCTTTGTTGTTTCAGACTAGGAATCAAAACAGGCAAGTCACTTACTACTTACCATAGTCTATCACTAGATGACTGGACAGTGCCAAAGATAAAAGAGTACTGGAATTTGACACTACCAGTGGCAAAATGCAAATATCTCTAGGCCCATGGGAGGATTGGGAAATTATAGAATGGTTTGGGTTGGAAGGGACCTTAAAGATCACCTAGTTCCAATTCCTCTGCCATGGGCAGGGGTGCTTTCTACTAGACAAGGTTGCTCAAAGGCCCATCCAATAAGGCCTTGAACACTTCCAGGGATGGGGAATCCACAACTACTGTGGGCAACCTGTGCCAGTGCCTTATCACATTAAAAAAACATGGAGCTAAATAAAATAAAAAGGTCATCCACTACATGGACAGTTGGCCATGATGCCCAGAAAATATTTAAAGGTCCTAGGAAAAAAAAGTCCCTTTATTTTCTCACTACCTCTTCTGCCTCTCTGATTTAACTACCTATTAACTCCAAGGTCAGGATGGTATGGAGGAGGTCAGGCCTGAGTGTGAATGTTTCTGTTTGAGACCATCCATTACCGGGTATTTATGTAGGTCTAAGACTCAGCAAGAATTAAGAGCTATCTTGTACTCAGAGAGTTTTAGAATTTTGACAGCTGCCCTTAAGGGGGTTAATTGTAACTGGATTTTAGTAAGGGCTGGATGTCTAATATGGGCAGAGATGGGAGGGTTCTGCAGATAAACAAAATAGGCAGCTTAAGTATCTATGATAAAAAATTTCACTTGCCTAAATCTGGATGAATAGCAGATGCTGATATTGACTGAGGGAAATATATGGTTTTTATAGGAGAGGAAAATAAAAATCCTTAGTTTTGGAGTATGGTAGTATAGGATTGTCTTACATAAAGAACAAATCTCTCAGTAGTATTTTCACTTACACTGCCAAAAATCCAAATGATAATAATGATTCATTCACACCTTTTGTTTGACCTTTTGGGGATGGAAACTCATTTCCTTCGTCCTGTTCTGAAGAAGTCTACTGTGTGACCCTTCTCCCCTAAGTGTTTCCAGCAGCATAAAGACCTGAAGCAGATGCTAAAGCAATGTTTAGATTCTTTCTGAAATCAGTATGCTGGACCACTGCCTATACCCTGTTAGAGATAGAACCAGGTATTATATACCGTCAGTATAACAGGCACTTTTTGATAATTAGTATGTGCAAATTCCAATGACATTTGAAGAAAGAAGAGGTAGGACTCAGTTCTCTGAACACACATTAACCTGAAATGAGGCTTTCATGATCAGTTAATTGGTGTTATTTTTTATTCATTTGTTTAATCTGGGTTTAGTTTCTTCTTGAAGACATGGCACAATGTGGAAGGTATAAGAGATCAGAGGTCCCAGTACTCCCTTGAAAAATTAAATTTAATATTTATGTGAAGACACAGTGGGAAGCTAATATGAAATTTTTACTTCACATCATGACCATACACTTGAGGTGATGATGCAACATGTGTGAAGCTGATCTGAAGACTTCACACAATAAGTCTATCAATATTGTGAAGACTCACTATTTTCTGATTATGCCAGTGATTTTATGCGAATAATTATGGTTTTTCTGCGTGGTTCATAATTACAAGAAAAATAACAACAGTTTTGACAACTAATGCAACTAATGGCTAGATATTTCCAGTTTTGTCCTTAGCTGTAGCTGCCTGATCAGTCACAATACCAAGAAAGATACAGTAGTTATTCATCTGACTTGCACTCCAAAGCAAAAGCACGCATCTGCAAAATTTAGACAGAAATTTGATGACATTCTTCACAAAAAAAAAAAATAACAAAATAATATATTTGGGAAGCATGGATACATTTTAGCACTGGTCTTCAAATTTTCACCTTCGAACTACCATAACTCCAGATGACTGAAGTCACTATTAATTTTTTCAGCCTTCCAAGGTGCAGTCATCAGCCATCTCACAGTATGTATAATTGTCTTTTTATAGTTATAAAGCAGCAGCAATGGAAGATGACAGTTTGTGCTGGTTAAATGGAACCCTGCAGTGCTGTTTCTTGATAACACAGAAGATTATGTATGGCACCTGCGCAACCTTGGAATTATGCAAGGTTGGATAAGAAAAGGCAGAGAAAAGCTTGGGGAAAAGAGAATAATCTTTAGTCAACTTGTCACAAGAGTAACAGAAACTGTGATGGGAAAGAGCAGAATAGGACCTCAGGCAAGTTTACTCTTTCCAGCTAATTTTATTTAGCGCATCAAAATGTGATAACCTTGGTATGAGAACAAGCCCAGAGGTGAATTGTTTCCTTCAGATTTTCTGAAGTCCTTGTGCTAATTAAGCTGTATGTAAACAACTCCACTGTGTGATAGCTCAGGTTTGCTTCTGCAACATTGTACCTTCCTGACATAAAACATCACTGATAATCCTTGAATCTTGGCTGACCTGTCTTGCATACTGTGTCAGTATGCACTGACCCTGTTCTCTTTGAGTATCTCACTAGATTTCACCACTTTTTTCCCATATGATATCACTCATTCCATCCTAACCACCCTGTAAGTCATAAGCATGCATCTCTCTTTCGGCTCTACTCAATGTTTTCCCAGACCCTTGTCTAGACCACTACCTTAATAACATCTTTTAAGCCCCCTGTTTAGATAGCTTCTAAAATGTCTTCCTCTGGCCTTCTGTCTTCCTCTGGCTATCTATCTTCTGTTCCATCAATGACAGGTTCTTAATTCTCTCCTTGAGATAATATATAATCTGTTGTTGCAGATGTTTTTTATTTCTGCTTCACTTACATTTTCTATAAACCCAGAACTATGTTATTTTCTTGGCCTTAGCTTTGAAAGAACTCCTGAAATGTAGCAACATATATATTTATGTTCATACATGAACTCAATTATTGTCACCATTAAGACTTTGATTACAATTTAATTTTCAATGTTTAAATAAAAATTTTCATAAACAGTAAGGAAAAAGACTCAAGAACATAGTATATGCATTATTTCCATGTAGCTATTGTGTGCTAAATAATGTATACTATTCCATCTCACCTTCTCTGTTAAAATACAGAAAGATTTCTGCCTTCTGCTTGCTTTGTAAGTTTTTCAGTATCAACAATCTCTTATGTTTTGAAACATCTTAAGAAACAAAGAAGAAAGAGATCTTTTTAACATGCAGTAGTTTGTGACTGTTTGTCTTGTATTTGGAGACAAGTGAATGTTACTAAGCTCTTTGAAGACATTCTTACAAGGAATTTCTCCAGCCATGGTTTGTAAGTTAGGGGTACTCAGATGCCTCCACATGCCTATTTCTAGAGTTTGCCATGAAGCATCTGCCTCCTTAGACAGAATTTTTAGATGTGTCTTCTGAAACATCAAGGCCTGAATTTACCACATTTCATTTATGTGGTTGATGGAGATGATAAATCTGTGAGAGCAGTTTTCTTGTGCTCACTCTATAATAATTTGAACAAGATGTGTGCATATTAGATAAACCATATTAGATATGTGCACTCAAGAAACAATTCAAGTCTTAGGAGGAATGATTCACCCTCTGAAGGTACCAGACTCTTGTCACTGTCTATAGCGATATCTATAACATCTATAATATCTGTATCAATTACCAATGCCTGTGATATCTGTAATCTTATGGTTTGCTTAGGTACTTAAAGTTTGTGTGATGAATCTTTGTCTGTTTCTAAAGAGTCATATAAACAGCATATACAGGTTGACTGGTTTTAACATTTGTTTGTCCTTTTATAGAGCTGATCCATTGCTGATTATAGAAATTATAATCTCTCGAAAGGTCTTGTTGAGGAGGGCCATCACGCTTTCCAATGATAGCCTGACAGGGAGCAAATTGAGAGTAGAGCAGAAATGAATACAAGTGGCAGTGTGATATCAAAAAGTAAACACTTTTTTTTCAAGTCTCTGAGTAGGAACTCTGGAATAGGACACAAAGGGACAAGATTTCCAAAACAGACGAATCTTTTTAAAGTGTTTCTCCATGCCTGGCAATATAAATCTAAGCGAAAACTTTTAAACCTTTTTAATAACATATATCAGATTATAATCGCATACTATTATGTAATGATGGCAGTTCTGCTCTACAAATTATCTTCTAACTTAAGATCTCTTAATAATTCTTCCCCTCTGCGTGGCACTTCTTTAACTACTATGTCTTTTTTTAGATCCATCTACAAATTTGTCCGACAGAAGCTACTGACCATTTTTTAATATTTTCCCGATTGGAAATTGCTAGAGTATTTTTGTGTTTTCTTTCTGATAAGAAATTATTATATTCTCATATCTTTTTATATATTAGATTTTTCTTTGTCTTTTTTTTTTTTTTTTAAGCAGAGAATATATTGCAATCAACAGAACTAAACTCCTTTGCTAGGTAAGGAGTATACACTCGAGAGAGCTTTCAAAAAATCAAATCAAGTTTATGAAGTACTATAGAGATTATGTCCTTGTACTCTTGTAGGAGAAGAAATAAGAAATCAATTTTCTTTGTAATATTTATTTTTCAAATAACAATTCTAAAGCAAACTAGTAGTGTATGTGCAGAACCAGATCATTCTCTCCATAGAAAGTAGAAACATTTTGTCAGTTTCAGTTTGCTGCTAACATGCATGTCATGATGTTAGATATAAGCTGACAGAATGCATGACATAGCTAGAGTAGATCTTATTTATAAGGATCAATTTTTTCCTCAAAAAAACCCCAGTTCTGTCTTTGGAGCAGTTTTGAACTGCCAAGGTAAGACAGTATGCTGGCAGAAGGCATTCCCTTAGGCAGTTTGAGAGTTCCCAGTGGAGGTCATCAATAATACAGGTATCATTACCCACATGTCTGTAGGGTACTAATTCTTCCCATCAGGTTTGGGAATCCTACTCAGCCCCACACAGTAGAGTGAGAGAGTGAGAAAACTTATCTGTTGAGATAAAGACATGATGTCTTTGATGGTACAGAATATACCTTTGGTCTGTTGGGTCAGCTGTCTCAGCTGTGTCTCCTCCCAAATTCCCACACCGCCTCCCTTTATGGTGTGTAAGAGCTGCTCAGCAATAACAAAAAATTCTCTATATCATCAACACCATTTTCAGCACAAATCCAAAACACAGTCCCATCCTAGCTACTGTGCAAAAAAATAACTCTGCCCCAGTCAAAACCAATACAGTCATCTCTGTTAAGTGCTGCTGAAATGTGTTAGAGCGAGAAAGTATAATTTTCTGTACAGACACAATATTTTTCGTTTCTGAGTTTCATTTCTGAAATTATTTCTTTGTGTATATGTCACTAAAACAACTCTAAAACACCGAGTGCAAAGGTCTTTTTGTGCCAAGCACTGTACCCACGTAGGCAGCTGAAATGTGTGCACAGATATGCACACACAGACTTATTGTTGCTAAATGGTTGTGTCTACAATGTTAACAAATGGAAGCAACTGAAAACACTTTTGTTTTTTTAAATCATAGAGGCAATGCCTTCCTTGAACACAGGGAAGAATGGTGAAGAAAAAGTCACCCCAAGTGGCATAGTTAAGTAGCACAGAGACAAGGAGGTCAGCACAGAATGGTTTCAATTCAGAGCCAACAAAAATTGCTGTAATTCCTCAGCAAGGCACATAATTGGAATCATGCACATTGACAGTTTTAACAATTTTATTTCATGCTCTGGAGCAATATAAAAATCGCTGTGCTTGTTTATCTGTCCCAAGTGCCTATGATAGTAACCACTAAATCCCAGAAATGGTCATTGATGCACATGAAGTCACTAGCACAAGTGACAGAGCCACCTCATTCATCAGGAGCTATAGTTAGGGGCCTTGCCGAAGACATCTGATTCCAGACACAGATTTACCATGGGTATTGCCTATTACAGCCTTTATAAGTCTGTGTATCTGACAGGGTAACAATTGTGCAGCTGTTCAGTCCTATCCTTTTTTTAGATGGAGACTGAGCCTACCCTTGCATCTACAAGTTCAGGGTTTGGGTGCCCTAGCAAATTAATTCATTTGGCATTGGTACATGATCTGAAGGGAAAGCCAGTGGGGGCTTCTTGGGTTTCAGCAACTTTAAGGACTGTCATAGACCCTGTCAGAAGGTAAAAAGACTTATCACATGGGTTGGAGTTAGTCTCAGCATTAAAATAATAATAATAGTTATTTGCCTCACAGGCAGTGAGTTTGAGGACAAGACTTCATCATTAACTTGTAGGATGAATGATTGTTCATAAAAAATCTAAAGAGCAATCAAAGACTTGTGTTTGATCCTAGAAGGAAACAGTAAAGATCAGTATCAGAGAAGGCAACAGTAAAGATCAAGATCAGAGAAGACCTGGAAAGCAAACCCGCATGCCAGTCATGTCAGCACACTTAGCTGGAACCCTCTCTTGTAGCAGAAGAGTACTTCATGAAACATGGCTTAAGAAGGACCAGAGATTCTAGAAGAGATTGAAAGATGAAGATTTAAGCCATCTGAAGAATTCTGGTTTAAAATTTATTTGGTGGTCAACTCATGTCTAATGAAGTACACCCTGGGATGAGCCTTTCATGTCTAATGCAACAGAAACTGAGAGATAGGAGAAGAGTCATAAACCGACTTATATCAGTCTAAGATGATCATGATCTGATTCTGATACATGCCCTAATACTGGAGGAGAAAGCTTTGAAGCAGCTCTGGTCTTCCTCCCTCCCTTTTTTATCTGACAAGGAATATCTTCTGGTTGAGGGCCAATGTGTAGCAAACAAAAAAATTGCGTGTGCCTGAAGACATGAGGTGTGTTAACCATAGAGCTTTTGCCATCCCTTGTTGAGACAGTTATGCAAAGCTGCATCTCATATAACATATCACCTCTTGTGTGCTCAAATGCTCACAGCTACAGAGACAGGGAAGCCTTGCAGAGAACCCTTCATGTTAGTTGCTCTAAAACTAACTGTGGTTTACAAGTCAACATAGTCACAGGATCCTACTGACCCTAAATAGAGAATTATAGTATATAACCAGTGAATACAAGAAAGATGTGTAGTTAGATATTATTGGTCTTTCCACGTGTAATTTCTACTGACTGTGTTGTCAAAGCTTTTTTTTTCCTACCACCATTTCTTCTTTTTAAACTCATTTCCTTTATGGATGAAGAACCATTTAAATAACATTTAAACACTATAGACACTAATATATTGATTGAATGAATATTTCTGCAGAAGTAGAGCAAGACTCCTGTAATTCTTTTTAAGGAAAGTTTCACCATTTCTTTCTAGTTAGTCAGAATCTTGCAGCTTTGTTCTCATCTCTAGAGGTCCACAGCAGTAGGTGTTACAGGACTGATGACTGGCCAAAAGCATATTGAAATGTACAGCTGTGGCTTGAGACTGAGAGCATACTGGTTGGGGAGAAGCTCGTCCTGCTGTAAGGCTCAATAGACTCCGGAAACAAGTGTGTAAACATCTGTATCAAAGACTGTTTATGGAGATACTCTTTTAAAAACCATAAATCAATCTAGTTCTATGAGAAGATCATCATTATGCAAATTGTCTCTCAGGGAACTTAAAATAAGCAAGTTTGTTCTTTCAGGAGAAACATGACTGAACTGTCAAATATTACTTAGTAAGAGGATTATATTGGATTTGATTTTATTTAAGACTGTTTCATAGAGCACAGTTGCTCTTTTCATTTTTAGCAAGCCCCTTGCTTTTCAGATCTTGGTTTGAATTTGGCATTAGTCTTAATTGACACAGGCTTAGTTATTTCACTTGAATCCTTCACCATAAAGCTCCATATATCATACAATTATATATAAATAGAAGGATCCATGCATGCTATAATCCATGTACTGAGATGGAAGGCAGGGCAATACCTGGTTTGTGGCTTTAAACCCATGAAATAAATAGGTTGAAACAAAAGATTACACAGCAGCAAACTTACATCATAAAAGTAAATATAAGTAAAGCCATGAATACAAAAAGAAGGGAAATCAGGGGGAAGAGGAACATTTTCAGTCACGTGACTAAATCTCATGAGGTGAGCTTTGTTATGGGCATTAACAGAGGTTTCTCAATTTTGATCAAATGTTACATCAGACCATTGCAGAATCTAATCTCAGAAAAACTGTACAATAGGAGTTTTCTCAGGGTGTTTTAGAACAAGACAACCACAAATATATAATTCATTAATTTGGTTCTGCAGTTTGGATCAATTAAGTTCACTGCTGGCTGATTGATAAGAGGCAGGTACAAAAGGAGATGCAATTAAAGGGTCTGGAACATACCCAGGAGGGAAGCCAAATGGATCTGAGGTAAAAATTTGTTTGTCCCTGGGAAAATGTTTGTTGGCTCTAGTGAGACAACATCCAGAAAAGATAAAATAGGTCATTACCTACTTTATTCCTCTATCCCTTCTGTGTTAGTACAAGAGCCTCCTGTATGTTTTACAGGGCTAAAGGGAGGAGTAAAGAAAGGAAGAAAACTATCTGTTTGTGATATCTGCTTGCTCACCCCTATAGTACTGAGGTACCTCTTCGGCCCATCATGGAAGTACCTCATCTGTATTTCCTAACAACAGCTATTTAGCTGAGAACCAAGAACATGACTAAGTTAAAAAGAAGTTGTAAGAAATCAACAAGAAGGAAGAATTCCAGATTAATTTTGACTAATTCTGTATCATCGTGCTTTGCCTTTCTGACTTTTACTTGCCTGAACTTCAAAGAATTTCAAGCAGCATTAGAACAAATTCATCCCTGTTACTCAGCAATTTCACCCTTCATACGCGTCTTTGAAAATCTGTTCTTCAGTTCTAAAGAAGTAGATGTTATACAAATTAAAACAGTGTAATTTCTCTAGAATTGTCAGAGACATTCAGTTTAAACCATTGGGAGCTGCACAGAGACAGAAAGGATAAAACTCTGAGCCCTTTGATCCCAGGAGCATTACCCCCTCTGCCTTTGTTAAAGAAGTCCACGTGCAATGCTTACCAACCCCATAGTCCTGTCTACAAAGGTCCTTTTAGCAGAGAGCAGAGCCTGTACAACTGGCAAAGCCCTAACTGAGCCTTCAGACAGGTGGCTGTAAGAGGGTGGAAATGAACTGTAAGGATAGACTAGGTGCTCTGGAGGATAAGAACAGGGCAGAGGTAAGACAAGGCAAGAAAATTTACTGCTAAACCTTCATAGCAGCCCAGCTTACATCTCTGCAGTGTCCAAGCAAGGGTTCAGCTTCTCTCTTTCAGTCAGCTCCAGCTAATTGTATCCATAATAACAGGATGGGAGTGTGTTGATTTCAGATATGTTTCTACTCTTCTGACTATCACCAAGCTTAAGTCAGAGTAGGAGCTGGCCCAAGCACATGGAGTTTGTCACAAAGAATGAGATCCAGCTTTAAGCTGACATAACATCAAAAAACACATTACAGCTCTTAGAAGAAATAAGTGCTTTTCTAGTACAGAATAGACTCTATATAACTTATGCTAAGAAGAAGTCAATCTTTTTCTCAGCTACATGGTTTTTTCAGATAATGCACAACTTCAGTATCAAGGGATGCCCTAGTGAATAGTTACCCGTAGACTGGTTAGGTGTTTAAGAAAAATGCACACCTTGCTGGTACACTGGACAATAAAGAAATACTGACTTATCCCTTGCCTAGCAGAGAAAGTCCAACACCCACTATTGACTATAAAAGCAACCAATCTACAAAATAAGAATAACTGTGTGCATGAAACTTGGTACTTCCCAACTAGTTGGTAGACACTGGGAGATGTGATGTAGAAAAAGATGACTAAGACACTGGCGTTCCTAGTGATAATGCCCTGGTCATGTCAAATACCTGTTTATAGACTAAGAGCCAAGAATTTATTACTAGTACAATTGAAGTTTTAACAGTCTGTTTGATATAGTTTTGTTAGTTCAGGTGTAACTATTATACAAAGAGAAAAAATACAGAAAATATTACATTAATGATGATAATAACAAAACCAATAATTTAAAATTGCTATACATATGCTTTTTCCTGGATTTCTTTCTGCTGTTCTTCTGAGTGCTAAGTTCAGTGATTCAGTTCTGGGATGGGGCAAGGGTGTTGATCATACTTTACAAAGATAACAAAACTAAAACAAGTTAGCCATAACAACACCCATAAGTTAAATAAATTGCTTTTATATCTAAACCAATTAAATAAAGTTACTGGTTGGCCAAGTTCAGTCAGAGCAAGCCTAGTAGTTCTTGCTCCTGAGTCCCTACAAACTCATTAAAATCTTATAACTTGTTACTAGCCATAGAAATGGTGTGTTGTGGGACTACGTAAATACACACCGCACATGGTTTCCTCTGTGGTGATCTTAATACATGCTATAAAAATCAGAGTCTGGAATACACAGAGTCAAAGGAGGTAACCCAAATCATCCCAATTTCCATTGATCCCAAGATTTCCTTTGAGAGTTATTTTTAATCCCCCTTTCTACAGATCTCTTCCCAGTTCAGTTGAGGACCTGGCTTCATGTAAGGAAGTGTGTTGATAAACCCCATTCAGGATAACCAGGACAACCTTTTCACAGAAGCCTAATATGCACCAAATGCCTGGGCTGGAAATGAAGCAACATCATCCTACTGAGATTACAAATCATAACTTTCAATACAGGAAATTATATGACAGCAATATTTTAAGGCATAATTGTTCAAGATGATGGCAATACACATGGCTAGCGGCCCACATGCCTTTTAATTCATGCTGATAGTTGACAGTGTGCATTATAGTGACTTAATGGTATATTTATCACAAACAGCATTGTCTAATGAATGAATATTTGATGAACCTCCATTAAGCTTAGAAGTGCCCTGTTTTAAACCATTAGATCATTACCGTAATAAGGTATTTTCTACTGCAGAGGAGTTAAAGCAAGCACAGCAGTTCTTTGAAGCCAGATGACTGCTTAAGGCACAATAAAAGAGAAAGCAGAATTGCTAATCAGAGAAATATAAACTCACATGTACTATACAGAGAAAAAGCAGCTTTAAATTTTTCTTTTTCTTGGTAGCATTTGCTGGTTTGGAAACAAGCAATTGATATTGTCAAGGGTTGACTTTGACTTCTGGTAGTGTAATAGATTGTCAGTCATTAATCATCTGTTTCATTAGTGTATTTGCCCTACCTTTGGATTGTATTGAAATAAGCTAAAAATCATAGCATATGACACTTTTAATGAGGAATTTACTTGTTTTAGGTTGCTTCGTCTCTTATTACAGGCCCTTTAATACCTTAGTTTGGGAAGAAAACACATTCCAATGCCTAAGGCAATAGAATCTGAGAGCTTGTGAAACATGTATTGTGTGATAAGATTGAGAGTTATCTGAAGAATTATGCAAGACAGATATTTAGATGCCTAAATAGATGAAAAATGGCCCAATAGGAACTTTAAAGGCACTTGAGTCATGTTAAGTTAAATGTAAGGTTGAATGTCCATAGTATCCACAATATATCTGTTTTCCTAGGTGCATATCCAAACAAAGCAATGAAAGATTTCCAGTCAAAAGAATTAGAAAATTCTGACTGTGGGTACTTGGACTTCTGATTTATCTACAGACTAATAATTGTAGGCCTAATGCAGAGTTCGTAGAATTCAATGAAATACTTTCTACTGATTTAATATATTTTATATCAAGTTTCCATAATTATAGTAAGTTATTCTGAATTGGGAATTCATCTCAGAGAATTATAATGTATTTATGGATAATATGTGAGTAGAAAATGGGCACAAATTTTAAATTATTTGCTATAAATTATTCGCTATAAATTATTCACCCAATTATATTGCATCTAGATAGACAGATATGGGAATTACACATTAATAATTATGTATTCCACATAACCATTGGCAACATGATGAAACAGATTTATGATGAAGGGTCTGTCTATCAGTAGAAAGATTCACTGTGAAGCATTTAAAATACTTCAAGTCACCAGCTATTAAACAAAGAATGGCTGGAAGCTGGAACCGTTAGGAAATGAGATCAGTGATGGAAATGCTATGTGTCAGAAGCAGTATTTTTAATATATTCCTCTTCTCCTAGCTCCTCTTGTAGAAGCTATGTCATTGTAGTTATTCATTTAGGAAATGTAGAATGAGAAGAGATGAATGGAGAATATGTAGGTATAAGACCCAGCCTTCAACTATTCTATTCTCGTAATTTCCTATAGGGAAATTTTAAACCTAATAATGTCACATATTAAATCCTTGTTCAAATTAATGAGTTCAAAATTTCAACATTTCATCAGTCCCTGTATCTTCAGTGTGAGCTTAGGACACTTGTAATTTCCCTCCATCTGTCTTGACCTCAAATCTGAAAACCAAAAACTCTTAGGAACTGCTATGTCCAACACATAAAATTAATTCCTACTAGATTTAAAAGAGCAAGCAATTAATTTTAAATTTAGGTGTGCCTGCTACCCTTTTCTGATTTCATATTTTCTGTGTATGCAGTATGTGCATGGCTGGGTGCAGGATTACACCACTGTGACATGTCTCAGCGTGTGTGCACAGGGGGCTCCATGCATTTCTGCACCACATGCCTTCACAGCTTCATGTTTTCGTGGCTCTGTGGGATGTTGTGGCCCCACGTGTACACACATGTCCCTGTGTGTGCATAGAATATAGAGTCATAGAATCATAGAATATCCTGAGATGGAAGGGACCCACAAGGATCATCAAAGTCCAACTTCTGTCCCTGCACAGGACAGTCCTAAGAGTCCCATCATGTGTCTTAGAGCATTGTCCAAATGCTTCTTGAACTCTGGCAGGTTTGGTGCTGTGACAACTTCCCTGGGAGCTGTTCCAGCACACAACCACTCTCCGAGTGTGTTTCAGGGTGGAGGAGTAAGGGGTTACCTTCATGCTATGGACAGACACACAAAATAGAAACTTTCTATTAGTCCTTTCCATGCTAAATGTGGTGCAGTTATTTCATTGCGGCTTAGCCCACTTTAGTGACCTAAAGAATTATCTTTAAATGAACATGAGATAATTCATGCTGCATGAATTGTCTACATGAGTCTTCATGCTGCATTAGGTCTCAGCAGAAATGAAAGGAAATTTTAGTTATAAGATTTAATAGTGTGGTAAGGAGGCTATTAGAGTGCATTGTATGAACTGTTTTATTGTAGTGATTTCACATAATGCCACGAAAATAATTCCAAATCATCACCCTCAAGATTGTACAGCTTGTCACTGTCATTTTCAGTCTTGGATAATGCCACCCTTGAATGTGTGAGTGTGTATCTGCGGAGATAAAAATAATTAAAATGGAAATTCAGAACTTTCCGTGTGGATATACAAAATGTGGGAGAGAAAAAATGTTCTGATATAGTACTATTCTGCCCCATTTTCCTGCATGTGTCATTTGACCTGTGTATTTGTCTGTAGGTACTCACAGCCATGTCAGAAAAAAGACTAGGGAGACAGGTAGAAAAGGTGTAATTCTCACAGCAGATCTGCAGGACATAAGGAAATTGGTTCTGCTAGCAGTGTTACTGAGCTTGCCATTCATCCCAGATCCACGTTGCACTGTGAACAAATTTGTGAACCCTGATGGTGGAGAGAGCTATGAACCAAATCTTCACAATAATCAACGATCTGCATGAGGGGATAGAGTGCAACCCCTGTCAGTTTGCTGACTACATCAAGTCAGGTGGGAGTGTTGGTCTGCTGGAGGGCAGGAAAACTCTACAGAGGGATATGGACAGGTTGGATCAATGGGCTGAGGCCAATTGTATGACGTTCAACAAGATCAAGTACTGGGTCCTACACCTGGGTCACAGCAACTCCAGTCAACGCTACAGGCTGGGGGAAGAGTGGCTGGAAACATGTCTGGCAGAAAAGGATCTGGGGTTGTTGATTGACAGCAGCTGAACATGAGCCAGCAGTGTGCCCAGGTGGCCAAGAAAGCCAATGGCATCCTGGCCTGTATCAGTAATAGCAGGACAAGGGCAGAGATCGTCCCCTGTACTTGGCACTGGTGAGGCTGCACCTTCAATCCTCTGTTAAGTTTTGGGCTCCTCACTACAAGAAAGATGTTGAGGTGTTGGAACATGTCCAGAGAAGGGCAACAGAATTGAGGAAGGGTTTGGAGCATAAGTCTGATGACGGGCAGCTGAGGGAGCTGGAGTCTTTTAGCATGGATAAAAAAAAGGCTCAGAGTCGACCTCATAGCTCCCTATAACCACCTGAAAGGAGGTTGTACTAAGATGGGATTTGATCTCTTTCCCAGGTAACAAGTGAAAAGACAACAGGAAATGGCCTCATATTGTATCAGGGAAGGTTTAGACTAGATATTAGAAAGAATTTCTTCATGTAAATGTCAAGAATTGGAATAGGCTGCCCAAGGAAGTGGTTGATTCACCATTCCTGGAAGTACTTAAAAGACGTGTAGATGTGACACTTAGGGAAATGGTTTAGTGGTGGATTTTCAGTGCTGGGTTAATGATTGGACTTGACAACCTTAAAGGTATTTTGCAACGTAAGTAATTCTGTGATTCTCTGATTCTAAATTTTTTTTTATCAGAGAGACACTGCTAACAGATTCACTTCACATAGGTTCATCATGAGCCTAAAACAATGGAGAAACCACACCTTTTTGTGATTAGTGGTTTAGTTTATTAACTTCTCAATGTTAGAAGCAGGGAGCTATGCCTTAGTGTAGCTCTATACCCCTCTCAGAATTACAAACCTGGAATGTTGAACAGGGTTTTAACTGCTGCTCAGGACATTGAGGATGAAAATAGACAGGGAAGGATAGAGACCTGGTGCTCATGGAAGAGCCCTTATTCACCATGTTACTGCCACTTACTGCCTCCTCGTGTGCTTGGGTCTGCAAAGACTGCACTGCAAAGAGATGATACCAGCTTTTCCCATTCCTCCATGTTTACCTGTCCTGCCACATCTCACCTGTATAGGAAAGGCGAACAGCTTTTAGCTAACAGTTGCTCTCTTCCCTCTGAGGGATCTGGAAGTGCAGACAGTCCACATGAGAGACTAATGAGACTTCTCACAGATCATTACTCCCAATGTAGGCATGTGAAAGGACTCACAGCTGAGTTTTAATTAATAAAGTAGAAGACTGAGGCTGACTGGCTGGAGATAAGAAATCATTTCTGGGAAGGGAGCAGAAGGCCTGCAGCTGGATCCAACAGAGTGAGGGAGCAACACTGCTGCTCCTCACTAATGACTAACGATTGCAGCTGGAGGAGCTGCTGGGAACAGCGCTCTCCAGCTGCTGCCACACATCTGCTCAGCTGGGTGGCCTCAAACCTTTTCCCCAAGGCTCTCGCAACTGCCAGAAAGTCAAGTTCTGTCTCCTGAAAATTGTGAGTCAAGACACACATACACTAGTTCCTGTTGCTGTACTTACCAGAGACATTGGAGAGGTGAGAAAGACCTGACAGCTGTAGCTAATAAAAAAGACATGGAAAGGAAATAAGAAAAAGGTAAATGATAGCCACAGGTGAGTGTGTACTGATGGTGAAAATCAGTCTCAGCTTGTTCTCAGCTGCAAACCTCTGTGCTGCCCAGATTGCTGTCTTGTAAAGACATGACCTAGAACAAACGGCAGAACAGGGAGCTCTGAAATCATCTGGAAATCTGATTGTGTGCTCGGTTTCCTGACACAGTCACCAGCTTTTGTTTGGACCCTGTCTTGTTTGAGACCAGTTGTCAAGACTAGTTGGTAAAAAACAGATGGCAGTGACTTTCCCAAACTTGGCATCAAAATGTAATTCCTTGATGTTTAATCACACCAAGCTGAGAATAAGCATCAAGGATAGGCAGAAAACAAGGATCTGGAGTGTCCCAGCTGGCTCAGGTTCCATGGTGATGTTCAGCTCTCACTGAAGACAGTGCTCCAACACTGAGGCTGTTGGTTGGCCCTTCCAGATATGGAAAACCACCTATATGGAAAAGGACTTGGGACTGTTTTCTTCATATTCATTTGAACAGCAGCATTGTAGGAATGATGCCTTAGGACTCAAGATTTATAGCAAGTATGGATTTTTAGTATGGCTCTATAGTTTCTAACACTTTTTAGAATAGCAGTTGACAGTTACCAAACCCTGTTCTCACGCTTCATATAAAATTTTCTGAATTCTATTCTTCAGGTTTTGTTTAATGTTCTTTTCAAGAGAAAAGTCTCTAGCAAGCACATCTTGTTTGGGACATATGATTAGAAGAGCACAATAAGAGGAGGAAGATGAGAAAGAAAGGGGTCTTGAGACCTCTGTCTCAGTTCCAGGGAGGCATGCCAGGAGGCAGATCTGGGGAGGTCCTGAGGGTGGATATTTCTTAGATTGGATGGATTAGTACTATAAAATTGTAGAACCCCTGGACACTCACGTGGACTTTATGTTATTGCTGCACCATAAAGCACTTCATTAAAAAAACTGTTTTCTACCTTATCTATACTAATATTGTCTAGAAAGTTTTCTTATTTTAGGCAACAAGAAGAGCAGCTCCCACATTACTCCAATGATAGGAATGGTTTTGCATTAAACAGAAACCTTGAAGGCTTGTGTGACAAAATCAAGTTTATATGACTGATTTCTTCTACATTATTATTTACTGTCTGTACACAGCAGTGAAGGCCACATTATGGAGAGGCATATCTGCAAGTGTATGAACACTGGCAGAAGAGCTGAGTTTCAGGTCTTTGGAAAATAGTTCAGTGACTCATGGAACTGCTGAAAGAGGTACGAATCTGTAACCATCACAAAGCCCTCTTTACTCTTCTGATTAAATCTCCGCTGCCTACAAGAAAAAGAATTTGTAGATAAACCTAAAAAAATTACTTTCTGAAAAAATCAAACTGTATTCCTTCTCATTCCTATACTAGGAATAAAGATTTTATGTTTGGGCTGTTCAGTACTTGAGCAGGGTCATGTATCCTCACGTATGCACGTTGCCTCTGAGATTCTCACAAGGGTAAAAGGAGATTAACAACAGAGTTAGCTGATGAAGAAGGGTGTATAGTTCTGAATGCCACAGGAAATCAAGTGCATTTTCCTTTCCTTTGAGGATAAAACTTCAATTTAAGGAGAGCAATACTCTCAGTTTCCCTTCACTTCTGCATGTAGGTAGAACTAGACCTGCAGTGGAGGACAGGGATAAAAGAGAAACCTCAACTTTGCAACAGATGAGAGGTTAGCAAAAATGTATAACTCCCATCTTCATTACAAATTACATGGTCCACATGTTGATTAATTCTATTGATGACTTTTGTTTTAACCAGTATCTGCACAACTGCCGAATTGTCTCTGGAAGGTCTTATTGTATTTGTACAAAATCTCAGTTATGACACAAAGAATAGAAGTTTCTGTTATAGAAAATAGAAATTTCTGTTTCTATTAACATCTCTGAGAGACTTCTTTTTGATTAAAAAAACATTATATTGTCCAAGAAGAATTCAGCTGCACCTAAGAAACTACAGTAAATGAGTTTTAAGTGGACCAGAGTTCACTTTCTGAGGGTGCAGAGAAACTGAAAGAGCTTTTATAGGGCAGGAAAAGTAATTCTTGATTTTTAGGACTATCTGGGTGAAACACCACTGCTAGGCAGACTGACATCAGACTTGGATCAGAGCAGGGTAAGAACTGCTTCACAAGAGAGCTGTCAGCTGAAAAAAAAAAAAAAAACAACATAAAAAGACCAGTAAAAAGTCAATATAGAAGCTCCTTGTAAAGTTTTATTGATCAAATATAGTGGCTACTGTGCCTAATTATCAGTTAATTTCTTCATACGGTTTGTAGGTGCAGATCAGTTGTATGAAGCATGGCCTCTCTCACGATGACAGCTGACTTTTTCATTTCCTTACAACACAATAGATTTGAGTTACTTGGTATTACAGAGTTCTTTTCACCCTCCACACTCATGAAAAATATTTTATTAGATTGTAAACGAAGTTGTCTTGTTCTCTGAGGTTATTTTCTACAGCAGTTTCATTTCTTCTGTCTTTTTCTCTTATTTTGTTTTTATTGGATGCTAAAGGGTAAAATGTAAAACAACATCAGCGAAAGGAACTAAAAAAAATATATACCTTTAGTATACTGGGAGAGAGGAATTAAACCACACTTCCAAATCCTTGGTCTAATAGCTTATACAGCATAAAATGAAACAGAGTAAGCTCGTTTACTATGCCAGCTTCTAGCAGTGTAGTTATAGGTAAAGATGTTTCATGCTTCCCATTATAAATACTCATTTTCACAGCTTTACAAAACATCAAAAAAATTCACTCTTGCTTGAAACTTACTCAATAAGGTCATAACCTAAGAACAATTTCAGAGAAATGTTGGGTGAAATTGGGTTGATGGAGGGTCAGGTAGATTATTTAATCTGAATTACTGAATTACTTAGAAATCTAATACCAAAAATGTTATCGATGTTCAAAATACTGAGGTGTAAAAAGATACTCTGCTGTGGTAGCTGGAATCAACACCATCACAGGTCTTGTCTGTGCTAATTAAAGCATCAGTAATGCATTGACAATAGGTCACATCAAATGCATTGGTAGTTTTTAGGACACTAAGCTAAGAAATGCCTGAAGTAAATGTAGAAGGAGGGAGGCATGACAAAGAGCTGGAAATGAGCAGTCAGTGAGTGTGACTGCTCCCCTCAACTAGCTTCTGTCTCCAAGATCTCATTGTCCTTCAGGCTGGAGCTTGTCTAAACACCTTTTCCTGACACCACTTATTTCCTAGAATATTTTCCTTTTTTTTAGTGAACAGGAAGAGTAGCATCATGAGCAAAACGATCTAAGGATTTTCAGCTGCTTCCACTTCAAGCAAATTGTGCTGCAAAACAGACTCGTGGTAACTATATAAACAAACACACACACATACATGCACAAATAGAGGTACACATATACACACAAATATATGTGCTTACATAATAGGAATTTTTCAGTTTCATTAAAATCTTTTTGGAATGCTGGATTTCCCACTCAAAACCAGAATTTCCACCTCTCCCATCTGTCCCCATCCTTGTTAGCATACCTATAACCATGCAAGATGCAGGTGACCCACAACCTGCCTCTGCTCTCATTCAGAGAGACTCTAGCCTTGTACCTTTGTAAGTCAAGTCTGTATCTAACTATTGGGTTCTGTCATCAGTTCTTTGTTTCAGAAAGTACTCATTTGACTGGACACTGTGGAGCAGGTAAAAAGAAGAGACTGAAGATATACATCACAATGATGTGATTAAGGACCTAAATTGGGGCATAGCAGGATCAGGTCAAATAATGAAGTAGACACTCCTATGGAACTACAGCAGTTTTTGTGCTTCCTTGTTTTCACACTCTGGGCTTGGAGGCATACAGTTGGTCCCTTCCTTGTAGCTTGATGGGTTTAGAGGTTGAAGCCAATATGACCTGAAGAACTAAAAGACATTTTCTTTTTTTAGTGATTTTCCAAAAGTCGCTAGTATAGCACAGAGAGAGGCCGGTGATCATTTGTTATACCTGCCTGGTTATGTGGTCAAAGCAGATCAGAGATATATCTTTCAAAAATATCTAACTTAGAAATTTGAATTCCATTTTCACAAAGGCACAGTAGCTGAAAGAGGAGATTATTTTGGGCTTCAGTGACAGATACCTACATCCTTACTTTTCTTTGGGATTTTTACATCTGTATGTGTCACTTCATCACCTATCTTTACCCTGGTGCAATGTTTTATTATGTATCATCTGAGTTCTGATAATTATCATTAACAACCACATGGTACCTGAAAGGTGAAATGGACTTCAGCTGATTCTCACTTTTTGCAGTTGCTGTGGACAAAGGCTGCATCTCAGATATCCCCCACAGTTTGGATGACTTACAGCAACTCAAAGTATAATGCTATTAAAATAGATTAAATCATCTGAGAACTAAACCTGATAAAAAGATGCAAAATTAAGGTCTTTGTTTGCTAGTCTGATTTCACATATCCTGAGGAAGAATTAAGTCCACTATGCTGGCTTTGTTTCAGGATTTGTCTACCCATATTAGCTTTTTTACTGTTTCTTTCTTGGTTTAGTTGATAAAATAATGAGTGAAAATATCACCATGGGGATTGTGGCAAAGAAAAGGAATACTCAGTAACTGACGTCTTTTTGGATTCAGTGATTTCATTGAAGCCCCCCACAACTTATTTATTTTTCCAGGCAAGGTTATTTTCTGTAAATTACGGATACACAAATGACAACTTTAAAAATCCTCCTTTCCAATAATAGACACTGACTTCTTTCACGAAAATGAAGTACACTAGCCTGTAAAGAGCACAGACTGTAAAATAATTACATTCGTTCTTGTTAAAATGGCCAGTCATTTGCTGAATATGTACAGTTTGTGGTGGCAGAAGAAAGTAATTTTTTAAATAAGATATTCATCGAACTATTCATAATGCGATTTAATCAGTAGATTGTATGCAGACTTTAAATATAAAATGTCCAAAATCATCATAGTGAATTATTAACAGTTGATATCTTGGGGAAGAGAGAATTACAATCCTTATTTGCTATGCTGGGAGAAAGGGAAAGAGGAAGAGACAAATTAGATCAACCAATGTGCCACATTTTTTATTCTCCAAAATTTCTCATCTTCCTACTGAGCTCAGAGGCTGATGTCCTAACAAGCATAATGTTTAATTCTCACAAGTTCTTCAGCAAGCTAAGACCTTAAAACTCATCAGCTTTTAATAAAGCCTCATATTTTGGTGGTTTTGAAGATGTCACTTGAACCTAGTTGTTATTCTAATCTATAGCACACGTTTTCCAGAAGCTTGGCCAAGGCCCACCAAATGTCATACATATTGTATTAAAGCATATTTTCTGCCCTGTGGTTCCCTCATTTGTTCATATAACCCTTAGTCTGCAAAAACACATGCTTTCCTTTTCTGTCTTGGGCAAATTTGCTAGAGGCTACTCAGGCAGTCCCACTGGCTTATGAGATGAAAAATTCATGCGTGATGCATTTACCCCTTTTCATAATTTGACACTTTTTATTTGTGTGCGAGAAGATTACCTGAAGCATTTTTGGCAGTTTTGCAGAGTTCTAATATGTGCTACATCTATATGTAAGCAGTTTTCTAGCAACATATGGTGGGTAGAAGGAAACCTTTAGAAGTACTTTGTTTTTCACTCTAGATGATTTTAATAGCCTGTAGAGATCTACAGATTTTTTAAAAAAAATCTGTAACAAACAATACATAACTCTGTGAAAGAAAAAGCAGTGCCAAACAGCCATAACATGTTAATATATTTCTGTATGGTGTCTGGCATTGCCAGTCTGTAATTCACAGAATTAGAATCTTATAATATGTCTTGTTCACTGAGATTCTTAGTTCATTGGAAAAAATTGCAAGTCTAATTCTGTGCTTGTTTAAAAATAGCACAAATAAATAGAAGCTATTATAATATGTGACAAGAAAGTACATCAATTGCATTTACTAATCTGTAATGCCTCAGAACGTGTCCCTCACAAAAAGAAATCCTTTCATTCCTGTGGATCTGATTCTCCAGTGGATGACACTCATTTTAATTTAAGGTAATTTTTCTATTTTAAAAATATTATACTGCAATATCACTGGCATGGTAGAGTAGAGAATTAGTCCTGTTTATATAAGGTAGCTTACAACGCTTCCTGCAAAACAGGCAAAGGAGTTAGAACTCAATCCTACTTCTATTGGTCATGTTCTGCAGTCAGTCAGGTGCAGGAAATCATGCACCTACTTCACTGCTACTTTGAGGTAGTCTCTCTGGCCTCTTGTTGGGCTCTTTGGCCCCTCCTGAGCATGATGGCCACACAGTTGCTTAGCTCTGGACTCAGCAGAAGCTGGTGGCACCTGCTTGGAACTCAGAGGCAGCAGACTGACTGCACATGAACGCTCCTTTGTGTCCTTGAGAAGCCCTCTGATGCAAAGTGACTTTGCTGGGTTGACTTCCCTGAAATTCTGCTAATAAAAATAGTGCCAAATTATGCCAAGAAAGAATAACAGATACCAAAGTATCATTGTTACTGAACCTCCTTTGTTCCCATAGCCGTTGCTAGGGATAGTGAGCAAAAAAATCATCAGCACAGTGTATAATGTGCTGTTCTCTGAGCCTGTGCCACTCTCCAAAATGTTTATTGGCACCAAAAAATGCAGTTATTGAATAATAAAAGAATAGCAGTGGTTGCCATTACTTTTGCCATTACTGAGAAGTGGATTAATTGTGGCAGAGAATAAAACAGACTAAAAGCAAAGGATAAGCAGTGCAGCATGTTTATGGTGCAGCCCACAGGTTTTTTGAATAAAAAAACATCACTGAAGAACAACAGAAATATAGTGATGTCGCTGAATATAGTGGTACCTTCTTTGTATGGGAATGCTTTATTCTCCAGAATCAATACTGTATGTAGTTCTATTAAATCAGATATACAAGCAACATGTAAACCTTCTAAGTACAGATTATAAGTAAGCTTCTTCTGAGCTTTCCTGAATTCATAATCAAAAGACAGCAATAATTTATTTGGCATAGAAAACAAAATGACAAGGCACCCAGAGAGAAGCCTAAACAATTGCTCCATTTCTTACTGCTGGAAACTTAGTATTTGATAAACGAATTAGTGAGATATTCAAAATGGCTCTGTATGTGATTATAGAATGGAGCTGTCTGAAGTAACTTATCCTGGCATGTCTGGTAGTTCCTAACAGCTACAACAATACAGCTCTTTGGGTTAGATTTACTAACATTTTGTATCAGTCCAGAAGCCAAAAATAGCACTAATAACTTAAGTGGTAGTGGTTATACTGGTGCAAAATAAATGAACAATATAAGAAGTTAAATCAATTTGGGACTTTTTTTTTCTTTTAAAAGCACTGGCTACATCTCACGATTTGGTTAGACTTTTTTTTTTTTCTGTTATTAATTAAAGACTTTCTTTATACTGTGCTTCAAAAAAACCCTTCAGGTGTGTTCAGACAATTGGTTATATTTGTGAAAGGTACTTATACTCACAAAAGAACAAAAAGACTACAGATAAAGCCATTTAACGTCTAACTTACATCCAAAATTTAATTTCCATTTTTGTTAAGGTAAGTTTGATTCTGGCATTCAAATTTATGTCTAAGTAACAGTGAAGACTACAGTTTGCATGGTCTGGGTGCTAGCAAATCCACTTTTTATAGTGATCAGTGTTTCTGTTTTTCCTAGCTGCAGAAAGGCACAATTAAACTATTTAAACCTTTGGTACAGCTGGGATACTAAAACCTTCACATCCAAAACCAGATCTAGGGTCCAAAATCAGTAACATAATTGTCACAGTGCTGTAATAATTAGAAGCACAGGAACATTTTTTAAGATCTTAAGTCATCAAGTTAGCCCTGCCTGTTCTTCTTGCGGATAACCACCTCAGCTTGGCTAATACACCTAACAGGATGTTCTTCTGTATTCCTCCACGTTTTTGTCTCCATTACTACTATCATTCAAAAGGTGTTACAAAACAAAAACCTCTGTAATTTTCAGCCTAGGTTTGCTTGTATCTATATCATACCTGTGTATTTGCACGTTTTCTCCTCAAGACTGTGTGACTCTTCCTCTTTCTGCTGTCTTTCTCCTGAAACTTTTTCAAAGAAAGATCTTATCCTCTTTTGAGCTTTTATTTTACAGGTTTGATCAAACAAAGCTCTCTCATTCTTCTTCCACTTCTTGACCACTTCAGAAGGTCTCTTCTCCTTTTTTTTTCAGTTTGATTTAATATTTTCTGAACATCAGAGACTAGGATGGTACTGGAGGAGGTCTCTGTTTCACAGAATCACAGAAGCACAGAATATTCTGATTTCGAAGGGACCCACCAGGATCATTGAGTTCAACTCTTAAATGAATGGTCCATATGGGGATCAAATCTACAACCTTGGTGTTATTAGCACCATGCTCTAACCAACTGAGTTTCTTGCAGTATTGTAAGAATAAACTCTTTTCTCTACATGAAAAAGTCTTGATGATTTTTGTCATCCTACAGTCATTTGACACATCTACTTTCTCTTCTCCCCAGATATTTCCAACTGATAATCAATCACCACATTGACAGCAATGCTCCTGAGTTTCCTCCTTATGCTATTTGTTTTCCTATTTTCCTAGTCTTCAGTTCTCCTGCATCTTTTGATGTGACATTCTGACATCCTATACATTAATTATATGCAATAAAAATGAGTTATGAGTAAACTTTATTTTCAGATAATGTTCCATTTAGTTGAATGTCACTTGGCCCTTTGTTTTAATATGCCTAGAAAAGAAGCATAGCCCACATTTGGACTATTCTCTCTTAATTTCTATACTTCTTGATACTAGGATTTAAGTTTTTTATGATGACTCCTTTCTTTTTTTCCATTTTGTGTATGCACTCTCCTTACTTGCTAGCATCTTTCTTGATTGAATAGTCATCCATTTAGGAATGAAATCCCTTCCAACAAGATTTCCTCTTGTTAGAGACAGGTTCTTGACAGTACAGTCCTTTGACTGTGAAAAAAAAATCAGATGTCATTGTCTTCTAGAAACCTTGTCTTCTTCCAATTCACTTCTAAGCTAGTTAGCTACAAGCAGGGTCCTCCACTGCAGTTGTTATTTGTTCATTTCTACAGGTGACTGAAACTGAAGCATGATCACCTGAAAAAAGAAGAAAAAAGAAAAAATAGAAAAAAGAGACTATTATAATATCTTCATTTCCTCTCAAGTGTCTGTCTATAAAAGACACATTATTCTGTGCATTTCTCTTGTGATTTCCTGGAAAACCCAGCTGACTGTCATCTCCAGCAATAGTAGCACAGTCATTGCAGTAATGTCTGATCTCTTGGGTAAAACAAAAGACGCTTCCTTAACAATACTCTTTCTGTAGTGTTTACTTTTCAAATAACAAGGGAGATCTCTGACCTTGTCCAAGTCCAAGACTGTAGTAACTCACGTTCTTCCCTTTTTTTTTCACAGCAATAGTAGACAAATCACTTAAAACCTCTGCTGAAAAGGGACATAATCCTATTCCTCATCACTTCAGGAGCATGGCTGCAGTCTTGATTTTTATTAATTTTTGCTTAATTTCAAGTATCTGGTCTCATAGTCCTCCTTTGTCTATTACAGTAGCAGCTGCACTTGCCTATTTTCCTTAACAATTCTACAATCACTATTCTTGCATCTTCTTCAAGGCACAACTTTATGAATGTATTGAAAATTTAATTAAAATATCAGTCTTTCCTCCACAGTCATCCTGGGTGTTTTTTATACTGATTTATTTAATTGAAAATTCACGGTTAAACAAGGTACTGCAAGGGTATTGCTGTTCCTCCCAAAGAAGTCTCATGTAGTCTAACAACTATAGCTCCCATCCTGAGTATTCAGAGATCAGTAAATGTTCAAGATGATGCTTGAGAAAAGAGTACAGTGAAAACATGAATATACCCATTCTTTTTTCCTCTCTGAAACTATTGAACAAATTCTTATTCCTCATGACTTTCTAGACTCCTCATTCCCTCTGAACTGGAGGGTAGATCCAAATCAGAGTTCAATATCTCATGTTTGGTCAATATTATACAGATGCATAAGGATAAAGGCAGTCCCAGAGGTTTGTGCTTTTACCTGGTTTGCTCCTGATTATCTTCTGAAGGTGTCATGGCTGCAAACTTTAAAAGGTAGGTGCTAAAAGCATACATGAAGGGAGGGCTGAGGAGGGCATAAGCATGAAGCTAGAGTTCCTTTTCCAAATATTTACTGTGTGCTCTGACTCAGTCACTCTCTGCAAAGTAATGGCATCCTCATTTTTCACTAGAATCCTAGAGGAAGTATGTACTGAGCATTGCTGTGGGGCAGATAGATTCTTGAAATTGAGCATACAGCACACACTTCAAACACAACCTCCTTGCCCCCTCCATCGTCATCATCATCTTGTCATACTCAGAATATTTATTACAGGTCATGAGAGCCCTTAAAAATGTACAGAATAAAGAAGAAGGAATTATCTGCATAACTTTCTGAGATTAATAACTGAAAGAAAATAAGGCAAAATATTAACACTTGATGGAATCAATTTCATAGGGGTATTTCCTAATTTTACTGGGTTTTTTTAGTATTGACCACAGGCCAACACCAGTGCAGACATACTGAATCTGAATAAAATAGGACTTGAAAAAATATGAACTCTAGAGTAAATAAAACTGGAAGTTTTGACATAGCAGATTCACATCAAAGATTTATTCTGGTATAGCTCCCATGAAATCCATCACTGTACTGAGCCTGGAAGTATCATATTGTCCAGAAAAGTCACTGGAAAACTGACAGATTGTCATGGTTTGAGATAGTCCCAAAATCCAATTCCCTAGCTCCATCCCCCCCTCCCACATCTCAACCTAATGTGAGAGAGGTTTTTCCAGACAAAACACACCAGACTCCAAAGTGGGGGAAAGGGAAATATATTACAATGACTGTACAAATAAATATCATATCACATTATACACATGATCACAAACTATCTCTACCATGACATATGTATTTACAATGGATCAGATCTCTTCTCCCCTCCAAATAAAAGTCCAGGAGGGAAAGAAGGACAGATCCCATCCAGTCCTTAAGCAGCAGCATCTTCTAAGGCAGCAGGTTTCTTCTTCTCATGCATGCAGCAGCTGTGGCTGGCTTTTCTGCCAGCATCCACGAGGGAGGTATCCAAGCCCCTCTCTCGGCCCCATCGCCTCACAACCGAGGGGTCTTCCGTGGGCTTCGTAACCCCAGACAAGGTCGTATCACCACGTCATATCACGAAGACACAGGGGGGTGTTCGTGACGGTCTGGTCACGACAGGGCACATCTCTTGCAGGGCCTCTGTGCCCTGTCTCTCAGGCTGCCACCGTGGCAGCAGTGCGAGTGGGGGGAGCCAAGGTCAACTCCCCCCGCAGTCCATCTGGCCGTCCCGGTCCAGCTCCGGGACGCTCTGAGCTTCTCAGCTCCTCTCTCTCTCTGGTGCTGCATGTCCAAAACTGCTCTCCAAAATAGGAGTCCATGTCCCTCTTCTCCAAGAGGGATCTCAAGGGAGTTTTGGGGGAGTGTGGTACAGTCTTACCCCCAAGAACTCTGTAGCTCTCAGTTGCTGGCTCTCCTTTCCTCAGCTCTCCTTCCAGGAGTCTTTTCTCTGGTGCTGCATGTTGTTTCTGCTGCTTCTTCAGTTCAGGTCCTTATCTCTGGTTCTCTGCCACTGTTTCTTTGGTCAGCGTCGGCTGCTGCTCTGCGCCCATGGAGAAAACATCTCCCGGCATAACTACAGGCACCTAGCCCAGCTTTATGCTGTTCCAGGTCCCTGCAGCCCCCAGCCAGGGGCTGGGAGGGGGCCAGAGGCCCCAAGGGCCTCAGAGCCCCTACCTCGTGGCTCTACAACATGGCCACCTCTCCAACAACAACCAAACTACAACTCTTCTTTTCCGGTCTGGTTGTGGTATGTTTACATTTCTGCAGGAGCGCCCATTGGGCAGAACTTCAAAACTTCCAGGGGTTTCCACCCCTTGGGGTCTACCACTTCTCTTAGCCTCTGGGGAAAACAAGGTTCAAACCACTACACAGATGCTTGGTTGTGTACGCGTATATATATATATATACACATATATATGTATTTAACCTTTTTTCTGTGAACTTACAGTTCTTTATATCAATGACTGATCAGCAACATATATCAATATAATTCTTCAGTCACTTGGACACGAAAGAGACAGTTGCAAATTTCTCTGTTGTATTAGGTCATAAAAATTAAACATTACCGGGGAAATTTGGAAGAGATGACTGTGGTTGCCGATGGCAGGCAACAGGCTTGCACTAACTTTGATATAGGAATAAAAAACCTCTAACAATAACTCTGATGGTTGTAAATAGATTTCAATATTTATCGCCAAAACCAGATATTTGTTTGTTAAAGTATTGAAGCAAAGAAGATTTGAAAATGAAAGATCCAGCTCTGACAGATAAGTACTGCCCCTCTCTGATTAATGAGATGCATGTAGATGCACGTGTTTCCTCTCTGGTGTAGAAAATGAATTAAAGATTTGTACAGAGAGCAGGGAAGAAATCGAAGGTCAGGGAGGAGAGTCTATTGAGGTGACTATTGAGAGCACTGGTACAAATTGCTCAGAAAAGTTGTGGAGTCTCCTTCACTGAAGATATTTAAGAACGTTCTGGACACAATTCTGTATGACACGCTCTAGGATGACTCTGCTTGAGAAGGGAGGTTGGACCAGGTGACCCACTGTGGTCCTTTCCAACATTACACATTCTGTGATTCTGTGACCTTTGAATTTGGTAGAGGTAATTATCAGTCTTCCTGGGACTTCTTGATTTGAAGCAGGTAACTTACTACCCTGTAATATTAATGCTCTGAGATAATCACTGTATCCTGCACCAACCTTAAAAGGCAATATAATTTTTCATATGGAGTAAAAGATTTCTGTGGACTTTAATTTCCTACTACAGTGTCAAAACTGCAGGAAAAAAATTACTGCTTGTTAAGGTGCGTAAAAAAACATGTTTAATAAGGATGAATGCATATGTGACACTGAAAGAACTGACTTGGATTTGACAACAGGAGAACATTGCATGTTTAAGATACTGCCACTCACCAGCAAAGCTTCTCTGGTTTTGCACTTCTTGAAAGGCAACGATTACAACTTCTGCAAGGAAGAGGGGAGAGTTGAAGCATGAAGTTATTGTATAATAACAACTTGAAATTTGATCACCAAATCCTCCATCATTTCTACCCTATCATCATTCCTGTGGTGATCAGAGGTCTCTCTGCTAAAGCTGTGTGTGGGATTTTGCCCGAATGACTCTCACTGAACTGAAAAACTTCTGTGTTCTGCTTTGGTAACTCATCACCCAAAGATCAGTCTGCTAATGGACAATCAGCCTGGACTTTCTAGGGGTTATAAAGGTCATTTAAACATGTGGGACACAAATAGATTACCAAGCTGAGTACATAATTACCTGGGAAGCGGCTTGAATTGGAACTTTCCTGTAATTGCGTGCTTGGGGCTTTAATATGAAGTAACATCCTACAAAATTATCTTCTTTAAGAGCTGAGTGGTGTAGCAGAGTACTTACAATTTGTAGTCAATCTTCTCAGAGCAAAAACTAAAAGTAAATAACACACTCTAGTTCAGAGATATTTAGTGGTACTTTTTAACTATGTCACTATTGTGCCCATTTTGTCTTTCTCTGTGGCAGGTGCAGTGAAGAGAAGGAATGGAAAGATAATCTCTCTTTCTGCCATTGGTTGAACTAGAAGCCAGAATTGATGTGCACTGAAAAAAAAGTAGAAGCTACCACAAAGAAGGCTGATAAATGTACGTGTAAGATTTAACCTTTGTTGAGATTAGGATAATTTTTATTCTGTTTATTCAAAATACTAATTTGTGAAGTACATTTTGTTACTTATCTCTGCTCTTGGAAATTTCTCCCCCAGCACATCTTCAATAGGCAGTTCAACTGAGTGCTACAAAATTCGTTGCACTTTCTTCTTGTCCAGGCTGATATTAACTCTCTGCTTTGCCTGCTTATAAGCAGGTAATTCTTACACTTCTTTCTGTTCAAACCAAAGCTTTGCTGAAGATAGAGAGAAAACAGTGAGACATAGTTTTGGAATACCTATTTCTGTTTTCAATAAAAGAGCTCAGAATTCAAGTTACTAATTGTGTCTTTAGAGAAGAGTCTAACCAACTATGCATATTTCACTGTGGTGAGACAATATGCTATTGTGTGGGAAGCCTCAGGGGCCAAGACTGTAGGGGTTTTATCTATTCAGTAACTCAGAAGAATAAAGGATCAAAACTGAGTGCTTTATCTAATTGTAACTCAGATAGTGAATTCAATTTAAAGTCATCTGGTAAAGGCCAACTATTTGCCTAACCGGGGATGTGGAGCCTGAGGGAGCAATGGAAGTGAGATGAAAATGTACAGTCAATCAAAATGCATATTAGCAAAGTTTGAATCTATTTTCATAAAAGTATTGTAAATTTTAAATGGCTGCATTATAGCTACTTTTTTTTCATCTACTCAATATATATTCTGATACCAGAACCTTCAGCTATTCCATTTCAATAAAGATGGATCTTTGTGTCCCAATTTTCCTATACTGTCCTATACCTTTTTTTGGTGGACAGTGAGCTGACAGTTCTTTTCTTCACGTATGCATTTGTGGACATGAGCACAAATGACTGTGTCAAAACCATCCCTGTGTGCTTCTGTCTACCTAAAGAATGTCTCCTCAACTACAGAAGCATTCCTTTATTTCCCATTCTTGTTTCCTCAGCCCTTCAGTGGTTTTCAGTTTTAATGCACAATCATTCAAAAAGTGTAAGATATACATGACCTTTTTCCGGAAATCATTGATTCTGTTTTTCCCTATATCTCTCCCAAGTTCTATACTTTAAAAGAAACTACTGAACCTTAATAGCTTCACAAAAAGTTTCTTCCCTGGAAAAAATATGACCCTGGCAAAAAATGATGAATTCTCTATAAACTGAGGCATCGCACCAGCCAGAAGCTGTGCTCAGTCAATATTCTCCCTGGATCAACACACTTGGAGGGATAGCTTGGGATGGAGAGCTGAACCACTAAGATGCCTTAAGAGACCAAGTATTCTGGGACTGATGGCATGGCCTGCCACTTTCTTCAAGCCTGTAAGTGTCACACCAGCCTTGTACCTAAGCTTTCAGCAGTGAATTCTCAGAGACACTTCAGATAAATGATCACTGAGTTACTGGCAGTGATTGTTGGCCTAAGTCTTTTTAAGATACACACTGCTTATTTTCCTTACAGGCCAAACTCAGATATTACTCAAACCGTGTTAAATTGTCTACAAGGCTTGACACAATTATAAACCTCCTGTTTTACAAAACAGCTAGCAGTCGAGAGCACTAAATCTCTTATCTGAAGAAATTTATACTAACATTTCCAGCTTCTGCTCATTTGAGATGTCTGACTTTTAAAGTGACATATGAATATGTGAAGCTCTAGGAAATTAATTAAGTGATGAGCTGCCTGAGCACCCACCTTCTGAATTTAGGCTAGTCTTTTCTTTGTCCTATTCAGGATACAACTCAGCCTTCACTTTTCTTTTGACAACTACTTTAACCTCACTGCAGATAAAATTTTCAGGTATGTGAAAACAAACTGCTGCAACAAAAAATTGATCTGTTCAAAATAAAATAAAGCCAAGCCTCTTTTTCAGCATAATGAGGAACAAACAGATATTTTTCTGGATTTTCAGAAGAATCAAATTTGATTGGAGACCTGTAGTTTTCAGAAGTCCTCAGCCATGAAAATATTATCTTGCTTTGGGGGAAATATTATTGCTGTTCGTGACTCTTTGGTCCAATATGTTCCCTCACAAGCCCTCACTCAACGTCGTCTTTAACTTAGCTATCAAAACTTAGATAGTCACCCTATGCTTTTGCAGCAAGTTTCTCTGGATGGCAGTTCTTCTAATCTTAAAATAGATGTATATAGTAAAACAGAAAAAAGCCCTCTCCTTTCTGTGTCTGCAGTGCGGCACACATCCAACTCAGAATTTTTGCCACTTTGTGCTGAATCATATTGTGTCAAACCTTTCAACGTGTTTGCCATAGCTCATTAGAATTAGAAGAGGCTGTCTGCTTAGCACTGGTAGTATACCTGGTGAACTGCTGTGTTGTGAGACTTACACAATGCTGAAAATCCCTGCTCTGCAAAGCATCTTCTGATCAAAGGTGGAAGAGCAACCCTGGACATATGGGCCATACTTTACAGACATTATGGACATAGAAAATTACAGCCTCTTGCTCCAAAGAATATCATAGCAAGGCTGTTATGAGAGTTCTTTGGGGCCTCTTTCCCTCATTAAAAAATGCTTCCAAACCAGACATGTGAATATCATGTTACCTCACCTCTTCTAAGGTGCTCATACTCAAGGAAGTATTTTTCTTCTGCTTAATTAAACAGCATCACAGTTGCTGTGACAATAACTCTCTTTAAAATAAGAGAGTTTTTGTTCTTACCTTTCTCTGCACCTTTCAAGTCACATGTATTTGTGTGATATTTATGACCAAATTTGTGTTTCAGTGTTGCCAACTTTTATAGGCTCATGTCTTCCTAAACTAGCAATGCAATTATAACTGTCTACCTCCTGGTATTTATTATTAATATGAATATAATGAAGTGGGTGATTAAGCAGTCACTGGTTACTCCTGTAATCACCAGACCAGCCCCCTAAGGAAACTGGGTTCAATAACATGTCACTGGAATGATAAAATCTTAATGAGTCATCAACGAGATGCAGAGCTGTGAGGCTCAGCAGAGTTCAAGTCCTGTTTATCATAAAAATGGAAGGAGATGAGGCTGGGAGAGGAGAAAATATAGCACAAAATGGAGGGATAGTTACTCAGTTAGTGTGATTTGCTTTACCTCTATTGAATCTCTGACAAAAAAACCCTGCTGCAGATCTGCCCTTCATCATTAACATAGTAGTTGAAAAACCTTTGTTTTGATATAGAGTTCTCTTTCCACACACTCGGCTGCTGCCTGACATCTGCATTAATTCAGAGCATGTCAGAGATGGGACCGCCTCCTCCTCATCTGCCCCCTAAGCTCACCTTCCCATCTTCCTTTCACGAAGAGTATCTGTGATAGGAAGTGATTTACAGAAAAAGAGTTTCCAAACCCTCTGGCATCTTGGATCTGCTTATACAAGCTTGTCCTGATTAATTCAAAATTCTTCTTGTTCTAATAATCCTCTCATTTCAAAGCTTCTTTGTAGTTCCTTCACTATCTTTTGTTGTCATGCAAACGAGCAACCTCAGGTATGGATGTTTAACTTTTTTTGTTCTCCCTGTTTTCAAATTCGTATAGATTTGGAGAGCTGTGATAGGCTCTGGTTTTTTCTTCCCTGAATGTATTCTTCACATTATTAATAATTCATATTCTTGAGAAGGGAGGTAAAAAACCAAATTACTCAAAACCCTGTTAGACATAAAGAAGTGACAATGTTTCCGCAAGAAAGACTGCAGGTCAAGTTCAGACTTGGGAAAAGCAGCTGCAACTGTATTGAACTACTTCCAGATTATTCATAACATCAAGGCAATATGTCAACTACTCAATAATGTATCCTACTCCAACCTTCAATTAACCTTTTTATTCTTAAGCATTTAGCTTGGTAAGTCACACAAATTAATTTACTGAGAATCTAATAAACAGTGAGTTACAATAATCAGGATCTGAATGATTAGGTGTTTAGTTATATGGTTTATTATTTATTTAAACTGAATTTTGATGAATTATTGAAGCTTTAACATTAGTCCTTTTTTTTTCTTTTTTTTTTTTTCAGAGTATGGTTAAGATATTTTTTTAGGTGCAGAGATGATTTTCTAAGAGCTCCGTATGACATGATGTAAGGCACACACATTTTCTTCAGTAACCTGATATTTCAGTATTTCATGCCCTTGAGGAACAATTTTATTCCCAGTATTTGCAGGGAATTGATGTAAAAATAAAAAAAAACCCTAAAAAATATAGCAATTTAAGTACATAAATCTAGGTGACTGATACTTTCTCAGACATCTTCAGCTGTCCAAACCATCAATGTAACAGTAGATAACATGACACAAAACCTACAGGAGTGACAAATCTTTCTGCAAGTAAGTAAGGTATACCAGAATCTCTAAACTGACTCTTTATACCTGTGTTTAAATATATTTTTTACTCCCAAATAGTGAGATGATCACATTTATGTCAGCTGATGCGCAGCGTGTGTGTGGGTGTATGAGTGGTCTGCCCTTGCAGCAGGGGAAAGTATTTCAGCTTAACTAATGGGAGAAGCCAATCTGTATGAAAACCTTCCAGAAATGGAAAGAACTAGGGTAACCACTTCCCCCTTTGTAGGTAGTGACAGTAGAACTTCAGATTTAATTAAATAAAACCCTTCATCCTAAATCTGATATTTGTCTCCATCCTGCCAAACAAAACAAATGGCATCTATGACCATGACGAGTACTAATGTATAATAAACATTAGTTGGAATATAATAAACATTCCATCATTTAGTTCAGCTCATTTAGAGTTTTCTTTTTATTTTAAGTGACACTGCTATGGCTTTAGTTTTTGTATTACAAACCTTGCAGCCAAAAGCAGAAACAAATCTATTCCTGATTCATGGTGGTAAACAGTGGATTTTACAGGTCCAAAGTGCCTGAGTGTATCGGTAGATTCCTCTCTTTGTTTCCCATCTCCCAGTAATTCCCACAGCTCAGGATACACATGGTCTTGAAAACCAATACATGCATAATATACCTTTGCACATATATTTTTTCTGATGGGTTCAGGAAAATATCTGCCCTAGGATTTATGAATAAAGATGAGTGACTGTGCAATTTCCTTTTATAAAATGTAAGTCTACTAAAAAAGTGTGAAAAGTAAGTAGTAACTGTTCCCTACGAATATTGTTGACCAGTATCATGAATTATGCATGTATCCCTCCTGGGTCCAGTGTCCTCTGGCATTTCTTAAGCAGTAGCTCAATATTTTCTACCACTCTGATAAATCATTCAATAGGGAAAGGGTAAGTCCTGATTCTTGAACCACTGTTCGAAGGCACTGACTGATGTGGTTTGTCAAATAGCTTAGTTTTAGATTCCACAGCTGAAGGTCTGACATGCAAGTCTTTATAGTCCACCAAGGTCACAGGGATGCAGGAGTTGTGAAGTGTGCTTTTAGTTTCTTGGATGTCAGGAAATGGCTTGAAATTCAGTAGGATAATTTCTTCTCCTGCAGAGGCACAGGTTTTTCTGATGTTTTTTATCTTTTTCTTTACAGATATATGAGATAACAATGGTGTCCCAAGGAGCTGATATTTCCTTCTTTAAGGGGAATTAGAGGTCAGATATTTCTGTCATGTTCACAATATCTGTGATAAAAACTGTTCAGTGAAAATAACCTGGGGCTTTTTTTTCAGAACAGAATCTATTCTAGACATCCCTTCTATGTATGTTGTGAAAAAGATTGTGTAGAACGGTTGGAAGAGTTCTGCTGTTCACAGATTATGGGTTAACTAAATAATGCTTTAAAGAAAAATAGTATGGTTTCATTTCAAAATGAGTGGTTGCAACTCAACCCTGAGCAATAAGAGTTTATTCCCACTGCTGTACACTACAACTTCCATTTAGTTCCCAAAACTAAGTGAAATAACAAAGTAACCACGCTAACTACATCTTTTCCTCTTAAATCAATTTTTCCATGGGCTCAGCAAGATCATGGAGTGGATCTTACTGGAAACCATGCTAAAACACATGAAAATAAGAAGGTGACTTGTGACAACCTACATAGCTTCACTAAGGGCAAATTGTGCCTGACAAATTTGATGGACTTCTACAATGGGGATGCAGCGTGGTGGTTAAGGAAAGAGCAACTGATGTCATCTACATGGACATGTGCAAAGCATTTGACATAGCGCGACATCCTTTATCTCTAAACTGCAGAGATATGGATTTGACAGAAGAACCACTCAATGGATAAGGAATTCACCAAATGGTTGCACTCAAAGGTCTGCAGTCAGACTGCATGTCCAAGTGCAGAGTAGTGACAAGTGGCATTTCTCATTTGGACTGCTACTGTTTAACATCTTTGTTAGTTACATGGACCATGGGATTGAGTGCACACACAGTAAGTTTGCGAATGACACTCAGCTGTGTAGTGCATTCAACATGCTAGAGGGAAGAGATGTCATCCAAGACCAGGACAGAATTGAGAGATGGGCCTGTGTGAACCTCATGAAGTGCAACAAGGCCAAGTACAAAGTCCTACACCTTGACGGGAACAAGCACAAGTACAGGCTGGGCAATGAGCAGATTGAAAGTAACACTGCAGAGGATTTGAGGGTACTGGTGGATTAAATATGAATCAGACCCAGAAATGTGCACTTGCAGGCCATAAAGCCAACCTGTATCCTGGGCAGCATAAAAAGCAGCATGGCTAGCAGGTCAAGGGAGGTGAGTCTGCCCCTCTACTGCTCTCATGAGACCCACCTGGACTACTGTATCCAGCCCTGTTGTCCCCAGGGCAGGAAGGACGAGGACCTCCTGGAGTGAGCCAAGAGAAGGGACACAAAATGACCAGAGGTCTGGAGCACCTCTCCTACAAAGATGGGCAAAAAGAATTGGGGTCATTCAGCCAGGAGAAAAGAAGGCTTCAGGGAGACCTTATAACAACTTCCAGTACATAAAGGGGCTACAAGAGAGCTGAAGAGGGACTTTTGACAAGGGTATGTAGTGATAGGACAAGGGGGAATGGCTTTAAACTGAAAGAGGACAGTTTTAGATTAGATATTAGGAGGAAATCTTTTACTGTGAGGGTGGTGAGGCACTGGAACAGGTTGCCCAGAAAAGCTGCAGATACCCCATCCCTGGAAGTGTTCAAGGACAAACTGAGTGGGGCTCGGAGCAACCTGGTCTAGTGGAAGGTGTCCTTGCCCATGGCAAGGGAATTGGAACTAGATGATCTTTAAAGTCCCTTCTAACCCAAACCATTCTATGATTGTACAATTCTATGATATTCAAAACCTTTATATTCTGTATTTTATTTGATGTAAGTTTACTACAGAGTAAAGGATATTCAAACCATGAAATTCAATTGCAGAATCATGAGCATTCATGACAGAAAGAAATGGAAGTTTCACCTTTCTTCCATCAGGGACCAAAGAGGGATCTTGTGTCCTGTATATCTATCCAAACAAATGTCACAAAGGACTGTGACAGATCTGGTTAAAAAGTTTGTGAAAATTTTCTTAAAACTACATCTGACTAACGTAAAAGCTTTATTTCAAAGTCTCAAAGAGTATAAAACACATTCCATATTTTGAAATATTTATGCAGATATAAAAAAACCCCTCAAACTAAAACCCAAGAATCAACGTCAGAACTAAAATCTTTCTCCTGGGAGTGTTCTGATAAACACAAACAGATCTGAGGATACTGTAAGAGGATAAAATTAGGAAACAAAAAATATAATTAATGACTGCAAATAATGTGGAATATGTGTCAGTTCTCCCTTGCCTAAAAGAATGGAAATAAGAAATGAGGGAAAAGACTCTTTATCTTCTTAATGCTAGAAGTTCAACAGATGAGAAGTTCAATCCCTCCATAAGGTCTTCACTGCATTTCCAACACCTTGCAGTGAAGGTACCAGACTCACTTCTGAGAGCAAGAGCTTCCACAGTGCCTATGTAAAAGCAGAGCAGTCCTGCAAGTATCATGTATCCCACCCATTTGACAAACCACTCTATGCCACTGTTGCTGATATCTTTGTTATGCTTTTGTCTTGGTGCTTATTTCCTATTTTTATATCCAGCTAGAGAAAGAGCTTGACATGTTCACACCTTCTCAGTATGTTGCATGGCTGCTTGTTAGTACACAGTAGGGAGTTGATAATAAAGAATACCAGTTCTATTCTTGGCTCTCTGAGAGATGCATGCTGTGTGCTACCTGGGGAACTGAATAGTCCAAACTGATGTAGTCATCCTAAAAAGCAAGATAGAAAAGGAGATAAATTGGGGTTTGACATATCAGCATGTTAGCTCTGAATCCTTGGTCTGACTGTGCAAACTCTCTGTTATATCATCTTAAGTTTGCTAGCTTCCTTCTAAATAGCTATCTATGTTATGTTTATGACCTTATTTAATAATAACAGCAGAAAAATAGATGGGCTTTTAACAACAGTTAGGAGTGATATTTGTTTTCTTCTTTCCTCTTTCTGGAGTGTATAGGAGTATTTGCTGAAAGTCTCTCTTTTCCTCTTGGATTTTTGTTTTTCTTTAATTGTTTGTTTTACTGACGTGAAATTTGTCCTCAGAACTGGATGGTATCCTTCACACAGTGACAGAGACATCATAAAATTAAAGTTCCCTGTGTGTACATTGTTTGAGAATACATTTTATTCTGTATCTTAATGATGCCGAAAACTCTCTGAACAGTCATTATCATAATCTATTACACTAAGACTGAGTATAAAAGAAACAATGAGTCCAAAAGACATTTCCTTCCAAAAGGATAAAAAGAGAAACAATCCAGTGGAAAACCTGTCAACAGAGCAATTATTATCTGATTTTTCTTTCCTTGTCCATTCTTCAAGTCACTTTAACACATTTCGATTGTGCTCAAAGTTTCGAAGAGGAGACTTGGGTTTTACCATTGCACAAGATTTCAAAGACACAGCTGTAGTTAAAACTTAGCTCTGCAGCACTACCAAACATGACATAGACCTGTGGCACTGCATCAGTGTATGGATCAATGCTGCTCACACAAAAGGATGGCAGGGCTGGAGGTAAGTCCAGCTGCTGCTCACAGGTCAGCAGTATGCCTTTACAGTATTTAGAAGGTGCCTTATCCACAAAACAAGTAAACAATCACAGCTATTTTTGAGTCACTTTTGTGACAAGTCGATGTAGAAGGTAGTGAACACGTGGATGTAATGTCACTAAAACAAAGGACATAGTGTCTCCAGACAAAGATGCCAGAGCACCAAAGGTATTCGGTTGATCTAATGGCTGTAAGAACTCTTCTGTTCTTAACATGTGAGCTGCTTAGCAGAAACACTTGACAGTTTCCTAGTTTATCTCAGTTTATCTAGTAAACAGATTTTTAAAAGATCCCATAAGACTGATGGATTAATTGTATTTCTTTTGCCATCTAAGACCAGGTGTTTGATTAAGATAATCATCTACTGGCGGTGAAAAGAGAGAGGAACAAATCGATATTTCTATCCCGTCTAGGATATTCATGCTATCCAAGAACTACTTTGTTTACTTGCTTTAAATTATTTAATCTATTGTATAATATAATTTCATAACTGAAAAAAGAGCTTTGGCTTTTTATGGAAGGATATTAGCCAGCAGTTTTGTGTTCATCCCTAGCTTTTTACTGAAGTTGGAGGAAAGAACATCTGCTCCTTATTACCATTAGCAATTCAAAACCTCCTATGCTAGCTCTTCAGAGCAAGAGCAGCTGATAACCCATGACTTGACTGCTAGACCACTAGACCAACACTGAGAGTGGATTTTACTGTTGAAAAAATTTTATTCTTGAGAATAATTTCTTTATTTTCTCTGTCAAAGCATTTATTTGAATAATAAAGAAAAAAAACCACTTACTTTTAGAGCAAAGGTAACCCTTTGTGATATTTTTACTGACACTCATCTTCAGTTGAAATTTATGCTTAGTAAAGAAAATTGGTAACAGGCTATTAACACAAAACTATTTGTAAATGTACAAGCAAAAAGGAGAGCTTAATGGTACTATCCCAGATGTCAGAGCTAATGACTAGTGAATCATATTCTCAGTTTATTCTCTCTTTGTAATGAACACACAGCAACACTGAAGATGGTACCTTGCAATTCATATA
The DNA here is from genome assembly GCF_003945595.2 of Pipra filicauda. Lineage (NCBI taxonomy): Eukaryota > Metazoa > Chordata > Aves > Passeriformes > Pipridae > Pipra > Pipra filicauda. Next base: position 332,851 of record NW_024103896.1, read on the forward strand.
TGGGGCCAAAGCTTTCATTGTCACCTTCTGGCACTTTTGTCAATATGTGTTTCTACACTTAACATAGACCAAGCCATTTACTGTTTATGAGACACTTTCTATACAAAATACATCTAAACATTCCACATAATGAAAGAGAGAGAACAGAAATATTGGTGACAGATTAAACAGTTGGAAGAGTGTGGCATAGTGTGGGAAAGCACTGGAAGAGGGAGATGAAAGCATTATTTAGATACTTGGAGACATGCAATGGGGGAAATATGAGGATACTGAGTTGATCAGAAATACTGCTGGAGTTAAGAAACCAATCTACAAGGGTAGGGAAGGAACATGTTCTGATTTGGACTCACGTGAGGAGGGAAGAGAAGACACAACTAGAGAAGCAGTCTTTGCTGCACGGAAAGAGTCAGAGATCACAGACATGTCCTAAGCAATTGGGCTCTTTGGAGCTTGTCTGAAATATGAGATGAGGGAGACATCCCAAACCATTTAGAGGGGTAGTAGATACATGGAAGAGGAGAACACAGTGTTTGTAAAATATCCTCTTCCAGTCATTGTCTCACAGTCTCTCCAGTTAAACTGGTGGTTTGATATTTTTATATGGTAAAGTGGCACCATGCACTTTGCTTGTTTCAGAGTCCTCAAAAACCAGGAGAATTGCTGCTGCTGGGAGGTGGGCACTTGTCTAGTTACTCTTGAGGAAGAAGAGATGAGGAAAGAGAAGACAGTGCCTTTCATCTAAGACTGTTTGCTATCTATTTTTATCACAACCTGTTGGGGTAGTAAAACGAACAGCAGGGCTACCTATGCTCACAGTTCTGTACTTTGCCCTGTCCTCTCTCTGTCCCTTTTCTCTGCTTCCTACCTTCTGTGGAAGAACCAATTCCAAGAAGAATTGAAGCAGTCCTTCTTGCTCTAAATCATCCCTTCCTTAATTCCCTTATTTTGATTCAATGCTAACACATATTTCTCTTCCCCTTCCTGCTTTGCAGGAAACCCTGAGCACTATTGCTAATTAAATACTCTGCAGGAAACATGCAGAGAAGATGAAGACAGGAGCAGCAGGCAAGCAGTGTGGCACAGCTTTGAAGGCACCAACTTGCTGGATGCATGCATCAGCAATTGGAGAAGCCTGCTCCTTGTCTAAGTGAGGGTGGCACATGCAAGAGGATTGCAGGAATTGGCTAATGAACTGTGTGCTGTATGGGATCCAAGAATCAATGCCTTCCCTTCCCTCCCCTCCCTTTCTCTTCCCTTCCATCATGATCACAGGAAGGATTGTACAAAATCCATTAGCAGAATCTAGTGTGAAAATTTCTGGGTTTTATTTGTTTAAGGTATTGCTTTAAAATTTCTTAGTGCTGTAACTCATGATTCCTTCACAAAATGAGCTCAAATTCTTAAAAAAAAATTAAAAGTCTTAATTTCCCTCCTTCCATCTTACACATTTCTGAATACAAATAAGTGTTTGATGTCAAACCCCACTCAAAAGGGTTTATGTACCCTAAATACTTAAATCATGACTGAATTAGAAACTTGTTTTCTACCTTACTTTAAAATGAGATAATACTTCTTAACTGATTGTGTAGAAGACTCAGTTGGAAAGATCATATTTTTTTATTTCTTTTACTTTCCTTTAGCCCTGTATCTTTATGTCTCCCTTTCTCAGTCTTGCTTTTTTTCTTTTTTTCTTTTTCTGTAACTGAGTGGATATCATAAAACCTTTTTGTCAAAACTGTTGTTAAAAATCAATATGCCTCTGTAAAATATTTTGGATTGTTATTGTCTTGCTGAAATACTCATACCTTTCAGTCTCAATAGAGTGAAAGGATCCTCAAAAGGATCCTTCACACATTATTAGGAAATTTGTCAAAAAAATTACTGACAATTGTTTGGCAGTGCTTCTAAGTGTCACATCACTCACATAACATGCATCCTTAGCAAATTCTTGCTAAACACTGAAATGAAGCCTCACAATTATCAATATTTTCCTGGAGGGCTACACTCAGTCCTATGTGCATGAGATGCACTGTTGATGTTTAATGCATGGTTGGGTGCAGGCAGGCTTTAACCATGGAATTCCTTCTTTCCAGGCATTTTATGACTCCAGTGGGTAAATACTGCTGTCCAAAATCTGTCCTCCTCTGTCATGCACACACAGAGGTAATGTGCAACCACCTATGCATCCACACACCCTGCTGCCTGAACCCTGGGTTTGTCACCCTTACCTACTCCTGTATTACTGCTGTTATCAACAATTCAATACAATAGAGATTATCTATTTTCGCATGAGAAGTTATTCAAAGCTTGAAGAAAATGATTAATTTCGTACGTTTATTAGGAAGTTTTGAAACAGGAGTTCTTAATATGTTCTAACGGTTGAAAAATTTAATCCAAATGACTCCTTCCCATAAGCATGTGCAGTTTCAATGATTTATCAAAAAAAACAATCAAACAAGGAAAACACAATCTGCCCAGAAAGCTTCATCTCTGGACCTAAGCAGAGATTTTAATGAAGAAATCAGTGAATTAGACCTCATACTACAGTTCCTCGGAGATCTGACTGGCACTTCTGGAACGAAATCAGGAAAGATGAGGGAGGAAGATATTTTGTCCTCATAATTCTCTTTTAGGTTGACATGTTTGAAGATTTTGATATTTGGATGAAATATAACTAGCAATGTCAATAATGCATGCAATCTTCTTTAAAATATGTCTCAAGCGAGTGCTCTTGTTTTGTTGTTCAGGTACAAAAATTGCATCCTTGGGATGAAAGCAGGAACCCTTAAGGCAGCGATTTTCATCTGCTCATGGTAGTTACGTGAGTTATGTCCCAGGGTACGCATTGCAAGCTTAAATTGATTGAAAAAATGAACAACAAGTTTGCTTGATAGGGAATTACCCTCTTGCAGAGCAATACATGGCACAGGACCATACCACTATCACTCACCTGTCACATACGGCAGCTTCTCCTTGGAGCACTCCCACTGTGGAAAAGTTATCACCTGAGCCAGCTCTGGCAACCTCCAGTTGGTTGTCCAAGACCAACCCAAACTATGGTTTAAAACACTTAATGAGTATTTTTATAATTGGGCTACCTGAGCACAACTGTCAGCCTGCTCAGACAGACACAGAGGAGGGTATCTGTCTAAGGGTTAATGCAAAAACTTTGCTACACTGGGAAGATGAGGACACCAGTGAACTTCTTTTCTTCTATTGAGGACAGAAAATGTAAAAAAAATCTTTCTCTAGCCTATTATTTGAGTGATTGGAAGGAATATATGTTTGGGGATAAGCTTTGAAATCACTTTCAATTTCTCTTATCACACTGGATTTAGCCTCTGAAGGGCATTTTCTCAGCATGGCATAACCTTGGCAGAGCCTTTTCTTGTAGACGCTATGTAATTCAGCCAAACCTTTTTCATCAGTACCCTCATACTATGGCTGGAAGCAGCATGAGCCAGCAAAAGCAGGTGTCTGTCAACGTGCACCCAGGGTTTTGCCAGGATAACTAAAAGGGTTTTAGTCTGCAGGGCTTCTTCTACACCTCTGACTGATGTGGCTTCATGGTTTTGTTGCTAGACCTTTCAGTGCTGACCATGGAGGTGCTGACGGATGGGGCAATGGGTCTTGGCATGGAAAGACTACAGTGATATTCCTACCATCCTCAAGGCTGCCCACAGAATCCCTCTTCTAGCTCGTGCCTCAGCTGTTCCTGCAGCAGCTCCTGAGCTGCTGTATGCGTTGCAGCACAGCATGCAGAGATGACCCCCAATCAGTTCTGTGAATTATGATGATTTAACAGTTATGGCAGGAAATGGCTGAACTTTCTCTGTTGTAAGGATGAAGGGAGAGTCAGGCTCCATCGAGACAGGGACAAGACCATCAATTTTCACAGTAAGCATCTGGGATGTAGCTACTTTATTCATATAGGCACATTTGAAATTTTTAACCTGCATACCCAAACCTGCTCCCAGGAAATTGAATGGATTGCAATAGAGCTAGAAAACAGCTTGTGTCAGAGAAGTGTCCAATCGATTTTTGTGCATTTAGCTGCTGAAATACAAAGGATTTCTATAAATGTTTGAAATCAGTGCACCAGCAAGGACCCAGAAGCCTTTGTACCAACGCAGCTGTGAAGCCCTGAGACAGCATGGAAGCAGGCTGACCTGTCGCTCCTTTTGAGCTGGTCTTGATGTGCAGTGGCTGCCCTGCCTCTATTCAGTCTGCTCTCTGCTGACATATTTCTTCCCAAGATATGTCAGCTACATAAACAGAGAAATTCAGCAAAATGAGGGCAAGTGTCACCTGTACTTAGCATTATTAATGCAGCGAGAAAAAAAAGTACCACAGAAATCAATATTCCAACACACAGCAATACAACTAGATGACTGATCTATAACTGCCGTGTGGTTATCATACTGATTAGTCAAATAGCATGTCCACAGCACTAATACATGCTTAGTTGAAAATATCAGGAGGGATCCACAGCTTTAGTCTAGAATAAAGCCTGATATATTATGACAGACAGAACAAGGACAAGCTGCTACAGACTCATCTACATCTTAATCAAGATCTGAATTAAACAGGAAACTTGATCTTATTACTGTAGTCATCTATTTGTAATTTCAGAAGGGAAAGGAAAGCCACAGAGAGTTTCAATAGCTTCTCTCTTGTTTCTCAACAGCAAAAGTACTTCCAGCAAAGCTGAGGCTTTTATACCAGTTGTGTTTGCTGTACACATTTCTCAAACAAGAGGGCCTGGAAGCTAGTGGAATCTGGGTCAGCTGAGATGCTGTGGTCCTTGAAGTGGCTTGTTTGTGCAAATAAATTGTGAAATCTGGATTCTCAAAACTCAGCCACATTTTCACATTTATATACTTTTTTTTTTTAAACAATGTTTACTTCTGCCTTCCTCTGGAGGTTTCTTGAGAGGGAGGCAAAAGTATTTTACTCTTCAAAAGAAATAGGTTGAAAAATTCAATAGTGCTTCATGTCTCTTGCCAAGCACAGTAATTACACAAGCTATAGCAAATATTTAAAGAAAAGAAAGAGTCTTTTTTTCAATGCTGTCCTTGTTGATAATAACAAAAGAGTGATAAGATATTAAAAAGTTCAAAATGAGAAATATGCATGGAGAAATTGAAAAATGAATTAGCACACAATTGTCTTCCCACAGGATATCACCTTTATTTAAGGGAAAGGTTTTTAGGAATATCTACGGATTCATTTTTTTTATTATTTTTATATTATTATCTAAAGAAAAAAATCAAAAATAGGCTGTTAGAATTGAGGGAATGTCCTGGTTGTCTCTGTTAGAAGTAAACCCCAAGAAACAGAAATATCTTTAATGCGTTGCTCTTTGTAAATTAGGAGACTGTAATTTTTCCCTTTTTTTTTAATTACTTCTCTCTAAAAATGTTTCCAGACAACAGCAGAAATTTATGCAGGATTTTGGAAAGTGAGAATACAAAATGATCATACTGAGGATAGTTTGGCATATTTTTTTATTCTTTGACAAGGTATTGTCTAATCCTTCTCAAAGAATGCCCCTTCACTGGAGAGCCATATAATGAAAGTTATATTTATTGTTCCCTTAAGGCACTAGGTTGGAAAAAAGTTTAAATCCAAAGCACTCTCTGCCCTGTCCCTGCATCTCCAGACTGCTGTCGATCTCTGAGTTGCCAATGGCTGAATTACCCATCATCCCTTTGAGGCTGACCTTAAATCCTGTGCAGGGCAAGACGAGAGTGAGACCTGCTCCTCTGGCAGAAGCATTCCTGCAAGGGTCAGTGGGACAGATGGAGGCAGGAAAGGCTGGCTGTCATTCCCTGTCCTACAGCTGTCTTTTAGGTGACAGCTGTATAGTAATTTCTGCTGGAGTCCCTTCAAACATCCAAAAGCCTTGAAGGTACATAAGTTTTTATTCAAGTAAAGTCCTCACGTGAGGGCAATGGAGATATAGAATGCTTCCATATCAATTTTCCTCTCTACGTCAGTTATTTAAGGTTGGAGAGGAGGAATTCCACTTATCTGAGGTGGCAGATTAGCTGGAGGGGAAAAGCAGTGATGTGCTGCTCCTTTTTACCATGTATGTATAGGCGCTATGCTAGTCTTCTGAACATCCCTCTCTTCCTTTAACGTTGTCTTCATCACCCCTTCGTTCACCTCACTTAATGTCCTTCCTAATTGCCACAGATATTAAACTTTTTTTTTTTGATGCTCACTCTTAATTTCTTTCTTTTCCTAGTTTTAGACCATTACACCTGGTTTAATGACTTTAGTTATTTCCCCCACTCTTTCATATTTTTTCATCTGAATGTATTTTCTTGCTGGCAGTTATCATAGCCCTTCACTGTTATATGCTCCAAACAGCATTAAACTTCAGACAGAAACAGATAATCAGAGACTCTCTGTCTCAGTGCAATTTAACTCTGTCTAAAAATGGCCTTATTTAATCTCTCGTAATATACACTTTATTCTGTTTCTGTATAAAACATCTCAAATGGAAAACACAGGAGTTCCACAAATGAAGGTTTCATGCCTTTTTAAACCTCAGAATGTGCTGATTTAAAAATATTAAAATCCAATCTGTGGCAGTGCAGTGTTAAGTCTAAATGAAGAAAAGTGTGACAATTAATAAAAACAGGTACATAATACAGTTCTGCTGCTCAAGGAGCTACCACAGACCAGCTGAGCATCACTACAGGCTGGAGGCTGTCCTACTCTATCAACAGATGGGGTCATTTATGAAAACATTAGTAAAAAGAGATCTGCATTTCATAAATCCCACAGATACCAGATTATTTCTCTTCATGTCACTGGAAGTCTCTATTACATATCAGAATCTGTCTCAGGATGTATAGGTGTGTCTCTTGGCCATAGACTCCCTTTCTGTAGGAAACACAGTGAGTTGAGAATGAAAGTACATTCCTATCAGGGAGTTTCCTCCCTTAAAACTAGGTAATGTCAATAATTGTCCTTTTATTGCATATATCCCAATATACAGAAGCTTCATGCATAGTGATAGGACAAGCAGGGACTGTTTTAAACTAAAAAAGCAGAGATTTAGACTACATCTAGGGAAGAAATTCTTTACTCAAAGGGTGATGAGGCACTGGAACATGTTGCCTATGGATGTTGTGGATACCTCATCCCTGGAAGTTTTTAAGGCCATGCTGGATGGGTCTCTGAGCAACTGGGTCTAGTGGAAGGTGTCCCTGCCTGTCACAGGGGGATTGGAACTAGATGATCTTTAAGATACCTTCCAACCCAAAAAATTCTATAATTCTATGATCACATGGATAAATGAATTTGCTTAGTTTTGGCCAACAAGCTATCATTCACTTCAGTGAAATTTATATAGTTAAGGTTTTTTGTTTGTCATTCCTTTGAGGCAGTTGCTGGGAGTGGAGGCATGACACACCACAAAACAAACAACCCAGAATGGAACTTATCTTTCTGCGGAAATAAAATATTTTTTTTGCTTCCCTCGCAGTGCAGAACTCAAAAATAGTGTCTTTCACTCCCTATCTGGATACTGCTTCTCCGAAACAATTATCGTTTTAAATTTGGGCATAAAAATGCACACAAGATTGTAGTTATCAGTTACTCAGCTGGTCAATTGTTGCTCTTCTTTTTTTTCTTTTCCAAATCTTCAGAAACTGATAAAGGTCTTTCATTATTGTTTCTTTCCACCAGCATTTTGATGAGGTTGTAGCAAATGAAAAGCAATCTTTAATTAATTTTTCTTTTGCAGTTGAACAATGCAGTAGGAAGCTCTGTATTTTTTCTGAGAGTGGAGATGATATTTGGAGAATGAAATTTCTTACCCACTGTCTCCATGGTTCCAATACACCGTGCCACATCATATGCAAATACAATCCTGCATTCCAGGGGTTCAAGTGTTGTGTTTCAGTCTCTGTTTGCTTCCTCAGTACAGAATTTAGCACATCAGGAAAAAATCAGTGTGAGCAGGATGCTACTACTCAAAAACCCTGTTCTATTTGCTTTGCCGACTCTGTTTTTGTTCTCTATGAGGCACGAGTGCCATGGCGGGGGTGCACACATTGACTGTTTGCATTGTCCTTGGCCACATCCAGATGGGGTCAGGGCACCATCCCACAGAACCAAAAACAGGATGTGCAGGCACTCTGATGGGCATCTCGGTGGGGATGAGAGGGGGATCAGGACAGACATGCTGGATGGCTCCCAGGTGCCATTGGATTAATCTCTGCACTATTGATCACTGATCGCCAGGCTGCATCATCCGTCTTCCTCCTCTCCTTCTTGATTGAAAATCATTCAGAGGCGACTTATTACGGCCGAAGAAAATGTATGTTGACTCTAGGAGAGGCAGTATAATTGCTCAGGACCTGCCATTTTAAATGATTCTTACTCTGTTTTTACTGCTCCTTCATTTCGGGAGGAAGTGGTTACAGAGTGGTTGTATATGCCTGTAATTGAAACTGAGTATAATGCTCATTAAGGCCTAAACAAGGATGAAGAGGATGATCATTAGGACATATGTAATTGATGGTGTTGCATTAAGTATTATAAAGTAATTCTAATTACAAAACATCCCATGTCTTCTATCAATCATCCTTCTCTCGTTCACCTTTTCTGTTTTGATCCCCACACACATTACTCACACAGACTGAACTAGGTCCCTTATTGCATCTACTGAGCAGTCCCAGTGCTGGTTATTGAGAATACACCTCATGAAGAAAGAAACTACAGCACTAAATGTAGCACAGATAGGAAAAAATGTCTTGATTCTGCAAGGCTCATGACACACTCATCTTTTGAATTACTAATTTATGTGGTTCTACTACATTTGCCCATTAATGAATGAGAAAAAGGCATTTCAAAACCAACATTTTCCAATTAAATCTCCATTACTGTTTAGAATGGGGTTTTAACTATCTTTCGAGGTATGACCTTTGTGTTGTTGCTATGCACAAGAATAAGCAGACTTGCAATACATTCAGTGATTCTCCATTCCTTTTTGTTCCAAAATAGAAAAAGAAAAAAGAAACAAAAATTCAGTTGTTGGGAAAAAAAAATAAAAAAAGAGACTTTTCATGAACAAAGTTTTTTTTACACTGAAAGTAAAACAGTTTATACTTAAAATATTTTAAAGTCTATTTTTTAATAAAAATTCAAAATTCCACATTAAAAAAAAAGAAAAAGAAAGTGAAAAGAATAAATTTCTGATTTCCATAAGAATGTTTTACAATCACTTTATTAATGACTTTTAGATACTTATAAACAAGCAACCCTAAACTAAGCAGACATAATTAAAAAAAAATATTAAAAGAGTTTTGATAAAGTTGTTCTCTCTAGCTGTACTGCTGTCATCCTCTGCTAGCAAGCAACCAGAGTTACCTGAGAAACAACTCAAGATTTGAGAAAAGGCCTGAGACCAGCTCTGCACTTCACAGTGGCTGCCGAGTGGTCACTAAGCATCAGGGGATTTCAGCTGATCCAGAGCCTGCTGAAGGGTATGAAAAGCTGCCCAAATAATTGCAGCTGACTTTGAGCAAAAGATAATGCTAAAAAAGGGGCAAAATTAAATAATAATAATGTTAAAAAAAATTAAGAAAGAAATTGTAAAAGCTACCTTTGGCAAAGTAGTCAGTTTTAAATAATTTCCCTCTTCCGTCATTAAATAATTCAAATTTCGGCACCAAAGTTTTATTATAAAAGATCTAACAAATAAAAATTTTCTATGATGGTTCTCAAAAAAAAAAAAATTCGTGTTACTTTAAGTAAAATAAAAATATTTAGTTTGCAGTCAGCTTAGCTACCAACCGAGGTTACTGGTGGAAGTCTGATCCCTGACTTCCTTACTCATCCATGTTTTTCCACTGATACCTCTTTCCTAAGAAACCTCCATGATACACTATGAGTGCCGCAGGATTTCAGATGAACCATGGGACAACAGCCAAATCTGCATGTCAGAATGGGAGCATAAGGTGTCCATACTGCATCATCTCTGAAGCACCAATGTGCTAGGAGAGCTAGAGATTTATCTTTTAACTAATTAAGATGAAAGCATCACAGTTCCATTCAACAAATGCACATATACTGTTTTGACTTTTCTAAAATCAAAAACTCATGAAAAAATTCGTGTCTTGCCCGAAGACAAGAAGTTTTTTAAAGAGACAGCAGAGAAATAAGTGCTCATGGTGGTAGGAACATGGGACTGGAACGAAGGTCCATGTAGTGCAGTGGCTTACTCTTATGATCCCTGTACTGCAAATCCTCAGCCATCCCAGTTGTTTCTCTTACTCCTCTTTAAAGTGCTTCATTACATTAAATCCGATTATGTTCTCTCTGAGCAGCTGAGACCCCCGGGCTTGTCTAGATAAGTCATGAAAACTTTTGCAGGAGATAGTACATGGGGCTAAGGTAGACAAAATTTGTGCCCAGTGATCTGTAGCTCTAAGCTGAAGGTGCAGGATTTCTTCCATTCACAGCTGGAGTCACTGCTGGTACAGCGTTTGGTAAAAATTGAGAATGTGACCCGGACTTTGCTGTTGAGAATTACACCTTAACCCCTCTGGCACTGGAGCTCTCTCACTGAATGATGACTACTACTTTTTTTCCCCTAAAGAATGAGAAATTGAAGCCATTTTAGTGCTTTGGGAACTTTCACTTAGTATATATGGATTTCATTACTCTGATTGTGCTGTAGTGAGATAGCTGTCCTTCCCTTAACATGCCATTGTATTCTAGTATTATTATGGGAAGCCATAATACCAGCAGTGTGGAAATGCTGGATGGGTCATCAGGGTCCACTAATACATTTTCCAGCTGTCTCTCTTGCTCTCTTTCTGTCTTTGTTCCTTCTGTTGTATTTTCAGCATCTAAGGAAAGGGGAAAGAGGTTTTAAGATTGCTGTGTATGACATGCTTTGCTTAGAAGAGTTTACAGAGAGATATAAAGTCTTTAAACTGAAGGATTCTGCTACCCTGCCCTGGGCTGCCTTGCAGAAATGTGGGAAATGGGATAGTGTGAGGACTGCTTTCATCCCAAACTGCAGCTGTGCTGCAGCACTGTCTCGAAGTGAGCTTGCCAGCCATCAAGATGTGATCTGTTTTCAGGCAAGTTCAATAACAAATGAAAAATCAAAACTAATTGCTATGGTTACTGTTTAGTGACCAGTGCACTATGCACACACCTGCTTCTGTCACCTCCTATGGGACAGAGTTCCACCTTCCATCACTGTGGGGCAATAGTGACCATGATGTAACTTCCCCATATCCAAAGGTAGATAACAGCTCATAGTAAAAGCTTTAGGTAAACTGAAGGCCTGACTAGAGACTTCTTGAGCTGGAATATGTGACCAGATCATTGCATATTTAATAGCTACCAATGATCTGTTCTTTCCAAATTAGATTAATTGTCTGATGCTGTGCAGTTGTATCTTACAGAAATCTTCGTTCTGCAGCAGTGAAGTTGATTGTCTCCTGGCCTCACCTCTATATGCTACTTTCTCAGTGTGAGGGCAGGAAACTGCTTTGTTTTCCTTTCTGGGATAGGAGAAATCACAGAATTGGCAACAATAAGAAACCAAGAGTGAAAGACCTAGTAGACTGCTGCTGTAGCCATACCAGGTCTAGTGGTCCACACATATCTTTCCATTTTAATGTCCTTTATTTCTGCCTGCTTTGGATGAAAGCGGAACCTGAGCTCAGTAGCACAAGGCAGGAGACAAGTTTTGGGTTTCAAGCTAACTGTCTCTGAAATAGCGGCTTACAGGACTGTGCTGCATTACTAATGGGCAATAAGTTGGGTTAGGATGTTTATGAGACCAAGTCCATTCATGAGAATTTCAGGAAATGTCATGTTTCCCTCTGACGGGAAACATATAATTGAAAGGGATTTTCACCGACCAAAGCAGCTTCCAGTCTAAACAGAAACTGGGATGGGGGAGGTGGGGGAAGCCACATGTGAATAAGAATTAAACACAATAGGGATAATTAAACACATACAGCCTCAGCCACTAAGGTGAGCAGCTCTCATGCCAGCACAGTCCGCAGCAGACTACTCTAGGGTGCTGCACAGGGTGGGGCCTTGAACCAGGGGAACCTCATGGGGAGCTGAGAACTGCCAGGAGCCCACAGCTCACATGACAGCAGCTGATGGGACCTGGGCAGGGCCAGAGTCAATGGTGGCCAAGGCTCCCACACCTGTAAAAGAAGCTCCTGGGGAGCCCTGGTAACCGGGAGCACTGGCAACCAGGAGCAGTGGTAACCAAGAGCACTGTCAACAGGGAGGCAAACAGGCCATGGCAGTTCATGCCAGAAGGACACTGAAGCCCTGACAGCTCTGAAGCCCTGACACTCAAGCCGTGACAGCAGAAATGGTTGGACTTGATGATCTTAGAGGTCTTTTGTACTCTACAAGACTCTATGACTCTACGATTTACTTCTTTTACTTTCAAAAAAAAATGAAGGTTTTTATTCATTTAGGATTTCTTTTTTCTAAAGGTTACTTCACGAAGGTATAGGAATTATCATATGCCTTCAATTTGCAGTAATCACTGTGCTTACTGAGCCCCAGCAATAGAGTTCTCAAATCAGCTTGTATCACAGTGATGAACCTGGATGTGGGAGGAAAAATGACACCTGGTTATTTATATTTAACAAATGTTCTGCTTTTTCATCAATCCACTGTGAGAACTGAGAATTAAAAAATGCTAGTCCATGGAGACATCACGTGGAAGATGGCACAGGAGGGGAGAGGTAAAATATTTTGGTTGTTTGATGACATAGATGAGTCAAATCCTGAACATAAGGCTGAGGTTTAGAACCAAGGTTATATTTGAATTGATTATAATTACCTAAACCCCCTCCCGTTGTTGTTTGTTTCTTTGTTTTTTTAAACCTCTTTCCTTACTTACTTTTAAGCACTTTTTTGGCATTTGGAGGCTGACTTCTGATTCAATGATCAGGAAAACTATTGGCAAAGGCTCTGGGCAAATGAAGCAACTTATTTTTTTTTTTTTTAATTTAATTTTGATTTAATTTTGTGGACACTTTTGAGTAATTTTCTATTTACCTAACCAGATCATGTTTCTGGCTGCTAATTAGTGAATTTAGTAAAACACTTAATTCTCCTTTCTGAAAGATAAATTATATTTGGGAGTCAGGAGAAAAAAGAAGTATATAAGCAGTGGAGTGAGGCCTGCTATTTTTAAAATACTAGACTTGAATCCACTTGAAGCTACCTCAAAATCAATTCTTGCAAATTCAACTGTGATATCACTGTAGACAACAGGCAGGTTATATTTATGTATGTGTATAGATATCTTAATTTTCTTGACAGATGATTATTTGACTTCAAATATCTATTAGCCCATGGCTAGGTCATTTTGAAGACAGTAATTTCTGTGTGAGCATAGTTAACACCACTGCTTTTGAAAACTCCACTATGACTATTAGTTTTGCTATTAAAGGGCATATGAATTTTAAATATGAGTGCCTTAGATTCTCTGACCTTAGATAAGTTTAGACATCCAAAGAATGGCAACAAATCCGGTGAAGAGAAACACAAGTCTTATGAGGAGCAGCTGAGGAAGCTGAGGTTGTTCAGTCTTGAGAAAAGGGGGCTCAGGGGATACCTTATCACTCTCTGCAACTACCTAAAAAGAGGCGGTAGCGAGGTGGGGGTCACCTTCATCTCCCATGTAAGATGTAATAATACAATAGCAAATGGTCTCAAGCTGTACCAGGGGAGGTTCAGACTGGAAAAATTTATTCACTGAAAGAGTGGTAAACATTGTAATGGGCTGCACAGGGAAGTAGTTTAGTCACCATACCTGAAGATATTTAAAAGATGTGTTGATCTGGTGTTTAGAGACATGGTTTAGTGGTGGACTTGGCAGTTCTGGGTTAACAGCTGGAGTCAAAGACCATAGGGTTTTTTTCCAAATATTCTGAAATATTCTACAGTTCTATAATACGGATCAGGATATCTTTTAATTTGAATGAGAAATCTAAAATACGATCTCTCAGTTTTCTTTGCTTTTCTGCATTCTTTGTTTGCCTCCTGAACAACACAGTACAGCACTTCAAGATCCATGTAGTATCAGTTCATCATTTAAAATTGATTTCCTCACATTGGCTTATTGTAAAAATCTGACTAGCTTAATAGAGTGAGTTTTAATGAGCTTACCTCAATTTGACATAGACATACCTGCACTTCTGGATGGATATTTTTCATGAAATCATAAAGAAATATTGGATCTGTTTAGCCATCTATTAAAATTTGTTTAATATAAATTGGACAAGCTGGTTTGCATTAAAATCATAAAGTATAAGAAAAAGTAATGAAGACATCCAAAAACTCTGTTAAAATATGCACACTAAACTTCACCTGATGCTAATGGTCACAACTTTGTTATAATGTATGCAAATAGCATTCAATCAGTGCATAATGAGGTATTTTTGTGATCAGTTACTTCCTTGTTCATCTTTTCTATCAGTTGCACAGTGAATTAAACTTCTTTGGAATTAGAAGCCAGTATTGGCCAAATTGCAGTGTTGCCCATCTCCACAGGGACATCTTTCAGCTAATAAAACAAAGTCACATTAAAGCAAGGAAAATTATAGAACAAAAATGAAGGAAGAAATTTCCTCTTCCCTCCTACTTACCATGGATTTTTCTTCAATAGATGAAATTGATTACAGGCTAAGATATACTGCTGTTCCACTGGCATCAGAACAACTGCAGGTTTACCTTTAGAGATTGCTACTGCCCATTTTTATACTCTCCATAATCTCTCTTAGTGGACCTCAATGGGCCATAAATAAAAAGGTCCATTACTTACAAGTTCTCAGGTTAGAAACTCCAGGCTTTCTCCCATATAATGCTTAGCATGTTTGGGAAGAATGTTCAAAGCATCTGCACTGCTGCTTCATTACTGAGTTTCTAGTTCTTCCTTAGTTTTTTACTTTGCTGTGTAACCTAAAAAATACCTCCAAACTAATTCTTGTACAAGAATTAGTCCTAAGGTACACCAAGTCTTACCATTTACAATAATGGTCTTGTCGTTTTCTTTTCCTGAGTTCCTTCTTGTATCTCTATTTCTTATCTAGTCCAGTCTTTGCTTGCACATGCTTTTGGATGGGTCTGAGACCCTCAGTGGGTTTGAGTGTTAGAGACATTAAGAAAGTTCAGAGAAATTTACTATCTGGAGGAACCATTTCTGACATTCACTAGTAGGTGAAGTAAGTGAAACCACCGTTCCAAACTTTAGAGACTAAGATGAGTTAGGACTGTGGGTGCTTCTAAATCCATCAAGAGATGGTCTATCCAGGAAATAGGAAATTCCCTAGGATAGATGGCTGAAGAGACCTCTAAAGATGTGTAGCATCTTCCACTGACTAAGGCATGAGGTCCTAAATTAGACAATTCTGTTCAGTACCTGAACCGAGGCAGCAAAAATCTGACCAAGGATTTAAATACTTTTGAATTATTTAATTTTTAATTTAGCAAATTCAGACCTGACCTATTGAGTTGTAAGGGGAATCTTATTTCCCTTTAGAAAGTACACTTATTTCTGGAATATTCAGTGTCATATTTTTCAGAAGTCTCTCCCTTCCTTATTGCTGCCTGAATAATTTATAATTACAATAATGTAAGTTTTCTATTAACAGCTCTTTTGATAATAACATCTTTACTAGATGCTGCTTTATCTTCTTCCTGCTTTGTGGAGCTTTCTTTTGTACTCTAGCACCTTCTATAGATTGCAGATATATACTTCTGTAGCCTGAATGTTAAGTTTGAATCCCTTAAAAATTGTTCTTCTCGCTGCAATTAACATTAATTACACAAACAATTCTTTCCAATTCAGACATACCGATACTTCTTAAACATATTAAGCTTTTGTTTTAAGGCTGTTTTGCAAGTTTATCTCCTTGTTAGTCAGCATCACAGTAAGGCTGATACCTTTCCCAGATAAAATGACCTGTCAGGGTGTCTTTAGCCTGTGAGGTTTATTTGCTCCTGGAATGCTGTTCTTTCAATTTTGTCCAAACCAAACCTAGGCTGCATTAATAATTTCTGTCTCAAAAGGAAATGAGTGAGATCATCCAGTGACGTTTCTCAAAACAGAAACAACTTAATCTTTTTTCTACTTTTCTCAGCATTCTCCCTGGGAAGGGGCCATTTAAAAAATACCCAGTTATTGAATATAGGCTGATTATCAGTGTAAATATTGTACCATCTGAAGGAAGTAGCAGCATCTGCCATGCAGAAATCCAGATGTGCTTATTTTACATCCTGACTTTCCAATGACTTTTAATTGATTTGTTTCATCACCAAATTCACGTGCTTCATCACTTTTCCCCCTCTTATGTTTGTATTGGGTTTCCTGGCTGCTAGTGTAATACAAATAAAACTACGTGACCAGACTGTAAGTGCCTTCATTTGAATACAGGTCATTCAGAAATGTTGTACTTTATTCCAGATGCAATTGTGGGGACTTAAATTCCTCATGCAATCAAACATTCAAGTAGTGGTTTCATCCTCTGGAAGAGTTTGAAGCTGGTGTTTTGTTTCTCATTAACAGTAGACAGATTACATTTATTTTAGAACCTGGATTTCTGCCATTCCATTACTCTACATCTCTCTCTGGATTTGGCTCCAGAAATCTTCATTAGGTCCAAGTACCTGCTGTTGCTTTTATAGATACTAACAGAATTTGGAGTATGCACAATGATAAACACCAGGCGAAAATTAAACCAAATCACATGTCCTTAGGGATAGTTTATTATAAAATGTAATACCTCTCTGGCTAAATTAACCAGACAAAGCACACTCCTTCAGCTCAGTTTCAATTTTATTTCAGAGAATTGTGAAAAGATTGGTTTGTTAGAATGTGGATGTCAAACTGGCTCAGAATTGTAATGAACACATAGTAAGGCAGCCTAGCTCAGAAAAGCTGTAGAGTGGGAGCTTTGATTAAATAGCACATGACTTTGGAAAGTTAGCAGTCTTCCCTCCTTGCTGGAACCGTGTTAGAAAGTTGTTGCTGTAACTTTTGTTTCCAGCTACTGGCATGTTGCACCCTGCAAATCATGTGTTCCCATTTCATAGAGCTTACCATGAGAAATCCCTGTTCCTCCAGCACTATTAAGCAATGTTCTGTTGCTCTTGGTCATGGCAAAGTAATTTCTAGGAGAACAGGAATTACATATGTCCACTGTGTAATTTCACAATTTTTTCATTTTTTTTTTCACATTTTTTTCCACACCTAAGTATAACAGCTAAAGAGTAAGTGATAAATCACAGTGGAATAACATGCTAACCAATGCACGGTGCCATTAAAACCCAATAAGCTCATTTTGCCCAATTTTTTCTTTAAATCTCTCAGTGGTGATTTTTACGGAGGCAGAGCAGTCAGGACATCCAAATTAACTGTGCATTTGGGTTTTTCATTTTGAATTTATTCCCTCTGCTTGCCTTTGTTTTATTATTTGAGGTTATCATGTATTGCAATAAAACGTAACTTTTCAGAATCCCTACCAAAACAAAATACCCTTCAGTTCTGTGGACATGAAACATTTCAAAACAGAATGAAATGTATCTTGTAATTTTTTTTTCCCTTGGAGAACTTTCATATGTGTTCCAGTTGGGAAGAAAGCCAGACATCAAACTCCTAAAATTCATTGGGAAGCCCAACAGGCATTGTTTGCTAATGCTATGCTGCTACTCAGGATTAGAGTCCCCCAGTCAGCACAGGCTAAGCACCTAGAACCAGCCTCTGCATCTAAGAGATCTGGCATTAGCTATACCATTGATTTCCTTGGCGAGTGAGACTAGTTATTGGCTCTCTCTCTCTATCTTTATCTACAGAGAGGGAATAAATTATACAGAACTTCTTTGTTAAGTGTTTTGAGATGTGTTGAGAAGGAGGGCATGGCCTTCATCTGCTCTCAGCCTCTCCAGAGGTTTTGCAGCACAAATGGAATGCATTTAAAAGGCTCAATCAGATGAAAGGTTTGCCAAAGGAGAGCATGCTCTCTGAAAAACAGAAACCGAAGGGAAGAAAATAATCAGAGCACATCAAAAAAGAGGTAGATGATCACAAGTAGAAAACTCTTCAAGATGTCCACAAATATTTTGAAAGTTTCAGGAAGGGTTTTCAAAACTCTCCTAGGCAATCTACTTACATTTTAAAAAGGTGAATATCATAGGAATAGCAAAAGCCAAGTGTCTGAAAGACCAGGGTAAGACTGTTACAGCCAGGAACCTTTTCTCTGGAGTTCAGGTTGAAAAGCTTTGACCCAAAAAACACCCAGTCCTTTGTCAATGATGCGTAGCTGCTCGTCTCTTCTAACACTGCATTTCATACAGGCTGTGCTAGCTGAGGGGCTCTATATCAAACCTCTTACAAGGACCATCAAATTGTTCTGCATGCAAAGGGTTTTTTCCTGTCCAGATGAGAACTCTAATGAGTGTAACAATAAAAACAGTACCAATGGTAGTAGCACTAGTAGTAGTACTACTAACAGTAGTAAGATCTTGAGCCCAGTGAGAGAAAAATTAAATATTAATTAAGGATAAAATGTTATTTTCATGCCATAACAGAAAAATTTCTTCTCCCCAACAAATATGCTCCCTATACCTCTGTCTATCTATAGATATGCATGAAGTATCTCCTTCTGTAGTAAAAATAACTAGCCTGGGATCCTTAAGCAATAGAGTAAAGAGGGTTTATTGCTGATTCTTGTAATACAAGAACTAGGAAGGTCCCAGCAAAATTGTTAGTCAACACATTAAAACCAAAGTGGAAGAGACTCCCTTCCTCACCCCACCAATCACAAAATTAAATACGGAACTCATTGCCACAGGATGCTATGGAGATGGGTATAAAGAGGCTTTAAAAAGTACAGGGATCTTCCTGAAGGACGAGTCCAACAGGGAGTATTAAATAGGATGGTCCAAAAGCAGACTTCAGTTCAGGAGCCAGAAAGTCTCCAATAATTCCATTCATTATTTTTAAAGTAATTTCTTAATAATCTATTACTGTTTATTCCACATCAGCTTATTTGCACCTTTAGTCTTATCCAGTACCTGAGCTATCACTAAAAGTGAATGTAAGTTTGGATTATTTTTTATTTTATAGTTCATGAAGCAGTATGATCAACAGCAAAACAGAAAATCAGACTGAAAAAGACCCAGGAGTTGCTCACAAAAGACACTGGCACAGTATATTATGCCTGCACAGCACCTATGAATAGCTTCCTTATTTTTATAGTCACAGTAAGGCACAGTACGTGTCATCTCTGAAATTTAATGAACCCAGAATTCCAGGAAATGAAAGTAAAAATGTAGACCTTAAAAATGTATCTTTACAGATGGCTCAGGTAATTAATTTTTTCTAGAAGGGAAATCATCTTTTTTTAATTTTTAGGTTCACTAAAGATATATCCACAATATTATGCTATACAACATGTTTTCTTAAGTAGTGACATAGGTAGAGGGAGCTGATATTTAAAATAGAAAAAAAATAGTAACTCTATTAAGGGGACAATCGTTTTTGCCTCTAGGTTAAGGGAACAAGACAGAGTTCTTCAAGTGTTCGATCTGTATGGATGTGGAAAGTTATGGATCTCTTTCTTTTTTTTTTTTTGAGGGTGGGGTTTCTCTATTACTTTATGGTGCTCCTGCTTTTCAGAAACTCTCTTTAAATTTCACAGTCACTCTCTTGCCTTCTTTTTGTCCCTTCCTTGTGCATTATCTTTCTTATCCTACCTGTGGGAAGCCTTGTGGGAGGGTGGGTGAGAGTAATGCCCCTTCATTTAAAGTCAGGGCTCCTTAACCTAGATTATTCAAGTCTTAGTAACAACTGCATGCTGACCCAGGTGCTAATGCCATCCATTACCCAGGCACCAGCTCCAGGCTCTGTGCCAGCCACTGTTCACATGACTGTACTGTGCGTCTAAAAGGGTTTCCTTGCTTCATTTTTTTTCTTCAAGTAAAGGTAAATTGACAGAGTTTGCGTGCAACTACAGGCATCTGGAAGAAAATTTGCTCCCAATTTTGAAGAATATCTGGGTCTGAATATTTGAACTCCATGGAGGTCTACTAAGAACAGGGCAGAGTTTTTGGTTTGTTGAGTTGCTTTTCTACCTACTTCTTTAGGAAAAGGTGCCTTAGCCTTCATCAGGCAGAGGGAATTTCACACTAATATATGGCAGGCTCTAGTGTGTTGTAGAATAGGCATTACTCCTTCTGTTAATCAGATTCACTCCCTCAAATGACACAGTTTACTCATTTTCATCCTCACCTCCACTCACCTTCAGTCCTGAACGACACAAGACCAATAATAAAATAAATCAGCTTTAATAAGCAAGATTCCTGGTAAGATTGTTACCTGCAAAACTGCAAACATGTTACAATCAGTGGAACATAACTGTAACCTTTAAGTAAATTTAACAGTTTAACAGAGTTTAATTTTGTTTGGGAGTTTTTGTTGGTTTTTTGTTGTTGTCGGGGTTTTTTGATTTTTTTCTTTGTTTGGTTGTTTGTTTTTTTTTAATTCTATCTACACTTTAGGTGGAGTTAAACAAAAGTACATATAGAGTATGTGTAAGAAGATATTCCATTGTTTCAATACTCTGAATACATCCATAAAGACTTCTATGTCTTTATCATATTTCATATGTTTCTTCAATTAAAATTAGCTGTTCAGCTATTCTGCCATGCAAGTATGGAGTGTATGCATGATACATCAACAGTGCAGAGACAGATTTAGTAATATAACTTTGTCTGTAGACTGCTTCCATCCTAACACTAACTCCATCTTAGAGCCTTTATTGTTACAGGTGATTTATGCCCATCTCATGATTGCAAAAACCTTGAGTTAAAAGCATGGACAAGGCTATCAGTAATCCATCAACAACTGAGGAATTGATTCACATTATTTGCAATTACCTAACCATAGGCTATTTAATTGTAGCTTTTCATCACCAAGTCTGCCCTTTAGTCTGGGTCCTCTCCTGCTGAACTTCTGGCTTCTCAGCCAAGTTTCCGCATCAGAGCCCAGCTGCCACACAAGAAGCAAATAGTCACACTAGTTCCAAGGCTGATACTAAATGGATAAGACCAGTAAGCCAGTCCTTGGTAATGATTCCTCTGGAAAGGGACATTTCTCCCCTGTCACTATCTCTTTCATGTAATATCAGTTTCACAGACCAACACTGGAGATGTGGAAAAACGCTCAAATATAAAAAGAACAATGAATTAAGCTATCATTTTTCATTCCACAAAGTACAACTGGTAAAAAAATAAATTTTCTTCAGCACTTTAAAAAGGTTTTAAAGCTTGTCTAAACTTGCAGTTTGGCTTAAAGATCTGTCATCTTACTGGAAGGACTTGTACCTTTTTTACATCTTAAATTCAGCCAAAGAAACAAAATCACTCACAGAATTGTCCATGAATGATGATCAGCTCTGAAAGCCTTGTAGGTCAGAGAGATTTGAGCGCACTTGGGAGTATTTCCGTGAACTAAACTTCCTCAGAATTCTCCTTGGAAACAATGACAGATTAATGAGCTATTTTTCTTTAAAAAAAAAAAAAAGGCAGAAAGTTGAACTTTTGGTACCCTCTTACAAATCAGGTGTGACAAATTGTTAGTTGGAGAGATCCTGATTTAGTAAACTAAAAGTTATCTGCAACTGTTATTTCCAAGAAAGATTGAACACCCTCTAAGTACCCACATCATCTTACACCAGTTGGGGTATGCTATTGCTTTAGTATACTTGACTCTTATCAAGGAGACAAAGATAATCCCACTCTTTACTCACAAATGTAAGATAAGGGTGATTTCCGCACAGCAATAAGGGTACCTCAGAGTTCCTTTCAAGGTGTTTTATTCCACAGTAGTCGTTTTGAGGCTGCCTGGGCTGACCATTTGTTATTTATAGTCAGGAATATCGAGTCGTTAAAGTTTCACAGAGATGAAGGGTATTGCCTGAAGCAAAGCCACACATACAGTGAACTCTTAAAGAAAGCTTTCTTTGATAAGAGGTAAAAAAGGGATGAAATGCATTAATCAAGGTCATTCTGAAGGAAAAGGATGATGCTAAAGAGAGAGAGACCATGGCTCACAGCCTAGGACCACACTCTTTCCTTACGGTCACAGGTTTCCCAGTGCTCTGAAGCGAGGCATCTCTGCATTACATATTGCAAAACATTCCTGCTGAGAATACTACTGTGATTATAAAACTGTTTTGTTATATTAGCACAGTAAATCTCCCTCCATGCAGAAATAGATAATGTGTCCTTTTGTAAACACAGTTCTGCTACTATCATCAGGGTTGCTTCTTTTGGCTCACCTTTATCTACCTTCAAACCTTCTCAAGCCCTCAGTGACAACAGCAAATAACTGGAACACAATGTCGTACTCAGGGACTTCTGTCTCTTTAGCTCAATGAAGAGAAGGTGAGGAGCAACTTTTGTCTGTTAGACTCTACAGAGAGAAGTGTAACAATAGGGAGCTCTTTAGCTTAGCAGAAAGAGGTACAATACTCCAGTACTTGAAAGGTGTAAAGTAAACAAATTTAGACTTAGAAACAAGGTCCAGAAAAAGTAATTTCCAATGCTATTTACCTGGAGAAAAAATTTTTGCATGCCAGTGATTTTCCTAACCAACAAGGAGTCCTATTTTACAGTGTATAATAGTATTTCAAACAGTCATTAATTCAGGGATAAGCTACATGCAGTTTATACAAAATGTCAAATTTATGCAAAATATAAAATTTATACAAAGTATTATGTTACAACATTCTAGTTTTAAAATCTAAGAACTACCGGAAACAGTAAGGATTTACAACAAGCGATAGTGGCCTAAGGAGAAATGGGTACAGTGCATCTACTTTGGGGGCCAAGCATATTCAGCAGAATGCTTGAATGGTGTCTTATTACAAATCCATGAGGAAGAATTTAAACCTCTCTCTAGGACTTGACCAAAGTGAGAATGCATCGCACTGTTAAAACATCTAAGACTGTGTGGGCCTAGTGTGGCCTACGCTGTGGCTGCCAGCTGAGATCCCTGCAAGTGGCTCCCTGAGACAAGTGTCTCACCATGCTGTGTCTGTACTTACATGGTATCTTTTACCTGGGCACTGGCATGCTGGTCTATGCAGGCATCTGTCTTCTCTGATATACCAAGAAAAATTCATATTTGTGGGCAAGCATCAGTGATTTTGCTCTTATTGGTGCTCCTGCTTAGATACAAGGAGATTCTGCACCTGCTTGTCAAAGCAGAATTCAACATCACTCCTACTCCTCTGCTCTCAATTTTAGCATACTGTGTTTTGCCAAGCCTGTATCTACTCAGTGCAGCTCATCCTTTTTATCATATTTGCACAAGGACAGACAGCTTCCACAGAATTTGAGACAGCTCTTAACACTTGTCTTATGTTATTCTTATCCCTATTAAGATAATAATCTTAATAGGACGAAGGAGTTACACTTTCTTCACCTGCCTATATTAATCCTATGGCACTACAGGGCTTTCAGAAAGACAATGACATATGAATCAAAAAGTTGCCATTGATAACAACTAAAATTTATTCTAATCAAATCTGGCCTAATCTAGTATAACTGCTTTTATATACTAATGTGTGTTTAATAAATACTGTTATATGTATAATATTATAATTCTATACTACTCCGTACTATGTTGCAATATAATTATAGATCCATTGCACCAGGAAGACTTCTGATTTAAGGGAGAAAAAAGATACTGGAGTTGAATAAATTATAGGGAACTAACAAATGAACTGAAATGGCTCAGAAAGCATGGGGATTTGAATTTATATAAGGATTTATTATGTTTACTGGACCTGCATTAGTAAAAAGTGCAACTGCCTGAGCAAAACTTTTTTTCAGCTGACATAGCACACAGCAATTATTTTTCTCTTTTTGCTAAAGAAAGGAGAGGCTTTTTATGAATTAGTGTACAGCAATACTAAGTTTTATATTATCTATAAACTAAGGCAGTAAAAAAAGTCACATCATTTTAACCTTGGAATGAAATGGGGAATGTGGTGAATGTGTAAAAATTGAATGTCCTTCAGCATCTGGTTAAGTGGTCAGTGCTGATGAGTGGGAGTTTTAATTTGTCTCATAGTAGTATATTTTCACATAATTTTCTTCCCAAGGGATCTCTGATTTTCGGGCTGTGTTTCCAAAGCAGATAGGCCATGCAACTAGTCTGGTGGTGAGGAGATGAGTAGATCTTGAGTGAAGTTTTTTGGTAACTTGAAGGTCAGCTAAATATTAAGCTCTTCCCCCGTATTAGAGTTGTATTCATTGTGCTGTGTACCTTGTGACCAAGCTGTTTTGGTCTGAAAAAAAGAAAGGCATTTCTGCCTGGTAGCTGGCATGTGTTACATATCTCCCTCAGATCCCAGACCTAGGCTTGTTCAGGTGCATATGGTACCTGTCTAAATAAAGCTGATGTCATAAGTTGCAGCTGTAGGATAAGCATATAAGATGAGAATGTCCTTATTATACACAGACTTATGGCTTTTACGGTATGTCGCTTCATTGCTGCATTCTGGAAAAACAAAGGATAAATAATTCATCAATTAACAACTGTAAAATACATTTTAATGCAAATTCCCATTTCAGTCAGTGACATTTTGGATGAAAAGTTGAACTGGTCTGAACAAATCCAAAAATTTCCCCTTCTTATTTTCTACTTTTTTTAGATCACAGCAAATGAAAAGCAAACACAAGCTCTTTGTTTGGATGGAGTAAACAAGGCAGTTTTGAAGTTGCAAAATATTTTACTCTTTTAACTGTTTACTAATATATAAAGCCAAGTCAACTGTAGCTGAGCAGGTTGTTTTGGATACCCAGGTATTAACCATTTTCAAAAAATGTCCATTTTCCTCTGAGTTCCTCCCTGTGCTTGTATAAAATATTGCCTTGTCTTCTTTCTGACAGTCCTGACAGTGAAAGATGATGCAGCAAAAGTCTATGGTCTATGTGCTCGTGTGTGTATGTGTGTCTGTGCATAGTGCTTGCAAATCCTATGGGATAAGAGCTGCCATATAAATGTGAATATAAATCATAGTCTTCTTTGAACTGATGACCTTTTGCTGCTGTCTTTTTTGACAAGATAAGCAGCATGAATGGCAATTCTCAGATTGAAATGCTGTGATAAATCCTGCTCTTTGCTAATTTTTCAAAATCTAGGCTATCTTCACATATTTAAGGACTTATTGTTGAGGTTTTTCTTCAAAGTGGAAAAGAAATAAAAGACAAAGTTTAGGATAGGATAAACTTTCAAAGCAGCTCTAAACTTGTGGCTTTGATTTGCAGTTTCAGAAATGAAATATGTAATTCTGACTGTAACTCTTGCTGAAAGGCAACAAAATTGAGCTATTTTTTATTTCTTGGACCTACCTTTCCTCCCCCCACCCCCCACTGGCTGTTTTCCACAGTCCAAAAGTCCATTATCCACGCAAAACATCTGCTGATTTCTTTGGAACTTTGTGCACTCTCAAACATTGCCTCAAAGATTGTGTTTTTCAGTGTCTGGAATTACATTTCTAACCCAATGCTTTACGTGAGCCACACATAAGCCAGCTCTTGCTTGTCTGTGAAATGTCACAACACTTTATTCAAATACTAAATAAATTTTCACATCTAACAACTCTGTATGCAAAGAATTTGTATTACCATGCTCCCTTCTCTAAGACAGAGACACAAGTTAGTATTTCATATAAGTTAACTGATTCTTGCTTTTAAACTTCTCTTTTCACTGACATAAATAATATTTACACTACAATTGCCTGAACTTGAAACATATGTCATTTGAAATTTTGGACACCGTCAAATCTCACAGATGTCAGTGCAACATTAAAGAAACTGGAATGAACTGGCTCTGCTAATACTTGCACTAGCAATTTTAGTTTACAGATTCAGCAGTGTTAAGATCGTGTTAAAAAGAAAGGTGCCTCCAATCTTCTCAGCAGTTGGTCAAATTGTCACTAAAGTTGGTGCTGTTTCTACTTTATTTTGTGAGCTGATTCACTATATTTCTTCCTGACTCCTTTCTTTTTGGTCCATGGCTTTACTGGACCTGAACCAGTGACTCCCACTCGTTGAGAACAGAGAGTTCCCTATAGTCATTAGTGGTATGGAAATTTGCCATCTCCATTGTATGCCACTAGCTTGGCAAGCTGATTTGATGACACAAGCTGTTCCAAATATAATCCATCTAGTTGTCTTTCCCCAGAGGGAAACATCACTTTTATTAGAGGTCAAAAACAATAGATGCCACTGGGATCACAGGACCTTTTTTTTGCATTGCCAAAAAAACTAGGAGTGCCAAGAGTTAAAGTGTTTCTCAGGAAAGTGATTGTCACCGTGGTTATGCATGGAAGACAATATTTTAGCTTTTGACCTTTTCATTCAAACTTTGAATTTTAGTAATTATAATCCTGAGTGCTTACAAGGGAATGTGAATCCTATCAAAGAATGAATATTGCATAGGACAATTAATACCTAATTAATCAAGATTTATCAAAGAACTATCTTTTATGTCTTTCTATACTCTATTCTTAAGAAGCAAATGCAGTGAATACAACACATATTTATTGCAACCTGGCAAAGAGAATAAGTCAGGCTGGTCTACAACAAAGTTTAACAGAAATTCAGAAATGCCAAACTTGCAAGAAAACTGTATTGTTTCAGTGGCACCTCTTTCATGTTGCAAAGTTAAGGAAAGCTCAGAAAACCTTAGCTAAAAGTGGGGGAGTTAACAGTCATTGTGTTGTCTAAAATAGTTTTAATTAGCCTGAGGCAAATGATATTATCACCTTTTAAAATGTTGTAAAATTCTGGCATTTACATAAGAACACACAGAACTGGTCCTTTCTCTCTGTCACCAGGCAGGATATGAAGTGTAAAACTCAAAGAAAGGTACAAGAATAAACCAAGTCCATAAGAATGCCTACCCAGAACTGTGTCCCAAATTCCATAATTTCTGCAGTTTAGACTTTAAGCTGTCTGCACATTATAGATACTCATCTTTCCTTATTTATTCATCTGTCTTGTTTTTGGTGTCTCAGCTAGGTGAGAATCACTTTCTCACCATTCCTATGAGTTTCCTTATAAAGAAAGAGAAGGAAAAAGGTATATTATTTTTTAAATTCTTTCTGTGAACTTTCTTGCCATCTTGGCTTTTGTGGGTTTATTTCAGTGGAATTATCCTTGGAAGTCATGAACAGAATCCTTCTCACCACAACGATCATGTTTAAATCTGAGCCAGCTGGTGTCCAGGATGGGCACCTTCAGGAGGCAATTCAACTCATCTGTTGGTTTCAGACATTGACTTTAGGATAAGACCACTCAAGTCCTAGTATAGTCATTTCCCTCTTTGGGTTCTGAAGAGAGTTCTTTGGGTTCTGAAGAGAACTCAAGATATACAGAATGTATATATATGTGTGTGTTTATGTGTGTGTGTGTGCACGTGTGCATGTATATAATTATTTAGGCATATGGAAAGCCAAAGAACAAGCATCTGTATTTGGAGAGAAGAGTCCTGTGCAATGAGCATATCAAAGCAGAATGGTTCTTGAGTTCAGAATGGTTCTTGAATTCTGTGCTGTCTAAACAGTTTGAAACCTTTGGTTGCTTTTTCTTTTCCTTGTTTTGTTTGTTTGTTTGTTTGTTTGCTTGCTTGCTTTTTTTTGTTGTTGTTTTTTTTTTAATTTTATTTCTGCAATTAAACAAGAATCTCACTTTCTCACAGAAATTTTCGCATTTTTGTAAGAGTCAAAATTAGAGTATTTTAACTAGAAACTAAGGAAAAATAAATCTGTTTCATCAGAGGTAGAATTTCCTTCAATTTATTTCTGTTTCTTACAGACCCATTATAACTAAAGCCTCTATATGGCTTTCTCAAGGGCAGAACAGAAGAGAACATTGAAGTCTTCCCTGAACAGGCAGTAGAAACTCATCTCAAAGAATTAGCAAGTTCTAACAGCTAATTGTAGATTTTACATGTGAACATGCAAAGTAGCTCTGAGCCCTACACGTTGATCTTTGCATTCCTACTGTGCTCAGATATCCTTCAGGTACTCATACAGAAAGATCAGTTCTATTTTTAAATTTTATTTTAGTTGCACAGAGTTTAAATCCTTGTATCTTGTGTAAACAGTGATCTTGAGTGTAAGATTTTCTCCACTGTGCTCCTTACTGTTTCTGCACACTGAGGAGAGAGCTTTATTTGCCTCAGCAAAAACTCCTGTTCTGTTTTACATGGTATGAGGTCACTAAAAATCACAACCGGAAGCTTTATAAGTTTTGCGCAGAGATTGCCACCATCTGCACGGCACTAAGGTCTTACTTCAAGAATAACTACTGAGTGGTATGTTGCAGTTCTATTTGCAGTAACCCAGAAATAAATCCTGATGCACCTAAGTCATAAATATTTAATACTTTTAATCTTATCTCTTAAAAGTATTTTTAATTAAAAACTGTGACATTTTTCTTTTTCCTCCTTGTAGAAACCTGTAGAGGGCAGGAGTTACGATAATGCAGTGTAAAAACCTTATCTTTGGCATTTTCAGAGCAGCAACATATATTGCTAATTGCAGTAGAATATTTTTAGAACATCTTAAATCTGTTCTTATTTTGTAATATTCCCTGGAGAAATATAACAGAGGAAGAGGTAAAAAGTAAGTTGTAGTTCTAAATGAAGGGTTCTTTAGCTCTTCCATAGATCTGTTACCATTAGAGGCCAAGACCTTTAATATATGACTGCATATTTTAAAGCAATATGCAGTCATCTGCAGATCTTGTCTAAGAAGCAGTCAAAATGATTTTGTAGATGGTATCAGATTTTAATTTTTAAGGAGGTTTCAAACTGCTGCCATAATTTTTTTCATATTTATACCAGCAGGCAACTCTATAACTGAGACAGATTTTATTAAATTCATTCTATGTTTAACAAAATATAAAGCAACTGAAAATAACAGCAAAAACTCTAGCTCTTTCAATGCCAGATGCTAACAGACTATTTTTCTTCCCAAAAATGATTGTGTCAAAATGAAAAAGAAATGGGACTATGTGAAAACCTCTGTTTATATGTTAAGAATTTTTGTTGCAATATGAAGACACTTCAAACTGTAAAATCATAAGGAATAATAAGAGATCTATTTTTTGCCTCACTCTGTTCCTTTCTCATTGATGGGAAAGCCAATAGTAGATCAAATTAGCTTTGTACAATTTTTTGATAGATAAATCATGTCTTTGGGACTATTCTTCCAGGTAATATCAGCATTTTCAAGGATCCACATGCCTTCTGTTGGCAGCAGATGTTGCACAAAGAACCTTATGAACATATTTTTGGGCTGCTTTGCAATGCAGACTGAGGGGGCTTCAGGCTACAAATCAATGGGTGAAATACTCTTCCTTTTTGTTATTCCTTTTTTTGCTCTAATGCAGCATAACTTCACTAAATGAGGTCTTTGTACTGATCTTGATATAGCTCATATATGAAGGTGATCACTCAAACACAATAAAGATCTATGTATTTGATTGCTTTGGGTTGTTGTTGTTTCTTTTCTCTTTGCTTTCCATGAAAAAGTAATTTTTTTCAAAAAAAATCATCAATATTTTTATGGATATTCTGAATTCTTTTTCCTTCCCCCTACATCTATTTCTCTCTCTCTCTTTTTTCCCTACTTTGATTTTGAATTATTAACTAGAACACAAATGCCTCCTCTACTTCTGAAATGCATTATTAAAATAAAAAAGGCATCTGTTCCAATGATGTTCCTATTCACCAGGCTGTGATTGACTTGAAACAGTTTCCCCAGAGTAAAGCATAGCTTGATTTCTGGATTTAAGCTCTCTTGCTTGTGATAGAAATACTTGCAAAAGAATTGCAGTGCTTAAATCTTACTATTTCTGCAAATGCTTTATGTATAACCTGAGGTTCTTTCCTCATTGTAGGATAGAAATGCGGTACATAATGCTTTTTCAAATACAGGCAACAAGAATTAGGGCAAAATACTGCTGCAGCATAACACAGCAGGAACCACGGAACAGTATCACAGATAGATACAAAAAAAACTTGTTTAATTATCAAGTATTCACTGCAGTCTAATAAATTATTACTGTAAGTTATTGTAGTTTTATAAATATCCAAGTGAATTCCAAAATTCCAGGAATGGGATTAGGACTTCTTATGACAATTGCTGTAAAGATGTGTAATAAATGTTCGTCTCATCTTCAAAATCTCCTGAGGGCAATTCATCCCATGTACTACAAACACTTATCTGTCACAAAACTCCTTTTGTTGCACTCCAGAGGTGCTTGATCTTCTCTGTCAACTTTGCAGAGAAACCCTTTGACTAGGTTGCAAACACTTTTATAATTAAAATCAGGTGAGATGAGTCCCACGTGAAATAAATGCAGATAAATGGGCCGTATTTAAATCAAAATATTATGTGCCTAATTAAGCTTTAAAGTCTATGATGGAGTTTACTATCAAACTGGTGGTGAATAATTCAAGTCATCTACTCTCCCAATGGAGGCAAGAGAAGTGTTATAACTGGAAAGTGTATGACAGATGCCAATTGTGGGCTTTTTAAATAGGGACCAATGTTAAATATGTTTTCTCAGTGTTACGTAAAAGGCCAAAAATACCTCATTAATGCAATAATCTTAGGATGTTGAATGAAGTTTTCAGTCACACTGCATTTTCAAGTTAGAAACAGGTAGTCACAAAGGTTAATCTGGCCTCACATCTTCCTTAGTCTCCCCCTATAGTCAGTGGAATGAAATAGGATCCTCCAGAGACTATTACTGAGATGTTGATTTAGGTGCCTGCTCTAAATTGCGCTCTTCATTAACTGCAGCAGAAGCTTGCAACAGATTAGTCTCACTCAGCTAATGTCAATCTTTTGTATACCTGTTGCAGAAAAGGCAGGACAGAGCCTTCATTTTAGATGGGGAGCTACACAATGTTGTCATTGTTTCCTGTCAAGTGCACAGAAATCCACATTTCGCTGGACACTGATAATTAAGGTGTCTACAGTTCTCCCAGCTCTCCATTCCTTTTTCACGAGAAATATGCATCTTGTTATACCTGCTATACTTGTTCAGCACATGCACCTTCATAGGTAAAATGCCCCAGATCTAGCCCATGTTGATGACTGTACTTTTTGCAGGCTAATGGTAATGTCAATCTCTCCCTGTAGAGTGTCCTGGAAAATCTATATTCTGCCCAAAGATCCATAAGCAGAAAAACATTATTCTCTTGCTTTGGCTTCAGGAGATGCCCAATGATGTAAGAGCAGTGTTTTGACAATGACAATAATGCAGTTGACATGGCAGAAGGAAGGTGTACCATCCAGGGGACCCAGACAAACTCAAGAAATGGGCCCATGAGAACCTCATAACGTTAAACAAAGCCAGGTGCAGAGTGTTGCACCTGAGCCAGGGCAATCTCAGACATGAGTACAGATTGGGAGAAGAATACATTGAGAGGAGCCCTGCAGAGAAGGACTAGGAGGTTCCTGTCCTCCAGGATGAAAAACTGGACATGAGCCAACAGCATGTGCTCACAGCCCAGAAAACCAACTGTGTCCTGGGCTGCATCAAAAAAGGCATGGCCAGCATGTTAAAGGAGGTGATTCCCTTCCTCTACTCTGCTCTCTGCACTCCACCTGAGTGCTGTGTCAGTTCTGGGATCCTCAGCAAAAGAAGAATGTGGACCCGTTGGAGTGTGTCCAGAAGATGATCTGAGGACTGGAGTACCTCTCTTATGAAGACAGGCTGAGAGAGTTGGGGTTGTGCAGCCTGGAAAAGAGAAGGCTCTGGGAAGAACTCATTGTAATCCTCCAGTACTTAAAGGGGGCTTATAAAAAAGAGGTAGTACGACTCTTTAAAGAGGCAGATAGTGCTAGTTCAAGGGGGAGTGGTTTTAAACTAAAAAAACCAAGATTTAGATTAGAAGCTAGGACTACATTCTTTACTGTAAGGATAGTAAGGCAATGGAGCAAGTTGCCCTGAGAAGTTTTAGATGTTCTATTTCTGGAAATGTTCAAGATCATAACGGATGGGGCTTTGAGCAACCTGATCTAGAGGGTGACATCCTTGGCCATGCCAGGGTTTTAGAACTAGATGATCTTTAAGGTCCCTTCCAACCCAAACCATTCTATGATTCTATGAATAAATATGCTCTTGTTTGCAATGTTAGCTTACGCAAGAAGATTCTATTGAAGATGCAGCTTTTAACATTATTTATAGGTAGCTTAGAGTTCAACAGATGATATCTGTGAAGAAATGGTGAATAATTTTTCTTCTGGAAATACTTCTACTACTATAGTAGTTTACTTCTACTATAAGAAAGAAAATCTGTGTCATACATGTGATCTACATGAACCCCAGACTATTTTTTCCCATTTTCATGTAGTTTAGCTGGAAAGAAATTTCTATTGTCTGCCACCTCTGATTTCCCTGTCAGCATTCAAGGTCCAGGGTCTTTGCATGGTATAAAGCTATGAAGTTCAACTAAATGGCCTTTCCTCAGTTTTTTTCAGTTTAGAATTCCAATTTGGAAATATAACATCTAAGCATTCCCATGTTATAAGGTTTTGCAAATTTACAGACTATAGATAGAAATCTTTCTGAAATTGTTTTTCTCAGTGAACTCTAGTCATTCCTTTCCAGGGCTCACTGATAGCTACAACTTCAATGAGGAGGGGGGCTTGATCACCTCTTAGCACTTTTACCCAGTAAATATTCCACTTCAGCCCATACAAAGGCTTTCAGCATTGTTAGGGAAAGAAAAGAATTGATGTGTACCTTTCTATACAAGATGAAGTATGTAAGAGAATGAAGAATTGATGGGAATTTGGCTATGGATCTTGTAGTTTGCCAGCATTCATGTTCAGCTGAGGCAGAAGGAGGAATGATCTTTTCCAGAGAACCTACTGGTCAAAACTCTTGCCACATACCAGCTTGCACCCAAGTGTGAGCTTCAGGCAACATTTCTGAGTAAAATTTCTGAGCAAAATATTGCTCATTAATCCAGCAGGATTGATGCCTTAGAGAAGACCATTAGTGGTAAGCATAAATTATTGCAGGAACACTGTGCTAAAAGTATATTAAGTAGCAAAAATAAAGGGTCAAAACTAAAAAATGGTCTCAAAACTATATTTCCGTATGAAACCTTAACTGAGTTCTAATGTGAATGTTCATTATGAAGCCATCATTACTGACACATTCATCTACTCTTTCACATAAAGACAATAGCTTATCAGGCTGCTTTTCCTACAAATTTGCTTTCTGTATGTAGCATCTTGAAATCATGCACACTGTTTCTCTACCTTGCTGTTTCTCTGCCTTACTGACAAGGTAATTTAACTGCATCAGAAGCTTCCATAAATAACAATTGTAACTAGGTTACCACACTATGGCCCATTTATCCTCTTTAGCAGAGCAATCCAATAAGCCAGAAGAACTCAAAAATTTCCTTACCATTTCTAAACATGCACAGTTATTGATTTTTTTAAATGGGCAGGAACTGGAAGAAGAAAATTAAGGAATTGAGCTA
This sequence comes from Pipra filicauda, assembly GCF_003945595.2. Taxonomy (NCBI): domain Eukaryota; kingdom Metazoa; phylum Chordata; class Aves; order Passeriformes; family Pipridae; genus Pipra; species Pipra filicauda. The sequence continues at coordinate 366,458 of NW_024103896.1, forward strand.
TGAAAACTATTTAGTTTAGAACATTAAAAAACTTGAAGAATCCTAATTTATCTCTGATTCTTTTGGCGCATACTAATGATCCTTTTTTTTTTCCATAGTTTCAGGAGATGATAACAGAAATTAGAGATCAAACTTTGAAGTTTCCCTTTGCCTTTGGTGGATTTTGAACTAGGCCCAGAGCCCACATATAGCTATTCTAATAAAAGTCTATTTTTCGCTTCATTCTTGCTCAAATAACCTTTCCTACACCAGTATTCTTGCATTTTGCAACTGATGATATCAAAAAGTTTAAGTGAGTTTAGGAGAAATTAGATCTTTCCTTCTCCTCTCACTCTCAATAAGACTTCTGAAACAGAGAATAAGAATGAATTAAATGAAATGAGAGACCTGATCCTTTTTTGTGAAAACCAAAATTACTCTAAACTGCTACACCCATATATTTTGTACTGTAAAACTGGAATCCATCATCTGAACTTAGGCAACTAGGTGCACTTGTCTGGATAGCTCCTTCTATAATCATATAATCACTGGAAATACAGAAGTACATTTAGCGTACAGTCTGTCTGTTTGATACAGAGATGTTAGGAGAAGATGAATCATGCCCTCAAAGTAGCTATTTCTTTTCACTGACTTATAAAGAAAACCTAAAGTAGCTACTGAGGATGGAGATACCTACATCTTATCAATTAATTCTTACTCTGAGTGTCATTCTTGATTCTATCCAACAGAACATATGATTTCAGAAGAATAGGATCAATATTTTGAAGGAAATGAAATAAAGTAGTGTACAACATCCCACTCCACCCAAGAATATAATTCTTAGAAGATGTTAAAACCCATATCCAAACTTTCAGATAGCACATATGCTTACATTTTGTCTCAGGTGTTTGCAAACTTAACTAGGTTTATTGCTTCACAGATGAAGATCATAGAACCATAGAATCATGGAATGGTTTGAGTTGGAAGGAACCTTAAAGATCATCTAGTTCCAACTCCCTTGCCATGTGCAGGGACATATTCCACTAGAACAGGTTGCTCAGAGCCCCAACCAACTTAGCTTTGAACACTCCCAGGGATGGGACATCCACCCCTTCTCTTGGCAACCTGTTCACTTTATCTTCTATCTTAAAACGTAATTTTTAGCACCTATTCTAAGTAATTTAAGAATTATATTCTTTCTTTCTTTATGATTACTCTGGGTCAAAAATGTTTCACTTCTTTTTTTTAAATGGCTTTTTCTGTCACTGATTAAAATGTATCACTTGGAAAGTAAGCATCCCGGGATAGCTGTACCACTTCTAACTTACCACTGTAAACGTTCTTCTAATTAATTAAATTAATGAAGTTAGTCACTACTGGAACTGCAACACATGTGTCCAGTTATACCAGGCTATATGTCATTAGGAATGGTCCTAATCATTTGTGGTAGCCACAATTCTGCCTCAGCTTGCCCTGACACGAGATCATTCAAAACTCAGGCTAGTTCTGAGCCATTTTCCATCCTAATCAACATTTCTCATGGATCAGCACAGCCTTTTGATGCCCAGGAACTAGCTGCTTTTTTTAAATGGCCTGAATTGATTCAAAACAAATAGAATCATAGAATCATATAATCATAGAATCATCCAGGTTGGAAAAGATGTCAGAGATCATCAAGTCCAACCCTTGATCCAACACTGCTGTAGTTACTAGACCATGGCACTAAGTGCCACATCCAGTCTCATCTTAAAAACCTCCAGGGATGGAGAATCCACCACTTCCCTGGGCAGCCCTTCCAATGCCTGATTACCCTCCCTGTAAAGAATTTCTTCCTAATATCTAACCTAAACCTCCTCTGGCAGAGTTTAAGAACATGACTTCTTGTCTTACTGATAGCTGCTTGGGAGAAGAGACTAATCCCCACCTGGCTACAACCTCCTTTCAGGGAGTTGTAGAGAGTGATGAGGTCTCCCCTGAGCCTTGTCTTCTCCAGGCTGAACAGCCCCAGCTCCCTCAGTCTCTCCTCATAGGACTTGTGATCGAGTCCCTTCGCCAGCCTCATTGCTCTTCTCTGGACCTGCTCCAGCACCTCAATATCCTTCCTGAGCTGAGGGGTCCAGAACTGGACACAGTGCTCCAGGTGTGGCCTTACCAGTGCTGAGTAATAACTTTGGGAAGACTGTAAAAGTAGTTATTTATGTATTATCCAGTCACTGCTCATGGTACAGATACTACAGGCTCCCAGCTCAATCAGAGTACATCGCAGCCCATGTTAATAAGAGATATGTAATTTAAAGTTCCCACTGTACTGGTCACTCCCTCTGATACAAGTCTCCCTTTCAGAGCCTTGATGACATTTGGAAAGAACCCTGTATTTAAATATGTAAACAACTAAACCAGAAAAACAAACAAACAAAAAAAAACCAAACAGGGACAAATGATACATATGGCATAACTCATGAGCTAGACAAAATGACAAATGGATTTTAGAAGGGTACCCAAAAGCGACTTATAGTATCACAGAATTTCCACATGGGCAGGAAAAGAGACTTTTTCTGCCCGCAAAGAGACAGCCAGGAGTGAGCAAGCTCTTTTCCAAAGCCATTAGTGGGATGGCTGGTGTCCAGTAATAAACCCTGCTGAAAGGTAGGCTTATTAGATTGGAAATAGCCCATGGTAGTGTAACTCTGTCACCTCCAATGTACAGCTACTGCCTATCTCATCAGCTCAGGGAGGGCTGAGGTGTGCACATCTGGAGGAATCCGTCTGCTCAGAAGCACTTTTAGATCAGTTGTATCTCATCTAACCTTAGACCTTAGAGACAGCTGTGCTAGAAGTGTAACTGCTTTAGAGTCCCTCTACAGCCAGTGGGGCAGAGGTATGTTTATGAGAGGGTGGTTCAGTTCCCTACCATCTGAAACATCCCATGAAAGAGCTTTATTCTTTCCATAGGCACAAATGCTGTTCAAGATGATGAGATGTTCAACTGTGTTACAACAGGGTTCTGGGCAAATGAGTTATATCCATGACACTGGCAATCAAAGGATGCAAAACAATCAGCCTACCAAAACCCACAGTCATCCACTAGGGATTAAATAATTTTAAATAACTAAAATTTAAAATTGTTATTTAGATTTTAAGACTTTTGAATTGTGTAAATCAAAAAAGTGGAAAGTCCTGGAAAAAATGGATTTGTAAGTGAAAAATAGAAATATTTTGGAAATATCAAAAATATTTCTTTAAAATTTTTGTCTTGTTGGGCCTTATGATATGATAAAATTCACAACATATTCAGATGTTGTTAAATTTTGTGTCACCAAAATTTTGCAACCAAAATTTTGCAAGAGAAAAACCAGTGTACCCTTCTCTGCATATCCTGGAACTCCAGGAAACTGAGCTAAAATCTCCCCCCCCATTTGTCCCCAAAGCAAACTTTTAGATGTCTTCATATCTCATGAAGTATGCTGAACACTGGATCTGCAAGGGAGAACCTCAGGAATACATAAGATCAGAAGTCACGATAGCCCTGGAAGATAGAAACTGAGATCAAAAGCAGGTAGCTAGCTAACATACGTCCTCGGAATCACTGACACAATTTACCTAAGGTTTAATAGTTGACCACTGCAAATATTAAAATCAACGGGTTGCTTTTCAAAAACAATTAAAAACTTATTCAAACCCAATATAAAACATTGGATCCAAAATAGGTCAGAAATAAACTTTGAATTATGTTGGGGTTGCTAGGTGTTCGTATGTTCCTTTTTGACCTCAGAGTCTGATGACTTCCTATAGTCTGACCAGGCGTTTCTAACTTAAAGCAAAGTCCAGAATTACTTAATGTTTAGCCAAAAGCATCTGGCCACCTTGTGATTGCCACATGCATAGCTGCCATTCAAATGAACATGCATGGGCATACATTGTAAGATAACCCATTTTCTTTTCTCCTGAATGCTGTCTGCTAAGGGCTTGCCTCGCAAATTTCTGCCCTTCTTCCCAACTCTAATCTGTCTCTTTCTATTTCACGCACAAAACTTGTGCATGACTTTTTGCTCAAACTCCATGCTTGTGCATTCATTTTCAGTAAGAAAAGATGCCTGTTTTCCATGTTAGATCATGATCTAAAATCATACTGATACCTGCAGTGCTGTTCTCACCAAGGTAAAATAACGGTGTGTCATTTTTATGTTATAGTGAGCAGAATAGCAATGAGCATGGGTTGAAATATATTGTCGAAGAAATTCCATATGCTTCAAGATCCCCTGAGATTCTCAGAGCAGATGTGAGCAGAAGTGGGAAGGACGCTGAATTTCTCCCCAGCAGAATTTTCCCCTAAAACAAGTAACCAAGAGTTTTCAAGCTTTCTAGTCTTTTGAGCTGCTTTAGTTCTTGTTGTCACATAGAAACTCTAGGTAATGTCAAAGGACTAAAGATGACTAGAAAATGAAATTTTTTTCCCTGAAAAATTATTTATTACTTGGGTCACATAGGGAGTTTTCAAGAAACAAAATGAGCTTCTGAAAATCCAAACATATCTTTCCTGAAAGGAAATAATCACAACATTTCTACTTTCTGAGAATTAGGAGGTAATTTTCAAGTGTATCCTGTCTGTCTGAATCTGCTAATTCTCCATCTGAAGCTCCAGTGAGCAGATGTCTGAGGAACCAAGAGAGCCAAACTGATGAGAAATATTAGGCCATATCACCTCCCAGCTGATCATCTAATGGAATCCAGCCCCAAACTTCCCAGCAGGTGAGAAAGTATGAAGACAAGGTCTCTGCTTACACCATTGTTTTACCACAGAAACATCTTTTTTTCTCATTTGAAGTAATTTTTTAAGTATGTTAGTTTCAAATGCACTTCCTGAGGAAGTAGGGATCATTTAAAAATGAGGCTGTTGTGGGCTGACAAGAAACCTGCTAATGCAGGTTTATACAGCTGCACATGTTAGTGCTGATAAAACTAAGCAGCCTTTCAAATGCTCATTGGATAAGCTTGGAGTGAATATGCAGGAGAATGGTGCTTTTCACACAAAACTTTATTTTTGTCCAGAGGTTCTAAATCTATGCTACCACAAGACAAGAAAAGACTGACAGCAGCCTGCACAAACAATGGATTTGATGCTTGTCTGTGCTAATTCTTTGTTTTATGCACATGAATTATCCAGCCATTGGGTGACAGGGACTTAACAAAGTCCTGAACACTGAGCAGGGACCATATGTGTTTATATCTGTGTCAGTGACTTTCTGTGACTGGAGTGTCTGATGCAGTGAGACAAGACAGTTACTTTCCATCTCCCTTTTTTGGTGGTTTTCTATGTGAATGAATACATGGATCTACACACATACATTTAAGTACATTCCCGTACGTATCTTTGTGTATATGTAAATATTCATTGTATAAAAGCTTGTGAAAGGTCAAGATAATCAAATATCTCTCTCCACATGTTACAGCCACAGTGTGAAATCACTTAAAGAAATACCCAAAACTAAGGGAAACAGCATGAAGTAGTTCCTTCTTTCTCCTTCGTTTCACAGCTGGCATTCTCAATGCCTGTGACCCAGCTTCTGCAGCTCTCTGTGTGAGCAGGGGGAGCTGAAAAGAAACACAAGAGTAATACAGCATTTCAGCAGCCCATCTGGGTTAGAGAATACAGGAAATATGCTGTACCCACAAGACTTTGTTGTTCATGATGCTAGAGTGACCTGTAGACCCACACTTTCAGGCCTACGTGCCTGTATTAGCAAGGCTGTTGCAGAATAGTTCGTAGATTATGGTTAGAAACTGCAAATTACTGCATTCCCTGCTTGCAAGTTAAAAAGAAGATTCATCCTTGCTCTTAACCTGCCTATGGCTTCCATGCAAATCCCTTTTCTTTAGGGCTTTGTGAATGAGAGTAGTGTTGGACACTGTAAGCCTCTACTCTGAACTCTTTCTGCACGCACCATGTGAGATCAGGCAACCCCAAAAATATTAAGTCTATTATGAAGCTTACGTATCAGTTTTTCATAAGCCGCTGAACTGGATAAAGTAACTGACTGTTCTGTGAAAGGCTTCTGTGGAAGTTTCACTCTCCCAGTGATGATATGATTACTTTTTTTTCAGATATCAAGCAATTTTCCAATTTACTGTTTGAGCTTTAAGCACAGTTTTTCCAGCGTACCAACATACACAGGACAAGAGAGATTTCTCTATTTGGTGCCCTTGAGAAAATCTACACTTTTGTAATTTTTTATCTATTTTTTTTGTCCACTAAAACTGGACTGTTGGTACTGTAAATGCTGAAAAACAGTTTTTCACCTCTGCTACCTGTTAAAATGCTGAGTACACCATTCACTGAGGTGCTTCATTTAACATAACTATGCTAATTTTCTTCTATTATACTCCTCTTCATGTTGAAATGCAAAAAGCTAAATTCATTAAGGCTTGTAAGGGGCTTTCATTGTGCTGGCTGGCACAAATTATAGAAATGTACTAAATTTATCTCCTTTAAAATGTAAAAAGGTGGAGTTTGGATGAAGGATGCCCTTCAGAAAAAATATTCACTGTTTTTTAGCACATGGACATGTTATATAATTCCATTCCTGCTCACAAAAAATAACAAGAAAACTACTGGCACTTTCTTACTCCAATAGTTTTCCCCTTTGCCTCAGTCTCCCTGGGGCCAATACAACTTTATTTGTTTTAAAGGTAAACTGTGGCATTCAGTTTTCAGGCGGACCCTAAGCAAATATTTCTGTTGAATTATTATATGATGAATAAACAGGGCTTTTGTGTTAATAAAAGCTTGCACTTATGGATTGCAGCTCCATCTACAGTCTCCAGCCCAGGGTGGAGCTGGCAGGGCATCTGTTGGGGGAGTATCACTGTATGTTTGCCAAGGTTTGAGATTCTGAAAAGGCAGGTATGGAGATGTTTACTGCCTCCCCCTCCTGGTGCTAAAGTGTACCTGAAAGATGTTTGTACTGATTTCCTCTTGAGCACTGCAATTCAGTTATGGCAAGCTGAAATAACTACTGCTTTATATCACTATTCCAAGCTGAACACAAAGCAGCTCAGGAGCAGCTCCATAGACTTATTATCTGACACACAGACAAGATGGCTTCAGACATTTCAATTTAATGAATTAATATCCTTATACTATTCTCCTTAGCATCCACTGCTGGCCACTGCCTGAGACAAGATACAGCTGGAAAATTTTTTTAACCCCATATGGAAGCTCTTAACACTATGATCTCAGAAAAAGTTGCACTGAAATCCTTCAGCAGTTTTGCATGAAAATGGAACAGTAGAATCTGCTGCCAATTTTGCCTATTTACAATTGTTTAACTTTTAGATGCCCTAACAACAATACTATTGTGTTAGATTTTTATTGTGGGAAACTGTATTTAATGTCATGCCAAAGATGAGGGCTAAAACAAGACAATTGAAGCCTAATTCAAATAATGAAATTGTGTTCTAAAAATAAAAATAAACCCATAAAAAGGGAAAGTATTGAATTTCTCTGATTATTTTCTTCCAGACAACAGCAGAGAAAAGCAATTTCAAACCCTATGTGGATTGCTCAGGCTCATGTGACATTTTAACCTGATGCCAGTAGAATTTTCTTTCTCTGGAAGCATGTCAGACCTTTCCTGAGTAATCCCCATTGGCAAAGCTGAAGTCGAATCACTGATTTCAAAGAAGCAAACTAAGATTAATGTTACTTTTTTTCAAACAAGTACTAGCTCATTCAAAATAACTTGTAAAATACAGTACAGTAATAGTCCATAACTTTTGAGTTGTAGAAGTGTCAATACAGAGGCTTTGACTATTAATACAGACAGTAAAATCTTTGCCTCACTCTTGTAAAGGGCACTTCACTATTAGCTTCTTTGAGACCAAGCTTACCTATCAATTTAATATCACTTACGTAGAAGATTCTCCAAGGGAGGTTTGCAACTAAAGTTAAAGCTGCAAACTCTTTCGAAAGCAAATATGTCAGGGGATCCTTGTTTAAGTGACTTGCTGCTGAACATAGTTATTTGTTTGAGGGGAAGGGTAAAGACAAGGGAATTAAGCCTCCTGTTTCACAAAGGGATTGCTTCCAAACTGAATGCCCATAAAAATGGAAGCAAGCTAGATATACTTGCCTGTTCAGTGACCACATTAACATCAAGTCTTTTAAAATGGCCAGATTTTTAAAGATCAGGATAGCATTCATTCAGAACTTATACTAGAACTGAGAAGTTAACATTTTGGTAACATAATATCAGGATTTCCAATATAGATAAATCTGAAAAACTATGGTATACCCTGTATCAGACTGCCTGCTATGCCCAAATCCTGCATGTATCAGAGGGGCTGAGAATCTGATAGATCCCAAAAGTGCTGGATTTGCCATGCACATATGGATCATCTATATGTATATATGTGTATGTAAAAGTATCCCTTTTTCCTGACATTGAACTCTTCAAACCATGGAATAGACTCAAAGTTTTCATCTACTGACCTCAGGTTTTCTTTACTTTTAGAGGAAAAAAGAATCACAGAATCATTTAGGTTGAAAAGTACTTTTAAGCTCATCAAGTCAACTATTACCCTCACACTGCCAAGTCCACCACTTAACCATGTCTTTAAGTGCCACATCCACACATCTTTTAAATACCTCTAAGGATGGTGACTTAATTGCTTCCCTGTGTATCCTTTTCCAGTGCTTGACAATCCTTTCAGTGAAGAAACGCGAATAATAGTAGCATCATTTATCTTTGTTGCACTACCGATTTCCAAATAGTGGCATGGCTCTGTTTGAACCCTAACAGGATCACAGAGAAAGGTCAGGGATTGCTTCCAACAGCCATTGCAGAAGAGTAGGAGAGATCCTGTTTGCCTCTACTGCAGGATCAGGATAGATGATGTTTGAAGCTACGGTTAACTAAAACTATAAATCTGGTCAAAAGATAAATCTCAGAGGGAGATACAAAGCAGGGTAGATTAGTCACAGGAGATCAGGACATTTTGTTTAAAGTTGCTTTATTGAAGCACTAAATAAAGACTGTTATCTGATGGTCTTACAAGTAGTACATGTGAAACCAATCAGTTTCCTCACACTCTCACAAACATTTATAGCTAATAAACCATGGCTTTGGTGAACAAGACTGCAGCGCTCATCACGTGAGAAGATTTTTTCTGGAAAACATCGATGATATAGAGAGATTTTGTTTCTCATTCAGATAAATACCACTGCCATTATTTCTGGCCAAATCTTTTTCATTGGAGCTTGTTCCTCACACCTAAGAATTTTCCACCAAAAAAAAACCAAACAAACAACTCTTGTATTACAGGGTAGTTTTATTTTCACTTATTGAAATATGTCCAAAATTTCTAAGAGAATAAATGTTTAGTTTACTGGGAGGAAACTAAACTATATTTTCACTGCACGTCAAGTTACGTCAACGTTTCTTCAAGTGAGGACCTCACCTTTACCAGAGTAAAATGCTCTTTACCAAAGTTAGACCCTGAGCTCTCTGCACAGCTCAGTTGAGTTGCAAACCAGGAAAGAGGCAGACGTATGAAGCTAATCACTTCTCCACTAGTTCCCTACGCTGAAAATTGCTTTGATTAATTGAAACCCCCTCATGTTCACATGGAAATGCCAGTGCACATGCTGTGAGTGAGATGGTCAGCATTGTAGCAGCAATAGTAAAGGTAGAGCAGGAAATGTTTCTGATGTAGGACAGACATTTGGTCAGGGGGTCTGACATCTCCTAGGCTCTCTCCCTGCATCACCTTCAGACTCTGGAGCTCAGCAACAAAATGCTTTGCAGATCGTTTAGGATCACTGAACCATGCTCACTTTGGCTCTGATCTCTGGAGGAATTTTCCAGTATTTTTGTTTGTTCTCATTTCTGAAGGGGTGGAGAACAAAATTAATCCCCTCATTCATACAACAGGTGTATAAATTCCCAAGGTTGTAGTGAAACAAGTGTGAAGATGTCATTACAAGAAAGGGCAGATAGACCAGGCAGAGGGGCACTAAGGTGATGTTGAACCAGTATTTCTCTCTGCACTGTCAGCTCCCTCAGACAACATGAAATTATCTTTTCCAGAGTAGATTGAATCAGTTGTCCTCTCTCTTTGGGCTGTCCTGAACATTTCTATTTGCATTCCCTCTGGATACACAATTCAAAGTAGGTCATCACAAGTTTGCAAGGTAGAGGCTTGGAAGATTGTCACATATCTGTGCTAAATTCAGTAAGAAGAAAACTGACAAGATACCTGTTAGAAATATTATCTGTAAGCCAAGAAAGAAATTTCCGTGTACTTCTGGGTGAAGACTTAGGGCAGCATATCAGACTGACAGAGGAAATCTTACAGTTTTGGAGAACTGTGCTTCTAATTTGATTATGGGGAATTATAGTTTGACTTTGCTTTGTCTATTTATCCTCACAGAGGCCTTTTTTCCCTTGTCACAGTGAGGTCTTTCTCCTACTTACATTAGAGATTTTACAGGAGCCTTCATAATTGTTTCTTATAAAATACATTGATTTCTATCATCTTGTTTAATGATGTGTTACATTGTTTATAAGATAATGCAATGAACCCACTTTGAACTCATTCTATTATCCCATAAGTAATGCAATAAACTGCTTAACAGGGCAATTAAACCAAGTGATTTTAGGTTAATGTTATTAGACAGTGTTCAAGAACATTCAACTTTTGTTTTGAGAAATGGCTTACACTTTTAAATATTAGAAAATGTACTTTGCTAATGTTTTTGTTTGTATTCCCTAAGGTACTAATCATATTATTCATTGCTGAAGACCAAAAATATTATAGCACTTTCCAAACGGAGGAAAGAGTTAGTGTGGCCTTTAGTAACTTGCAGCAAAGCAATGGATTTAATAACCTTGGAGAACTCCCCAAGGTATTATACAGCACCATTCAAAGCTTAGGGAAAAAAAAGATATTTCATTATACGTACAGTAGAAAACCAAATACATGAAAGAAACAGAAAGGTTAAATATATTATGCATTGAAAAAAAAAATCAGTCTACCCAACCCACGTATCATATCTGGTTTTAATTTTTGAAATTGATCTTAATGATTATTTTTAGACAGCACCACTTTTTTCCATATACCTTTTTTTGGTCCATCCAAAATTGTAATTCAAATAGTCTCCACCATACAGAATTTCATTAGGAACAGTTCCAGTGAAATTAAATCTCTATTGTGCATCTTGAGTCTTCTCTAATGATTACTGCTCCACTGAGTATGTAATTTAAAGTCTCTTGTTAATAGATGAGGTGCTGAACACCAACAGCTAGTTCTTCCAAACTTCACAGTTGAAGAGCTATCTAGCTTACAGCTGTAGAAATCTCCTTCCAATTGTACTTCCATGGAACAATACTGACATCTAACAGCTGCTGAAATAATCCTAATTGAATATTATTCTACCATTTCAAAAATGGTCAATTAGCTGATATTTCTCTTTCTTAAGGTTCTCAGAAGAAGCTATGTATTCCAAAATTAAGAGGAACTGTAGACATCTTATCTAGATTCAGATTTTTAAAATATGGCTAAAAAGACCCTTATAAGCAAAGAGGTAAAAAACCCCAAAAAAACCAAAAAAACCCCAACCCAATCCAGTGGTTAAATCCATTATGCCATTACACTTTTATTAAAAAACAAAGAAAAAAATCAACCAATCAACCAACCAAAACAAAGAAACCCACCCCACACAAAACTCCTCAAGAAGACCAAGTAGCTCTTTTGAACTTAAATAAATAAACAAATAAAATTATGATAAAATAATAAATATTGGAATTACCTTCTCTTCTCTAGAATGAACAGTCCCAGCTCTCTCTACCTTTCCTCATAGAAGGAAAGAGAGTTACTCCAGTCCCTCAATCATCTTGATGCCCTTACACTGGACTCTTTCCAGTATGTCCAAGTCTCTTTTGACTGGGAAACACCACAGATGCGCTGGCCTCAACAGTGCTTAGTGGAGAGGAGGGATCACCTCCACTGATCTAGTGGTAATACTTTGCCTAGTGTAGCCCAGGATTCTATTTGCCTTCTTTGTAGTAAGGACTCAGTGCTGGCTCGTGTTCAACTTGGTGTCCACCAGGATATTTTTCCAAGTTGCTTTTCAGATAGGTGACCTCTAGTATACGTTGATGAGTGGGCTTGGTCCTCCGCAAGTGTAAGATTTTGCATGTCTCCTTGTTGGACTTCCTGAGGTTCCTGTAAGCCCATTTCTCCAGTCTCCTGTGGTCTACCTGGATGGTCACTCCTCCTAGGTTTTTGTCATCAGCAAACTTGCTGAGGATAGACTGCCTCTACATGAACATCTCGTCTATGAGGATCTTACGAGACATAGTATCAAGCCCTTACTAAAGTCCAGGTAGATAATGCCCACTACCCTCCCCTCATCTGCCAGGCCAGTCATTTTATCAAACAGGTTTATCAAGTTGGTCAAGCATGACTTCCCCTTGGTGAAGGAATGCTGACCATTCCTGATGATTTTCTTGTCCTTCTTGTGCATGGAAATGGTTTTCCAGCCTTCACCTTGTCAGTGACTGAGGTGATGCTGACCATCCTATAGTTCCCTGGGTCTTCCTTTTTGAAGGTAACAGTGATACTTATTTTCCTCTAGACTTCAGGCACTTCTCCCCATCATCACAATTCATCAAAGATTACCAAGAGTGGCTTTGCAATGACATCTGCCAGCTCCCTCAGTGCTCTTGGTACATCCTATCAGGGTCCATGAATTTATGCATATTCAAGTTGCTAAGTATTCTGTGACCTGGTTCTTTTCCACTAAGCAATTTCCTTGCTCCAGTCTGGGACTGGTCTTTAGAACCTGGGATTCCTGAAGCGTGGTCTTGCTGGTAAAAACCAAGACAAGAAAGGTATTCAATCATATCCTGTCTAACCAGGTCCCCTCTCTAGTTAAGCAATGGGCCCACATTTTCCCTAGTCTTCTTTTTGTCAGCTATGTACTTATAGAAACTCTTCTTGTCTTTGACATTCCAAGCTAGACATAGTTCTGGATAGGCTTTAGCTTTCCTAAGTTATTCATAGCATGACTGGATAAGCTTTTTCTATCCATCCAGGCTACCTGTCCTTGCTTCCAATCCCTGTACGCTTCCATCCTCTTTGTGCTTTCACAACTTCATGTTGAGATCTTTTGAAATTCCATCCCACAATCTTTCACAAAGGTGACCTGATTTTTCAACAGTGCTGAACACCCACCACCTTCTACTGATACACTTGGGAAATTAGGGTGATTCAGCACTTATGAGGAAAATTCATATGTGCTAAACCATTGTTTAATCTCTATAGAGGAAATTAGGAATTCAAATTTTTCTTCTCTGTTTTTTTTACATAAACTGAATTTCATTAAGTCCAAAAGACCACTTTTCTAATCCATATCACCTAAACACTACCTAAACAACTGTAGCTGCTTGAACTATTTGTCACAGTCTACATATTTTGTGATTTCTATTTCTGTTTCAGTGTGTAAATTGTTTGTGAAAAATGCTTCACCTCCAAGCATCTAATCACTTCATAAGACTTTGTTAATGGTTCACATAAGTATGTTTCAACCTACCACATGGATATTTCATGAACAGCAAGAATAGTTCACATTTATACACACTTTTATCATGTTCAAAGCCCTGAACAGACATTAATTAAGCAGGACAGAATTTTAAGAACTATCTACAGAAATTAAATCCTGGGCTTCCCTTGAAATCAACCAGAGTAAGCAGTTAAACTCCTTTTGGGAATGTAGAAATCTCATTTGTAATCATAACAAGGCCTCAGTGATGGTAACTAGCACTCATCCTTTTAGATACAAACTGCTTGAAATACGCAGTTACATAAATGCCCTAAGATCACAGATTCAGTAAGGGGCATTGTTAGCTTGAAAGTCTTCTCTTTAGCTGCAAGTATGAGAGCTAGGTTACATGTGCTGATTGAACATATTATCTCACGTCCATCAGAAGATGCGGTAAAAGCTATTTGCCAAGGCCAAGATGAACCTTACTTGGATGCTGTGATCTGCTTCTCACCCCAGAAGAAGATAAAGGGGAAGCAGTGCTTCATGGCCATGTGAATTGTCTAGTCCTTAATCCAGAAAAATACTTCTACAAACAGCAAGTAAAATAAAAAAAAAAAAAAAAAAAAGAGGTTAGACAGTTTAAAAATTCCACTGAAAGCAAAGCATTTCAGGTTTACTTAATAGCAAAATTAATAAATTTTCATTTATTTTTGTTTAGTATTGTAGCTGAAGATTCTGAAAAACATTTTTTGACTCAGTTGTACATAATATTTCCTTACCTCAATTTTTCATTTTACCAAACCTGAAGAAATGTTATTTCACTCTGCTTTATTTGACGTTAAACTAAGTTAAATCTGAAGGACTGACTTTATTCTTAAAGATTGCTTAAAAGTTACAGCTTCTTTGTAACATAGGGAATACATTCTAGTGAGTCAAATCTGTTACTTTTCCTCCATCTTATTTTCTTTTTTGAAATGTCTGTCTCTAGCATAATTAACTAGCTAGTTCTAAAATGCAATTTATATCAGTCAAATAGGTCTGAATTACACTGTACTTAGAAAGGAAGAGTGAAATGGGAAATGTAAATTTGAGTTCATATTAGTTTTTTAAAAGTGAGCACTAATCCTTCAGGGACTCAGGATTTGACAAAAAAATTGTATGAATGATGTATGCTCAGAAAAAGCAATGCTGATAAGGAGACAAATCCTGATAGGTTTTGAGGGTGTGAACAGAGTGAGCATGATTTTTATTTATTCTCTCACTCCACACAAGGATGGAGGGAAAATTGGAGAGGGTAACTCTAGACCACCTTTTTACTCCCTACGTTTCAGGCCTACATGCAAGAGATTCACATGAAAGCAGCATCTGTCAAGTTATCATTTCCATAATACATTTTCTGATTCTTCAATGTGTCTTACTGAATCTCTGATCTTTGGACACCTACTTAATTGTGCATTCTATGCACCAAGGTAATAAAGGGACCCCCACATGGCCATGGACTCAGACCCTCCTGCGGAAATCTCAGTCTCTGGACATCTCTCATGAGATACACATGAGAAAGATATTATTCATCCAGAGCTTGGTACCCAGGGATTGCTACTCTGTTTTAAGGCTCTTGTAAGAGTCACAAAAATGAACTTTGTGCAGTTAAAGGTAAGGTTCAACCACATATGTCATTATAAACAGATGTTAATGAGTGCCGGTTATGTTAGATCAGTATTTCCAGAAACTACTACAGCAAATCAACAAGACACTAAAAGAGCACCCGCTGGGATTCCGGACAAAATTTTCATCCCTGCATATTCAAGGACTGGAAGAAAAGTCAAGACTTTCAGAAACAAGCTAACTGCAAGATAAAAACAGCTTACTTTGTCTAGTACAGAAAAATAGAAACCTTAAAGAGTTTTGATTGCTTTCCCAGTATAAATAAATTATGAAAGAAACAGATAATTTTTTATGCTAAATGAAAGTTGTCCTCAGGACTGGAACCAAATTTTGCCAAAAATTGTGAAAATGTCTAGCATGAAGAATTTATGAAGAACTTTGCAGAAGAAGACATGAAAGCAAAAGCTCATTCTGCAGAAAAGAAATATTTGACATGGTAGCCTGTAATACCAGGAAATGAGACAAGTTGACCCAGAAGATCTGTTCTCATCACTGTTATGTAAAAAAATAAATTTAAGAGAATCATAAGGTAGCTTTCTTTATTTTTATTTTTGTTAGGAAGGTAACTGAGTGTATCATCTAGAGTTTTTCCTCCTAGCCCTACAAAGCATACTGTATCTATGTGCTTTGAAAGTCAAAGGCTCTTTGCTATCACATAAAATATGAGCATCTCACAAATTGTTAGTGCTGGGATTTGCATATATTATTACCATACTTCCTAATTATTTCTGGTTCTATTTGCATAATGAAAAAGGGAATCGTTTCTTCTCAATAACAAGAAATATAAAAAAGTGCCTGTCACTCCTCCACAGGAAAGGAAATTTAACTGTTTTGAACTAAAGCTTAAAGGTTGAAATTTCAGTAATAGATAAATAAAAAATAAGATGAAAAATGAAACAAGATGCTCTTCAGGGACATCCAGGATTTATACTAAAATAAATTTATCATTACCAATACTTCTACCTCTAGTTTACTGACAGATAAGTGAAAAAGAGTACAGAGATGTATATCTTCTCAGGTGAAATGTCTAAATGACTAAATAAACATTTTGGTAATCTCTCAGGAAAGTGGATGCTTCAGTTTTGTTTGCTTTTGTTTTACTATTAATGGGACATGTCTAAGCCAAAAAGGTTAAGATTTGTAGATTGTAGTGACACTTTATCCTAGTCTCACTTAGAGAGAAGAAAGCTTTTATTGATCGCATATCTGTCTTTTCTAAAGGCCATCAACCAGAATGTCAGACACGCTCACATGTTTTAATGCCAGGTAATTAATTTCTTGGTGTTTGGTAGAGATTGATACAGTGAGGCAGAAATCAGAATACGAAATAACAATTATATAAACTTCCAGATTATTTGATCTTTTTTCTCACTTTGTACATAACCTAAAAATCTAGTATGGATAGATTCATGCTTGCAGTACTGTGGTGGGAGCCAGAGACAGTGAGTTCAGCTCCCATCCCAGGCTGAGGATTTTTACACGACGCTAAGCAAATCACTCTGGTAATAGTTAAGATTCACAGCACACTGTCATGCTATGTATAGATGAGCCAGCTCCGAACAAGCCTGTGTGTCTGGACCATTCAAAGGCAGTAGACTCAGTGGGAATAGAACAGCCATGACAGTACATTTCAACCAACTAATCTGAGGGAAGCTGTGTAGCCCAAGTCGACTAATATCACTATGCACCTTCCAAATTTTGCAGCTAAGGACAAAGCGTGAGAAACTGTTGAGAGGGAGACCCTTATGGTTTTATTGTTTGCCATCTGCAGCCTCCTTCACAGGATGGTGAATGTCCATAACTTGTGCGATGATCAAGTGACATGATGTAAGAAGTTAATTTAAATTGACAGAAGTGCTGGATCACAGGACTCCAAAACAAACACAAGTCTCTAAATCTAAGCTACTACCCATTATCTTCTGTCTTTCATTATCACCTGGTCTACAAATTGCTTCTCCTTCAAAACTAAAAACTTTGATGAATTAGCTGACTGTCCATAGGGCTACAGACAATGAAAGGTTTTTTCTCCTCATTACACTGTGAGACAGACCAGCTGAGAAAGCAGGACAAAAGAGAACTTTTTATTAAATCTGCACTACCAAAAAATTTGGAGAACTCTTAATTTACAAAACTGCAAACAAAAAGTTGAAAGGGGACATCAGGGATGTTAATAACTATACCTCTGCTACAGAAAAGAACGTGTCAGAATGAACCCCAGAGAGGCTGAACAAATGATAAAATTAGTTCTGGTAATAGCAGCAAGAGGATTTCCATTAATCATATTATTGGACAGTGGATAAAGAGTTGAAAGAGTTTGTCAGCTTGGTGTTTGTCATCAGGGAAAGCATACAATGAGGAGCAGGTATACTTTTATGCTCCTGTTTTAGAGGACTTGCATGCAAATCTGAAATGATATTTCCTGTCTGCATAGACAACATATCTCAGCCTTTTCTGAACGTCACTCTTCCTTCTTGTTAGACTGAATTCTGGTCACAGAGAATGTTGTCCACAGTTATTTACATATATTTTCATCTTTTCCTGTCCTGTGTCTTTGAAAACGCTCACTCATACAAAAAAAAAGACTGTAAAATAAAAGAATTTTAAATAAATTTTTCCTTCATAGTCCTAAAAGCTACATAAACAGTAACAAATAAGACAGGACTAGCGCATGACTCAAACACTGACCCAGGATCATTCATAAGGCTTAAGAGTCAAGGTGCTTCCAGGTTTTTTTTGGGGGGTTTGACTCAAGATACCTAACAGTACTTCAGATAATATATAGGAGTGGTCAGGACATAGCCAAGGGACTATTGACAACTGGCAGCTTGGATGGGACCACTGTGATTTGGAGAGAAAGTTATTTATCTACATGGAAACAAATCAGACCAAGGCCTACCCTTCATTGGAGGGTAGGAACACGACCTTCTCTGTGGAGCCATCGAGTCTAATGTACTGCTGTCACAGCCCCATGGTCCCAAATGGATAAAAGAGATTAGGTTATTCTGGGTCTATAGGACCTACAAAAATTAAAGGTTCTCATTTACCCAATTTTTTTCTTTAGTCTAGAATGGGTTTACAGATTTCCCATTAACTTAGTCTTATAGAATGACCAGAGAGTGAAGACCTTAACATCCATGCCCTGATTACATATTCAGATGTGATCCAAGAGAGTAACACTCATGAAAGGCATGTTCAGTAAGAAATAAGAATGACATTTTATGGAGGTGCCTATATCTCTTAATCGGCAACAGAAGCAGCTCGGAGTCAAGTTTAAGCTAAATGTACCAATGTTTATACATTAAAACTGAGCTTAGATGCATCTCATACTACTTTCATGTGCATACTTAGGCTTACTCTTCACCAGGAATTAGTCATCAATCCACGAAAAACTGTGGAAAAAATCTGGATTCATCAGTATTTTCAAACAGGCAAGAAAATGCACAGAAAAAGAAAGAGGAAAAAAAAGGGTAAAGTGATTAAATTATGAGTTGCTTCTCAGTGGAAACCAAAGGGACAGACAAAGAAATCACTCTACCACTTAAAAAATAATTAGAATTTCCATGCAATGTGCTTTTCCTGAAACAAATGTTGCTGGTTTAGAGCAAGGTCTACTGATAAATAGAAATACCAGTAATTAGTAATAATAAAAAAAATGTGTATGTATAATAACATTACCATTCTTATCTATTGAGATATTCATGTATACAAAAGAGAAAATTCAAAGGAAGAAAAATGCTAAAATAGTGAGTTTACTGAAAAAAGTAATGTGAAAGAACACAAATATTTTCTAATTCATTGCTATACCAGTAGAACAAGTACACCTATTACATATAATTAAACACCATTTTATAATCTTAAAGAGCTATAAAAACTTTATAGATTGTTAAAGGAAATTCCTTTGAGACAAGCTGAGTACAGTTAAAAATAATTTTTAAAAAACACCTATTTTTTACTATTAAATGCATTACTCTAATGAGGGAACACATTTGTTTAAAATGTCTCTTGCATGTATGAATCAATAGAAGAGTCTCAGAGTGCAATACTCACCTAGTATAAATTGCTATGCACAATACTCACAGTTTATATCAGCCAAGGAATCATCCCATGCTTTGGTTTTAATTAACAAAGAAAATGTTGAATTTTTATTTAAAACATAACTGTTCTCTTTGGAATTCTTTTGTCCAGACAAGCCAGATCGGAGCATCATAAAAGCTTTTTCTCATGAAAAGCCCAATGCCTATCCCATGAGTGCTTTATACAAGGGGTTAGGGAGTCATGTACCCACCTGAGGTCCTTTGGTAGGATATATAGAGGGACATTAGAAGAGGAGCCTTCCAAGAGTTCAGCTTCTAGTGTGAGTAGGCAGCTGAATGGGTTTTCCAGGATTGAAATTTGGAGCATACACAACCGAATCGTCCTTGGAAGCCTTATTTCTGGCACTTAAATTGTGGTTTGAATCTGACCTTTTGTTTAACAGGTATGACATCGTTCATCTCTGCACTTGGTTCTAACTGTCAGGAGGAGTTAACTGCAATCCATATGGTAAAGTTCACTTCTACAGAATCTAATCTAATTATAACTCTGAAATTCTTTTCATCCCACTATCAGAGAAGAGAGGTCTTAAAGACACAATGAAAGAGAAACATACGTTCAGCAAATCCCTTTTCCCTTGACGCTCAGGAATGGACGGCAGCTGCTTATATGTATAGATTTGAGGATTTCCTGAAGTTTCTCTAACACCAAGTTTCATCTAGTGTGGATATTATAATAAAATGGGGTCTTTGGGAGTGACAGGTTTGTTATCCATTAATTTTCATTCCAGACTTGTGTGAACAAAATCTTTGAGCTACTGCTGCTCCAAAAGTCTCAGATGACAGTAAAATACCAAGACTGTTCTTCAACATAGGGTTTGATGTAGCCTTATGGTAGCATCTATTAATATGCACTTCTCCAGCACCTTTTCTTCAGTATCTTCAAAGTGCCAGCGGGCTTTGACCAGGCCTGTGAGATCAGTGAGGGATTTACATAGGAGACCCTGTGCAAGATGTAAGCATATGCTGGGAAAAGCACTGAACATGAAAGAACAGTGCAACATCACACAATAGTTTACAACAAGGTTTGAAAAGAATATGTTATCCAGTCGAATCCTGTGCAACTCTACTGGGAGAATGCCTCAACTCAGCCTTTGAGCCTTCCCATGAAAGATGAGGGATTTGTACTCCATGAGATAAATTAGTATAATGCTCTTGAATTTCAGTTATTTCAGTGAAACAGTAGCAGCAGACCAGCTGTCTTCCTCAGATGTAAATGAAGGCTGAATTTTTCTCACAATTGAATGATACAGGTGCGATCAGGGGAAGTGAATGACCTGTAAACGCTTTATTGCTGTTATTGATTCCTGAGCCAGAAAGATCATATTTTAGCTTTTAGCTTTTACAGTGAATCTACAGTGGCAGTGGTTAGAAAAATGATCCTTTTCCTTGTCTTCTGACCATATCTGACATAACATCAATAAGACAAAGTAGGCAGGGCACCCTGCAGTGCTGTTCTATTCTCTGCAGACTCACTTTTCAGCATACACATTTTAGAAATGCTTTGTTTTTTCGTTCATACGGATCAGCCATGGCACCTCAAACTACAAACAGTGCCTTTTATTTTCTCAATAAATCCAGGAAACCAGAATCATTGTCATGAAAACCTGTATAGATTTTTGTTTTAATTGCATTACATTTAGCCACTTATCTTAAAATTCAAAAAGGAAGTCATAATACAGTTACCTGAATAATTGTCCGATCTCTTGGGACATTGGGCCAAAGGAGCTGGTTCCAACAGTTAACACTTGAACTGAAGAACTAGAAAAAATTCCAGACTTCCAGAAGACAGGGAGGAACACTCAAACCCAGAAATTTAGTGGGACCTACCTTTTATTCTGTGTAATGTCACATGTAAGGTGCTTTCCACTTGCAAACTTATTCCATTTTGTGATTTCATCCAGCATTTGTGACTTCTTAACAGTGATCTGGTCTGCAAACCTTTGTGAAAGATATAAAGTTATTCCAGAAAATTCATGACCATGATAACCCCAAGAGAGGACACATCAACAAGCATACTGGCCTCTGACATCTTATTGATTAAATGCAATGCTTTGAATTCTATCCACCTTTTTCTCTACATTCATCAGAGGACTTACCAGGACCTATTCTCTATTAGACTTAAGAGCAGTGCAACACTGATCTTGGAGGGCCTGCACTGAGTCACATAATCAAAATTTTGGCTCACTGTCTGTGGCAACTTTTATTACCTGAAGAGAAGTGAAATTTTCTTTCCACTTGTGAACACACTACTCGGGAAGTAATGATCTTCATTTCATAGCATGGAAAGAGCAGTGTTTTGGCCTATATTATTATCAGCAGCATTAACCACCACGGAACAATCAAAAGTACCATAAATTAAAAGTAAAAAGTAGTCATCTATGTGGTATCATTTCATTCCTTTGAATCAACAGACAGGGAAAAATACTAGTGTAAATTATTTAAAACAAACTCAACCTCTTGATAGTTAAATATTATTTTTTTATTTTAGTATAAAAACACCAAAGGATTATGACCTGTAATAATGGACAAAATAGTCAAAGTTTTTCAGATGTGTATTTTATTCATATGGAATTTTCTGAAGAAAATAACCTGAGATTATTGTGAATAACTTGGTAAGTGTGCTAAAACAGATTAAAATCTCTAAAGCCAAAAAAAAAGCCAGCTACACTCAAAGGCCTTAAGCAATAGTACACTTCTGTAGTTCTTAATCCAAAAGTGGTCACCCAACATTAGGAAAAACACACGTGAAATTATAAAACTCGCCATGGGGCAAAATAAATAACAATAGAAAGAACATAAATAGATGAGTCCCAAAGGTTGAAATTTCGTAGTTGGATAAGAAGAAAGTAGGGGGTTTACTGTGAAAATTATGAAGGACATGGTGCATAGGGAAAATTACGGTTAAATTAAATTGAAAGTGAGTTTAGAATGAAAAAAAAAGATATATACATCTGTATGCAATCCGTTTCCAGCAATTTGTGTTTTATCATTGAAGGAGGTTTTTGATTTAAATACTGTGGCAGAAATTCTAGAGTTGGATAACTTTATGGCCACTAATAACATTTGTCATTATGTATGTTGCCATTATGATAGGGATAATCAACTCTCATGCTATAAAGTTATCACCAATGGGACCAGAGAATTTTTTTTCCTAGCTGTTAGGTGTCCATTGTGATTTTTCTTATTAATTTTTGCTAGCCAATTTATTGAAATATCCTCCAATCTGCATAGGTCAATTCTTGTTGCTTCAGAGAGACCTTATATAGGCTGTGCAGGGGTGATGCTTGGTTAGGTTATTCTTATGCCGCTAGACTGAAAACCTTCCTTTTGGAGGTGAGGGAGTTTCTTTTACTGTAAAAACGAATACATCACTGTCACTAAAACTAATTTAAGAGAATAGCTAATATGTTGTTTGCATGCATTCATAGATTAAATGAGTCTCAGGGTCTGTATGTAGCTGGAGAAGCTATACATAGACATTATTGATCAGTTTATGTTCCTCTAGGAGAATCATCTTAATCGGGCAGGAGAAATTTGTCTTGAATCAATATCTTACTGGCAATAAGAGTTTGATGGTGGAAAGATAATTTGAACTGACAAAAGCTTAAGGGATTATTTTGGCAGCATGCTTGATAGCAGTACCTCAGAAACTGTGAAGAAGTAAAAACTTGGAAGTAAAGGAAGAGTGTCGTTAAGTGTTTTACCACCCTTTCTGAATCTCTCCTACTTTATAATACGTGAAGTTTCATATCAAGTCCTTTCTGAATCAGTGTAATCTGTCGTTAGGAAAATTCTGGACTCAGCATTACTTGAGAATTAAGATAATGTGAAACTTGTAAAATTTTTGAAATTTTCTATAAGTTTTTTTGACTTGTAGCTGAAAGTCTATATATTTTTGAAGATTTTTAATTTGAGATGGAAATAACTGGTTTCCAAAAAATCAAATTTTTGAAGTGCTTAGATCTAAATTATAAATCAAGGTGAATTTACAGGAACAAAATGTTACTTTACCCTTTTTAAAATGTGTTTATGGTGACAGAAACTAATTTAAATTATTTGTAAAAGAAACAAAAAAGCCTAACTATAGATATTCAGGTTTGCATTCCACAAAAAGTAAACTGTTTCTCTCTGTACTCCATTCCACTGAATATTCTATAGCTGCAGGAATAAGAATTCAGGTCAGCAACAAGAACACAGGTCTTGCTTCTGACATTCCTGTTATGCATCTGTTGAAGGATTAAATTCCACTCCAGGTTCAAATAATAAGAGAGCAGAACCTGGAAAGTATATATCTCATCCCTCCTTACAGATAGATTCATTAGCCTGGAGGCCACCATTTGATAGGACATATTTGGTAGGACATATGTGATTATTTCATCCTGAGATGAATATTCAAATAATTATTTACTCATTTAATGTGGCTTCCAGATTAGAGTGAGATGCTCTGTTTTGCAGGGGAGAATTTGATTTGTTTGCCTACATGCAGTTTAGCCAGTCTTCAGCTATCATATGGGCCTCCCTGTAGGTCCCGTGCCACCCGATTAACCCCATGTGTGTGTCAAGCCCATGGCTTCCCAAATCACACCAGATACTCAACACAAAATGTTTCAGAGAGAGAGAGTAAGAACTAGTTTGCAGTCCTGGCTTCAGCCAGGGTAATGGGTCAATGTCATATACATCTTTTTATCTACTAAAATGGTTATTAGTTCTATGACAGATACTACATCCACAAGCAGCCCTGCAAGAGGCACTCCTTGTGAGCTCTTCGATGTGGGCAGAAGAAGGACATAAAGGCTTTGAACGAAGATTTACTTATGGAAAAGAATAAAAGCTAACACAAATCCAAGGTTAACCGAAACATATAATTAAACTTCACATTTGTTTTAATGAAATACAATATTGACTTTGCTCTTTAAAGTAGATTAGGTTGTTGACATTACAGCAGTACAATAAACAAACCACTAAGCTTTTTACTAGCAGAACAGAAACTTAAAGCTGGTTATGACAAGCCAAATAAAATTAGTTTATTCAGGACTGTATAAATCATCAATAAGAATTCTTAATCACTCGCCTCCAAAAAGCTAGATTATTTGATCTGCAACAAAACTGGGTCTGTGTCAGCAAGTTGGATGCAAATCAAACAACATTCAGACATCTCAAAAATTCTAAAACTATGTGTCTGGAATAGAAATGAAGACCAGAAATTCAGTGAGGCCTTCTTAGGGTAGTAGAAAAATAAAACTCTTTTTTACACTGAGATGTGACTGTTGAAACAGGAGTCTCTCATCAGCATGGTGTATCACAGGTAAAATATCATTCCCTGGCTTTCTAGCCTTATTTCCAATGTATGTTTTTACAAAAATTTTCTTTGTTTTTGTATGTTTGCATACATTTTATACACACTAAAAGCTATACAAAGCTAAGCCGTTCATTTTTATGCTTAATCATTAAAAAGCCCCATGGTTCCTGAAAAATCTTACTATCGTTTAAGGCTTGCAAGGCACAATAGCACACTTTGATTAATGTATTTTATACTCAAATTCTTATTGTAATGCTTATGATCAATTAAGATGTTCACTCTGGCATGGAGTAAATTTGTGAACTCTTAATAGCTTAGTATCTGTTTACCTAAATCAGTCTACTCTTCAATAAAATGCTTTTTACAGATCTTTTCATACCATAGAAATACAGATTAAAAGCAAAATAAAAATAACTATAAAATAACTATAAAATAAGTAATAAGAAGTTTATAACTCCAAAAACTATAATGTAGAATGTAGAATGTAGAATCCAGAAGTAGCAAGAACTTCTTCACATATACTTGATCATCTGTTGAAAGTTGTCCATAATTCATGAGAAAAGCTGAGAAATTAATCTGTTTGGAAAATTGTCAGCCCTATGTTTTTTACCATGCAAGGATTTACTTTGAAAGTACCAAGCTTAAAGATTTGCTTAAAGATTTCTTTATTTCAGAATGCATTTCAACATTTGCTCATGGCTTACTGATTAAAAAAATATGCTCTAGAAAGAGGGAAAATCTTGAAGACTGTACTGCCATAGTCTCCCTTTTACTGCCACTCCTGTGATTCTAAATAGGATAGAAATGAAGGACAAATAGAGAGAATCAAAGCTTCATAGACTTCTATTTCTTATCTACCCCTTTCCATGTTGCTATGGCAGAGTTGAAAATATAGCAGAAGTTTGGCCAGATGATCTCTTGACTCTAATATGCAGAAGGTATTTACCAAATCTTGGATAAAGAACAAAAATAAGGCATGGTGGTAACATGGATTAAACATTGCTAAAAGAAGATTGCATCAGGTTAGCCTGCTAGATTCTTTTGCTTTTCTAAACAACACCAAAAAAAAGACCATCTCTGGAGATTTGGACTTTGATGAATCCTTTGATTCAGTACAATAGGAATATTAGCTGGAGAAGGTAGAAATCATAAAGAAATTAGAGAACAGGTGAAAGTGTAAATAACAATTAGTTCTGTAAAAGGCAATTAGTTATCCATGAAAGTGGAATTGTTCATCTGAAAGAAGAGTAGCAGTAGAGTTCATCACAGTTTAGACAGGAACCCTCCTTGAAATGATCATTATCAAGCAAAATACAAAATACAATAGAATGGATCTAATAATAGCTCAGAGTTGGAAGACATTTTTTTTCAGAGAAAAAACATAATATCTAACAGAAAGAAATCCTGGATGCTTCAAAGAGCTGGACTAATCAGAACTTTTTCTGTGAGCTGAAGGGTTATTACATAAGGCAAACGATGCAACAGGAACAGTGAATTGCTGGTGTGACAGTACCACACAAACAGAGAGAGGGCATCCAAGGGTGCATCACTTGGAGAAGTGCCTCCAGAAAAAGTACATTTTTACCCTTTTAAAAGCACTTGCTGAGACCTCATCCAGAATCTGAGAAAATGCAATTACTTTTGACCATATGGGATTAGGGCTAATAAATTAATTGAAAGTAGAGAGACCTCCTTCTCATGGCAGAAGATTAAGGAACCTCATTTTTTTCACAGTGAAGGGAGAGAATCATCACTTCATGAGAAAGCAGGAATAAATAGGTCATGACTACACTTATGCCTGAAAACAGAATGATGCTAAGCATCGTGTTCTGGGAGAGT
The DNA here is from genome assembly GCF_003945595.2 of Pipra filicauda. Lineage (NCBI taxonomy): Eukaryota > Metazoa > Chordata > Aves > Passeriformes > Pipridae > Pipra > Pipra filicauda. Next base: position 392,877 of record NW_024103896.1, read on the forward strand.
CTTTTGGCAGAGCAATGGGGACATCAGTAAAGCAAAGAGGGCTCCAGCCCAGAGATCATATTCTGTGTCTGCCCATCATGTCATGGAGGTGGTGCTGATGATTCAGGAGAGCTCTTTGTGTGTTCCTAACTCTAAAAAAAAAGTTAAGGAAAGACTTGTAAAGCTACAATGTCAGCCATCAAGGAAGTCCAGTGGCAGGAGGTAAATTGGAAGGGGTTAACATATTCACACAGTAAAATAAACAAAAAGGCAAGCAAAAAAGAGACTGGGGTTTTCTTAGTTTACTCTTGGGAATAAGGCAGAAGAATTGAACGCACACAGTGGACCACGGAACCCAGACTTGCTTATTGTATTCCTGTATTTCATCCTCTGTTCTGAGTACAATTCCAAGATTAAATATAAACTTTTCTGGGACCAACCAATGCTTTTGTGACCTTTAAGACTGTAAGATCTTTCTCTGAAGAGATGTCAATTCAATCTAACTCACTATGCAGTCTCATCTTTTAGATTCTGGCTTGAAAGAACTTAGGTTAGAGTTTAGGTACAGATTCAAAAGACAGAAAAATCAGTAGAAATTTTCCCATTAAAACTAAAATAGAATGAAACAAGTTAGCTCAATGACTTTGGTGAAGTTAATTACCCAAAGAAATAAATGAAGAGAAGCTGGATTGTTCAGTTCTTGAACTAAACAGTAGTCCCATCCCTTGGAAAATATTTTTAATGGTTTAGTAGATCCTTCATACAAAAGGTTAGAGAATATATTTAAAGGGGAAAAAAGCCCAGGATATCCTACTGTGAGTGAAATATGATTCTGTCATTCAGTATTGCTGTTTTCCTAAGATGTTGTTGGGTCTGATGTGTAGACTGGCATCAAAATGCAAGTAAAAGTATATTGGGGTTTCAAATATGTGTTCTATACTATTTTGGGCTGATTTCTTTTGGCATCCAGCTGTGTTTGCATTTGGGAGCAATGTTTGAAATCAAGGGTCATCTCTGCAGGCAACCGTGCTGGGAAAAATTAACTGGCACAGTAAACGGAAAGGGTTTGAGTGAAATACTATTCACAGCTGAACTGTGGGAATACTTTAGACTGGTTACAACAGTGGGGAAGAGTGTCATAATATAAAAATATTTCTTAACAGAATATATGACAAAGGTACTGTTTTCCTTAGGATATTAATGAGTAATAATCTCATATGCTACCCTTGCTCTCCCCTTTCAACAAAATCCAGATACATTAGGGTGCTGGATGAGGAGAATTACTCCAAAAATATTAATTTCTTCCCCTTAAGTCTCCAGAGCTCTAAAGACTTATTAGCTTGACTTTTCTTGTTGTTTCTAGAATGTATTGAATGCTAGGAATTTAGGTGATTACTAGAACCATAAAAGACTAGATTCTGTCTAGAGTTCAAATATGAATAATAAAAGATTTGGAAACTAATGCAATTATATTCAAACCACTAAGGCATAGGTTGAAAGTGTGTGCCTAGGCCCACATCAGCCTTCTGGTTTCTGTACAAAGTATCCAATGTGTAGTATCTCAGCAAACTCAAATTAAGCCAAAAAAATAACCAGTGGGAACTTCTGCCATATCTTGTCTGTGACTTCTGAGAAGTAGTCCTTCTGGCTGCTCTTCCCTACTTTCTTCCTTTTTTTCTTTCCCTGCAGTAGAGTGTAACTGCCAAGCATGGACTCCATACATTCCCTGTGCCCATCAGGACCTCTGAACCCAGCATGACACTTGGTGGTAATTCACTCCAGCTGTAGGTCAGCAGTGAACAACCACTCTAGGGGCAAGAGGAAAACAGAGACTACTTACTTTTGTGATCAGCCACCTTCTGGAACTGGTCTTCATGGGATGAAACCTCCTGTCCACTAGTGCCTACAGGCATACCCTACTCCTAAACACACAGCTGAATTAGCAAGCTGCTGTGAATTGTCTGTTTGCAGGTGTCTTGTGTGAAGAAGGGGGTTACAGTGGGTTTGATTTCTGTGTATTGCAATGAATATGAAAGCACATTTCTTATGTCGTTCTAATATAAGGGAGTTCCACTTTGAACTTTCCTTGTTGGGAGTAAGGTAGTGACAAGCCAGAGGTCATTTGTCTTAACACACTTGGTGTGGCAATGATACAGCAGGTCACACCCAAAAACTGTATACTTTCAGTGCTCACTTCCTGAAGAGACTGTAATTGAAATTTTTAAAAGATGCTCAAAATCATATTAAAATGAAGCAAATGAGAATCTGATACATGTAAGGGTATCTTTGTCATTGAAGAAGATCTATTGAGGTACTGAGATTTGCATTTCTAGTTCTCTTTATTGTTGGATATTAGTAACTACAATTAGAATTATTTATACATATAAATTTCCATCCCTTCTTTGTTTTCTGTGCAAGCCATATATAGTGAGGGTGGGATGCATTTGAGAGAGACATCCTGGCACCCTTTTAACCTCAAAGTGAGTAATAGGCTCGTCAGGGTGCAATGTCTCTGCTCCTCTTAAACACGTAGATCAGGATATGGTCAATTGCTCTACAGAATTGTCTTTTCCTCCATTGATTAAAATTACTTTAGATGATAAGTGAAGATGTAGAGCCTTACACTCTAAATATCTACATTCATCGTTCAGATGAGTCTCATTTCATTTGGCTGTGAAGTTTGTCTGCTATATCATATGTTCGCATAATACCAGTACATAAAAAATGGGTGATCTCATCTGTCTGCTCAGCCACTTAAAGTTGTTTATTGAAGCACAGAAATTTTATTTGAGAACTGGACTCCTTGAGAATTAGAACAGCTCTCTGACTTCTGCAGTAGCCAGGTCCAGTTGCTTCTAGGAAACAAGCAAAACAATCAAGAAACTGACAATTACAAGAGATGAACAAAGAATATTCTAATCACAATTTGACTTGATTTCACCTTGAAATTGAGGCTTCTCCCATGTTCAGGACTTTTTTAATTAGTTCTAAAAAATCTTACAATATATGTGAATATTCTCTCTTGACCTATAAATGTTCATTTCTTCTTGTACTCCCAGCAACAGGAAGCTTATGCAATAGCCTGTTACTACCACTCCCTGGATATTTGACATGAAAATGAACATGTCTAGCCCCTGTCTGCTATACTGACCACATGGTAGCATAAATAAGTTCATGGAAACAATGCAAATAACAATTTTCACTGTATCAGTTTTTGGCTGATGAGGCTTAATTCAGCAAGATGTTAAGCACGTTGATTCCATCATAGAAAAGCATGCATACAAGTTTTAAATCAGTGATTTCCAGCCTCTGTCATTTGTAATGTTTTCAGAAATACTACCTCTGTAACAAATCCTAAGCAACACTTATGGACTCACATTTCTTTGCTGTTCTATGAAGCCTCTTTAGAAGTCACAGGTTTCCAAAGGTCTCAGGTACCACAGGTTGAAAATCATTGTCTTAATTGAGGCAATCCTGTTTACCTAGCCATATGGTTATGTGTTTAAGTAGGGTAGCTCTGCTAATGCAAAGCATTCAGAGCATTTAGAATATGTGTGTGCAGTGCCAGATACAATAAAGCTCCACTGTATTTAGTGTGTATAGGAATTTCTGCAAATCTACATAATGTCTTCTGTATAATTGAAAAGTACAAAGCAAATCTCTAGTCTCTGGTTCATGAATTTAATCTTTTTCTTCATGTCAGCATTTGAAAAGCAGTCTAAACCACCAGTTCAACACCACTAGAGGAGAAATAGAATTGAGATTTAAATGTATTTGTCTTTTTCCTTTTTTTTTTGATCTGAGGTGCATTATGCCTATTGTCTGAATAGTTTTTCCATTCATTAATGTGTCAACTGAATTTCATTTGTTGATTGCTAAAGAAGAATCTGGAGGTTTAAATTTTATTTTATTCATTTTATTTAACCCTGCTTCCTAAATGTTTATTTCACATCCCTGCAGTGCATAAACAAAATCACATGTCCTCAAACAATCTAGACTTTTATGGCTATAAAATACTGGGAAACTCCAAAGTTTGGAGGCTCCAAAGTTTCTATTCTTCCTATTCTCAGCCAGCTGAGTGTCTTTGTATGGAAGGAAGGATACAACAGAAATATATTTGAAAAGTTATTCATTTTGTTCAAGACATAAACAATACATGGAGGATTTTGAAAGTGCTCAGTGTTGGCCTAAAACATTTTCAGTTCTACAGAATTGAATGGTAAAGCTCCTGCTGACTTCAACAATGCATGGTTTTAAAAACACCACCGTTGGTTTTCTTTGTAATAAGACAGAGTTACAGCTAATCCATAGTACATACAGTCTCCTAAGTTCATGGCTTTTTTAGGATAATTTTTGCAATACAAAAGCCAAAAGTCAAAAGTATGGCTACATCCCAAAGAAACAGAATTTTGCTTTCTATATTTAGAGGTGATCATACTGTTAGTTTTAACTGCTTCATGATATGACTGTACAGCTCAGGTTTGGGCCTCCTTGTTTTCCAAAAGTCTATGCATTGTTGTAATTATGTGTCTCTAGCAGGCAGTCTTATTAAATGATTTTGCTCTATTTTTATCCCTCTGCTTCTGCTTCTGCCAAGGTGCTTCACACAGTTTCTCATGTATAGCACTTGGTTACACAGAATCACAGAATTACAGAATATGCCGAGTTGGAAGGGACCCACAAGGATCATCAAGTCCAACTCTTGGCCCTGCAATGGACCATCCCCAAGAGTCATACCACGTACCTAAGAGTATTAAGCTACTTAGCTAAACTTCCAGGATAAAGAAACACAATTTCATAGTTTTTGTCCCCAGAGACATTACACATAATGTACCAGAGTACATAATTTTCCATTTAGAGCATTGATGCCAGAATATTTATAGATAGCAGTCTAAAAGGTGAAAACCTGTTATTTCAATTATTACCGTATTTACATCTATGAATTTTTAGCTTTAGCTGCTAATGTTTGCCTATGCACATGATATCTGGGTAATGAAAATTAAATTCAGTTTATTGCCCCTGATGTAATCCACATCAGCTATACATAGGTCCCCTAATAGCTCAGGCTTCTAGATTTATATTAATTTCAAGAGAAAAGGAATCAATTCTTTACATTGTGTCACTATGTTTGAAAAATAGAACCATTAATAGAAAAAAAGAGAAATTAAATTTCCCTCCACTCTGGACTGGTAAACTTATATCCTCTCCTGACAGAGAAGCATAGCACACTGAGTGTCAGGGGGCTAGAAATTTCTGATAAACACAGCTAACTTGCAGTTAAGTACAAAGATTAGCTTAAACACAAGAAGAATCATGGCTTTGGACTGCCTTTACCTATATGGAGTACTATGCAGGGGATAATTCTCTCTAAAAGTTAATTGTAGGTGTTTCAAATCATCTTCCTAGAGAAATCCAGCCTTTTGACTACGAGGAGACCAAGCATCATGAGGCTAATGTTTATATTTTGAAAGCATTTTTAGCTTTGTTTTTTGTAGGAAATCATCCATTACTGTCTGGATTCATAGCCATAAGCCTGCTATAGCCAGTTGCTATAGTCAGCCAAAGCATCTGCCACCTTCAGAGCAGCTTTAACTAGAGGTGATAGCACTCATCTGCCCTGTGCAAAATCAGTTGATGTAGTTAAACCAACCAGGGCAATGAGTAGCAGTGTACAGAAGAACTTCCTTCTCTAGAAGAGTTTTTAACTGTGTAAGGAAGTAGGCACATTTCCCACTGGGGAACTTCAGCCATTTGCTGTGACATTCTCTGCAGATGTAGAAGCTTTCCAAGTCCTTGGAAGCAGGAAAGAGGTCTGATCAACTCACATGCATCCTTTAAATCACAAAGATGTTTGTAAGGGCCTTTGCCAAGTGGGAGGCCCAGCAGAGGACACATACAAGATGCTGCACTTGGAGGTAAGACATGTGGGCAGACACTTCTCTTGATACTGTCTAGGTTTCAGCACTTTCAAACTAGTTTTTAAAGGATTTAGGTGCTTATCAGGGTCATCAAGCATCAAGTCCTTTTTAGATCTTTGCCTTTCAGAGAAGAGTCTCAGTGTATTTTCATTAAGGAGAAAAATTTAATGACATATCAGTAGACTAGCACTAATAGCGCTAATCTGAGACAAAGTTCCAGGGAACACAAAACAGAATGCAGTTTTCACATGTAGTAAATAGTTAGGAAATCTCCGTGGGGTTACCTCACCTAATAAACTATTTCAAAACTTCACAAGTGCCTTTTTCTCACTAAAGCCACACTTTGCAGGAATGAACAAGGCATACCCTCTCCTTCCCACTTCCACAGAGAGAACAGTGTGTAGAGGTTTGTAAGAAGTAGAATAATTTAGGTCCATATTTTTAAATTATATTTATTCTATAACTACCCTATAAAAATATCCAGTTTACTTCCATCATGCTCCTGCCTGCACAGCTGGGTGCCTCAAAAATTTTTAAATGTGGCACTTTCGGAACTTTTGTCTTTAGAAAAATCTGAAATACATGGACAAATTCTATTATCAATTTAAAACTGATCCTGGCCAATGTTTGTTTTCAGCTTATACCTCTAATATAGTAATTCCCTCACGTTTTGTGATATTTTCTCTCTTACAACCTTTAAATTCACTTAAGGATCTCCCTTCCATCAATTTCGCTTCAATTAAGGGTAATTTGAGGGAAAATGTGCACTACAGAAAACGAGAACCAAAAAAAGGGATATTTGTTTCTTCTAAATGTGGCAGGCTCTCATCGCTTCTGCTTGCTTGTCTCTGTGAAGATCCAACAATAACAGTGCTTCAAGAAAACAGGATGTGTCTTGAGTGATGTGACTTTGGTCTCATCAACTCAGATGTCTTTGCAATTCCAGCTACAAAAACAGTGAAGGGCTGAAAAATATTTCCTTCATCATGTTTGAAATGGGGCTGCTGACTTGCAACACATGGTCAGTCCTTTGCTATGTTTTTGGATGGCCTAGGATGTGAATTCACCATTAATTCATCCCAGTGGAATAATCAGGGAGACAAAATAATCTGTGTCATTTGGCTAAAAGTTTTGATCACTTTTGAAATACCCATAGTTTGAGACTGCCGTAAAGTTACCCTCAGGAAGCACACTGATGTGCCTCAGGTTGCCAAAGCCCTACAGTAGGCAATAACAAGTATTTAGGGCCTGTTGTAATGTCAGCTTTTTGAGCAGCTCTGAAAAAATATTAGTGTGATGTCATTGCATTAGGTTTCCTGCAGAGATTTCTTGCACAATTCTCCCATGTTCTCAGTGTATTCCTCCAATTGGCAACCTGTTTCAGTTCAAGAACTTTTTCAAATCTTTTTTAACCACTTTTTTGAAATTTTGCAAATATTCTGAGAAGTTAACACTAGAATGTGCAATGAACTGTATATTTAGGCTCAATAACTGTCTTATAGGAAATTTAATCAGGCTACCTTTACAATGATTTATTTATCTCATTGGCTTTCCATAAAAACCTTAGGGGAGGAGTTGGATTTTCAGATATTATGGCTCAATTTCTTCCCCCTGCAAACACAAAAGGCAGGAAGGGATCAGGACCGATTTCAGATGGGACAGGCCATAATAAGCACTGTTTTAAACTCCAGCTCTTGACCAGTACTCAGTTTCCAACCTTGCCTATGGTCAGCACCTAAGCAGAAGTTGCTGTTTACCTGGTCACTTCAAAGAGATTTTGGTATGTTGGCATCCCTCTGTGTAGTTTTGGTTATCCCATGTCAGGACAGAATAAATACACTACAACTTAAAAAGAATAAATAAAAGAGTAATGATTCAATTGTAAAGTCTTTCATTACAATAGAGTTGTGAAAGCAAATAGGGAATAGTTGTTTGTTTCCCTATGTACAGGAAGAGGATCACCCAAAGAAGTGGTGAGACAACATGTTTAAACAAAATGTGATTTTTTTTTTCTTCATAAAGTGCAATTAAAATGTCAAAGTCACTGCCATGGGATATTGTGAAAGACAAAAGAAAATAGCTTAAAAAATGAACTCACAATTTCTCCTAATAGAGTTTCATGCCTGAGCTTTTTAAAAAACAAATGATGAGTCCTTATCAAGACTGGTAGAACTTACTGAGGCAGGATCATCCTCTACCCACCATTTTTTTGCATTTTTTTCTATTGTATCCACAGGGAGACAATCTTAATAGATCTGTTATCAGAAAAAAGGTACAAGCTAGATGAACCTTTGTTTTGACCGAGTATGACTCCTTTTTTTATGCTTATGACACATGAAGCTTTTGTTACTTCTGCTTACAAAAGCCTTTCTTAAACTCCCATGGCTGCTCAGACTCAGATCGAGAAAAACAACAGATTTTCTTTCAAACTGCTTTGAATACACTTGTGAGGTAGAAATACAAGTCCTTTCTCAGAAACAAGCATAACTGTTAGTGACATGTAGATCAATGCCTGCATTATTTAAAATGTGCGTTTCCTCACTGCAAGTGTCAGCCTTGAATTTGGCCTCATAAATTCTTCTCTTCTAAAATTCCTATGTACGCTTCTCTTTGAAGTTTTTCAGGCTAACAAAAATCTCTGCAAATTTGTTTTTATTTTCTCCCAGACTGCCATGAATTGATGAAAATATGAGAAGATATTTTACAATAAAAAACTGATGCTTAAGCAGGGTTGGTTTTTTAGACACCTTGTTTTCCACTTTTTTCAGAAACACAGACTGCTATATTGCTCACCTGTTACACATGCTGACAAATGGGCTGCAGCAGCCTGGTTCTGTCCTTCGAGCTGAAGAGGAACATGTTGGTAATTGAAAGTTCTTCATTTAACCTCAGCCAAGACAGTGTCAGATAAGCCAAAAAACATTCAGACTCCTGCACTTACTGACAGTATGTTGTGTCCATGCAAGTCAGGGCAAAACCTCTCAATTTCTGTTACTTTTTAAGTATTTGAGCTTGTAATGTTTTTATAATTATACAGCCTGGGAGTTGGTTTCGTCTCCCAGTATTTGTGATCCTAATTAAGCCTCACATTTATTATTAATGCTGCAACCTATTTTGTATGGGGGAACAACCCCTGGAGACACTGTTCTGTTGTGCTGTGACACCCGAGGCCTTGTGTCTCTCTAATTACTGAGGTCTGCCTCTGCTCCATTAGGATACCGTCCTGTTTAATTCTCTCTTGCTTTTACAGTCTGGGAATGGTTTATTTTCCTAGTATTTGAAGTTCAAATTAAGTCTCATGTTTATTAGTAAACGCATCATTTCATAACAGAAATACAAGGCTTCTGAGAAAGATCAGAGGGTGTTGTGCCACTTAGGGATTCCTTCAGCATGGAGGGGGTCAGGTCAGCAGCAACAGCACCAGCAGAATTAACTTTATAGGGAACAAACAGACAAACAAAACCCTTCACATCTTCAAATTATATCTGAAGGCCACCACAAAAGCCTGAAGCTTAGAGAAGTGTTTTCAGTTATCTTGATAAAGTTGCAAAGAACTAGGAAGGTCTTGCTAGGAAGAACTTAGGCTATCCATAAACCAAATAATCATGGCTTTGTGGTCTGCACACCAAAAAAGAGGACAGGGGCAGTAGGTGAATTGCAATGACTGTGAAACTAAGGAGAGAAAGCTTTTTATCCTGTTCTGCTCTGTTCGGGAAAGTATCAACCCCTATTGCCACTGTGACTACCAACACAAACTTGTGCAAAGCTCTCAGGACATGTCATTGCAAGGTGATACAAACTAGGACAGCTGCTCTGACAGCCAGGCCTTTATACGTATCCTGCACTCAGGCCTCTGTCCATTATAAGTATTAACCAAGACTAATGCAATAGACTTAAAAGAAACAGTGCTGTGAAGTGGTAAACATGAACTTTTATTGGCAGCCCAACCTCTATTGCTGGTTCTACCATGCGCTTATTTTATATCATATATAGAATTATATGAATGATTTCTTTTCCAAAATTTGCTTGCTGCTTTTCTCTCTAATGCCTTTTCCCTGATGTTTTATCACGTTCTAATGAATTCGCTGTGCTGCTGACTCTGTATCTGTCTCTGATATACAGCTGACTGTATCTGCTTGCAGCTCAAACACATCAGCTTAAATGTAATAATGAGATGTGATGGCAGAAATAGCACATTTTCTGTGAGGAGTCTTCTCCCTGAAGATATCAAGGTTTTGGGTTTTTTTTTAACACACAAGAATATCATCCTCAGCCCTGTGAACTCCTGCTTGCTTTGTAGATCTGGATTCACATATCTGTAATGAAACTGGAACAAAATTGGGAAAAAATTCTTCAGCCACCTGAATAAATCCAGCAGCCCTAAAAAGTTGCAGCCATCTGCAATCTGGATTGGTAGAGAAGCAGACAAACTCGTGATGGCACTGAAACTGAATCACTTCAATTTTCAATGAAGGTAACGGAAAGATAATGGTCTTGAATACAGAGAACAAAGGCGGGATAGCCAGTGATTCTATGGAAATAATAAATAGCTGTGTAGAAGCAACACTTAGAAAACGCAATAGTAGCACATGTTGAAGGACCAGATAACCCTCATCTGGCTCAGTGTTACAAGTCTAGCAGCATGGAGTTTTAACTAGACTTCTGAAGTTTGAGTAACAATTTTATGACGGGGACAAAGCAGGTAGGTATACCTCATACAGTATGTCAATGAATGCTGAACTGCTGAGCTAAGGGCTGCAAGCCTCTTATAGGAAGGCTGCAAGGCAAACAAAAAGCAGTTAAATGAAGGAAAGTGATAAATGAGGAAAATGGAGCAGTTTAGCAAACATAGTCTGTGCCAGACATGATAGCTCTCCTTGATAAGCTAACTGATCTTATAAACAGAAGATCTAATCTACCTGGAGTTCAGTAAATCATTTAATATAGTCCCACATGGGACATTATTAGTTAAGCTATATAAAATGGGAATTAGTACAAGAACTAGAATATAGATAAAATAAAGGAGGCAACCGAATCAGTTGTTTCAAAAGGGAATTACCAGTACGCAGAAAGGCTACCTGTGGACTCCCACAGACATTACTTTTGGAAGCAGTTGCACAGGTGAAATTCTCTGATGCAACAAGCCTAATCAGTACAGGGTCTGTCTGCATCATCTTTTATAGCAAAAGGACAGCTTGCCCTGTCCTCAGTCCAGGTTGATAAGTCACATCTGATCCAAAGCTCTTACATAATCAAATATCTGGAGATTTGATATACTACATGAGGGAATGAGAGCCTCTTACCCATGAGAAGAACCACGAGACATTTGCAAAGGATCTAGCTAACATCGTTGGGTTAGACAGTGGTTACATCAAGTTCACAAATGTTTACTCAGTTATACCGCAGAAGAATAACCAAGACGCAGGACATAAAGAGAAGGAAGACCTGTAGATTAGCAAAAATGAGACAAGGCATGAGGAACCTGAGGTCTAGAAAAATAACATTTTGCCAGAAGTTGATTGTTATCAGTAGGAAATATGAAATAGGAAAACTTAGGTGTATTATCTAATTCCTGAGATTACAATACAGATTCTAATTACAAAAGTAATACAGCAAGGGAAACGGTCTCCTAATTTCAAACACAGCTATGTTACCGTGGAATGCTCTAAATAAGGCAACTTTTTATACTATCACAGAATCACAGAATGGGTAAGGTTGGATGGGACCACAGTAGGCCATCTGGTCCAACTTCCCTGCAAAAGGAGTGTTGTCCTAGAGCACAATGCATAGGATTGCATCCAGATGGTTCTTGAATATCTCCAGTGAGGCACACTCCACAGCCTCTCTGAGCAATCTGTCACAGTGCTCAGTCACCCATGTGGTAAAGAAGTTTTTCCTCATATTCAGGTGGAACTTCCTGTGCATCAGTTTCTGCTCATTGCCCCTTGTACTACTGCTTGGAACCACCAAAAGGAGCCTGGCTCCATCTTCTTTACACCCTTCCTTCAGCTACTTATAGACATTAATGAGGTCCTCTCTCAGTCACGTCTTCTCAAGGCTGAACAGGCCCAACCTCCCTCAGCCTTTTCTTGTAAGAGAGATGATTCAGTCCCCTCATCATCTTTGTAGCCCTCCTCTGGATTCGCTCCAGGAGCTCCATGTCTCTCTTGTACTGAGAAGCGCAGAATTGAACACAGTGCTCCAGATGAAGCCTCACCAGGGCTGAGTAGAGGGAAAGGATCACCTCCCTTGACTTGCTAGCAATGCTCTTCTTGATGAAGCAAAGGATACCCTTGGCCTTCTTGCCCACACAGACACACTGTTGGCTCACAGACAGCCTGTTGTCCACCAGGTCCTTCCCCACAGAGTTGCTTTCCAACAGGTCAGTCCCCAGACTGTGCTGGTGCATGGGGTTATTCCTCCCTAGTCGCAGGACCCTGAACTCGCCTTAATTGAATTTCAGACGGTTCTTCTCTGACCATCTCTCCAACCTGTCGAGGTCCTTCTGAAGGGCTGCAGAGACCTCTGGGGTACTGACCACTCCTCCCAGCTTTGTGTTGTCAGTAAACTTGCTGAGGAGGCATCAGCCCCTTCATCCAAGTTATCGATTAATAGATTAAACAATACTGGTCCCAGAATTGAACCCTGGAGGACACCACTAGTGGCAGACCTCCAAACGGACTCCATGCCACTGATTACAACCTTCTGGGATCTGTCCTTTATTCAGTTCTTAAACCACCTCACTGTCCATTCATCCAGTTCACACTTTCTGAGTTTGCCTGTGAGGATGTTGTGAGAGACAGTGTCAAAAGCCTTGCTGAATTCAAGGTAAACAATATCCACTGCCCTCCCCTCATACGTCCATTTAGTTGTTTCATCGTAGAAGGCAATCATTTTGTTCAAGCATGATTTACCTTTAGTCTATCCATGGTCACTACTCTGATCACCTTCTTGTCATCCATGTGGAGAGAGATGGCCTCCAGAATGAGGTACTCCAACATCTTTTCAGAGGTTGAGGTGAGTCTGACTGGACTGCAGTTCTCTGTGCACAACCACATTCACAGGGACAAGAAAGGTGAGCACAGAACGCTGCAGATGACACTATGAGCACTGTAGATTCTTTCTTCTGGGTGATTTTTTTTTTGGTGACTTCACTATATTGTTATGTCCTTATTCCTCATTTGTTTACAATGCATGCTGTTACAACTGGGTTCTGTATAATCGGTGGAGCTGTGCTTTGCCTCCTTCTGGCTAATACTGATAACTGATAACATGAGCGTTTCTTCTTTGTTTCAAGACAAAGTCACATGCGTTAATTTAGGCTATAACAGTAAGAGAGAAGTGCTTATTGAATCAGACGCTGATCTCAGCAGGGAGGAGGTAAATGAGTTCCATGTGGTAATTTAAAAATCTGTTCTTTATTGTTTCTCATCTGTTAGCTGTTGCCTCCCAACTGGGTCTGTGCTTCACTGTGTGCTAATTGGACCCAATAAGCATTGGTAAGAAGGGTCAAAGAGCTAAAGCCTTGGTTTGGATCTTGGCCCATGATACAAGGAAGTCATGCTCTGCTTAACACCTGGAAAATGAAATGCTTATATGAAGCAGAGGACAAGGTTAACACAAGAAAAAATTGGTTTAACCTGGTCATAAATATATTTTGGCTGGAATTCTTTCCGAAATACTTCTACTGATCATAGCAGTGGGATTCTGGAAAATCCATTTATGGAAAAGGTTGCATGATACCCTGTCCAGTCAACACCAGAGGACGGGCTCAGCAGTTGTGGGCACACCTTCAAGTTCTTACCTTTGAGAGAATTACTAAGAAAACTCTAATAATCTGTAGCTTACATCATAATGCATGAGCCAGAAAAAAAAAAAAAGTGCTTGACTTTTGATGTCCAGGTGAAGTTTGTGGAATTGGCATTTACAACAACCATTTGATCTCATTAGATATGGAAGCCATCAAGAGATGAAAAATGTGGAATCCCATAGCACTGGTTTTGGAGCTACATTTTAAGAGCTGAACGGTATGTAATACCAACCTGAATAAAAAGGTTGCATTTGAAATATTGCTGTCCTCATGTGTTGACTTAAGGAAATGTGTGACGATGGTACACAGTCCCCACAGATCAAGAGTCATGCAGACCTAGTGTTACGTGTAGGCATAAGAACACAAAGGATGAACTAGAAGGTGGAATTTTGAAGAAATAATGGGCTTAAGACTCAGCTGTGTAGCAGCCAGTGGCAGGATGACATTGTGTACATGTACAGATTCCAAAAAACACTTGGTGCATGTGAACTGCTCTGCAAACTCATATGATCCAATATGTTTGTTCAGCCAGCTTCTTTCTGCCTGCCAGGTGGGTTTGTCTGTAGACTCCAATTTCTCTACAACAATCTGATTTTGTGCATGTGTTTCCTCTTAAGAATATGGCTTCAAGAAATAATTATTTTCTCATTAAAATTTCAAAAGCACAAAATGCTGATACAAAACAGCTTGCGACATTTTCATACATCAGTGTAAACGTAACCATAGGAAAGGTGAGCAGATAAGATTTACTGTGCCACTTTAATTTGTATTTAATAAATGTTGCTCATAAAAGATAATGCTTACATTACTATAATAATACAATTGATTGAATGAGATGGTGAAATACGAAGGGTCATTAATTACAATCACAGTAAAGTTTTATGTTAGTACTCTTTTTGAATTTATTGAATGAGGGAATAGCTGCACTGTATACCCTTGGAAATCAGAGAGAGCCATTTGCTTTTGAATTGTGTTGGGACCAGAGGACAAACTACAAAGTTGATTCCTACTGTACTTCTTGCTGGTCTAGGCAGGATTTTTTTAGAGAACAAGTATAGGAGCAGCTGGATGGACAACACCAGCCACCTGGATGATAAAAGAAGAAGAAAATACTAAAGCTAAAATATTGTAGTCCTGAGCTAGCCAGAGCTAAGATTAGCTTGTGTGTGAAAAGAATCACAAGGTCAAGCTGAAAAGCCACTTGAAGCATAATTGTTCTCTGTGGCTGGAAGCAGTCACATGGGTGGGTGTGGTATGTAGGGAGATAAGAAAACATCTTGCTGGCTGGAGAGCTCGGACCTGGGGTCGGTAGAGAGTCTGTATATAGAAATGGAGTAACAAAGTTACAAGGGAGTTCTTCCTGGACAAAGTCTATCTCTTACATATGCCGCAAACGGTGCAGGGTGAGAACCTTTTTTTCTACAAACAAGTACCACTGATTTTTATTTTTTTTATCTTGTTTACTTCATTTAAGTGAGTAATAGGTAAAGCTGTTAAAATAAATGGATGTCACCAGACATGTAAATGGTGCTTTAGCTAATGAGCCCTCTGTGTCTCCCAGAACTGAGATATCTTTTATGATCTCAGTTACTAATGTGGACACAAGGGTAGAGCTGCAATACAAGCTACAGCAACTAGGAGAACAAGTGGGTAGACATATTATTTTCAGCTTGTTCTTTGAGGTCAAACTTGGGGTATACAATATATAAAATGGAAATAAAATTGATGGTGTTATACATATGTGATTATACGTGTGTCTATATAAATATACAAATAAAAAAGCATCATCTGAAAACTATAGACTGTTTCATCAAGTCAAATGTCTCTTTAAATATATTTTAAGACCTGACTCAATCATTAGATCATTAGTTTGGCCTTCAGGATATCAAAGGACACATCATTTCAAACAGAATTGAATCCAAGAAGTTATTTTGCATATCAGATATCCAGCCAATATAAATAACACGTGTGAATCTTAGCAGTGATTTTAAAATTTGTGTTGATGTATTCTTATTGATCTTCTCTTCTACATTCTCTCTCTGTCACAAGATCAGTGATTTCCTCCTACTGAGTCGATTGGTCCTGCAAGAGAGCTGGGGTATCATCTAATAGATGCCAGGGATAGCTTCCTCTAAACCAAACAAATGAAACCACACAGGATCCATGTTATGGGAAGGTAATCCTGGGGATAGGAACAACCAAAAATCATCGTGAAAGGTATTTGCAAAGGACCTTCTTGGGATCAGCCACTCAGTGTGGAGTCTAGGAAACAAGAAAAAAGGTGTGTGAGGAGAGCTTCCCTGAACTGAAGGATATGGCAGAGAAAAAGGATGAGAAACTTCATACAGGGTGACAATTAAGGTATACTGACAATTAATAGGGTGGAGAAGCCCTTACAAAGCCTGGAAAACCTTTGAGATTAGATAGAAATTTATGTGGACATATAACATATTATAACCAAAAGGGCTGTTTGAAGGTGACAAGTAGTCAGAAGATTTTGAGTAACATCTTATCCTGTGGAAGTTAATCACGTTCCAAAGGGAAATAGTGATAGAGGAACAGTGCTTGTATTCATTGTTTAATGTGAGAGGGAAGGTTGAGTGAGACAGCACACAGCCTCTTAGCAACACAAGGTAATCCTTCAATGTGTTCCTTAATTATATACCGTAAATGTCAGTCACAGTTCATGATACCTGTAGTTAACTGTAATCCACCTACGTGAACCCAACATAAATAAGCCAGTTTGTACAGCTTGGTGTTAAATATACTCCAGAATATGGTACAGCTGATTACCAGTGGAGATGGGGGGGGGAAACATCTGTAATCTCATCCCATAAATCTCACCTTCTTATCCTGGAGCATTCTTAACCACACTTCTTAACACAAAATCTGCATCAGTGTAAATTTTTGTTCTTTTCTGTCTGTTGAATCTTCTAAATCCTCTTTGCTTGTAGAGGGTGAAAAGAGTTCCTCTTGAGGCAATGGCAGGTCTCTGCTTGTAAAAATGACAAACTATTAGAAATGCAATCAATTGTATGACAAGGGAACAGAACTTTTAACTCTAGATTTCCGTATAAATGAATATATTAGAAAATGTGGTTATCAGCAGGCTGTTTATGACCAGAAATATTTTCTTATAGCTTAGTGCTCCTTATATCTTTAGATTAGACACTTGTAAAATAGGCCATTATGTGTAATAAAATGCATTTAATGAAACTTTCATTTGGAGGACATTGAATTCAACAGACTTAACTTTGACACTGACAGATCTCTCACAAGAGATGATTTGCATGGAAACCACTGGGGTCTCATTTTAGTTCCTGTAACACACCAGAACAGTGATTTTATCATTTCAAAGTCATTTATATGAGCCTGGAGCTACATGGCACAATGGCAATGCTTAGGATTGGAGCAGTACATCATCTGCATAAGTGGCATAACTTTCAGTGCTGTGATAATCATTCCCAGAGACTATATTGTACATATAAACGTGTCTCAATCAGGAAAGAAAAAAGTCTAATTGATCCATTATTTCCCAGAAAGACTTATCATCATGTAGCACATGTTTATCAAGGTTAAAAAGGACTGAAAGGTATGGTATACAGATTAGGTATGGTATACTGATTATACCTTTTAGTAAGCCAGATGCTTCTACTACAATTTTTCACAGTTATGTATAACAGACAAGTAAGAAAGAAATACAATTTGTTAATAAATTCATGCCAGGGGATTTTCTTAACTGAAAGAAAAAAACAATTTGTAGGATCTAATTAATATTCTAAAATGAAAACATTATGTGTCTTGGACAGACTTTGTATTCAAATTTTTATTTGGAAACTGCTTAATGATGGTCAAACAGACCCACCTAGCTAGAGTCACAAGCACACAAACAAAAAAGGTAAAAAGGAAAATCAATGCAAATGTATAGCCTCCAAAGCAGAAGGATCAATACCCTCTGATGTTAATACTACAGGGTTAGATTTATTAACCACCTAGACATCTGAGAAAGAATTTATTTAAATACTTAACCCCTCTACTATAAGGATTTGTATTTGAAGTTCATCTTTGCAAAAGTCTATTGCAGTAGGCAGCCTCTTTACTTGAAAATGCTCCCTAAAGCAGTGACGTTTCTTGTATAAATCACTCGTAACAGCTGCAGAAACTGAAATGGGATTTTAAGCTCATGATGACAGTTCTTCAAAAACATCCAAATTCCTTTGTTTAGGACAATTTAGGTGATATTTTTAAAGTTATTTGAGGACCTAAATATCACTTATTTTGTGGGAGCCAAGAGCTTCCTTTTGTAGTCCAAAGTCTGTTCTTTCTGCACTGGGACAGGCTGTAATTCATTTCTGCTGATGGACCCACTCTCCCAGCAAAGTGTGTGGCTTCACATGTCTTTATCATAGGCCCTTCTGCATTCAGCATGTATTCACAATGACATCACATTAAGAAACTCATGTAAGTAGGTTTTTTTTAGGTAGTATTCTCAGTATCTGGACAAATATAAAAATACCAATCTCAAAAAAACCCCAAAACTTGAACAATTGCAGAATTGCCTCTGGCCTAAAGAAGAGCTGCGGGCACCAGAGGAAAATTCAGTTCTTGTAATGGTTTCCTTCAAGCTAAATCCTTCACTGGCAGGACAACTTCATGTCACAGGGTTTAAGCACAGCTTTGAATGATGCTGACTGAGATAAATAAATAAGAAAACAGAGATAAATAAATATGAACCAGCCCACATTTCCAGTCTATGTTGAAAAAGCATAGTCACACAAAATGTATAAGGCCAAGCACCAGAGATGTGACCTGGGCTGTTTTGAGAAGAGACAGCAGAGGAAGGAATAGGGATTGCTCCAACTACTTTGATTTCCCATTATTAACTCCACTATTAAGTTCTCTCTATTCCATTTATATACCTTCAAAGCTACATGGATTTTAATGTATTAATTCTTCCCGGTATCCGAGTCTCCCAAGTACTCCTGCAGATTTCAGTGCTCTTAAATAGTTGTTACAATCAGTACAATTGTATTTTTAGCAGTTCTGGTTTCCCCACATTAGGGTAGTTAAAATCACTGAAAGGATTCTTTGAAATTATTATTGTGCCTTGAGGCATGAGCGTACATGTGAGCAGGTTTGCCTCTTACAACAGCCTCTGCTTGAAAGAGATGGATAAGCCAAGGTAAAACAGAGGAGGGAATGATATGTTAGCAGTACTATCAAGGGAATGTTCCCCCTCTACCCATGTGTGTAATCTGCTTGGTCTAGCTATCAGTCATTTTTTCCTATGCACGACTCCACAGTATTTGCTTGAAATGAAATCATGCTTTTTGAACCTGTTATTGTCAGTCACTGCCTCTGCAAACTGACTTCAGGGGTTTTTGATATTTCAAACTTATGTTGATTTTTACTAGAAGCTGACCTCTCATTTGATGCAGCACAAACTTATCACCACAGCTTTTCTTAACTATTTCTTAAGGAATATTTCCTGTTTACTAATAGCCCACAGCAGTTTGGCAACAGTGCAAGACATGTACGACATATCAAGGAATCAAATAGAAGTATTTCTAATCATGTCTTTAACTGGGGGATAGAAAGAACTGGCACCACAGGAGCCACTGACTCTGTGGGGAAAGAACAGCTGATTCTCAGACCCACACGAGATTGCAAAGCATAGCTTGAGACTTTGCATGTTTAAGCATTAACATTACTTATGTCATTATTGTGTTATTCAGCAGCTATAACAACCTTTGGGGATACCTTGGGGTGCTTGCTGAGACAAAGCGGTTTGTGAAACCAAATGGCGTTGTGCCTGAATAAGACCCAAATTTGGACAGATAGCTATAATCCTGTAATTCGTTAGTTTTTGCCTTAAGTGCCCATGCTATGAGGTTCGGTACTTATATTAAAGACATTTCATTTTGCCAAGGTGAAGGGTGTTCAGGCTGCTGAATATTTTGCTTAAGAAGGGATTTACTTTCTCTGTCCTTTCTTGGTTTCCTGCCGTTTCCCCCCTGCTGATGGATGATCTTTCCCTAGCGAAGGTATTTTTCCCCAAGTGTGAAATTGATTCCAGCTGACAACAGAGTGTGTCAATCACTTCCCACTTTTGTCATCTTCAAAGACTCCTCTTCCCCTTATTTAAATTGTATTTTCATAATTGAAAATTGCTTTCAGATGACTTAATGAATTCCTCCACTCTATTAAAGGCTGAAAGCAGATGAAACACTGCAGCTTTCTGATTAAGTGCAGTTTTATAGGGAAGCTTTAGCAGAAGCTTCAGCAACAACAGCAACTAATTTTCGGCATTAAGACATGCCCACTAAAGAAGTAAATCAGAATGGTAGAAATGGCATTTCCCACCAACACCACTGCATAAAAGAAGTAATAAATTGTGTTTTGACCTTATGGATATACTTTTAAAGCTTATGAATTGCTGGAGCTTCCATCAATACTCAAACAGCTAATGTGACCCATTGATCAACTGTGATTTGTATTCTTTCCTGTTGATATAGTGCTGCATCTCCATTGTGGTATCTCTTTAGAATGACAAAGATGACCCTGGAAAGCAGAAATGCTGACAGCAAAATATACTGTATAATCTCTATTATCTATCCACAGTTAATCTTATGATAGTAAGTAGAGAAAGACATAAACTGTTTTCTTATAATCATACTCCTGATCACTGGGTTTGAAATGCAGACTTGCTCAGCAAAGTAGTAGTTGACAAATACAGCTGAACTATTAAATCATCTGAAGTTTTTCTTTTGAGACACTGTAGTGCAAATGTCTACTGAAATTTATGTGTCATTTATTCATGTAGTTTATTTAAAAGTAGCTTAATTCTTGAGATCTCCTTTATACAGAAGTGTGAACTACAGTTTCATTATATTCTAAAAATAAATAGCAGTATCTATATTTGGAAATCAGAATTTTTTAAATCTTAATACTGTTTCTTTTGATGTTTTGTTTTTTCTTAAAAAAAAAAAAAAAAGCTGACTGGTGAGTTGCCATGTATTGATGGCTTCAACACATAGTTAAAAGCCAGGATCTTCTGTATTAGAATGAGTCAGACTGATTTACCAGGCCCACTTTTCTGTCTACTTATTCAAATGCAAATCTAGAATAACTCTTCTAAGGTAATGAAGTTTCCCCAGTTTTGTCCTGGTATGCATGATGTCAGAAACAGGACTACTGTGTTTGTATGCATAAATCCCCTTCCCCTCTTAATCACCTGGATTTGCATTTCCTTTACCCTTTGTTTGGCAGTAGAAATATGGACCAAACTATAAATAGTTTGGTCCCTTGGCACAGTAGACCCCAGCAGTGAAAAAAACCTTTGCAAAAAGAGAGGGAAAAATAAAGTGTATAGATGAGCATATAAAACCTAATACATGAGGCCTAACAGGAACATAATTTTGTAGGGAAGTTTCCACTTGAGATTATTTTACAATTCCCTGACTCAATAGAATTATATCTCTATTTGTAACAAACATTTTGGTAACTGTAGCTTTAAACCACCACAGCCTTCCTAATATTTATCTCTGGTTCAAATTATCTGAGCTGTAATCACAATCAAGCACAACACACCAGCTCTATGAAGCAGGGAACTGTAGTAGTTATTTATTTCACATTTGTCATGAATAATGATGTGATAAAAATAGTCTAGGTTCTATGATGCAAAGAAACACAGCATTATATGCAATGCTTTTTGGAAAAAATTATTAATTTTTCATATAATATAATGTATATCTGAGCCAGGGCATCCCTGGCTTATGAAATTAGGTATATGGATGATCTGTGGACCAAACTGAGGCTGATGAGTGATGACACATTGGCTTTGTATTATCCCCCATTTTATTGCAGAAAAGGTCTAAAAAAACACCACCAAAAAAGAAAACAAAACAAAACACAACTGTCTTTTTCTATTAACTTCTTAAATATCGCAATTGAGATGTCTGAGAGGTATAGCACAAATCTCACAGTTGAGAAAGCTTTAGTGGCTCCAGGCAATCTTTCAGAACGTGACTTCCAAGTTGCACAGTAGTATAATTTAAGGCTATCCTGAGATACCTTCCACATCAAAACATATTTTTAAGGGACTGTTAGAGCTGCCTGCATTGACAGAGTCCTTTCCTGCTAGGCCTAGAACATTGCATTAGCAACATTTGAGATAACGGGTGAGATTCTACTATAGATGTGCCTTTCCCAGCTCCTGATGAGTTTTCTATTGCCAGTGCTTCAAGTTAAGGAAAAACACAATTTGAGTTTGTACTTGTGAGCAAGGCTTGTCCTGTTTGTTAAAGCTCTTCCCTGCCAAGAGTTTCAGAGCTCAAAATCTAGTCCTGATTATGTGTTTCTCATAAATAGCATGGATGTTTTTCAATGGCAGACTTCAGAACCTACTTAGACATCCATGCAGTTATTTAGGTTGAAAAATATCTTTAAGGTCATCAAGTTCAACCTATAAACCAGCACTGAAAAAGCCATCACTAAACCACACCCCTGAGAACCACATCATTATCCTTTGAATACCTCCAGGGATGGTGACTCAACCACTTCCCTGGGCAGTTTGTTCCAATACCTGACAACCCTTTTCCTGAATAATTTTTTTCCTAATGTACAATGTAAACCTCCCCTGGCACAACTTGAGGCTACTGCCTCTTGTCATATTGCTTGTTACTTGGGAGAAGAGACCGACACCCACCTCACAACAACCTCCTTTCAGGTAGTTGTAGAGAGTAATAAGGTTCCCCCCTGAGCCTCTTTTTCTCTGGACTAAACACCCTCATCTTCCTCAGCTGCTCCTCATCAGACTGCTCCAGATTCTTCACCAGCTCACTGCCCTTCTCTGGACACGCTCCAGCACCTCCATGTCTGTCTTGTTGTCAGGGGCCCAAAACTGAACACTGGATTAGAGGTGCACTCAATCTCCTCATCCTGATCATGCACAGATAACACAGAACTTACAGCACAAGCAAATCTGTACAAGTCCTTGCTGTCAGTCTAGTCCTTTTGCACAGCCATGGAGTGATTACACCAGGAACAACAGTTTTAACTCATGCCTTTAATGCTAAAGTTCTGTATGTACACCTCAAAATGTTAGGAAGCAGCTCTTTTAGGTTACTTCTTTGGGTGAGACCCTTTTGACCAGGAATAACCACAAAATGCAAGGCACTTCTTTCTCCAGCAGTGCCATTTTAAGTGCAATGAAATTTAGAAATGGGAAAACCTGAATTCCTTACAACTCTCCTCCATGTGTATGTCAAGATTTTGGAAACTCCTGTTAAACTAAACACATAGACTTGCCTGGAAGTAAACCAGAGACTTCTGAGAAACTCCTGTTATTGCTCTGATGAATGGACATTTAACTCACCGGCACCATGTTAGCAGCTCACTCCAGGAGCACACCCAAAGTGTGCTGTACTGTGCATGAAACGCCTGAGATAGGAATAATTTCTGCTAATCCAGTTTTTCCAGATGTGGTGTCCTGAGCTACATATCTAAGCTTCATTGACTAAGAAGTGACAGACATTTTGATATTGTAGTGATCTGCATTAAAAGGTATGATTGTATGAGATGTAATGAGCAACCCATTGCAGCAGAAAGTACAAGGCATCACAGAATAATCATAGAATGGTTTGTGTTGGAAGGGACATAAAAGACACCCAGTTCCTGCCTCCCTGTCATGTTCAAGGACACTTTTGCTAGATAAGGTTGCTCAAAGCTCCATCCAACCTGGCTCTGAACACTTCCAAGGATGTGGCGCCCACAGTTTTTCTGGGCAACCTCTTCCAGTGACTCACACCCTCACAGCGAAGAATTTCTTCCTAATATCCAATCTAAACCTACTCTCTTTCAGATTAAAGCCATTCCTTACTCTCCATATCACTACATGCCCTTGTGAAAAGTCCCCCTCTAGCTTTCTGGGAGCTCCCTTTAAGTACAGAAGGTGTTATTTGGTCTCCTGGAGCCCTCCCTTTTCCAGGCAGAACAGCCCAGACTCTCTCAGCCTGTCCTCATAGGAGGAAACACTGCCATTGCTTTTAATTCCCATCCCAGACGTGTATTTGTGGTTTTTCCTTGCAGTGTCTTTGCACTTAAATGGATCTTTATTTTTTTCATTAAATTGGAAATGAATGACAAGTTCTGGATGTGGTACTGAGACTTTTTTTGAGGGAGGAATTAAGATTAGCTGTTAAGACATGTCCAACTCACTCCGAAACCAGTGTCCTTAGCCAGGATGAATTATCCACTGGAAGGACCTGCTGCTTTCCACGGACTCGGAATCCAACTTACTGTGAATCATACGCTAACACAAAGAAAGCTACATCAAGGTTAGCCAAATCCCCTAGTATTTCACAAAGCGGTGCATGCGTGGATCTTGGTCCAAAGCAAGCAGAATCAGAGTGGCTTCCTGTATTGCACCGTGTTCTCACCAGTTTTTCCGATGCACATTATGCTGAAAAACAGGAAAGCTGATAGGAAATGTTAATCAGACATTCTACAATAGGATCTGGTAGATACAGTTCCTGACCCTGAATATGTTATTTGTCACTGGAGAAATAATTTTCCATATCTTGAGTATTTTGTGCCAAAAACTGTGATACTAAAAAACGATTGTCACAAAGGAAACCCTCAAGCTGTGAAGCAAGGAAATCAAGTGGTATGAAATGCTGTATTATTAGGGCAGTGTTGTCAAGATGAAATGGACTGTGAACATTTTGATCTTTTAACTGTAAATTTTTACTGCAGAAAGGTAGCCTCATTTGCCAGGTTATTTGGAAAAAATGTATGTAAGCATTTTTATAAGTCATGCTTTGTGTTGAAGCTTCAACGAAACTTTAAGAAACTAATGCATTTAACAGAATCTCTGTGAAAAAAAAAAAAGAAATATTGAAGATACTTTCCTCTTCATTTCATATATTGTTCTTGCTATCATTGCAGCTGTGGCATTGATTTGGGAGATCCTTTGTTCTTCTACTGCGAAAGTATTATTTTGAAATAAAGGAAATTAGAAGTTAAATAATACTGTGTAAATGAAAGTTAATTATAATATTTTTTACGTTCTTTGTTCAAAATGGATAATGCTTAACTGGCTTCTGATGTTCTTGGAAGACTTTTTTATTCTACAGAAGAGTTAAATACTGAAAAATAGAACTTCTGTAGCAGTTTTATTTTATTTAAAGACTTCCTTCTGGAACCAGAAAAAGAAATTTATATAGGCATGGATGGTCACTTGTTATAGATATGAATATGAAGCTAGAAAGGGCAAGAAAGATTATGATGAGAAAACCTTTTAAAATAAATGAGTGTGGAAAACTAGGACAGTCACAAGTCATGGATTTTCTTTTGGATTGATGTGCATTGATTTTTATATTGTAAAATATTACTGGCACCTCTAGAGAAGACCAATTACAATATAAGTTGCAATGAATGTAGCTTAATTAGAGAAATATAAATCAGATTTTTTTCATGTCGGAAGCTTAAGCGAGCTAAGGAAGGTAGAAGGAAATATATATTAATATCTCAAAAGCTTTTCGCAGTCACTTATAGGTGACTAAAAGCCTCTGAGTGAACAAAATGTGGGGTCTTACTACAACATGTGAAAAGACACTGTGGCTAACGTTACTACTTATCTCCCATATTTTATCTCGAGCTGATGTCTAGTTCAGGTACCTTGAATACGAAGATAAATCAGATCTATAGAAGGGAAATTTCTTCCTAACCCCAAAGTAGTTACTGGTAGCTATAATTTTAAAATCATATAACTTTAACACATTTATCCTGCAATTACCAGAGCAATGTTCTGGATTTACATGACCCATTAAATTTCATTAGATCTTTTTAACTAGTCTTTTCTTGGCTATTATTTTATTTCCATTAAATTCTATATAGCATGTACTTCTTCTTGGATGCTGAAAAATAAAAAATGGGACAAGTTTTCAAACTGTACAACAACTTTCAAGCTACACAGCTTTCAAGCAACTTTCATCTACTACCATGCTATCAGTGGTGAGGTCTATTAATGGCATATTTATGTTGAAATATATATACCAATATTATAAATATAGATACATACTATACTTCCTATGTATTTATATATCATAATTTTTAAAGAAAATTAATTTAGAAGTAAAAGATTCATGATTAAAAGTCTTGTATTTACCCCAATTTCTTACATTATATGGGGAACATAAAGCCATTGAGCTGATAAAATGATTTGAATCCTCATTTTTTCCAAAATGAAGAAATAATGGTAAAACAATGGGAAATAATTATCCATGATGCAATAAAATCTCATTGACTTTTAATCTGCATCCTTTCGTGCAATAAATGTATTCATTTTCTAAATCAGTAGAATAGAAGAGGACATATCTTAACTGCTATCTAATTTTAAGGCTATGCTTAGATGAAGATAACATTGTTTTAGTATCCTTATATGCATCATCAGCAAACTCCCAATAAAGGCCTCTAGGCAATTGAAGAAAGATTCTCTTTTCATTTACATCACAGCAAACACCATTCATGAAAATTAATTGAAAGGAGCATTTAGTCCACTGAGAATAAATCCAGTTTATGAAAGGCCGTTAAACCTGACAATATGAACTTGCTTTAGGATGAAATTCATTAGATGATATTTCAACTTGATACAGATTATTTATAAATTAGGTTTTATCTCTTTGTATTGTATTGTTTATTTTAGAAAATTTCACTTGAATATGGTTAGGTACTCTAGAAGCTAAAGTCATGTCTCTGTTCTGTCACACTCTGGCAAAGGATACTCTGCCAAGTAAGTTTAAGAAAAGGCAAGAAATGACATAAATGTTTATTCATTCTCCGAGAATGTGGTATAAAAAGCAAAATTATTCCAATCAATTCTTTTTTCAGCATAAAATCTTTTATTACATCAATTTATCATTGAATAGTCTTGTTTGCATGTCTGATGCATTGTGTCTATTTTTAGACTAGGACTGTAACTTCTGCACAGTTAAGCTTTAGAGTCCCTTCCCTTTAACAGAGGAAGAGGGACAGGTACCTCCCAGAGATGCTGGCTGATCCTACCATAAATGTGTTGCGTTTTTTAGCAGGGGTTGTACTGCCTTCTAGAAGTGCCTGTTTCTCTCTACTATATGCCTGGACAGCTAGCTGGTTTAGACTAAACACCTTACTAAAGTCAAGTAAGATTAATTTAACTGCTAATATTTTTTCCCCCGAGTTTGCATTCTGCAGCAGTTAGAGATTGCATCAGAAACATGAAATTCTTATGAAAAAAAATTATCTCTGCTTTGTGACATGCATGTGACTGCAAAGATCAGACATTAAAAGGTCTTTTAAAACACTCTCAAGATTTTTAAGTTAGTCTTACAGTTAATTTGTTTTTGGTCTCTGGAGCTTGATTTTCAAAAGAGAATTTTCAATAGAATTAAAATGTGGGATTGACAGGATAACAGCTTCCAACCACAATAGTTTTAGTAGCTATATGTTGGGGGACTCACCCAAACTTTTTCTTTTGTTTTACTGGAATATTACAAAATAGATAAAGTAATATTGTGTTGGATAATTAACCCTGGCAATCTAGGAACTTCAGCAAGACTATGAATTCTCTGCCTGGTAATTTTATCTCTGTCTGAATTCATTGACTTAACCCAAAGCTTGTTTGTTTTTATGCTTGTTTGTTTGCCCTGTAGTCAATTTGCCACTGATAACAGGTAAAGTTCGAGAACTGATGGAAAAGAGTATGAAAGGGGATTTATAAGTCTGTAATTCATGCCACCAAAAGCATAGTAGAGGAGCAAGAGCTTCTCTTAAGAACAGATACAACTGTACGTGTAGTAGTGTAATTGACTACACATTTACCCTCGTTTAATAAAATTTGGACTGGCAGAGAATAGCACATTTGACTGCATGTATACAATGGATTAATTACATTGGAGAGAGTAAATGTAAGACCAAACTGGGAAGTAATGAATACAGAGCATTTAATTGTACTGTAATCAAACACATTAAGACCTGACACGAATGTGAAGGTGAACATTTGGATTCAGCAGGACGGTAAAATTGCAAATGGAAAGTGTAGAGGATGCACAACTTTTTAACAATGAAAGAGGATGATTTTTAATACAAACTCTTAGGATCAAAACTGTGCATCAGAACAACCTATGGATAAATTATATATTCTACATTTATCCACAGTCTTGTTAATTAAAACATTTGCCTCTGACATTACTGGAAAATGGCATCTCCTCCTGTTTGATATTTAGTAAAATTATATTGTTTTCAAGATACTGCTGTTCTGTCATGTTTGTATTTGCTTGGCTGAGGTTCACTCAGTCTGAATTCCAGGAATCCTACAATTGAGTCACTCCTCTCTTAATATTTAACACTATGAACTACTTTTACGCCCTCTCAGGTGGCAGCAGAGAAGTCTGGATGTGTGTGTCTTTAGAGAGCATGAATGCCAGAAACTTCTTATTGCCTTAATTTATGCTCTGATATTCCTATCAGTTTTTCATTTATGAATCTGAATTATAGCCTTTTCTTTTTTAAGGCCAAGTACAAAAATTTCAAGGGATGAAGGAGGAAGGGTGAAGCTACAGCTGCAACAGATGGGTCTGAAAGGAAATAAGAGTAACCTACCCAGAAAGTAAAAAATGAGAAAGACTGGGGAAGACTAAGACAAGAAAATCTCTTTGGATTAAGTACTAAATGAGATCAGGGTTCTGCCACAACCTCACTTTTGGGATAATCTTTAATTTGTCTCTCTCTTTTCCCTGACTAACCTGAGCTAAATCTGTCTGCAGTTGTCTATATATTTGGGTTTTCTCTACTGTTAATACCAAAAATGTGCTTGTGCCTTAGGTTTAAACCTAAGGTTTACTGCTCTTAAGTCCAAAATATTGCTGCTAAATCAATCTTTCCCATGACTTTGTTGGTTGTAGAGATGGTTGAGAAAAAGACAAAAAAAAGGGGAAGAAATCTATTCATCACCTAAGTTAGTTTCCCATGACCTCCATGATCTCCTTTAGTTTTCAGCGATCTTGGATCATGAAAATGCATAGGTCTATTGAATGATAGCAGATGGGTCTGACCAGAGTCAAATCCAGGAAGATTACAGGAATTGTATGGTTGAAGGAAAATGGATTTCAGTTGCAAAATGGCACCTAATCAATCTTCTCAATTTTTAGATGGCCATGAAATCACTGAAATCTTTAATATTTCCTAAATAACCTAAACTCAAAAAAACCTCAAAAGACACTTCTCGCAAGTTTAGATCTTTCCCAATGGCAATTATCTCCTGAAACATCCTTCACATAGGACGTAAGGCTAAATCACTTATTCCCCTCTTTAAGACGTGGGACTAAGAACTCAGCAGACTTGAGTCCTGGTCCCCAATTCTGCCACTATCAAACTGTGAATCTTCATCACCTCATGTCTCTGAACCTCTTCTGCATTTTAACTACTTTCTTCTTTATATCTCTATGAAATCTGTTTGCAACAGTGACCTGCTGAAAATGTCTTATGCATGTAGACAATGATCTCTAGTGGGCACTTATGTGTAACATAACGAAATAATGAAAAGTATACCTCAGCTACCTTGTTTCTGGGAGCTCTTGAGCATTAATTTTTGGTCCTAATTTCCCTGTGAACCTTGGTTTACTGGGGAGGGAGTAATTAATTGTTTAGGCACACATAAATATTCTACATCCAAACAAAGACATCTGGGTGCATTTTTCTGGCCTCTATCAATGACATTGTAAACAATAATCTGAGTTAAACCAATTGTCTTCAGATTAATCCTGTTTGAGTTATGTTTCATTGGGAAGCTTTTGCTGAAAAAAAAAAAAAAGGTATTTCTCCAATTGCAAATACCAGGCTGTAGAAAACAGACACTTTGAATCCAGTCAGTGGTGAAATGTATACTTTTTTCCCAAGGGTAAAAACCATCATATGTGTTGCTTTCTTCTATAATTATTGCAAAATGTTTAGCAGACTTTGCAAAGAGGTTTAATGGTATAAAAGTTACTTTCTGGAGGTTATTGTAAGTTTATAGTCAATAACATTCATGCCCATATAAACAATATTGATTTCAGCCTCTCACAGTGGTAAACTACTCTAAATGCTTTTTTTTTTTTTTAAATACAGTAGCATAGTAACTCTTAAGACTTTTATAAAAGCAAATAGAAGTCAAATGTAACTTTACTTGAAAAATGAGGGCCTTTATATATACTTAGCAGTCTGGAGCGTAATGTTTCAAAATTGTGAGAGGAATAAGCAGTGGGAAAGGAAAAGAACTATGTAATTTAAAGGATAATTCTGGAATGAGGATCACATATTTTTGTAAACCTACTTATTCTGATCCTGCAATGCCTCTGTGATTTCATAACAGCCAGAGTAGTACTAGAGAGTGAAAGACAAGACACACAATTAATTACCAGTTATCTCTTGTAGGATTATCTAGATTGCAGGCAGTTACTTACAGATGTTATGGTGCAGAGACATCACAATTGGATAATTAATGGTGTTACTAGCTTGATGACTATGGTTAATCATAGCTAGGTTTATGAATAGTTTGGGGGAATTGGCAAAGCATTGTGAAGAATTAAAACTATCAGATGTATTATCTAGGTTAAAAAAGAAAATTTTCCTTTAGCACACCTTAAATTTAATCCTTGCCTTGAAAATAGCCAGGATACAAAGCCTATGAGAACAATTAATTGTCAGCAACAGTTAACATATCCCACCTTATATTTTCTGTCCGGTACGGAAAAGCAAACTGGGATTCTCCACAGGAAGAAATCCTTTCAACACAGCACTGAGCCTCTTTTTCAGAACCTGTAGAGTCATCCTTTGGTGGGCTGACCCTCCAGACCCCAAACTCCCCACAAATTGGCGTGTGGGGAGTTAGATCTGTTAGATCTGTTACAAGTTTAGTCCAGGCCAGAAATCAGATGAAAAGCTGATTGTCTGAGTATAAGGTGGGAGTGGCAGAAACCTGGATATCCATATTAGCCTTGCAAGACTTCAGGGATTATTTTCTTGAGCCCCGTGGTAGTGACATATTCCCATGAAGTAAGCCTATCTGATCTAACTCCATTTCTGATGGAATGGTTTGCACAACAGCTAAGGGTAAGAGCTTGACACGTCAGAACTCAAGTAAAGTACTGTTACAGATAAATTTGCTCTAAGTATGTATGGGCAGTGGGACAGGTAGGAGAGGGGAGGCTTTCAATTCTTGAAAAATTACAAGACAAGCTCAGGCAAGTTACTCTATTAAGAAACTCAGTTTATAGATGTCTCCTGTATAGCTCAGGAGGCAAGGACGGGAGGTATATTTTCCAAGAGTCAACAACCCATGTCTTCATAATATTCTTTTGACTAACAATATTTCTGAGATTTAGAGATGGGAAAATAAGGACTTATATTACTTACTGATCACTTCTGAAATGTCATTGTAAGTCTAGTTCATAACAATTCAAAATATTTGCTACTGATTTTATAGTCACCTGAAAGGGGTATGAAACATAAAGAAGAGCTTACTTGCCAACGTGTTCTGGGTTTGTTTTCTTTTTCTTGGCTACTGTGCAACCGACCAGACTAGACTGCAGATTGATTTTTGCTGAGGTCGATAATTTATACAAACTTTTTCAATAGGTATTGGACACCTGTCTGTGGTTAATGATAGAGTTAAATCTTATAAGAAAAGAAACTGGGTTGCTGATTTTAGGCCTGAATCCAATATTTCCAGCAGAGAACAGAGTGAGCTTTGTTTCATGAAAGTGCAGGCCTTGCAAAAGTAGCTGTAGTCAGAACTTCTAAAGGTCAGTATTTGAGTAAGACTTTAAGAAGAAATAATGAAGCACTGACTCTATTGCACTTAGAATCTAGGTTAAAAATACCTGTATCTAAGCAAAAAATAAACCTGGAATAAGAGCTAATCTCTCTAAAATTTACAACTTTTTCTTAAGGTTTAGAAATGAAGATTGAAGATGAGTATATTTGCATAGCTAAAACTAATTTCACAGGCCTTGACATGGTCTAAGAGATCAGAAAACTAATATGCTGAAGTCCAACAGATTTTGAAACAGTCTAATGTTGGAGATACTGCTTCACTGAAGTTTAATCTACAGCTATATGGTGAGTGGGGAAATTGGCATGGTGGTAAAGCTTCATGCCCAACAGGTAAACATTCCTTTGTTTGAAAGTTGTATTTTGAATTGCCACAGGGAACCTGCCGTATTTTTAGCTAATTTCAGTGGCCTGAATGTTAAGAAATCCAGTTCAATAAGACTTACAGCTGTTCAGAATTGGCTGTAATAGTCTTCAAGTATTTTTCGAAGAAGTCCTCTGAAATCAGAGTACTGCTTCCTCTCAGTCTGAAACCTGGATCCTGTTCAGTGTATCCTCAAAGACTATGTATATCAGGCCATGAAAAACTGTCAGCACATTGTTTACATTGCATTAGCTGCTACTTCTATTTTTTAAGCCATGGCAGGAATTTCTTTTACTTCCAGGAGTACCTCAGTTCCTCCATCCATTTTCCATATCTCCAAGCTGAAGAATGTTGCAAAGAAAAATCACAAATTATACCAGCATCACTGTTCACAGTGGAGACTAGGAAAAACAAGAAGCTGATGTGTTCAAAAGTAAAAGTAATCTGACATTGTCATGTATTTGTTCTTATAAAAATTCTAACATTTATCACATCTCATACCACTGTATTTCAGCTGGATTCAAAGAAAAGCTTGAGTTGAAAGCCTAGATGTGCAAATTGCATCAGTTATGACCTCAAACCCTTGGGACCTATAATGTTACAGGAAAAAAAATAAAATAATCCACACTGAAAATTCCTTGGATTTTACACATGGAAATAAAATGGACACAACTGCTATTATCAAAATGAAGTGCAAGTGGACAAAAATGTGTGAAGATAAAGGGAAGAAATTCACTGGAGGTTGCGTTGTGAGTTTATAGTTTGATGTTTAAATTGCTTGAGCATTCTTCACAAGGTAAAGAGTGATAAACTCAAAGGCACTGTCCATTACTACTAAGATAAAAATCATCCAAGGAACTAATCATATAAATAGACATATTTTGCAAGAAAAGAAGCAATGAAAGCTACTCAGAAGATAAATTTCTGGTCAGAAAATATTTTCAGCTGTTTGACTGAATAAGTAATTGTTTCTCAGTTACTGCATCCTGCATTAGGAATCATCTGTTCTGTTAACATTCCCATATATGCAGCTTCCACAGCAATGTACAAGTTGGAGTGAAAGAAAAGATTTTCTGCAGAACTCACAAAAACATTTGGTTTTGACCCATGTGGGTATGTCAGACACTCTGAATATGTATTGGGACCTGCTAACCTAAGAAAATTTATCATCTTTTGCTGATGATACAACCACATGGTATCTAGCATGACAACCCTCCGGTGCAAGAATTAACAGATTTAACAATATGCATATAATTCCCTTAACTACTGTAATTATTCATATGTGCAAACTAATGTATGTGTAAACACATGTGCAGAGTAAAGACAGATGTCATTTATTTTTTTAATTTCAAAGTCATAGCCTAAATACTGGGAACAGAGATTTCTGAAGCTCAATTTTCACATTATGAATTGTTCTATATTTTTGTAGTTTGGAAAGGAATAACACAAATATTTTAGTTCAGGAGGGAGCTGAAATCCATCTGTGACTGGGAAATATAATTGCACTGCTTTACCATCAGAGTAACATCCCTGGAGTCTGTTGTTGGAACTGACACCAGAGTTGAGCTGATGGTACTTGCAGTACACAAAGCGACAAACACCACTTGCCTAGGAACTCTACAGCCTATTTATTTATGAGTAATGCTGAAGCAAAGCCTAATTCTCACTTTCCCACCTCTCCAGCAAGCACTTTACTCATTATCTGAACTGTGAAGAAATGAATCTATCTTGCCAGTTTTCTTATCATGGCAGATTTCCTGCTGTGATCTCTGTCCCACAACCTATCTCATGAAAACAAAGCGAACAAGATGCAGAAATAAATGTGAGTTTGGGCCTCACCTGAAACAGGACTAAGAGTGACTGAAATATAGAATTTCTATAACCAGGGATTATATTAAACTCTCAAAAGGGATATATAACTTCTCACAAGAGGTTTGAATACAGCTGATGAAAGTGATGAACTATTCACTCAACTCTAGCAGTGATGTATCCCACTGTACATCAGAAACATGACCACAGAGTTAGTTGTGTAAAACCCATGAAGCTAAGTGAAACCTCAGACATGTGGAATGCAAATTGCTCACCTCTGATGAGCACTGTGTTCACTTGATTGATTTTAAATGGCTTTATAAGTGTTCTCATACATGTTGAACCTGTATAAAAAAGTGAAATAACTCCCAGTGGGATTTTTTTGGTATTACACTCTAAAATTGAACTTAACTTGAACAACAGAGTTTAAATACCTTGGGATGTAGTTCATCATAGCATGATTGTAATTTTAATTTAGAACCATAAAAACTGAAGTGTGGATGACACAGTCATTTTGAATAGTGTCTCATCTAGGGTACAAGCCAAATTCATTATACCCAGTATTATTCCTATGACTGCCATCAAATATAAAACTTGTATGGTGTTTTCAAGTGACTCGGGTACATGTAATTTTGGATTTTACATTCCTGGTAGTAATGCATAACCAAGCCACCATTTTGCATCTCTTGGCAGAGTGGATATCCTTTAACATACTTTTTCTTAAGTAACCTTGGAAAGGAGAATGCTTTGAACTTTCTCCATTGACACTCACTGCATTTGCTTTACCTCAGTGTCTGGATTTGAACATTAAGGCCTTAAATAGAAGATTACTGCCACTTCTTTCTTATTTATAATCTGATGTGTCCATGTATCATTAGGCTCGCTAAGCCTACTGGACCTTTGGTCTTTCTACTATTACTGATCTTGGCCAAAATACCTCTTGGTACACTGCATCTCTGGCACGTAGCTCATCTCCACTTGATCTAAAGCTTATTCCTGTTTAAGCAGAACTTATTATTCTGTTGCTCATTTAAACCATGAATTGATTTTTTTGGTAATTTCATTTAACTTTCATGCTTCGATTCTTATTCTCTAGGACACAATTGAAACTGAGCTTTATAAATCAAAAGTCAATATAATCAAGTAAAGTTCAGAAGTTACCGAACAAATCTGTGATTTGATGCTTGTGAAATTAGAAGTTTGGAAAGATCAAGTTAAATCAAAGGCATTTCCTGTACACAGAAACACAGGAGAATCTGGGCTACCCTCTCTCACTTCCACTTACTTCCTTCATTGATATGTGAATACCTTAATTCAAACCCAGCAGAGCTGATGGCAGACTGGCCCCACATAGACTCACAGAATATTCTGAGTTGAATGGTATAGTTTATTCAGTTTTAACATATAAATCATTTTGTTTTGCTCCTCACAATCATCCAGATATTTTCACCATGTTGTATCAAGTAATACTAGAGGAGAGGGGAAAGCAGAACAAAACAAAACAAACAAAACACACAACAACAACAACAAAAAAATAGGGAGGGAGGTTACAGATGAGTTGTAATATTTCAAACCAGATTGTAATCACTGTCATATTTTATACCTTTACTAACTTCAGCAAAAAAAAAGATTTTAAGAGTCTCAGATTAGCCTCTGAGCCTACCTTTTACAAAGTTAGAAGATATACAAAGAATTTTGTGCTCTGACCTTAAGTGAAAAGTATAATAGGGAGGTCAGTGTGTGAGTGAGTGCAATTTTAAAAGCTTGTGGGGGGGAACATTCATTGAATTTCGAGTCAAAAGCTCATGATTTAACAAGCATTAAACTCAAAGTAAGAATTGCCAGCTGTTGGAATAACTTAACCCAGTGCTATTCTCTTTCTTAGACAATTTAAGTCTTCCTTCTTCAGCAATCTCTCAAGAAGCTGGAACTGCCTGATTCTGATGCAGGAATTGGATTTTCTCCATTATTTAGCTAACTTTCTGAGATAGCTTCAAGAATACAGTCTAATGTACCTCATTATTTCCTTGAGCTACCAACTGAAATATCTGTAAGTAAATGACAGTCCCTGCCACTAATCACAGAATAACACTGGTCATTTAGAAAGTGTTTTAATTTTTTGAGACACTATTTAAGACTCTCTGTACATATGGAACATATTGTTTGAAGAACAGTTAATGGGTTTGTTGTTAATTTTGAAAAAAGATAAACCAGAAGTGAATAAAAAGTAAAAGAAACCCCCAATGTCATTGAAACTCAGAGCACCGTTAGATTAACTTATGAGGGTTTGAGATCATGACTTAATAAAAGACTTTGCATGTTACATACAGCCTTTAATTAAGAAGTTTATCAACATATAATTGATATAATCAGGGCAACAGATGTGTCATTTTACTCCTACTATATTAGTGGCATTTCAGGACCATCCCCACTTTGATAATGAAAAAGAAAATAATTCCATATTCAGCTGGGAGAGAAGAATAAATGTTTGAAAAATTTAGGACTGCAAAGAACCTAAAATTTACAGTTTATAAAAATAAGAGGTTTCAAAATGTGACTTTATTCAACACTGCAGTAGGATTACAACAATTTTTGTTACTTTAGGTGGTGTGAGAAGTCTCATCTGACCTTTAGTCACTACTCCAGGGCATGGCAGGACTGACATAAATGCAGCCCTGTAATGGTTTGCTCTGTATAGAGGTCTTGGACATTGCATGAGCTCCCAAATGGCACTGGCTGTTTTTCTGTTAGGAAATGAACACTCTCAATACAGAATAATTCAAGTGTTTAAAGTCAGTTTTTTAGAAAACTTTAGATATCTTGCGGTGTCTAGCCTGATCCTGGGAGGGCTTCTGAGTTCATATGGCAACTCTATGGCATACAGGAATTGGGACAAGTTAAACTGAGAACATAAGGTGTGGTGTGGGAGACAATGTTTTCCTTTTTGTCTTTGTTTCTCACTACCCAAGTCTACTTTATTTTGCAATAAATTAAGTTATTTTTCCTTAAATCTATTTTTTTTTCCTTTGATAGTAGTTTGGCGAGGAGTGTCCCTGTCTTTATCACAACCCATGAACTTTTTCATCTTATTTCAAATGTTCACTGCTAGTGGACAGGTATGGTAATCAAATAATATTTGACTTTTTAAATGTTCATTAAACAATAATGAATTTTTTAAAGCATATCTTATCTGTTGCAACCCATCTCCTTGCCACACACAGTGGAAGAAACTCCCCAGGGCAGACAGACACTATCAAGTCAAGCCTTTCTGTAATGCAGCAGTGAGGATGGAAAACCACTACTGGACTTCTGAAGAATGAATAGATATTTGATTTTAAAGGTAGTAAAAATATTGTGCTCACAGGTCATGTGTGCAAACTGGTCCTACGACCTACTCTGTGACAGATGTTTGCAGTGACCTTGGGTAAATTTCTTAATGCTGTATTTCTAAGACTGTAGATACTTCATGATATGCATAGACACTAACTTTAACCTCAAAAATAACATTTCATCTTCATCTGCCTCCTTAGGCTTCTAAATGACTTTTAAAATCTGATCCTAATGTTTTGTGCTTCTATTCACCATCTGGTAAATGATGATGAACACTTTTCTCCCATCTTTTTTTGGCTGATAAGGCTATAATCAAGTAAACTCTTCTGTTTTGTATTCAAGGTTGAGCTGAGACAAGTAAGTAAATTCTGCATGATGCAAACTGATGCTCATCTTCTCCCTTTACCTGCCTTAACCTTAAATGACATTAATGTTTTTCAGAAACTTGTCACTTATTGTCTCTTTGTTCAGTGACAGTTCAGCAACCTGAATTGGGGTTTCAGGAAACTGTAAATTAATCTTAGAATTGCCATGATTGAATTAATTCATTTGTATCCTGTGGGCAGGGATGGCAAATTCTATAATTGCTTAGTGTCAGGTAATAATAATAATAGTAATAACAATAACAACCAACAAGAATAATTAGCATGAGTAGACTCCTGAATTTGCAGTGCTTGGACAGGGTCTTTCAGCAGACCCAGTGCTCTAGAGCAAAGGATTTTTGTTTGGTTAAGGAGGCATAAAATGACTTTTTTCCTTCTTCTTCTTCTTTTCCTATGTTTGATATAAAATTCTTTCACATAGATAGAACTGGAGTGTCATTATCACAGAATCATAATTTGGTTTAGGTAGGAAAGGTAGGGACACCCTTCACTAGACTAGATTGCTCAGAGCTTCATCTAACCCATGAATTAAAAAGAAAAAAAGGAAATATCCTTAGTTGAAATAATACAAAGAGCAGTATGGCATATACCTCAAAACAGTACTGTGCTTTGTTAAGGGTCTTAAGATAAGTTTAATTTATATTTACATCTAGTTTAGGATCCTCATAAAAATGTTACTGAAAATGACAACTAACCACTCTGTTTTATGGTAAATTACACCCGTTTTGTGCAGGTCAGAACAACATCTGACAAGGCAACGACAACTTGTGTGCAGAGCAGCAAAGAATCAGGCTGATGGTATAAAAATATTTCAGCAGATTGGTCTCTAGTGTGGCTGAATTGTGAGCAGAGCATGACTGGAAAGAATCAAAGAGCATGTCTGAACTTTGCAATATGGATAGATGAGAAGGTCCCCAAGGAACTGTCCCAGGCACTAGCTCCTAGAAAATGCATTTTAGCTGCACATTACCTCATTTGCAAAGTTAAGTAGCAGACCTAATTGTATTGAGTCCAGTCCCTGGCTAATGCTTCTAGAAACAGAGATTTTTGCAATACAATGCACATGTGTTTCTGCAGTGCCACATCAAGTAGTGCGGAGACACCGAAAGATGGTGCTTTACACTTTGTAAGGAATGGAGCAAAAGGTTATGCAAGCTAGGAATCAAATAGGAAATTTCTGTCTTGTGGACGGTGTTGAGAGTTGTCTAGAGTTTAATTTCATCTTCTTTGGAATAAATGCAAATATTTTTAAGTATTCCTGAAGAAATCTGCTTTAGCAAGAACTGACAGCTTAATCCTTAGCTTGCTGACTTCAAGCGGCAGCCAGAGAGAAAACATCTGTGATTTTCTTAATGGAAAATTAGGATGATATTTTTAAACCCTGCTACTCCTAGGAAAGCCTCTCTGACAGGTTCTACCTGCTAATAATTTCTCACTTCCCTAAAACTCCAGAGAAGTTCCTAAGAGTAATTCCACTTGTTCAGTAAGACAGAAGAGACCATTTTAAACATAAGTAAAAAATTGACTTTAATGAAATCAGAATGACAAAGACAGGGGAACACATTTTTTCTTATTTTTTTAATCCCACTGACTACTTATTTTAAAGGAAACCTGCCACTCATAAGCTCCACAGAAGAAAACAGGAGAAGAAAAATATATTACATGCTTTTAATGTTCATAACTAGTTTTATTCATGTTCAATTTTACCTTGAATTTGGGAGGGGTACACGTCAGAACTATGGAGGAAAACTTTATGGTATTTTGCGAACATCATTAAAAACTGCATAAAAAAGTGCCATAACTTCAAAATTTTTAATCAGCATAAGCCAATCTCCATGGGCAGTCCTAATTTGTAAATTACATATTTTATTGTACTATATATTGCAATTTTTTTGGTGTTTTGAATCACAAAAATCCTGAAACTGATTGATACTGGGGACTGCCCCCAAGTGCAAAGTCCTGCACTTGGATGAGAACAACCCTTGGTATCAGTACAGGTTGAGAGATAAACAGATCAAGAGCAGCCCTGACAAGAAGGACTTGGGGGTGCTGGTGGACGAGAGACTGGACATGAGCTGCCAATGTACTCTTGCAGCCCGGTGTGGGAGTTGATGACCACGAAAAAGAACAGTATCAGAGATGGAAGGAAGCATTACAAGAATCCATGGTGGAAGAAGATGACCTTTAAAGATAATAGACTTTCATCAAAGACAATGGACTGTTGCATGAATACGCGGTTTATAGTATTCATTATACTTTTCTATTTTATACTCCTGTATTAACATTGAAATCCCCTCAGGCTGTTTGTCCCTTTTACGCCCATGTTCTGATTGGTTGTTAGCTGTTGCAGTGCAGATGTTCCATACAAGGTTATGCCTCTCCCCTTCATCCCTTATAAAGATGTAACCCCTCCTTGTTTTCCTCTATTAAGGCGAGTTCCTTCCTTCTCTTTCCCTATATGTCATGTTCACATCCCTAGTTCCAGAATGTTCCTTTCCTCCCCTATATAAAGGGCTGTTAATAAAGAGCTTACTTGCTCCCATACTCTCCTACCTACAAACCTGTAACTAACCCTGAGTGAACGTCCCTTAATTCCCTGCTGGGCCGTAACAGCCCAGAAAGCCAACCCTGTCCTGGGCTGCATAAGAAGCAACGTGGCCAGCAGGTCAAGGGAGGTGATTCTGCTCCTCAGCTCTGATCTCATGAGACACCCCCCCCCTTTGAGTACTGTATCCATCTCTAAGGTCCCCAACATCTGTTAGAGCAGATCCAGAGGAGGGTCACAAATACAATCAGAGGGATGGAGCACCTCTGCTGTGAGAAAAGGCTGAGAGTTGGAGTTTTTCAGCCTGGAGAATAGGAGACTCCAGAGAGATTTTATTATGGCCTTTCAATACTTAAAGGGGGCCTGCAAGAAGGCTGGAAAGGGACTTTTTACATGGTCATGTTGTGATATGACAGGGGGTAATGGCTTTAAACTGAAAGAGGGTCAATCTAGACTAACTACAAAGAAGAAGATTTTAATAGTGAGAGAGGTGAAACACTGGAACAAGTTACCCAGAGAGCTGGAGGATGCCCCATTCCTGGAAGCATTCAAGGTTAGACAGGGCTCTGAGCCACCTGATCTAGGTGAAGATGTCTCTGCTCACTGCAGGGAGGGAGATGGACTAGATGACTTTTAAAGGTCACTTCCAAACCCAACTATTCTGTGATTCTATGATTCTGTGAAACTACTAGTGGCAATTCCATGAGTTTCTCTATGTCTGGGTTTGGGATGGGGTTTTTTTTTGAGAAATTTAGGATTCCTAATCCTTGCTTTCCTCACATGTATAACTCATCTTCAGTTTACAGACTGCATGGAGAAAAAAAAATGTGCCCATATGACAGATTTAACAACTAAAACAGCTATAAAACATGAATATATACATGTATATATATACATACATGAATATTATATATTCATGTGATATCAGTGTTTACTTTCAAGAGAAAAAAAAACGCATCACAATAATTATCCTATCTGAGCAATGAGGCTTGAAAACATTCACTGTCAATTTTTCAGTTAAAGCTCCTAACTTTATTAACCTGATAGCATAATCATGGACATAAAGCTGAAGAAAAGGTCAAAAAACTGAGCTACAAGTGTAATTAAGGCAATGTTGCAGTTGTAAGATCCTAATATATATTTACAGCTTCAAAATGAACTTTCATTTAAATTCTAAGTTCAGAGTTTCTAAGCGCTTGTGTGAGTCCCCATATATCTCTCTCACAATAATAAAATAAGCTCAGAAGCTTGGAGAGGAATTTCTCAGATTATAAACCTATGTGACTGGAATGTCTATTTCTTAGCAAGTTTTAGGGTCTTCTTTTTGGGGTGGGTGTGTATATTAAAAAGAAAGAGTGGCAAATCACTAGTAAGGACTGGTATCAAATTCCACTGGTAAGGACTTCGTATCAAAGCTGGCAAGCTTGAAAATTTTGATCAGAAAGTTTAGATAATAAATGTGCGTAATTGCATAGCAAACTCCCATTTTTATTATTTTTTCAATCTGAAAACCATGCTTAAAAAAAATTTACTTGTCTATGTTTTCCTCTTTTTAAATCTGTTTTTTATTCTAAATTATTTCCATGTAAAGTATATAAGCATTTTCTAATAGTGTTTGATAACTTCCTCAAAGTTTCTTCTACTACTCTTAATAACATTGTTTGGTAGTAAGTTAGGGGGCCTTGACTTGGCTATTAGAAGAAAAAGTTTCTGAAAGTTTCCCCAAACCACTGAAAAGTGAAACTTTAGGCTTTCATTAAGAGCTTTTCAAAACCAAGGGGTTTTCTTGTTTATTTTTGGTACATATGAACTGAACAAACATGTTTCTCTGCTGCTTTGGGGAACTCAGTGAGCTGTCTGGCATAACTCAAATAATTGGGAAACCACAAATAATCTAAGTCCATGCTCAGTCTGCAGAAAATAATACAGGAAAAGACATCATTGGAGTGTGTTCCAATACCATATGGCAAATAGCATTTTCTGCTGGTATGCAGCACATTTTAACTCCAAGGAATTTGCAATTATATTCAACTAATTAACTTCATTTATTTTTTTTTACCAAACTGCGTTTTCTCTTAAAAGGAAAGGAAATTCACCCACTGTGACTGCTACCATTTTTATTATGTGTGTAATTGTTGGGAGAGGAAAATGGATTTTAAAGACTACCTAGGAAATATGCACACAATGTATATCAAGCGAGGAGAAGGAGAAAGAATGCCAAGCAAACTTTTGTTTAAATTCACGGTTTCTGAAAGCTACAGATTGTCCTATTATCACTGATTTTTCCTTTTAGGGTCATCAGAGTGCTAAGTATATACTTAAAGAGATAAAACCTCCTCAAAGAGCCAGAGTATGAATGTAGTTGTTAGCAGGCCCCTTCCCATCCACTATTGTTGACAACATCCAAGGTCAACACTGTGTATGTTGTGATGTCAGCTGCTCTTCAGGTGCTCTTTTTTTCCTTTTTTCTCTTTTTTCTATTTTTTTCTCCTTTTTTCCTTTTTTCTCTTGCAGTGACAAGAGAAAGTATCCCCAAAAGTATCATGATCTCTTTCTCAGAGTGATGCTTTAGGTATTTCAGTTGTATTCATGGACCTACTGTTGGTCTGCTCTTGATATTTCAAACTACGTTATTAAAAATTATCAGTGGGAAGAATCTTATAGTGAGATATTGAGTACCAGCTCCCTGGACTTCCTAAGAGGAAGGTAAGAAAACCTAATAAAGCAATGGAAGAAGGACCTCCACTAAGGCAAGGTGTAAGCATAGACTTTATGGCCCCCACAAGTCTCTATTTCCTAGATTAAAACAGATTTTAAGTGAGGAAAAGAGGAAAAGAACCATGCAGTGGTTCTGTAGGACTGAATAGCAGGTATGTTGAAGACTGTGGAGTGCCACTATGGTAGAGAAGGCAGAAAGCTTTCTGTTCTCTTCCCCGTAGGAGTTGTCTGACTACACAAATCTATTTTTCCAACTACACAGTTGAGTGATTTTCTAATTGTCTACAGTGAGGTAAGTAATGGTCTGTCAATTCTGGGACTTTGACAACTGTTTTTGCAGAATAAATAGAGAATCTGGAATGTTAGACTTCTTTGGCATTTTTGTTCTTTTATTCCTGTTTATTATTATTTCTCACATACAAAATCCCATGTGGCTCCTATTTTCAGAAGCAATCAGTTTTGAGAGATGATGCCTCCGGTTTGGACAGCCCTCCTAAAAGGAGACTGCCAAGGCCAGAGACCTTCTGAACATCTCCCATCTTGTCTTACCTAATTAGGGACTTTGAAGTCAGACATTTGCTGATAAGATAGGTATCCCAGGTTCTCTTTATAATCAAGGCAGAGAAATAGGCAACTCCAGAGGACAGTTCATCATTTTATATTTGAAACTGATTTTAGGAAGAAAACAATCATTCTCTAAAATCGTCTACTTCTGTCCATTGACTTTAAAGCTAGAGTGACAAGCTCAAACATAAAAGTCTAACTATTATTTGTGAGTTAGGGTAAAGACCCCTATGTTAGGGATCAGTAATGCTTATTCAGACTACTGAAACCTTTGTGCTCTTAATAAGGTTGCCTTAACAATGCCTATTTTTCCTTGATCTTTCTGGGAACTTGGGAGCATATTATATATAACAGATAATTAAGGGACAAGAATGATTGAGCCAAACTGATGAGATACTTGTACCTGTGGCTAGACCAGGGAGGTTGCTGCAGCAGGATCTTGGAGACATGTCAGGAGGACTCAAGATTTACAAAACCCAGGACTGAAGACTTCATGCACATCACTGAACAGAGATTTCTTCACACTCTCTGACATATGCAACTCAGGTGATACAACCCATCAGTGCGACAGGTGATGGGATCAGTAAACTGTCCCCCTGAGAGGATCTGTGCTGGGATACAGCACTTGGCTATATTCTTTCAAGGCCTAGATCAGTGCATTATCAAACTGCATTGGCCCACATGAACAAACTTATCAGTTTGGGTGATGTTTATCCCAATTGTAAATGGGCTCAAGTGAGGACTGTGCAATGGTAAACTGAAGAGCCTGAA
This sequence comes from Pipra filicauda, assembly GCF_003945595.2. Classification (NCBI taxonomy): domain Eukaryota; kingdom Metazoa; phylum Chordata; class Aves; order Passeriformes; family Pipridae; genus Pipra; species Pipra filicauda. The sequence goes on from NW_024103896.1 coordinate 436,918, forward strand.
TTCTCAGCTTGCACAGCTCTCAAATACCAAGTCACCGAGGAAGGAAAAGGAAATCTAGTGTCCTGTGGTAAAACTGGAAATGTACAGAATGATTTTTGTACTGTCCAAATACATTTGCATATGTATTAATACCAATTTTCAAGTGAATTTTAAGAGTTCCTGTACTTCAGTCTAATGACAGTGCCTCCTCTGCCTTGAGCTACAGAGTGCTTTGGGTGGCAGCCTGTCACATATGCCTGCCAGGAGAGAAGTACTCTTTGGGGGATAATGATATCATTTGGATAATGGACACTGGATGTGATTTGGTATGCTTACTTAGCATGCTGGGTACTGAAAAAGGAGTCTGCACATAGCTTGCTTAAACTATTTAGCTATCTTCATTTGACTCATTAAAATCTCCACAGGTTGGCTTAAATCATAAGCCCATTATGATTGGTGGCAAAGTGTCCGTGGATCTCACTCTCTCCTTTCCAATTTCACTCTTCATCACTCTTTCTCAGGCTTACCCCTGTCAGCACTCTGCATTGAAGGAAACAGAGCTGAAAGTAGCAGGACCTCTCTCCCCTGTTTCACCACTTGAAGTGATGCACAGATGGCTTTTCCTTTCAATCCCTCCCTCCATACACAATCCCAAAAGAGTGGTAGGAGGAGGGCTGTATTCAGTCTGCATGTTACAACACTTAAGATGAACTAAGGACGGTCACAGTACCTAAATTTAAAATGAACAGCTCAGATTTTGTGCCGTGCTGGGACAGTTAGGGCCTAACTCCCTGCAGCATCACAGGAAAGAAATAGTCACAATAGTTAACTTGTGCAGCTCTTGCTGGTGGTCTAAATATTGCCTTTACTTTGCTCCACAGGCAGTAGAGGATGCCAGTCCTTAATGGCCCGGGGTTTGAATTGCTTATTTCTCCTCTGAATTTAGACACTGTAATTGGAGTTTCATTTCATATAGAAGCCAGAATAGGCAGTCTAACCACAGCCCTAAATCACAGCCTGAGCTGTTCATTGCTCTCCTGAGGTTATTAGATGCCATAGCAGATGGCCTGAGGTACCAGAGGAGGAACTCCAATTATACCCTCAGGGCCTCTGATAAAACTGACCTCTCATACATTTCATTAGACCTTCACATTAGAGTGTGTAACCTTAGGACTGTCTCAGACATATCTGCAAATACTTTTTTTTTTCAATGCAGTTCTGCCTTGAGTCAAATTGGGTAGAGAACAATGTTCCCTTAAAATATGAATAATCCTGTTTCCATCCCAAGTTGACAAAGTTTGTTTTCATTTAAATAAAACCAAGAATTAAAAAAAATAATATTGAAGGACTGAATCCAATATGTGGAAATAGTAAATAGTCTGCTTTCATCATCTGTGGAGCTATGGGGCTGTCCAGAATGGCATTGCTCATTGTATGCTACTGCTGGATGTCCAAGCTGCCCCTAAATTAGGGCAGGGGGTTAACCATGACTGGATTCAACAGTGACAGCTGACATGACTTTATCAGTGTTATTTGTTTGTCTCTTGAGATATCTATTTCCTTATAGAGTTTCCTTATAGACATATGCTGCCCTTCATGCAATAAACTTTGTGTATATATAAAAGCTTGCTCTAACAAAGTTAATTTAATAAAGGGTGTAGATAGCTGCTAATTCCTCTGTAAGGAGTGAGTAACTGCTGAATAATATGGAAGCCATTCCCCAGCTCCCCTAGTTTCCTTGTAGCTGTGATGACATTTATATACAAGGGAATATTACACTGGAATATAATTCCTTCTTTGCCTGATACAATAAACTCCTCAGGACAATAATTTTCAAACTGTTACTTGAGCTTTCTTAGGATGCGACAAACTTGAGTACAAACCATCTCCAAAAGCACTGTTCTCTGGTCCATAATATTCAAGAAGCAGAAACTTTAACAGGGTGGAAGATACACCAAAACATATGCAATGTTTTGTTGACTTTCACTTAAGTGCACTACATGAAACATACCTCTACATTTTTGAAAAATACCCATTTTCTTCTAATATTTCTGGAAAACAGTTTCTAGCATATGATCAATATACAGGTGTTTTTCATTGTTAAGGCTTTACCTTCAAATTACGTTACTCTAGAAATAGTTCACACCTGCATAATTCAGTGATAAGCGCTGTGTAAAAGATCAGAGGAAAAAGGCAGACAAAGAGACATGTATTTTCATATTGGTAAAAAGCTATGGCTCTTGAAGGAAGCAAATATTACACTGAGAGCCAAATAGTGCTTGCCTAAAAAAACCCCTTTTCTACTGCTGGAATGATTGACCTCAACAGAGTGAATCAGATTTTGTTTCAACAGTTTCACAGTTCCTCAAAGTGTTGAGTTGGAAGCTGACTGAATTGCATGGAAAAGTGTATATTAAGCAAATAATTAAGTCTAACTGGGGAATATGCAGATTCCTCAGGCAAATCACCAAGAAGTTTTATGTTGGTTTTAAGTAACAGCTGCATGGGGGAATTAGAGGCTATTATTAACCTTAACTAGTAAGATCTTCACAGAACCACAGAATATGCAGAGTTGGAAGGGACCCACAAGGATCATCAAGTTCAGCCCTTAGCTCTGCACAGGACCATCCCCAAGAGTCACACCATGTATCTGAGAGTATCATCCAAATGCTTCTTGAACTCTCTCAGGCTCGGTGTGTGACCACTTCCCTGGGGAGCCTGTTTCATTGCCCAGCCACTCTCTGGGTGAAGAACCTTTTTCTAATATCCAACCTAAATCTCCCCTGACACAACTTCAGACCATTCTCTCAGGTTCTGTCACTGCTCACCAGAGAGAAGAGATCAGTGCCTACCCCTCTTCTTCCCCTCATGAGGAAGCTGTACACTGGTATGTGGTCTCCCCTCAGTCTCCTCTTCTCCAGGCTGAACAGACCAAGTCACCTCAGCCGCTCCTCATACAGCTTCCCCTCCAGGTTCTTCACCATCTTTGTTGTCCTCCTTTGGACTCTTTCTAACGGTTTAATGTCTTTCTTATATTGCAATGCCCAAAACTGCACACAATATTCAAAGTGAGTCTGCACCATTGCAGAGTAGAGCAGGATCTTGAACTCATCTGACTGCTCTGTTCAGAGTGTGTTGGAGTATAGCCATAGTCAGGCTAGCTTTGATCTAGTTCCACCATTCTGGTTCCTTCTTATCCAATATCCTGACTGACTCTGGCCAGTGCAAGATGCTTTGAGGAAAGGGCAAATAACTCATCAGAAAGCAACCGTGGACAGTGAGTCAGTTTGTAGTACACACAGCTCTGGTATCATCAGTGTTCTTCCTCCTCAAAGTATGCACTGCTGAGAGTGCTGCCTTCTCAGGTTGTGTGTGCCAGAAGATTCTAATTTCTTGACAGAGCTCTGTTTCCAAATCTGTAGCCACATTCTTTTCCACTGTTTTGCTTGAGATGTGGGACAGCTGCAGAGAGTGGCAAGTCGGACCAACAAGGACATAGGCACATGTCATATTCTGCTGACTTTTGGATCTACGAGGATGAGAGGCAGCTACAGAGAGACAAGATAAGCAACTTGGGGCAGCAACATATTAAACTCTATTAGTACGATTTGCCAAAACACTTCCATCCAGATCTTATGACAAACATGAAATGACTCCACACAGTTTTTTAAAACAGTCTTTACTTTTTATCTAATAAATCCAAGAAACAAGCCAAAACCACTCAAATTTATAATTGCTATCAAATCTATCAAATCAGGTCAAAGTCACTGAGAATTTTCCTTCTCCTACCTTTCATAGGTTTCTCTGAAGTCCAGTTAGCTCACTACTAACACAAAAACTCTTCCCTTCTCACATCTAAAAGGATCATCCTCTGTAATCTAGTTTTTCCCTGTGTCTTTGGGAGCCTCTCGTACTTTCTATGTTTCTGGCCCAACAGCTAGATCCATTATATTTGGGAATTTGCCATGTAGCATACCCTTGCCTCTTGTGGACATTTGGAACATGCTGGCTCTTCAGAGTTTTAAACAGCCACATTAAAATGTATCAGAGTACATATCAAAGTACAGTTGTTATGATTAATTACTCTCGATATTCCCTCAATTAGATCAGGAGGACTACTGCACAAACATATTCAGGACAATTCCAATAACAGAGACAAGATAGTCGGCTCCTTGCAATCCTGGCATATATAAATACCATAAATCAAGTAGGCACATGCTAGAAGCCTTTTCAACAAAGACAGAGACACGTAAAGGCATTTCTTGTAGAATCACTGCCTGTAGTAGCAATCAGAATTCTCTCATGACTTCTTCAGGTGTTAAAATTTTTCATTTTATAGTTTATCTCAATTGTTAAAGTTAAGAATTATACCACTATTCCTTAAGCTGATTTTAACACAAAGATATCTTTGCTTTTGGGCAGAGCCCCAAAACATTAAATACAGTCTTAGAGTGTAGAAGTCTTTGCTCTGAAAACTGAATAATTTTTGCTATATATACAACAAAAACCCTCCAAGAGTGCTGAGATAACAACACATATGGCTTACTGAGAATCAAGATTATGAATAAAAAAGGATTAGTCTAGCTGGCTCTCAGGATTATTAACGAAAATACGGTTGCTTATCTTTAACTGTAAAGTAGCATGTATCCCACCATGGCCCATTTCCAGAAGCAAGAAACGTTTTTTCTACTAGATTTGCAGTACAGTTTTCAGGCATATATTGATATTTGAAATTCAAAAATATCTTTAATTTTCTGGTTAATGTGTTCAACCTCTTCTACGTGGAGAGTGCTTAAATAAAATAGAATCACTGGAATGATCTGCAACTGGTCAAGATCTCAGATGAATGTCATTCACTGCTAGTGTTTCTGCAGTAAAGCTGCACTGCAATTATTAAAATCTCTAGTCAGAAACAACAAATACTTCAAATTTTGTGTGCTCTTATCATTATTAGGGCTTTTATATACAGGAAAAAAACATGTGGCAGTCTGCCAGATCCATCCAAGTTCTAGGCATAGTAAGTCTGGAAAATGAAGTCAGTATATCCCTAACTATAATCTCTTTATCTATCTAGAATTTAATATACACATACCAAAGCAAAAGGTTAATACTTTCCACTTACAGACAAAAATTCTCCTTTCTATTTTCATGGAATGAAACAGAGTTTGGCAGAATAACTTTTTACTTTATTTTGCTTCAAAATACTTCTTTAGTTGTGCAGAATGTTTTACAAACAAAGATTCGTACATGGGTTTTTCCATCCCTCCAGTGACATTTTGTCCTGATTCATGGAGAAATAAAATATCTTTCTAAAGGGTACATAGATAGTCAACCACAGACTTTGAAAGTAGATCTTGCAGCTCTTTTGGCCCATAATGAGGGCTAAAATCAGCAACTGGTGAGTGTTGATGCGAAAATACTCCGCTGACACGATACACTCTTCCTCCTCTTAGTTCACCTAGGTGCATCAAAACCTCCTAAATGTAGCACTCACATGTAGCATTTCAGGTGAGAATTGTACTTCACTCATAGTTGTTAATTCATTGAATCATAGAACGATTTAGTACAGAAAGGTCCTGAGAAGATCCTCCAGTATAACCCCTGCTCTAAACAGGGCCTTTAATGATTGGATTGCTGAGAGCCTGGTCCAGTAGAGCTTTGTCAAACTCTAAGGATGGCAAGTCCAAGAGTGTTTTAGCCAACCTGTTTCAAATGTTTTTGGTTTGGGGTTTTTTTTAAATGTCCAGTGAGACATTATATACGTCTTATTATAACTTCTGTCTGTTGCGCCTCATCCACTCTACCTATAAGCACTTCAGTTTTAACTTCCCACAGTTACTAAAGAAATACGGTCTGGATCAAAAGAACTCTGAATTGTTGTGCATGGTACCTGTATTAGAGATGAAACTCATGCACTGTAAAGGGCTGCTTTTGGACAGAGTCAGGACACAACATGAGGTGAAGCATGTCCTCAGATGTTCTCTGTAAACAGATGTTCTGGTTTAATCCCATCTGAGGAAGAGAACTGGTAAAAGGTAAAACCTGTGGGTTGAGATAAGAACTGTTTAATAACTGGAAAAAAGTAAAATATAATAATGATTATAATAATAACAATAATAATAATTGCAATGAAAACAGAGATAACAAAAAGAGGGGAATAAAACCCAAGAAAAACAAGTGATGCACACAGAGATTGCTCACCACCCACTGACCAATGCCCAGCCCAGCCCTGACCTGTAATCAGCTTCCTCTGGTACACTCTCCCCAGTTTCCACACTGAGTATGGCATTCTGTGATATGGAATATCCCTTTGGCTAGTTTGGGTAAGACATCCTGCACATGTTCCATCCCAACTTCTTGTGCACCTGCTCACTGGCAGACCATGGGACACTGAAAAGTCTTGACTTAGAGTAAGCACTCCTCAGCAACAACTAAAACATCAGTATGTTATCAACATTATTCTCACACTCAATGAAAAACACAGCACTGTACCAGCCAGTAGGGAAGAAAATTATCCTAGCCAAAACTAAGAAAACAGAGTGTAGATCATGGATTGTAAAGACTGAATTAGACAAAGTTCTGCTTCACAGAGAATCTCTGGACTTCATTGCTTTCTAAGCCAGAAGAAAAATAGCATCTTGAAATTTTCTGTGAAAGGGAATGGAAATGGAGCACCAGCTCAGGGATGGTCTGCCTAGTGAAATTCCCCTGAGGTTATAGTAAATAGGAGTTTAATGTACTGGGAAGCTGGAAGCCTGGAAACAGATTTTCCAGCAGCTCATTATGCAGTTGATGTAGAGTCAGATGAGAAGAAAAACCAAACAGGTTCCGACAACTGCCTAGCAGGCAGGGTTTCACTAGACCTGTCTGCTCAAAACAAAATGGTTTCCACAAAGCAATTCAATTCTGAATGAATAAAGCCCAAAAAAGTTCCAGTAGTAAAGAAATAAGGATTTTTTTTCTTAGTTATAGAATCACAGAATTAAATGGCTGGGAGAGATTTTCAGCTACATTACTAATAGGAATGGACTTCCAACTAGTCCCTGAAGGGTTTTTTTGTTTGGCTTTTTTTTTTTTTTGAGATTCCCTTGACAAACCATACCATTCTCCTCTCCTGACAGAAACAGGATTCCTATTCATAAGTAGTCATTTTCTATCAATAATAGTTGCCAGTATTAGCAAGGAGATTCATCAGAAAACATCCAGGATGGGCATTTTGCTCTATGGAGTGGTACCACCTTGGAAGCTTTGACTTAGTGTCTCCACAGCACCTTGTTTACTATTGAATAACAGAATCATTAAGGTTGGAAAAGGCATCAAAGCTCATCAAGTCCAACCTTTGACCAAATACAAGCATGCTCACTAAACCATATTGTGAAATGAAATGTCATGTTTCATCTTGCTGCTGTATTCCTACCACAAGACTGGTGCAGTCCATTCGAAGCAGGTGGTCTTTTCAAAGTACAAACATGTACAGACTCAAGAGTAACTGAAAAAATCAGACCTAAGCATTCTCAAGAGAAAAAAAAGTTTAGTCACATGCATTTTTATTAACTACAGTTGGATCTCCACTACAGTAGTAGATGCTAGTAGATATAGACAGTGTTGTACAGCCTCAACAAGGTTGGAGTGAAATACAGTAAGAAACATGTTCAGTGACTTGTCCAGACATACAGTTGAAAACAATTCTTTCAATTAAGAGCCAGTTCTGCAGGACTTTCCTTGTGGGAACAGCTTAAGAAAGCTGATGAGGAGTGGGAATGGTGATGTTTTATCCTGTTATTTATCCTCACAGATAAGAAGATAAGGAAAAGGCTCAGTATTACCCAGTGGATGGCTCTTCAACATTGCATAAGATTTTAGCAGAGGGGTGTAGAAGTCGAGCTACAGGGCTGAGGATGACAGATCCTCAATCAGATAGGAAGCAGGTCTATACATTCTAGGAGCCCACACACAAAGCCTGCATAAGTGTGTACAGAAAGACATTGCTAGTGAATTCTGCAGACAGTGGAATTTTAAATGTGCAATATGAAACAAATTAACGGATAAGGCAGTTCTGAAAATATGCTAAAGAATAACTTCCATAAAATGGAGTCTTGCCATGTCTAAAAGACTCTAATGATAGGTGAGACTTCAAAGGTGTTACTGCCTTCAAGACTTCCCGCCTTCCTTGGAAGAAAGGACTGGTTTTAGCTCTGTGCTAATTGCAGGATGTCTTCCCACTGCAGAGTGTAGGTAATTATCTCTGTACACAGAATAAGTTGACTATACCCAGATAAATAATAAGACATTATCTTTCTTTTCCAGGCAACTAATTAAACAAGCTCAAGCTGTAATAATGTGTGTACATAATTTCTACATTATTGTAGTTACAAAAATTAGTGTCAGGTACCAAAAGGAGCAGGAATAAAGCATGGATTGTTGAAGGATAATTAGATAATTATTACCTAAATATCTAGAAAAGTCTATTATGTTTGCATGGTAAAAATACTCACTTACAGATGAACTATTTCTCCCACAGATTTTTATCATCTCTCTCTTGTTGCTCTTTCCATCTGACTTGCTTTATGCCATTGTTCAATACTTGGACCCCAAAGTTTTCACCCAGGTAGGAATACAAAGTTAGTGGGTACTTTCCCAAATAAACTTAAAAACTTTTTCGTACAATTGCAAGTCAAAGAAGGAAAGCAAAATTTGGGCTTTAGTGTGTTTAAATCGAAATTTACTACTCAAAATACTCCTGTCTCCTGGAATGAATTGCCAGGATTTCTCAGCACAATACAGTGGATATATCCACCCTTAAAAGAAGAATGAAGTTAAAGAATGAATAAATATCACAAATGAATAAATGAATAAATCTAAACACTTAAAGGCACCTTGGGTGATGGTCCAAATTCATTGTTTCATTATCGGATAGAATGACTTTTTGAAGGAATAGAGCCTATCCAACCTGTATGCAAAATGAATCAGAGACAAGGACAGCTTTGCCCCTGATTTACAGTTCCTGATTATACTTGCTTCAGAAACCATCACTTTCTTTTGTCCTCTCTAATTTTGAACTAATACCTGACAAATAGGAAGCTGTTCAAAGAACTGTGATCCATAGTAATTATGAAGACATTTGAAACATGGACATACAAACAGTTTTGTAGGAGAAATGCCAGTATCCACTTTCTCTATACTACATATAGTTGTGTTCAGAAAGCCATCTCTGCAGTACCTTGCAAAGGAAGCAAAGATTTATCCATGCAATTAATGTATTTCCTCTCTTATTCAGTGGTCTCAGCAGAAGCCAGTCATTACTTCAGGACCTCTTCTTCAAACTACCAGCCATCAACTTTAAGGATTACATTGGAGATATCTCACAACAATAACTGGCCAGCAGGCTTGACAACATCTACCCGATGAGTTGCTGGCCTGAGACAATAAAAATCAGCTTTTAAAGTAGGTTGTTTCTACATCTATAGGAGTTTCCACATGCAAGTGATTTAGTGCTAAAGTTTTCAGACTATCTCTGCATGGAAAGTTTTGGAAACTTGTGACTGTCCTCAATCTTCCCAAAAATGCAGCTTCCCTACCCTTACTACTTTTTTGCAGAAGTTGCACTGTAAGCCACTATACTGTGAACACTTTGTTCTCATTCTTTCTACTCAATAATCTTTCTGCATTTCAGAAATGAGTCTAGTCTGATGCATGGGCATTTTCCTATGAATGACACTGTAAATGCAGGTATTAAGGGTGCCACTTTTAAGCTTTTTGGGAGAACAGTAATGTGCTGGAAGAGGTGTGAGCATATGTTGATGAAATAGCTGTTCAGATAGAACCATTTTCCCAGTTTAAATCACTGTAATTCTATCACCTTTGATGGAATTATGTTAATTTATGCCACATCTATCAGCAGAAAGCAAACATGTTTCATTTTAGTACAAAAGCATCACCCTCTTTTATATGTCTTGGAGTCTGAAAGTGCAAATGAGCACATTAAAGGGATGATTGTGACCAAGCAAATCAACAATCAGTATCAAAAATGTATTTTTTACAGTAATTATTGCTGGAGCATTAAGGACTTAATTTCTCATTTCTTCCTCACCATGTTAAGTCATTAAGTTCTCAGTTCACTTGAATAAGATAATTATATTTGGAAAAAATTTGTTTGATGCTTCATCTTGATGCATAGAAGCAGCTTCTCATTTAATGGTTTTGCCAATTAAATAAATATAATGCAAATACTGATAAAAGTAGTGAGTGAACATATTTAATTCTTCCTTCAAGTTGAGGCTCAAAATTGTTTGAATACCTGTGATGTTTTTCAGCATTGCAGAAGTGGAAATTGGTACAGAAGTTACCAAGACCAGAAAAATGAACCCAAATACCCTCTTCCTCAGAGAGTGGTTTCCATGCCAACCTTCAACTTTTATTACAGGATAGGTCATGTGCATAACTGTTAAAAAGTTAGGAGGTCTAATTTTTTATAATAGCTAAGTAGTTTTTCTCTTCATATTATAAAATTGTTGACCTGTTATTAAGTACATGTTCAGCAATAAGGTCATTCTTGGACAAAGCTTCAGAAAGCTGTAGAATAGAAACTACTACACAATCCGAGCTATAAAAGGCATCATTATTCCTACTATAGCTGCATCTTAACTAATTTTGTTGTGGCCAGTAAGGGTTAGATATTGTGAGATCCTGTAAGTAAGGAGATTTAAAAGAGGAACGGGAACTAACTACCACTTTATGTCCCAAATCCACAAAGGTAACAGGGTACCCAACCTTCAGTGCAGTTGCTGCGAATTAGATGGCTAAATTATTTTGAGTCAGATGTACTTAAATACAAATTTAGATTGAAAGTCCCCGTAATCCTCGAGGTTACACTTCTGTAAGTCTAAAAAGTGTCCAGTTAGAGGAAGAATTTGAAACCAGATGTGTCTTATTGGTTCTGCCTTTGTCAAGAAATAATACATTCTGTAGTGGCTGTCCCTTGATATTTCTTGCTGAAGGTACTGTGAGTTTTCTAGGTAAGCGGAGCAGGGGACATGAAGCTAGGTCTTCCATACCCCTGCAGAGTGAACAAACCACTGAGACACTGGGCTTTAAGGGACTTCAAAGGGAAGGAAGCAGTTTGGTTTGAGAGCCTAAGTTCAGAAAAAAGTTTCTAATGTATCAGAAACTCCTAAACCTGGTAAGATATTTATTGAGGAAGAATATTAGATTATCATTTGAAAAGGGAAAAAGAAATCTTAGAGATGAGTCAAATGAAAACAAAATAATCAAAAGTGTTCTCTTTAAAATAGTTTAGGGCCACAAAGAAGTTTGGGAAGAGTTATGTCCTTCACCCTCGTGGGTGAATTCTGCAGTGCATTTTAAAGGGAGCTGAAGTGACTATAGTGACATCAGCACTGGCCTCAAGCAGCATTTGCATTGCTAAGACTTAATCACTTCTCTGGTTCTGTCTTTGGAGAATTTATCAATTACATTGTCAGGAGAGTCTATGAACAAGAGCTTTTTGTTCAAAAACCATGACATTTTCTTCAGGAATAAATATACTAATACTAATATGGATGTAATTTCTGCTGAGAATTAGAAAGACAGCTCTACCTGTCCTGAACAGCAGCTTGCCTAGGATGTGGGGCACTCATCCAATACTGTTCAAGGTATGCTTTGAAATTTCAAGACAATTCTGAAGCAGAGGAGAAACTCAATTTTTTTTCCAGCTAGAAATCATAGAAAACATATGTAAAATGAACCCATTTCCAAATTACAGTAGGCTTTATTTGCATTTAAAGTGCTAAAATTATTTAAAACTGAAATTAATTATTCTATTCTGTTTTCTTCTCTTTATATCCTCAGCATCACATTCTTGTCCATCAGTAACTGATCATCATTGCAACAAGCCTCTCATTTTGTCCCAAGCTGCACTCCTTGGAAAGTCATGTTATTTTTCTCCAGGTCACTAGTTTCTTTTCAAATTCAAATCCTGTGTTAAATTTCCTCTCTCTTCATGATCTGATCTCTCAGTCCTGTCCTCATCTGCCCTCCACTTTTACTGAGACAACTTTGTGCTCAGAACTACTTAATTGGTTATTGACTATTGTGGAAACACTGAAGCTTTGTATTTAATTGACCACACCATATATCCCATGCTGGCAAGTTCTCTTGTGCCACCTAGAATTCTGTTTTCATCACTTAAAAAGATTATTAATAAAACCAGAACTACTCAGTGCTCCTGTTTAACTTATCCATAGATGATATTTCAAATAATCCATGTTTTATATGCATCAGACAACATTTCAGAAGATACTTCCAGTCTCAGGTGTTGTTCAGCCTGGACAATCAAGTATTGTATCAGGACTCAAAGTTACCGGCAATTTAAAGGGTCCTATGGCAACAGTGTGGCAATCCTATAACAAAAGAAAGGATTCTTCCAAAAGAAATGGTGCTTGAAGCTTTCGGCATCTTGCCTGCGTGAAACCTTTCATGGTTGGCGCTCCTTGCCCCGAAAAACTGGCATGCCACTGTGTGTGCCGGCATCACGCCATCCCAGCAGATGGGCGTAAGTATAGGCAGCCAAGAGACCATATATGAACATCACACGTGTTTTCTGAGAGCATAGTTCACAGCCAAGAATATTTCAATGGTTAGCTATTTTTTCAGTGCAGTCAAGCAGAAGAGCAAGCCAAGGAGAGGCAAGCTCCCTCAAAAAGTCACTCATTTTTTAAATGACAAAACTTACAGTTCAAAACAGTCAAAGTGAGTTTCCCCCAACAATTTCTTTTATTCAAATACAAGGAGTTTATCAGGGGTGTCACCATAGCAAACCTTTTGCAGTTCAGCAAATTTTGCAATTCAGTAAATCTTCTCCTGAATTGAAATAGGACCCTCCAAGACACTTAACTCAGAGGTCCTCAGCTGGGAGGACACCCAGTTGAACGTCTGCAACACCAGCTCAAGTTAAAAGAGAACCAGCACTGCAGGACCAAGCCTTTGAGAGGAGAAGTCTGGAATTTTCAGTACTTTCAATTGTATTCACTTTTACAAGCCTATGCTATAGTAATCCACAGTTTATGGTAAATGTGATTGTTACCCCTTTAGAATTGTAACAATCTACTGTGGAACTCTGCTTCTCTTACACAGGGAAGACTTTGAATTAGGAAAAGAAGAAAGGTATATGGTTCAAGCATCATACTAAACAAGATAAATCTTGTCATCATATCCTTAAGCGCTTTGCTGAATCAGCGCTTGAGTGTATATGATCACTACCATTGCTCACATGAGTATTGTAAAGATATAAAAGGACAGGTTGTATACTAAATGGGAAAGAGGAACAAGAGATGTGACAAGAGGAGTTTTTCTTCACTAATGACATGTGCTTGTTTAAGCCAGACTCTAGCAGACAAACCTCTGAGGTGTAATGTGTATTGTGCACCCATGCCTGAAATCCTCATTTTGTCTTGTTTTAGGTAATATATAGCTGTACCAGGAAACATTGGGTTTTTGAGTTTGTTTTGTCCATTCTATGATTCCTGGTATGACATGTGAGTTGCTCTCAGGATGTTATTTGGGTATGTGTGGAAAGAATTAAAAAAACCCTACCAGGCTACTAGTCTCACATTTGACAATCAAAAATAGAATTCAGCTTTAACTTCCCAAATAGATTACTAGGGTTATATACAATACTTTTTCTTTTGTTATTTAAAAATAATTTAAAATGTACTGTAAATGCGTTTTATTTGTATTTTGTAATCAAGCACTCCAAATCACTTCAAAGAAAATTAAAAAGTACATAAGTGATCTCTATCCCACTTTCCTAAAGCAACCCTGCTCTAGTGGTTGAATATGCTCGCTCTTATCCTAACTAATCAGATGTTAGGCCCATTCTATTACACATACCAGTCACAACTACAGCCTGCAGTCTACATTATTTTATTTCATGAATAAAGTGTGAAAATTCAATTCTTAACAAGATCTTTTCTTAGAAGTATGCTTAGAAGTTTGTACAAAGAGAAAAAATATATCATTTAAAGTGGAAAACTGTAGAAGTAGATACCTTATATTGACTCCTGTGTACTACCATGGTAGTTTTGAACTGACAGAGATTTTGATAAACTAGAGAGCAGCCATGTTGCTATTACAATCAATAGATGACTATTTGGCCCATTTGAGCAGGAATAGCAGACACTGCACTGAGCACAGCTAACCTATGCAGACCAATGAATACAAAAGGCAGAATGAGTCATACAGTCACTGTGTGTGCTAGAGGTTGAGAAAGTAGGTTAATAGTGAAGTCTATTTCCCGTAATCTGACTGAAGACTAGATAGATCGGGTAGCAAAAAAGGGAGTTTATAAATTCTCCTGATTTAGAATAATTGTTTTTACAATCTAGCCTACAGTGATGAACGATCTGTGAAAAATAGATGTCTATCATCCTATTTTACCATTAATTTTTATTATTTTTTGTTTGTTTGAGACTGCTACATCACCAGGGGAGACAATGATTTTTATGCCTTCTAGAAAACCATAAGATTAAAGCCTAGAGAAGAAGTGATAGAGAGAAGTCAACAATAAAGGGCTGTATTGGTGAGTGTGGCACAAACGTAAAGCACCAGCAGGCTGTTTAGCCAGTTGTTTCCACGGTCCACAGTCTCTGGGAAGAACTATGGCTTTTCATTCCTACCAAGTTCCTGAGGGAGAGGAAGTACTGTCTTGTACCAGGGCAGATGCTCCCAGATCTCAGTCCCCATATTTACACCACTTGGTGGAATGGCTAATTCCCAGTGGTTACCACACACCATGCATTTCCAATTATTTGAAAGCTTTCCAAAGTGATATGCTTTTCCCATCCATTGTTTCATCCTTGTCTTGAGGGCTGTAGCAGCCAAAGATTACAATGAAGATAACAGCATTTATTTGCAAGGACACAGGAAGGGAATTTCTACTCTTCCCAGCAGGAAAATAAAACTTGTTTCAACTATTAGACAAGGAAATGAAAGTTTCTGTGATGCTATCATGGCTCTGCAGATACCATTATGAGCTAATTAATTTATAGACAGAATATACACAAGGGCTTTCTATTGACCTGGAAAGGCCATGGGATGCAGAGCACTGAAGGAAAAACCTCCCAGGGCTCCCACAGATGCCTATAACAGCAGCCAATCAGCCTTCCACATTCACTGGTTTAAGTTAATCTACCTCTGCTGCACGTTGTGGTGGGTCAGCTGCACAGTCATGACTGATTATCACATCTCAGCTGAGAAAGGGTGTCCTTTCATACCACTTTTTGTTAACCTGATTATGTGCTTGCATTTTTCCTGTATGCAACAAAATAATAGTAAGAGACATAAAAGGTAAAAAGTCTGCTTTTATCAGTGGTAATAGAGTTAAGCACTGAGACTCAGTTTTTAAGGTGATACATTTTTTAATGTTGGTAATAAAAACAGGAATTACACGTTAAAGTAATTAAATCTCATGCTTCCAGGAAAAAATGCCTCCATCCCACTGATAGTCCTGGATACATGATTTATTGAACAGATGTATCTCTATCAGACACTACTGAACACAGAGCAGTGGCTTGATGAATCTGTTATGTCCCCTGAAGGGGAAATCACCACTCTTTTGGTTTGTGCTAGTCACAAGTTACATTAGCATAACAGATCAGACAGAGCAGAAGGCAACTACTGCTTTGGGAATAGAAGGCCAGGATCACATCCAAACTACAAGGCTTATTAGTGGAACAAGCAAACATCAAATCAGCATCTGCTGGGCCCGGTGGGAATCACTATGGGATGCAAAACTGGGAGTCAACATATTCTTTGGCATAGATCAAAAAGTCATTAAAATCAGAGATGTCATCAGAAGACCCGAGTAAATCGAAGTGTGATGCCAATGTAAAAGAATGAAGAGATGATAGGCCAGAAAATTTGGCTTCTGTAGCCATAAACATGTTTGAATGAATCTTCCAGTAAAGATAAGGTGGTTATTAAAATAAATCAAAAGGGGCAAAATGATACAGTAGAAAAAACTCAGTGTTTGCGAATGTCAATTATGAAGGAGAGCTATGACTGTTTTCATTTTGCTCCATGGACTTGACTAGTAGACACTGACTTTATATTGGTCTTGCAATAAATACCAGAGAAGAGCATAGGAACAATGATTTTCAGAGAAGTCACACAATAAGAGAAAAACACCGCATTTTGTAATGTTAAATAATAAATAACACGTATTATTATGCATATATTGCATGTAATATATAAATAATAAATAATAAATATTATTTATCCTAGAAAAAGTCAAATTAAAGTAGCTAAACAGCTGGAGGACAAAGACAGAAATCAGCAGAGCAAGCAAGAGATGCGGACAGAGCTGACAGGAGGAAAACTATAAGGTATTAGAGAGACTTCTTTAGCTTCTTCTTTCTAACTTATCCTTTTCCACATATTAGAAAGGAAAACTGACCCTACTGTATTAATGAACACACTCCTCTCTTACAGTAACTATTGCTCTTGAGCTTTCAGAATTTTCTATATCACAATGGAGAGAATTATCAGGAGGCCAGTGAATCATTCAGTATTCATTTATGTCCTCCATTTCTTCTGACAATTATTATTAAAAGAGGAGATTCTGGGGAAAATATATGCACTGAGACCTGATTGCAAATGGTATGAGCAAGTTCTATTACATTACACAGGCACATTCCTAATAGAATCCATACTTGAAGAAAAATTAACTGAGCTACTGAGTGAATCAGCATCAATCTTCTCCATTCTGTAATATTAATAGAAATTACAAAAGACTCATGCTAGAAATCACTTTCAGAGACAGAAATAGATATTGCCTTGCTTAAATGGATGTTCCAGGCAAAGAGACTATTTTAATCAATGTATAAACTGCTGCCTCTTTGAAAAACTCACTGTAAACTTTAAGGTCATTCTTGTCACTAGAACATATGAGTTATGGTTCTGCATCACTATCTTCTAGAAACCCACCATGAGAAGTCCTTTTTGATTCTAAGCAATCATTTTTTATTAGTACTGGAAAAGAATAATGAGGCATTATTTTCCTAGTCTAATTTTATCCAGCAGCTGAATCCAGCTGCTTAATAGGTGTTTGTACCACACAAGGTAATGCCAATAGAAGCTACCTTTACTTCAACAAAAAAATTTAACTATAGACACTAGATAGACAGAAGCAGAGTGCTTGAGAGTGTTTTTACTAGTAGCAGGTGTAGGAATAGAATCACTTAAGAGAAGAGGCAAGTCAAAATGGAAAAGGGTTTCTGCTAAGAAGTATTTTTCAGAATATCAAAGACATTCCCAATCTTTCCTTATACAGTACTTGAAGACACTGGGAGAACACAGCTTATTTGTTGTCACAAAAGGCAGGCTTCAAAGGCTCAGCTCCAAATTGAATGTACCTCATGCAAGTTTGTTCAAGATAACATATGATAAATGGCTAGGAAACAGAAAAAGTCAAATTTACCCATAAGAGAAATTGGACCAGCTTTCTCATCTCTGAATTTGCAGTGATTTTCATCACTGAGGCCCTCCTCAACCTATATAATAACCCTTGAGAGGGGAAATCCCTCTGGTTGTTTGTCCTTTTCATGATGCCAGAGAAGGCAAAGGAATTTTCCTCTCCTATTCCAGAGGGTGAAATGCTAGAAAGACTTGGAACCACATAAATTTCACATTTACCGTTGTTTAGACAAGACTTACAGTCATAAAGCATAAGTCTTCAGACCCTGATCAGATTTTACCCAAGCAAGGTTTTATGTCCCTATAAAATGTTGGTCAGTCCTTTGTGATCCTGCTGGGTCATTCATGTTTTAGGCTTGGGAAGATGAACTAACATGAAAATATCAGAAAAAATATAATCTTAAGTAACATCTGGAACACGCCAGTGTAACGATGCAGAGAAATTCACCTCCAGAATACAAATGCCTCTTTCCTGCTTTATTTTTGTCTTTATTACTTGCAAATTCCCAGTGATTTGTGTCAGTTACTTCTATAAGAGGATATTTTTTAATATCCCTTACAGTCATTTAACTTTAAGTCAAGGTTTTCTAGGATATGCTTAAGTTCAAGCTTCTTTGAAAGAAAAATAAAAAGAGAAGGGAATGGGGAGAGAGTAGTTCTAGTTATTCAAGCTCCTTTTTCTCCTTGGGATAAAATATCATTTTTTGACCACTATGCCAGGTTGCCACAACTACTCATTTGACCTGGTCTGAGGGGAGACTATGAATTGGAAACAGACTGAAATTAATGTCTGGTTAGCTTAATGCGTTACCTCTATGTGTATATTGCACATTTCTGGATAGCTGAGTCAACACACTACCTGCAAATGAATATTTATTGCTATGGGATTGTCATTAGTGTCTTATTGAAAGTTGAATACATGGAGGCAGATGTTCTTTTATTGTTTAAATCTAAACAGTTATTTCTAGTTGGTGTTTGTGAAGGTTTTGAACCATATTAGCCTAGTGCATTCAAACCTTTGAGGTTTGAATTTGAGGTCTGCAGCAACCATGAGGGAAAAATCTTAGTCTAGGAAAAACACTGAGAACACAAAGACTGGGAGACCTTAAGACTGGTATATCATAAAGGCAATCAAAGCAGCAAGAACAAAATATCTTTTAAAAATAGTTACGAGTTTTAAACATCATTTAGCAGAACACTGGCATGATCGGGTAAGAAAAAAGTACAAATCAAACCTGCCTTGAGGGATTTTGTACAGCACAATTCTTCCCTCACATTTGCAGGCTACATAAAACACGCACACTGACTCGATAGTTTCTGTTATCCCAGCCCTTACCCAGTCCATTGCATGTGTCGTGGACGGAGAAGAGAGAGAAAAAATTTTAGCTCAGTTTCTTTAAGAAAAGAGGCTCACATGATCACATTCTTATTTTCTTTCTTTGTCTAAGTCCTTCTCTAGTCACATTCCGATGTGTTGTTCAAATGTAGCAAAGAGTGTTTAAAATAACTAAATTCATGTACATTTTTGCCTTTTAGGTGCTCAGATGAAAGGATGTTTAACATCTCAGCAAAACACAAGAAGGTGCCGACTGGGGAAAACTCTACCAAATACCCCAGTTATGGGTTGCTTCAGACAGAATTCACAAACAGCAAATTCAAGGGCAATCAAACTTCATTAGCTCTGATTCCCTCAGAACTACCTCTTTATTACTTTTCTTTTAAATAGGTACTTATTTTTACTGATATTATTATTATATTATTATTGTGCTGTGCTTCACAAGACTGACTGAAGCCTGTTAGACACAGGATAAGTGTGTCCATTGACTCCAAAAGGATTTGAGTCAAGCCCTAACACAGCAGGGGATGACAGATTCCAGGAGCCAGAGATGTATCTTTGTGAAGTGTACAGTTTGTTTCTGCCACCACTCTTTTATTGTAAACATTATAGAAGATTTATATATCACACTGGCAGTCAATAGAAATGGCAATCAAAAGGTAATGATGTATTTCCTAGAGGCTAGAATATGGGGCTTTCACAGTCTACCTTTAGAGTTTCTAAGTTAACAGTTCAGTCTTGCTGAGTTTTATATTCCTCCGTCGTTAAAGATCATTCCTGCCTCTCCAGAGAGAATACTAACACAAACTCCTCTATTAACTAACCCTTGAAATGGATTTCTTTCTCTTCATAGACCCCATGAAAGTCAGATGGCATTTCAAAATGGTGTGAACCTTGCCTCAGAAAAGCTGGCACAGCTCCTGAAGATAATGGGAAAGAACTGCCTCCATAACTTATCCTTGTGTGGCATCCCTTAGTAAGCTTTTAAGACTCAGGCAAGTTGGTTTTTGATACTCCACCTTTTTATGTGCTTGCCTCTGGGTGTTTAGTATGGACACAGATATTATAACCAGCCATAAACTCACTCCTCTCCTTCCCACAGCCAGCTCTAAGTTTTGTCTCACTGAGCTCCTGTCATAGAGTATCCCACAGGCAGAATATGTGCTTTTACTGCTTTCCTTCTAGCAGCTGGCAATTCATATATTTACTGAAGATCAAACAGTTGTCTAACATTTTGACAAGCCCCATGTTAGCATCTGTCTTCATCATATCCAGCAAAACGGCATGGCCATCGGTTATAAGAAATGAAGCTTTAGGCTACACTGAAGTTCCCCATCACCAATTCTCACAGCACTCTATCATCAGTGCTGCTGTGATTCCTTATACCTGTTATACGGAGCAAAACTAAAATGAAGGGCTGCTAAGTTTTCTCTCCACTATCGAAATCCAAGGCACAAAACAGAAGATTGTCACTACCTTTTCTGCTCATAACTATTGCTGGCTTTCCAGTGTGGAAGAGGCCATACAGGTTTTCTTCTACTAACTGCATGTGAGACTGACACTAATTGGTCCCTTTGAGATCAGGACACTTTTCTACTATTGAAAAGCCTAAACTTGCTTCTTTATAATTCAGACTTCATGCCATTTCTTCTTGTAAGTATGGACAATGCCTACTGAAGTCGCTAGTAGCTGCACTGGTGCAAAACTCATCAAAAGAAATTTCTAAAGTGTTCTCCTACATAAGAGAAGTCATATAAAATATTATACTGCTTGCACACCAGATTTGCTACTCTTTTATACCTCTGCCAGTGAGGCTAGGACTGGGTCTGTAATTGCTGATGGCAGAACTGAGCAGAAGTAAGCGCCTGTTACTTACATCAGTGATTCTAGCTGAGGCTAGTCCTGCAGGAAAATAAAATTACACTTGAGGAGGCCTGATCTATTTTGCCCCCAGATATATAGCTAAAGGCTATATTCCAGCTTCCCTGTGTGAACAAATTACAAAAAAAGCAGGTCTGAAGAGTCTAGTCCCAAGTCTAGTCCCAAGTTCCACTAGTACTATTTACACCTGTCTAACCTGTTCCTAATGACTTCTGTTGACAAAAATCCCTTAAATTCCTTACATTATATATTTCCTGTGCCACTCCTACAAGCTCTTATCTACAAAATTTGTGCCATCAGTCCTAACAGATCTATATAAAGCAACAAAGACTTCTCACATGTGAGCATGTCACCAAGTCACATTACCTGAGTAATCTGTACTCTGATTGAAGCCAGAAGCTGTTAGAAGGAGTCTTATTCTCTGCAAAACTTGTGTCCTAGAGAAATAAAAGTTGGCATGGCTCAACTCAGGACTGTGTTTACACTGCCTATAAACAACCAGCAAGGAAGCAGAATTCTGACAGATTACTGTGGCATTCCTTGAAGCACCAACCAACATCTCAGAGAGTTGAGATACAAAGACACCTCTGAAGATCATCTTGTCCAATACCCCCCGTCTAGTGTAAGATCAAGTAGAGCAGGTTGCTCAGAGCCATGTCCATTTGGGTTTTGAATATCTCCAAGGAGGGGGACTCCACAAAAACTGTGGGCAACCTGTTCTAGTCTTCAATCATGTTTACAGTAAAAATGTGGGTTTTTTCTTATTTTGCCAACATTCCAGAAACAGGATAAGCAATTGATCTGAATTATTAAAGGGATTGGTTATAAAAATGCCTATAAAAATAAGCTAAAATGAGTATTTCTGTCAGAATATCAGTGGGATAACTCACAGCTGAAAACGAAGTCAGAGCTTCAGGGTGTCAGTAAACTGAGATTTATGTAGTATCAGAAGCAAACAGGCTGGAAATCTATGGCACAAATAATACTCTAATACACGTGCTGATCCCAGAGAGGTTTTCTTCTGCTATGCTCAAAATTTTGTTCATGGGGAAAGAGAAACACACCTAAAGATGAAATTTTATTCTTAGTATAAATGAAATCTTAATAGTCTAATTAAGACTATTGAAAAATAGATAATTGAGACTATTTAAAAATAGATAATTGAGACTATGTCTCAATAGACTAATTGAGACATTGAAAAATAAAGAACTCATAATAATCCAGTTAGAAATCTCAGTAAAGGTAGTATTACTATTTAAACTGTAACAAATGCTCTTAGTTTTCATGTCTTTTTTTCCTCAAGTGGTGCTCACCCTTCTGCTGATCCTCTAGTCTTAAAATCAGTAGACTCAGATTGTCAGAGTATAGACAGAGTCATCAGTCTCCAGAATCTCTTGATAGGAAGAATATGATGTTCATGTAGGTGGTTTCTTTGTCCTTCCTCTTGTATCTACTTGAGGTCATTTTAGCTGTTTTATAACATGCTTTTACACCTTGTTTTGTCTTAATTGTTTTACAGCTCCATGTTAGATCTGAAGGGCCAAGTGCTGGTGCACTTTGGACATAACCATTAGCAGTGCCAAAGGCTTGGGAAAGAGTGGCTGAAAAGCTGCCTGGTGGAAAAGGATCTGATTGTGCTAGTCAACAGCTGGATAAACATGAGCCAGCAGTGTGCCCAGGTGGCCAAGAAGGCAAATGACATCCTGGCCTGTATCAGCAACAGTGTGGCCAGCAGGACCAGGGCAGTGCGTGAGGCCACACCTCGAGTACTGTGTACAGTTCTGGGCCCCTCACTTCAAGAAAGACATTGAGGTGCTGGAGCATGTCCAGAGAAGGGCAATGGAGCTGGTGAAGTCACATGTAAGAATGTGTCAAGTCATATATAAGGATGTGTCAAGTCAAATGTAAGGAGTAAGTCATATGAGGACAGGCTGTGGGAGCTGGGAATGTTCAGCCTGGAGAAAAGGAGGCATAGGGAGGACCTTATCAGTCTCTACAACTACCTGGAAGGAGGTTGAAGCCGATGGGTTTGGCCCCTTTTCCCAGGCAACTAGTGACAGGATGAGAGGACATAGACTGAAGTTGCACCAGAGGAGCTTCAGGTTGGACATCAGGAAGAATTTCTTCATAAGAGTTGACAAGCGCTGGAATGGGCTACCCAGGGAGGTGGTGGAGTCACCATCCCTGGAGGTCTTCAAGAAACAACTGGACATGGCACCTAGTTCCACAGTCTGTTTGATAAAGTGGTGATTGGTCAAAAGTTGGACTTGATGGTCTTAGAATCATTCAAATCTAAATGATTGTTATTCTGTGATTCTTTAATGTACAGAATTTGGTACTTTTACATGTTAGATACTGTTTCTTTGTACTTTTTGTTATACCTAAAGTCTGGTTTTAATACCCATAGGTCTGTGTTTCATTAACCAAACATTACTGAGTTGTTTATAGTGTCAGCCTGTGCCCATCTCTCATCATCCCATGACTGAACTTCTCTGCACCACATACATTGTCTCCACTTCTCAAGGCCTGTATTTCTCTACAAAAAATCATTGTGCTAAGGTCATAAATATTTCACTTTACATGAAATATTTATTTATATTTTGTTCCTGCTACCTACCAGGAAGTAAGGTAGTATCAGAGAAATATAAAGAAGTGGTGCAATTTAGCCATTGACACCTGGTCAATAAAATAAATTAATGTCAAAGCTAAATGAAGAAAAACAAAGCTGCAGGCAGGTCAAACAAAGTTCACACAGAGAAAGCCTGACAAGTGTCCCTTGGAGAATGTGAAAACTGTAGAAACCCTGTGTCTGTGAATAGCAATGGGGTATTATAGAGCTACACAGGCAGACTTGGGAGAGGATGATTGTGCTTCTGAAGTGAAAATACATCATGTTCAGAGCTGTAGTAGGTCTTTGGACTACATGCTAGGACAAGTTATCTTTATCTACCTCATAATCTTGCCTGAGGTGATAGCAATGGAGGCCTCTGACATTTCAGCTCTGATACCTTTAAATATCATACTTACCCACACATAGACAGGTTTGAATTACAATCCTAAAAAGACATCCTTTCCCACTTGTATTCTCTACACAGATTATGCTGTAGTGACATTATGCATTTTGAGAAATAACACACTACATCTGTCTGGTCTTTGGCCTAAATCTCTCCTCATCCAAATATTTTTGCTATAGAATAATGAGAGATGAACCCTCCGTATTCAGGTGTTTTTTCATTAAGGTTGGATGGCATTTCAATAGATATGACAGGAAGATCAGAATATCCTCCTGTGCAAAATCTAACTGTGTGGTTGGTTATGTCAGAGTGCATAATAACAATAGTACTGGGCATGAGATTATGCTCCTCTAGAAATCTCAGTGGCTTTATACCCCTGGTTTAATTCTGCTTTCTGGAGAAGTGATAGCAGCATGATCTGAGTTTAACTGATAAAAAGCAATATAAAATTTCCTAATATGATCATCGATAGACTTTTTCCTTTGTGATTGACTCCTCACCAGAAGAACCTCAACTGTTAGGACCAAAGGTGATCTTTGGTCACACAAAAAAAGCCCACCAAAACCAACAAAAAAACCCTAAACCAACCAACCAAACGAACGAAAAAAATTATTTTCAAATTCCTATTTTCTGTGAATGTTGTTTAAAGAACATAAAAGATATCTTTCTTCGGAATGTGAATAGGCAATTTCAGAAAATTGGTCTGCATGTCAGGGTTTGTAATTAGTCAGGATTCTGATTACAGAAATGTTTTTATAACACTGTAAGAGAAAAAGTTTCCCTATAATAACATGTCAAAATAATAAAATATAATCAAAAAATCTTGCTAAGGCATGATTTTCCATCTGAAAGTGTTGATTCCATACAACTAAAACATTTAACAATCATATAGTAATTTTCTTAATTTCCATATTTTGATATAATTGAAAAGTTTTGAGTTGTATTATTCTGACATTGAAGATTTATTACAGAATATATTATGGAAGTTGGAACAACTTAGATAAATGAAATATCTTATAAGATGATCTGCAAAAAAAAAAATAAAACCAAAACAACAGGTCTTAATTTGAGATTAAATAAAATCATAAAAATCACACAAATTAGTGTGGAACAGAATTTTTATTTTCAAGACTAAGGTACTAAATGTTCTATTAGTTTGTCACATAATGTTTGAATCTAGGACAGTTAGAATAGGCAAAGTGAATCCAAATGTTCTCATAATAGTATTAGTATTGGTCTCAGAATATATTGCTTTCCCTGGATGCCTAATTTCCTTGGAAGAATAATTCTTCTTTCATAGAGATGAAACTCCTTCTCCACTTACTAACTGCAACTTCCAAAGACATTTCAATTTTTCTCAACCAATGTTAATTAAAAAAGATAGATTGACAATGACTTTCAGAGATTGACTAAAACCAACAGCAACAAATTTTCTGAATAAGAGATGTGAAACTTTTTGCTTTAGATATGAGAAGAAACTCTCCATTAACTTTGTTCATTATCTTGGCTGGGTTCAACCCTTCAGGTGAATATATGGAATAGGAATATTTCTCTAGGTTTTTCATATCCATTTTTCTCAATTTGACATCAGTTGGCTCTGAATCAGACATCTACAAAGAAATCCAGGTAGGGTATTTCATAGGATAAGGCTGGCGTAGTTTGAAAAGCTGGAACTTTGATTTCAGTTTGATCCAATGCAAGCTGTGGTTCATAGGACTCTGTTTTAGCAAGCTTTGTATCAGACTCTTAATCTATATAATAAATAATCCACCACTATGGAAGCAGTAAATTACCCCAGAATATCTCCCTTGCTTGAGACAGGCAATTCTCTTTGCATAAGGCTCCCCTGGTATTTTTTGATGGTTGTTTCAGTGGCTAGAGAAGTACTGTAGACAGTGAGATATTCTGTGGGACAAAATCTTGTTCTGATGACATCTCTTCCTTGCCCAAAACTGAGTATTTGCAAACATGCAGAAATAATATTTATACAAAGTTTTTTAAATGAAAACGTTGGCCTTCTAACAAGAAAAACTGTTTCTGTTACTGAATGCTGAGAGGAAGATGATTCTGGATCTTGTGACCATACTCAGCTTTTTATAAGGTATCTTATACTGAAAATTAGCAATGGTACTATTTATATATTAAGAATGGGATTTTCAAAGGTAACTTGCCTAAACCCATTGAAATCAAAAGACTCTGTAGATTCCTAGTATATATTTCCAAGAACTTCTATACGCAGTAGGGGAGCATCCAGTCCATCTAACCTCACCCATTCTGAGAAGTAACTATATTGCTTGTATTCAGTGCAGTCAGTGGATCTTCTGTATCAGGAGGCCTTCCAGCTTATGATCTTAAGATTCTTTCATATAAGAACTGAACTTAGACCCCTTACAGCCTTATGGGAAATTGGCTTAGAGCTGAATATCCACACTTTCAAATTAAAAATCTGTAAGGAAGCCTAAGTTGTAAGCAAGTAAAAGTACATTTTGATTGATAATTTTAAACCACAAATTATGAACTTGATTAAATTAGAAATTATTATAATTACTATTCCCATTATGATATTTGAGTATGGTCTAACAGCACTATTTGCATTTTAAACAGGTGTTTTTTTCACAGGTACTGAAGCATCTCCCTACCTTCACTATCCTGCCAGGTATCTGCATGGTACAAGGAGACACCCATGCACATTTTTTCAGAGAATTAAGGTCCAAGTCCCCTGTCAACAGCAAAATAATGTCTCAAAAATATGGTTTTGATGACCATATTTTTATGCCTATATTGTAATGAAAGACATATTGAGAATAAACCACATTAAATAAAAACATAATGCATAATAAAAACTATAACTTAACCTCTATAAATGGTTGGATAACTGGCATAGATAAAAATATTATTATGGAAAATTACAGCTCAAGAGGAATAGAGCAGGAAAATATGTAAAGTTTTGCTTTATAAAAGATATATATACTTGTTCTGGGTTGAGCAGATAGAGAGAATAGACTGACTGAAAGTGTCTGAATAAGGATGAGAAAACACATTTAATTATATGAATGTATCCCACAGTTTATCTTTCAATATACCTTAGACTAACAAGCCAGAAAGATCAAGAAGAAAGGTTTATTCAGAGCAAACAGAGCAATTATCAGAATCTGAGGGTAATGGAAATGCCAGCTAATAGAGCAGAACATAGACTATCTAGTTCTTGAAATAAACTGGAGACAGGAAGCTGAGGGAATAATCTACAGTTTATTACAACAGGAAATTGATGATGTGCAAGTGGAAGGAGGGTGAAGTGGCGCTGACCATTGAATAATGGCATGCTTGTCTAAGGAGAGGAAAAAAGAAGAATAAAGACAATACACTTCAAGAAAATAGCAAACTCAGATAATTCATAATTGTGGGAAATAAGTCAAATTCTATAGCTGTAGAACTAAAGCCATAGACATTTAAGTTAGCTGTCAGAGGGTAGACTGTGTCCTAGGATGCCTCTGGCACAGCATTGAAGGCCAGACAAAAGTGTTGATAGCCCCACTCTGCACTGGTGTGGCTTCACCTCAAATACATTGTGCAGTCTTGGGTGCAACATTATAAGCCATTAGAAAGTGTTCGAAGGAGGGCTATGAAGATGGTAAAATGCCTTGAGGGAAAGCCCTATGAGGAGTGGCTGAGGTCACTTGGTCTGTTCAGCCTGGAAAAGGGGAGACTGAGGGGAGACCTCATTGCAGTCTACAACTTCCTTGTGAGGGAAGAGGAGGGGCAGCAATGACCTCTTCTCTCTGGTGACCAGTGACAGGACCCAAGGGAATGGCCTGAAGTTGTGTCAGGGGAGGTTTAGGTTGGATATTAGGAAAAGGTTCTTCACCCAGAGGGTGGTTGGGCACTGGAACAGGTTCCCCAGGGAAGTGGTCACAGCACCAAGCCTGACAGAGATCAAGAAGCATTTGGACAACACTCTCAGGCACGTAGTGTGATTCTTGGTGTGGTCCTGTGCAGGGCCAGGAGTTGGACTTGATGATCCTTGTGGATCCCTTCCAACTCAGAATATTCTGTTATTGTATGAATCTTTTTGACTATAAGATTATGTAAACATGAGGACAGATCACCTAGGGAGATTTTAGTCTTTCTGTCACTGGAGATTTTCAAAAGCAGCTCAGAGACTCATCTGCCAGGAAAGACATAGATTTGACTGATGTTTTGTCTGGATCAGTGGCCTCTGGAGTGGCCATGCCAGCCTTCCTGAATTCTCTCCCTCTGATTTCTTTGATTTTTATGATCCATGCTAATTAGCTTCCCAAATCCTTCTTTGCCCTCTTTTTGCTGTGCTCTCTTTAGAGAATATATGTCACATGAAATAAAAATGTATTCCTTTACTGGAGTCTCTTTTGCTCTAAATTCAGCAGTTACAAAATCATTACTAGTTAGACAGCAATGAAATTTTTCTACCTTCCTTTCTTTAGTCAATTCTGTTTAAAGAAAAAGGAGGGCTATTACACCACATATAAACTATTGATCTAAAAGATACGAAATGTGTATAATGCGTGACAAAAGCTGAGATATCTGTTTTGAAAAAGTCTAGCAAGAATGTATTTTTAGTTTGTTATATAACAGTCTTGTTTATTGTAATTTTATTTTACACTTGGAATATGGATCAGCAACCCTCAGGTGATTTCCCATAAAGCAATATGGGAAATATTTAAAATCCACAGTGTGCTGCTAGGACATGACTCTTTGCAAACACCCAGTTCTCAGTCCTCCATCCATTTTCCTCAGTTTCAACAACTTTCACTAGAACCTGGATTTCGGACACCAGTGCCATACCGGTCAGAGGGTGATTTTATTTGATCAGGAGGAAAAGCTAATAAGAAGTACTGTCAAATGCATCCTGGCAAGCCTCGCAGTATTGGTGGTAGGCAGTCCCACCTAGCATAAACCAAGGTATTCAGTGGGGCAACTCCTTCCCACAGAACTGTGTGTTTTCAAATGTATTATAATGTCTTCATCTAGCCAAAACAAGGTTTCAAATATATTTTATTTAGTGCTAGCTCCAAAAAAAACCTTTTTCAGTGGCAGTTCTGACGCCTTAATTTTATGTGCTTGGCTCTGGAGTGGAATTTAATATTAAACAATAATTTGAGAAAACAGTGGAATAATTCTAGGAAATTTCCCCAGTCTCTCCTACCCTGAACATCTGTCCTACTGATGCCATTTTCTATCCCACATAGCCATTTTCAGTATTGTTTGCTTCACCAAGGCAATAAGTCTTGAATTGTTATCTGAAAAGTAAAGTGAAGAGGGACTGAATTCTCCAACTCCTACGTGCACTTGGGTAGGCAAAGAGTGATGGCAAGCAGGGAGCTGATAAGGGCCTTCTGCTTCTAAATGCTATTGTTTAAAAGGAAGCAAACACTCTTTTTCAATTGATTTTTAGAGGAGCGCAACAAACATCGTTCCTTTCTGAATGGAGACTAGTTTTACAGAAGCCTGCCAGACTTGTTCTGTTACTGAGAAAATCCCTCTAGGGAGA
The DNA here is from genome assembly GCF_003945595.2 of Pipra filicauda. NCBI lineage: Eukaryota > Metazoa > Chordata > Aves > Passeriformes > Pipridae > Pipra > Pipra filicauda. The sequence goes on from NW_024103896.1 coordinate 466,124, forward strand.
TAGGCACAGGAGTGTCTGCTCTTGGGATCACAGTCAGGCTTAAGCCTGACAGAGAGGCCAAGCTACTCTGCTACTGTTTGAGGTACATCAAAGTTAAAAAATTGAGACAGTTGCTGGGGTTGCTCACCTTAAGAACTGGGTGGGAACATCGCAGGAGGCTTTGGGATTGAATTCTACTTCAAACTCACCTCAGTATTGGACACTTAAATCCTTAACCTGTAATCAGGACAGGACAGATAGCAGACAAACTAATCTTGACTTTTCTGGCTTCCAGTCAATAGAAATCTTTAGCTATAGGAGCTGATTTATGTTTTTGAGAGATGAAGTAACTGTTGTAGACATTATATGGTGGGGAAAAGTCAACACTGTTTTGGATTGTGGCATAGATGGGTCCAGTTCCCTTCAACAAATTCATTACGACTTGGATGCAGGACTGAAAGGGATATTAAGAAAGTTTGCAGATGATACAAAACTGAGAAGAGCTGTTGACTCCCTCAGAGGCAGGGAGGCCCTGCAGAGACCTCAACAAATTAGAGGACTGGGAAGTTACCAACCATATGAAGTTCAACCTGAGATGGCACAACACGGGATGTATGTATGGACTGGGGAATGAGATGCTGGAAAGCAGTGCCACAGAAAGGGACCTGGGGGGCCTGGTTGATAGCAAGTTGAAAATGAGTCAGCAGTGCCCTGGCAGCCAGGAGGGCCAACCGTTTTGGGGGGTGACAGTCCCAGTAGGAAAGAAGGTTTGCCACTCTGGGAATCTGACACAAAATGGCTCCTTTATTAACATGGCTCCTGCCTTATATAGGGCAGGAGCAGAACTTACCAGAAAAGGGGTGTAACCAGGGAGGAGTAAGGGTGGAACATACTAATAAGAACCAAATAGGGAAGGGATGACCATAGAAGGAAAATACTGCAATGTAGCACTAATTGGCCAATAGCAAAAAACAGACTTAAGAACATATGAGATAAAGGGGATTTTTAGGGAAAATAGGGTACAATAAATGGGAAAAATACAATAAACCATAAACACAAATTCATAACCCGAAGTGCAATGATTAAACAGTCCAAGTAAACATCACAAAGGGGTTTCATTTTCATGTGAGTCCTCTTCCTCTAAATTCCTCCTCCAGTCTTCATAGTTTCCATCGTTCCCACCTCCAACATGGGGGGGCATCAGGCAGAGCATCACCAGCTGGTCAAGGGAGGGGATTGTCCCGCTCTGCTCTGCACTGGTGTGGCCTCATGTGGTGGGGGGAAACAGTTTTCCCCCTGCAGTTATAAAATGGTAAAACCCCAGGGGTCGGTGACCCTTGAAGTATTGAGGTTTTACCCAATGAGCGCTTCTGCAAAATATAAACATATCACAAGCAGAACAGAAGAGAAGGTGGTTGTAGTTGTTGAAGAAGTAGCCATGTTGTAGAGCCACGAGGAAAGGGCTCGGAGCCCCTTGGGGCCTCTGGGTCCCCCCCAGCCCCTGGCTGGTGCGCTGCAGGGACTTGGAACAGTGTTAGACTGGGCTAAGTACCTATAGCTAGAAAGCTGAAGGAGTTTTCTCCACCTTGAGTGGGTAGCAGGAGCAGCGGTAGAGACAGCAGTGAACAGAGGCTATGGCTGAAAGCCAACAGGTAAGAACTGAACTGGAGAAGCAGCAGATACAAGCCTGCAGCCAAGCAGGAAGACACAGAGTTATCTGAGAGAGCCGAGAGAGAGCCAGCAGCAGCAGAGAGCACAACTAAGCTTTACAGAGACAGAGTTGGGGTAAGAAACTGAACCAAAAATTCCCCAAACTCCTTTTGTGATCTTTCCTAAGTGGAAAGGATGGACTCCTATTGAATGGAAGTCCTAAAACTGCAGCAGCACTGCAGAAAAGAGCTGTAAAGCTCAGAAGGAATGCGGAGGGGGTGACCTTGGCCCCCCCACTGCTTGAGACAGAGCACAGAGCTCTGTAGGGGAACTTGAATCCCCCGAAGATAGGGACCGTCATGAAGACCCCTGAGCTTCGTGATATGACGTAGTGAAGTGACCCTTGTCCCGGTGAACACAGCCTATGGAAGATAAGACCCTCGCTTGGAGACGAGTGGCCGAGAGGGGCTTGGATACCCCCCTCGTGTGTACTGGCAGAGATCCACCTACAGCTACTGCATGAGAAGAAGAGATGCCTGCTGCCTTAGAGACATTGCTGCTCTGAGAGTAGAAAGGGATCTTTTCCTTCTTCCCTCCTGGACTTTTATTTGGAGGGGAGAAGAAATTTGATCCATTGTAAGTACTTTTATGTCATGGTAGAGATAGCTAAGATTGTATATAATGTATTGTAGTATTTATTTGTACAGTCATTGTAGTATATATTCCCTTTCCCCCATTTGAGTCTCGTGTGGTGTCTGGAAAACCCATCTCACACTGGGTTGAGATGTGGGAGCGGGTTTGGACTAGGGAATTGGATTTTGGAGCTCTCAAACCATGACACCTCACCTTGAATATTGTGTGCAATTTTTGGGCATTGCAATAAAAGAAAGTTATTAAGCTATTAGAGACTGTCCCAAGGAGAGCAACAAATATGGTAAAGAGCCTTGAGGGAAAGCTGTATGAGGAGCTGCTGAGGTCACTTGGTCTGTTCAGCCTGGAGAAGAGGAGACTGAGGGGAGACCTCATTGCAGTTTACAACTTCCTTGTGAGGGAAGAGGAGGGGCAGCAACGACCTCTTCTCTCTGGTGACCAGTGACAGGACCCAAGGGAATGGCCTGAAGTTGTGTCAGGGGAGGTTTAGGTTGGATATTAGGAAAAGGTTCTTCACCCAGAGGGTGGTTGGGCACTGGAACAGGCTCCCCAGGGAAGTGGTCACAGCACCAAGCCTGATAGAGATCAAGAAGCATTGGGATGATGATCTTGGGCACATGGTGTGACTCTTGGGGATGGTCCTGTGCAGGACTAAGAGTTGGACTTGATGATCCTTGTGGGTCCCTTCCAACTCAGAATATTCTTTGAGTCTGTGAATTCACAGCCTCACTAACTCAGAGAGTTTTGCTATTGACTCTACCAGAGTGATTAAAACTTGGGCTTACTTTTACAGGAAGTAGTTTCTTCCTCTCTAATAAGAGGAGTGCTACTTAAAAATCTCTGTGCTAAACAGATATCATGGTAGATCACAGCAAAAGTTTAGTTTCTAATCCAACAAAGACATATAATATGCTTAACTTTAAGAATGTGAAGTGTTACAGAGGTGCTTCTCAGTTTGGACTGTTTTCCACTGTATTCCATACTGCTAATTTCAGTAAGCTGGTGTCTTGAAATCTTCATTATTCTATTTGCTCATTTTAAAGTATGAACAGAATTTGTGAACTTTATAGCTGTATTATCGAGGTAACTAAATTTTGTTTCAGGATAAACTTCTACCCAGATCTTGGCCTGGAAACCATCACATAAGAAAGGGTTGTCAGAATCGTAACTATTAAAGTACATGGCTAGATTTTTAGAGATGATTAGTATTAGCGCTGGAAACTTGAGGCCACCACAGTCTCTTCATTTGAAAAATTCATTAAAAAGTTTTGGTGTTTCATTACCACTCCCTGCACATGGGTTTGCATTTCCATATGTGGACAGTCAAATATAGTGCTTATGCATGCTCACAATGTTGAAGGTTTTTTTAGACTTGCAGAGATGTGTGTCTGAACACTGGTGAGCAGCACTGTTTCTTGGTAGAAAATCAGAAATTTTCTTCTTCATCTGTTTTCGTTTTTCACACTTTCCCTTGAGGGATTCATTCCTCATCTTATTATAACTTTGTGGCCTTTATTTGCAAAGTTTTGGTAGATTTCCTTAGTGGAATTCAGTTATTGCAAGTGGTAAAGTGATATTTTTACATCCACATTGTGACAATGACTTTTACAAAACCGTGTAAATGACCATTGTTTCGAAACAAAGCTGGAAAAAATATCCTACAATACCGGACTTTAGTTCTGGTTGAGGGAATTCTTTGACAGAGACAGAATGATTCTGTTATCTAGGGACTAACTCCTCACCTGAGAGGAAAATCACCTCCTTCTTGTAAAAATAATTTAATAGAAGTGACTGGCAGACAGCCCTCTGCCCCCTCCATTCTCAGCAGTGTACTCTGTCTCTCAGCCGAGAACTTGTGGAGCACATCTTGCTCTTAAAGATTAACACATCTTTAAATATTTCATGTATAATGGCACAGCTTCCATGGGAAAGACTGAAAGCTATTCAATCAATTTGCTGATAAGCCGTGTCAAGGCAGTCCCCAAGGAAATAGAAGTTTGGACGTCTTCAGGCAAATTCAGAAATGGAATCTATATCTGACACATTCTGTAGAACAACATCAAGCTGCCAAGTATCAGATAAAAAAAGGTCTGCAACATCTGCTGTTGCTTTTATTTAGGACCAAACCCAGCAATTATGGTTTGGAAATTCCTTACTGATGCCTCCTGCAGACAGCCTGAAGGAATGCTGCACTGCTGAGTTGAATACAACTTGTATAAATCACACCACAGTAGATTAAGACACCTACCATTTTTAAAAAATATTTAGGCACATAAAGGTGAAGATAGACATCTGTCTGTGGGATTTTCACAAGTCTCTAGATGTCTAAGTATGATTTGGATACTGCATAATTAGGAGTTTTGCACTTAAAGCATTTGAAAATCTCACAGAGCTTCACACATTTTACCCCCAAAGTCTAACTTTTAATTGACTTTTCAGCAAGTAGGGTTGTTTCTTCCCCTCTTCACCCCTGTTTTGTACTGCCTTCGGTTTAACAGTGTTGTACACTTCATTTGCACTGAAGCACAGAAGAGAAGAGTCATGTCCGAGGAATGTCTCTCGGGACACACATTTAGCTTCTCCTTTCAGATTGGGGTGAATTCCAACAGCACTGGTGTCACTGAAATCCAACCTCACTCCGTGCACAACTGCTGCTTGATATTTATACAGCAAACTCTTGATTCACCAGGTAGTAAACAGACAAAATATACGTACACATCTACTGAGACGGAGTAACTCAAGAAGCTCAGCTTTTCTGCAGACCCTTTAATATCAAAACCACCAAAGATATGCAGTTATGCAGTGATCCATTTGGGACCTTACATGTGCTAAGATATATAGATCTAATATTTCATTTTTGAGAAATGGTTTATTTCCAGAAGTAAATATTATGTTTGTGAAATGAGAATAGGCTATTTCAAACTGTTACAAGGCTACTGAATAATTGAATTATTACTCATCAAGGGGCAGTGTAATTTGTTATCTGTGTGATTCCAACACTCTGAATCAAAGTAATTATATTCATGGTGTCATTTAGTGAAATAATGCCGTGAAGGTCTTTACGAAGAGAGAGGCAATTGCTGAAAGGATTTGGTTGAAATAATAGCAACAATTCAATCGGTCCCCTTACTTCATTCATTGTTACTTTGTTATATGGCTAAATAGCTCATTCAGCTCTGCTTTGTTAGAGTGACAAATATAAGCTTTGGAAATAGTATCTATGGAGGAAAAAAAAAGCACAACTTCTAAGGTGAAAGTACCAAATGGGCCTTTTTAGTATCACAAATGGGCAAATGGCAAATGGTGGAATAAATTTATATCAAAAAAAAAAAAGAACACAAAGGCAGATTTTAATATCCTTTGAAAGTTCAGTGGCAAGATTCCACTAGAGGTAAAGAATTGATGAGACATATCTGGAGATTGTTTCAAACCACAGAGCAGTCACTTCCAAATCTCATGAACTAGGCTCCAGAAAAGTATGATATTTTGGTCTGTTCAGCCTGGAGAAGAGGAGACTGAGATCAGACCTCACCAGGATCTACAGCTTCCTCCTGTGGGGCAGTGAGGGGTAGCATCAATCTCTGCTCTCTGTGACTAATGACAGGACACAAGGCAATGGCTGGAGCTGTGGCAGGTGAGGTTTAGGTTGGATATTAGGAAATCATTCTCACTCCAGAGGGGAGTCGGGCAATGGAACAGGCTCCCCAAGGCAGTGGTCACAGCCCTAAGGCTGCCAGAGCTCAAGGAAGGTTTTGGACAATGCTCTCAGGCACATGGTGGGATTGTTGCAGTGTCATATGCAGGGCCAGCAGCTGGACTCAGTGACCCTTGTGGGTTCCTTCCAATTCAGGAAACTGGTATAAAAAAAACCCCAAGGAGTCATTCTGAAGAATAAGTATTTTGGAGTTGGTATTTCATGTGTATCTACAAGCTCTAAGTATACATGCATTCATGTATGTGAGTATAAAGTGGTTTCTGTTGTGCTACTTTATCCACATCTTACCCTTTAATGCATTTATTGTCATGAACTTTCTGTGAGGTGAAACAATCCTGCACTCCCTGCTTTAAGAAAACAGAGAAAGAGCTGGAGGTATATATTATGGAAGCTGAATGTATGGTTTACATTCACTTTTTCTTAAGATTTACATTAGTTTTTTTCTTTAAAATTATTTATACATTGTTGAGCATGACCACAACCTTCTTTGGCTTTCCTCAGGCACTTGACTCCAGTGAAACTTAGAGATTTGGCTGCATGTAAGAGCCAAAAAGAAGATGTTATAGAGTAGTGATCTGAAGCACCTTTTATGTAAATAATCCTTAAAAAAAAGATGTTGTTACACCCCAACTACACCAAATTACTGATAATGGTTATATGATCATGAGGGTGGGGGAATGGTTGAGATATTGCACAATATGTTCAGGTGGTCTGTGAACATAGCTGGAGAACTTTTAAAGCTGTGATTGGGTTTTCCTAGGTAGATTCAATACTGACCTGGATAAACCATTGACTACCTAAAGTTCTGAGGTTATTTCCAAAGGATTCCACTAGGACAATATTAATACTCACAGTAACTTGTATAAATGATCTGGAGTGAGAGTACAGTAAAATCTGCTATGAAGTCAGCACAGAGACAGTGTGTGGAAAGGGAGGAACAACAATTCATTATGAGTTTCATCCACTGAGATGCTATCAATAGGAATTGTTGGCATTTCTGTGGAGCTGATCCGAAAGTATGACTTGGTTTTAAGTTAAATAGCTATCTGCTCAAGGGAGACAATTTGCAGTTCTTTGGTGAATAAATAAGGAGAAGCCTTATGGTAGACCTAACAACACTTCAAAATCATTGGGATATGAAAATAATTTAGGCAGGTCACTTTTTTTCTATGAACCCCTGCTTCCCTCTATGAGTTCTAATATTTTCAGTCACCCTAACCCGGACTATCTGTTCTGCTAACACCAGTGCTGGTACCAGAGACACCCCAGAACTGACCAGTTCAGATAATGGGAGAGGTCTTCCCAGCATTTGAGAGGGATTTGTGCCCATTTAGCAAAAGACACATGCCAGTTCCAACAAGCTGTTAAGCAGTTCAGTCCTATAGTGTTTCTAAATCCCCACCAAAGGCTGAGACCCTGATAACTGGAAAAACTTTGCCCTAAAAATAGATTTCTTCACATTGTTGGATTCATGTACATTTTATATAATTAAAGCCTTTGGAAAATTTATGTTCTACAAATCCGGATCATAAATCCTACACTTTACAATCCTAGTGTGGCTGAGTTACAAGCCCTTACTGCTGAGTCTAACATTTATTATTGGAGAAAAAGGTGGAAAACAAATCCACACTTTTGAAAGTGTTCCATAATACCACAGAATTCTAGCAAATTTTGAACTGCTACTTTCATATGGTCATTTATCATGGTACCTACACACAGAAATAGCAGGCCTATATGCACATATTTCTTTGAATAAGAAACAAAGTTGTGATGTTTTTTAATAGGAACACAGTTTTCTGGTGTGTGTAATCATTTGGGGAACCAGTCTTTCTCTTGAGTAATTTAAAAACAAGAGAGTTTTTTGCTAAGGGAGTGTTTTCAATCTTTTTTTTTAAATCTGTCTCATTATCTTGAGGTGGTCTTCAGAAGACCGACAGTGCAGTTCTGCATTATGGTATCTCAGGCCATAATTTCCTGCTGAGTTCTCCCTATACAGCCAAACCAGCATATTTGTCTTTCCCTGTGACTAGTTGCCTGTTCCCTGTATTCTGATAGATATATACCCTAATACAGATCAGTGAAGTAATCTGCTTCGCAAAGAAAACATCTTACACTACTTCTGCACAAAAAAATCTCTGTGAGCCCTCTGTTTATCTTAATGTGAGAAGATCATCAAGATGGCTTGCAAAGCAAAGCCCTAAGGCAGGTTGAAGACCTGCCTCAAGAGCAGTAGCAAAAAGCACTGTCCACACCAAGGCGTAGACTTTCCAAAGACTGTTTTTTTTAAGGGGGGGCCAAAGGGAGCCAGACAACGGAGGTGCTGGCAATCTGGGCAAGCCTCCAACATGTGTAATTGCATTCTATCATCTTATATTCCCCTTGCAATTGATCTTAATAGCCATGACACAGTAAGAGTCCATGGACAGTCCTGTGAATAGACAGCAGTAGTACTATATTTTTTAAGGCCTTAAAGACTAAAATTACATGTTAGAGTGCATGTGAGCAATCAAAAAAAAAAAAAAAGCATTTACATAGGGAAGAACTGAAAAGAAATCAATCAAATAGGGAGGCAATGTGACAGAGTTGGTAAGGCAAAAATTACAGCCTTTCAGTGTTCTTATTAAGGCGGAGAGAGTAGCTCTGCAGATGACACAGGATGGGCTCCAAGTCCCTGGCCTGATTGTCATCCCCTTTGAGTTTATGGCAGATGGTGAAGTCCCATTCAGGAAAGGCTGTGCACAGGAATTCTGAGGAGTTATCAGTGGAAGTGGCTGTCAGGTGCCACGGTTTAACAACTAGCACAGCCAAAGCAGAAGGTCATCTTCACCTCTTCACCCTGATTAATAAAAGCGTTTAGGTTCCTGGTGAAAGACACATTCTGAAAACATCTTCATTTACCTCCAGGACTGTGTGACCAAAAGCTGTGAAATTAGAAGCCCTCTGCCCCCTTCCCTGCCATGTATTGCCTGTGTTCCATGTAGCATCCTGGCATATGCCTGTGCCAAAGGAAAATGGTGCTTTCTGAAGAAAACCTTGTTGAGAAAAGTTCTTGTTTGAGCATAAATCCCTGATTGCCTCCAAACAAATGGAAAGCTTGTAGTTAAATACATAGCAAATGTGGGTTATTTCCAAATATCCACAGCTCTGTTTGATCTGAATGAAACAAGTCTGCCAGAGACAGCTGCTTCTAGTCTTGCTGCCAATGATATTTACAATCTCTTTTTCTTTCTTTCTTTATTTCTTTCTCTTTCTTTCTTTCTTTTTCTTTTTCTTTCCTTCCTTCCTTCCTTTTCTTCCCCCCCCCCCTTTTTTTCTTTTCTCCAGTTTTTTACTGGAGAGGTTATAGCATTTAAATTCTCCTAGACTAAAATCATACCAGTCCCACTGAGCTAAATAAGCATCCTTGGCTACATAGTTCTACTGAGTTCAATAGGCCTGTGCCAATTTTATGGTCTTTGAAGAATTGTCGTCTTCAGTTGGGCCTACATGTATTTACCAGCTTGAGGTGCTCAGGACCTGTGATTGGGGGGAAACTTCTGAGTTTTTTTCACTTGCATAAATAACTCAGTTCTACACATCTTACCAGCTCAACATCTTCTGAGCTTTGTTTTTCTGGTGACTCCAAGATCTAGCTTCATAGTCAGGAGAAGTATGGAAAGAAAACAGAGAGGAAGAAGACCACCAGTTAATCACTTCTGGTAAGGATTTGATCTGCCCAGCCCACTATGCATTTTAGGAGACCAGTGAATATGAAAATCAAGAAGATTCCAGACATAAAATCAAACAGTTTTGTAAGCATAAAAATGTGCAGCCTCATTGTCTCTTTGAGCTGAAAACAAGTTTGATCTATGAGAGAACATTAACTGTGGGTTTGGATCAGCCTGGAGGCACATTGGTAGGATATGGTGTTGAATTTGCCCCCTTAAATTCATCAATACTGGGAACTTCACTAAGCTAGACTTTAGACTGTATTCACACAATGGCTCACAGCTGGTCTACTACAGCATGGGCTCTTCCTGATCAGCTCAGCCACAGCCACTGACCATGATCACAACTCCAAAGTGAGTGCAAGTGCATCATGGAAGCTGACACGCTTTGCTCAGTTTCTGGAGCAAATGCCTAGAAGGGGAAAGGCAATAATTCAATTTCTTGACATATATCTGCAGAGAACAGCAGTGTAAGACTATGCTTTTAAAATGGCACTAAAGGTTTTCAGTTCTAACTTGGATTTGGATGCCCTGATTTTTAAGGGCCTTAGGAAAATCTCAGGAAAAAAGGACACGGGAAGGATCCTAACTGATTACTTTAAAACCATGAAGTTTCCAGTTTTGAGTAGACACATGGAGCTTTAAGTGTATGAGGTCTGTATTATCTTAGAAGAGCCAAAAACCTTCAGAAGAAGCCATTTAATACAAAATCATTCCTATTTAACCCTCCTGTAGACACTGCTCCTGAAGTCTTCAGATATATTTGGCTTTAAGATATGACAATAAAGGAGGCTAAAAATGTAGAGCTGTTAATCAGCAACATCATTTATCTGATCCAGTATTTATTAGCTCATTTAAAATGGCTGTTTGAGTTGATATTTGTTGTTAATTTGATAGGATGTAATGCCTTGAATTTAATCAAGTTAGATGTATTTGAAATCACTGGTAATAAATGCCTTTCACTTCAGTAGTGTAGAACAGGGTTTCCAAAAGGATTTATGAAACATTAGACCAATGATGTCAGGTCATCGCTTTTGTGGAAGATGACCTGTACCTTTGACCATCTTGACTGCCTTTGTCTGAATCCTTTGGGAAGGTAGGGTTTCATGACATGGAAATGAATTTGGCCTCACAGTTTTGTATGCTATATATACTGCATGTCTCTGGACCCACTTTCAAGTTCCATGCTGGAATGATATCTGGACAAATAACAGTACCTCATCCCCAATGAATACTGTTGTGTGTGGGCTACCAGGGAAGAATAATTCATCCTGGCCAGCTGCACAGCACGGAGTCAGGAATCTGCTTCACAGTGCAGACACACATCAATCTGGTTTAGAAACACTCTGACTTTGTTGGCTGACACTCCTGCTCCTGATGGTCCCTTTTTTAAGCTGCTGACCATCTCCAACGAGCTCTTTATGGTCCTAGGGAGACTGAAGAGAGTCAGTGCCTTTATAGGCTTATATGTGCCATCCATTGCTAATCTCAACACTAGATGTAGCTGCCTCTCCTATGTGGTTGTGCCGCAGGTAACACACCTGCACTGTTGTTGCTCAGAGGTTTCCTAAAATGAATGTATGCATTTTTTATAGATTCCTTAATGTGAAATGTCATATTCCTGGCAGAAAAAGCATATAGTCTTTTGAAGTGCTTGTAAAAAATGTATGAATGATAATTTTTTTCTTCTTCTTCAGGTTCCCCCATATCTGTGACTAAATGGTGGGGTATTTGCAAAATTTAGAGAGGGATCAGAAACATGGCACTGTATTTGAGCTTCATTTGTAAAAGGTAAAGTAGCATATGTTATGAGTCAGTTAATCTCTTTAGGGCTTTATCCAGCACAAATTAGGTTCTGTGGTCACCGAGTCACAGCAGGCTGTGGGCTGCCATAGCCTTGGAGCTTTATTCCGATTCAGCTGCCAAGAAATGAACTGCTCTGTGGGCGCAAAAATTGGCTTATGCTCTGCGAACTCCAGCCAGGCGTGCACAGCTTCAGAGGCTGCTCTTTTCTCTGTGCACAGCTACATGATTTTGCTCTCCCAGACTCTCCAACAACCTTGATGCTAAGATGCAGCCCCTAGAAAATAAAGAAGGTGCTAATTCAGACTCATTAGAAATAAGCAAAGATTGTGAAATAGTTTTAAAATATGTGGAAGCCCTTACTGTTTTCGCCATTAAAAACTAGCCAGGACAAATGCCTACTGCAGAGATTAGCTCTGTGCTGCTGCTGGAGTTGTATGGGGTTTTTTGCTAGTTTGTTTTGCATTTTGTTTTTTCACTAGTTGCCCTCTGTCCATTAGCTGGAGATACTGTAATGCCAATCAAAATAAAATGCCTTAGGTTTCCTAAGTGGACAAAAGGAACTGGAAGACATAGTTTTAATTACAACTAATGTCTTACAGAGACTTGAAAAATCTCACTCTTAAATCACTTAACAGAGACACTGACCAAAATCATAAGGAAGTCACAAGTGCTCACATATGGGTGTCAAGATGTCTAGCCCTATATGCAACTACCTCCTTCTCTACTGATTCTTGACCTTCATAAAGAACATATAATCTCTGCATTTTATACAGCACTTTATAAATGAGGCTATAAGTATTTGCTCATGTCACATCAGTAGTGTTGAGATCAAATTTCTTTGCACAAATTACAACAAAACTAATTTTATTGTTACCTTATTTGGGTTTGTCTTGTTATTTATTTATGCCATTCATATGAAGTAACAAGTATCAAAGACATTGTTTGGTTATTTTCACTTCTAATCTTCTTGATTCTTTTAAGTGAACTTTCACGGAGAAGTAGTTAATTCTGATATGCTTGAGTATAAAATATACAGGATGTGCACAATTGTGACATCCTGAACATACAAGACATTACCTGTATATCAGTGACAAGAAGCTGTTGTCACTGATGTTTGGCCAGGACACATTGCCAGAGAAGGCCAGACACAGAGCTAAATCCCACCCTCTTGTAAAAACACCAAGAACTCCTCATTTCTGGGCATGTGGAACAAGCACCCAAGAAACAGTCAGGCTGGCTATTGAGATGTTTTCAGCTGAGCAACTCCCCAGCCCTGCCTTTCCTTCCTATAGTCAACTGTTTACAGCTGTGGTGCTGCATGCCTTGGGCTCCTGCATCCCAGCTCACATTCAAGAAGGTCTTCGGTGTAGGACTATTTGGGATTCAAAATCTGAGTGTCTTTTTTTGTAAAGTAACCTGAGAGATCTGATCTGGAATGTGTGCTCAGATCACACTCACATTTGCTGTCAGCCCTGACTTCAGCATGAAGCATGGCAGACACCATACTTCAGCTCAAAAACACAACCAGAAGATAAAGTGTAATTTCAATTTATTTAGCTCTTGGCATCTTAAAAACCTGTCAAATTTAAGTTCAAAATCCAAAGTATGTGACAGATACACAGAAGACTAAAAGGATGTGTTCAGGGATACTGAACCCCAGCAGTGCAATCCAAAATGGAAATCTAGTAGCTTGCTTTTGTATTCCAAACTTTAATTTGCCAAAACACATTTTATTTGTGAGTAATTTTTCAATTATTCTATTCTGTACCCAAATAACAGTTGCAAAAATATACTTGGACTTAAATGTATACAGATGTTTAAGGGGTTTGCTATATTAGGACTTACATAACTGACAGAAATATTTCATCTGATCCTGGTAATCCTTTGTGATAGTCTTCATTTACAGAAGCTGTAACCTACACAGGGTTGCCTTAAAAGTACTAAGGTAGCGAGTCAAACTAGCTTGGGACAATCTCAAAAATTTTATTTTCTGTCATCTTTGCTGTAGTTTTCTGATCTTACAGAGGAGTGCTGGTTTATATAAGGCACAAATAGACCCAGTTTTCCAAGAGATTTGCCAAATGTTTGACACATTGCAATTGTCATAAACCCACGCATTTGTTATTATTTTTATGACTAGGTCCCATAAAGGCAACAACTAAGTATGTTTCTACAAAGATCTGAATGTCAGGAAACGTGTGAGCCTTCGACACAGAAAGTCCTTGGGTGGCAAGGTGGGATAAATCCTTGAAGAACTGGACCTTCCAAATGGAGATGATCTTCTCTTTTTTACACACATTATATGCAGTGTATCTACATATACCTCTGCGTCTTCCTTAAAATAAGAGCCATAAAAAGGAAGGATTCCAGCCTTTCCATTGAATCTGGTGAACTGCAGATCCATGACAAATATTTGTTTGGCATTAGATGTTGCATAGTCCCTGCAATTAATACAGCCACAAGAGCAGTGATGTAAACACAACACAAAATCATTGGCATGAAACATAAAAGAGACAAGTAATTTAAGAATATTGCTTTTAAATCTATATTAATCACTCTCCACATTTAGTGACCCTTACTTGCTTTGCAGTGAAATTAAATTTAGGATAGGATAAAAAGCTTCTTATCAATTAAATTCTCCTTTAGTCTTCACACATTCAAAAGAAAAATAGATATTAAATCCCAAAATAGAATCCTAAGTTTGCATAAACAACAGTACATGACAGCAAGACTCAACAGTGCAAGCAGCAGGTTTGGACAAGGTCACCAGAAAGAGATTTTTAGTGCAGAACAGTGCTGTCCCTTGTCCTGTCCCTGAAAGTGACAAACCAGGAGAAGCTGCTGGACTGCCTCTGAAATTAATGTCTTGAGTGCATTGGGATTTCACAGCACTGACACACATCTAAACCACAGTTAAAACCAAAGAGCAAACTTCATTTTCAGATGTAGAACTCACATTCTACAGCTCATGCCACAGTGTTGTTCTGGAGGGTACTAAGCTGGATGCCTGCAGAAAGTTTTTGTACCATGAAGGCAGACTCCTGTTTCTCCATGGGTCTGCTTTACTAGTGCTTGGCTACTCAGAAGTGTTGAAATGCAATAGTGAACATGGCATGCTGCTCTGAGTCTCCTTTCCTTTTGAATAATAATCCAAAACCCAGGAAAGCATATTCTGTTTTTCACTGATCAGCATATAACTTTGTTCAAAGTGGGTCAGACCATCATGCAAATATGAGAGGAGCAGCCCATCACTGTGGAAAGAAAAGCCTGGGGAACAGAAACAGACTTAAGGATGACTTCATATTCCTTGAGGCTTTCATAGGGGCAAAGAAAAAGTAAAAAAGAAGCAGCGTTTGTAGTTTTGGGTCCTGCTTTGCATAGTGTCTGAGATCTCCATTCAACACCACTGATGTTCTAGAAATTAGGCCAGAAATCATGCTGTTCCTGCTGTGATGGGAGTGACAGGTGCCTACTTGGATGACAGCTGAAATGCTCTCTCTGTGCTGGCAGGGCAAAGCCCTCGGCTTTTCATCTTGAATATGTTCTTTACTGAAACAACAGATTTGGGTTTGGTTACATCTTTTATGAACACTTTTTCAATAAATTAATTAGAAGCTTCAGGGGATTTAAGGCTTTTAAAAGCAGATCAGGTCTTTTGCAATTCCCTTCTCAGAGCTTCAAAACTGGATTTCTTCCCATTCAATTTTAGTCATATTTCCATTTTGCAAAATTGAAGATTCCCAAGCCAATGCAAAGACAGCGTCTGTACTTTCCTTGATCAAAATTTGCCTCATAGCCACTGTCTGTGGGGTCCAATGACTGCTCCATGCAACATTCCTGATTCAAAGAGCTGGGTCAAGGAATCACAGTCATCATAATCACATATGTCTGAATCATCATTCCTCCAGCTCATTAAAAAGTTCTGAACACCATCATGTCTCAAATTGCCCCCTAAATTTGGACAAGGTGAATAATCAGCAGAGCTCAGGCAGTGCCTTCTGAGATACTCTCTGCACCTGGGGAGCTGCATACCTTTCTAAAGTCCTCTTTGGGCCAGTTTGGTTGCCCCCAATAGCTACAATGAATTGCGCCCATTGCTTTGAAGCTTCTTGATATCGTTTGGTGAGCCAGTTCAGAGTTAGTAACTTCCTTATATTCAGAAAGAAAGAGCATTGAAATCACCAAACGAAATCCAAGCTTCTGCTATGGAGGACTTCAACAGACTGAATGTTGGATACAGAGAGTTCAGGCAGAGCCTGGAATTGCACTAGGAGTTTCCCCATTGTTATATTAAAATAAGAGGAATGGGTATATGCAGTTTGTTTCAAACACTTTCCTTGTTAGCCAATATGGTAGTACCCTTTCATAAAGAGAGACCCAAAGGGATGAACTAAAGTCCCTACAACTCCACAAAAAACATCCCACACACCATATACTGCATCATTTTAAAGGATTCTCCATAAAACAGGTGCACAAAAGGCAGGTTATTTGTGGGCTTTTGCTGTTCACACAGTAAAAAATCAAGACAAAGGAGACACAAGGGCACAGTCATAGCTCATATAAGTTTTTACAACAAATACACAAACGTACCATTTCTAACCATATACTTTCAATCTCTCTCGTCTTATTTCTGATTATTTCTATATATATATATAGTGTCATGTGCACCATTAGGGTCTCAGAAGCACTTTGAAGTTCTCCTGAGGACATTACTGACATGGACACAAAAGAGATGTCAATATTTCTTCAGTGTGATCTTGATTCGAACAGATGTCTAGGCAGTCCTCACAGTAAGACATAGAGTTTAAAAACCTGAGAATCCCTGTTAATATTAATGAAAGCATAAAAGACCTTGTAGAAATGTAGAAAACAATTGTAGTAGTAGAACAGTGTTTGGACTGAAGAAAAGAGCGTAAAGGAGAATTGAAAACTGAGCCTATTGGTTTGACTGTTTCAAGTTTGCTTTCTCTTTTGATTTAAAAAAAACACAGGGTTTTTTTGGTTTAGGGTTTTTTTTGTGGTTTTTGGTTTTTTTTTTGTGTGTGTGTGGTTTTCTGTTTGTTTGTTTGTTTGTTTGTTTCCTTTTCCAGCTAGCACAGACCTCCATAGTCTTTATTAGGAAATCTCTCAAGACTAAAAATCAAGAAAAGCTGAAAAGGGTAATCATGGCAAAGGCTTTTCTTTTGGAATCCCTTGGCCGGAGACAAACTTTGCATTTGTCAGGAGTATATACTATAAGTAAAAGCATGCATGTGCAGTAGGAAAAAGAGAAGGACAGTCCAACAGATGTGGGCTGACAGCATATTTGTGGTTCTTAAGTCTGGCAGCCCATGGAAAATTTCTAAGGGATCTGTAAAGGATAACTAAGAAATAAAATGCTTTTGTCGGTAGGCTAGAATATGGTATATAGAGGTCTATACTTCCACAGAAAAAAATTGTAGGAGTTTGAAACTGAAAGAAGTTGAAAGCCACAGAATGGCTGATGATGTAAGTTATAAAATTGTTAATATCCAGAAGTCTTAAAGAAAAACTACTGTCTATACACACTTCCTGAAAGATGACTTCCAGCCTAAGAACCATAGAATTGTAGAAATATCCTGAGTTGGAAAGGACCCACAAGGATCATCAAGCTCATAGACTAAGAAAAAAAGGAGTAACAACTCATAGATTCACCTGAAACCTGTATTTTACTGGCACTTCATGTCAAAACTTAATATAAACACAAAGTAAAATATAGACAGTCACTGCGCCTATATCTGCAAATATGGGATTATACTCAGAGGTGAAAAAATTTTGGAATTCATCTTGAAGGGAAAAGGGGTATTCCAGTGGGTTTTTGTGCTGCATACTGACAAAAAAAAAATTGAATTAAGAATATTTTAATACATAACTTTTTTCTTTTGACATTGTCATCTGGAATAAAATATTTTGATGAAATTCAGTTGAACAGCTTCACTGTCGACTACTGATACAATCTCACATGCTTTGGCTGGAGTAGCTTAATAGACCCATAGGACTTTCTCATTATACCACCTCACCACACAGGCATTCTATCTCAGGAGAGTAAAGACCATGTCCTTTTCACACGTTGGATTGTTTTGTCATCTATTATGATACACTGGAGTCAGATGATTTCTACCTTGAAACATAGAGCATACTTGGAAAGAAATCCATTTTGCCTTGTGAAAGATGGAAACTATCCTTTGGAGGCCTCTAGACCATCAGAAGCAATAGCATTTCAAACTGACATCTCATGCACAAAGTGGAAATGCAGTAAAAAATTTACTAAACAGAGCAAGCTAAATCTTCTGAGGCTACTCAACAGAATAAAACATTTTTACCTGTGCTGAACCAACTCACATTAAAGTAATCCTACCAGACTCTAGCTAGGGAAAGTTTGTTTTCTAAAACGGATTTAAAAAAAAACCCACCCAAACAACAAAACCATAATATTTTGATATTGTATAAACAGCATGTTTCATCTAAAAATACTTGCAATCTTACTTACCTGCAAATTCTAATAGAAACAACATCGGTCTTGATTCACAGCTTTGTTTTCTTTTGCCGCCGATTTTAATGCATGTAATACTTTTGTGTGAGTGAGTGAGTGAGTGAGAGTGAATTTATACTATATCGCAGCTGCCATTTAACACAGCATTGCCTAAATATTGTTCTTTCAGCTACAGGGAAAGGAATTACATTATTTTATAGAAGAAGGTACCTGGTGACTGCAGTAGCTGATGGTCAAGACAAGCTAGGGTGCACCTTGGCTGAACTGGTGTATGTAGGCTGAGTTTGTCTCCAAAGACAAGACAGTGTTTGTAAGGCCAGAATCACAGAATCATGGAATCATAGAATGGGTAAGTGTGGAAGGGACCACTGGAGGTCATCTAGCTCAACCTCCCTGCTCAAACAGGGTCCTTCAGAGCAGGTTACTCAGAATTGCATCCAGGTGGCTTTTGAATGTCTCCAAGAAAGGAGATTCCACAGCCTCTCTGGGCAGCCTGTTCCAGTGCAAGGTCACCCACGTAATAAAGAAGTTCTTCCTCTTGTTCAGGTGGAACAAGAAACACATCTTGATAATAGAGGAGCTAGACTAAAGAAGCTGGTGAACAAATGAAACGTTTTCATACCGGCAGCCCTGAAAAAGGGACAAAGTCAAAGGCACTTTGAAACTGTGTTCAAAAGCTGCTTCTAGTGGTTTCTGCCAGGTTCAGGGAAGCATAACTTTGTGGATATTCATTGTAAATAAGCAGGACGACACAAAAAAAAACCCTGTCTGATTTCTGTCATCAATTTCTTCTCTGAATGGAAAACAACCTGGCCAGTCCCCAAATGCTAACGGCTGGGGTCAGGGGGACAACAGTATAAATGTTTGCAATAAAGGACTTCTGAGCTCAGAACAGATTTGTTTAATCAAAAAGATTTGTGTAGTGATCAAAGAAATTACTCTAGCAAAAGCCATATAGTTTGTAGAGATTAAGCAAGTGATCCAGGCCTTGTAGGAAAACCATCTTTAAAGTTCATTGCTGTAAATCCCACTGTTTTCAGCAGAAATTAGAAATACACTTAACTGTCAAGTTCTACTGTAATTAATAGGATAGTCTTGCACAACACTTTTTGACCTGAAAAAGCTTAAAATACGTTTGTACAAAAAAGTCCTGAGAGTTAGGGACAATTAACCATATTTTTAAAATCCAGATAACAGGTAACAAGCTAAAATATTAAAAGATGTACAGTTCTCTGAATAAATAACTATTTTTTTCAAATAATCAGTCTGCATCTGATTTACAGATAGAGTACGCAACATACAGTAATATCTAACAGATGAGAAGAGTGAATTCTTTATAATGTGAATATTAATCACTTCATTATTTTGCTTCTTTCTACCTCTCCTGCTTTTTGCTCATTTCTACTGGAGTGGTTAAGAGCAATTTCACTATTAAAAAACATCTTCCCAGGTTGAGATCCATGCCAGGGTTAATTGCAATGTGTTCTTTTTACCAGTAATAGTTTTCACTACAGGCATAACATACCTGTACACTAATGAGGCTGCTGGTGACCCAGATGGCCAGAACAGCCCTACAGAATTAGAGGTGCCGTACCATAAAGGAATGACATCTAAGTAAACAAGGCTCTGGCATGTCTACTTGAAATCCAATTATTTTTCTACTGTGTGGGAAAACCTACATAGCTTCATTTATTACGAAAGAATGACACAACAAAGCAAAATAAATGGAAAACTTCATACAAAGCTCTTTTTTCTCCTTTGCACACACACTTTCATGTTAGCTTTTACAGGTTCTCTGAGCAAACACAGCCCATTAAAAAAGCTCCCATTTCCAAGCAATACACTGTTTGGATAATCCTTGTAAAAGGACTTGAGGACTTGGAAACCAAACACTGAAGATGACAATGCCTGTCACTTCAGAAAGATTCCAACTAAATTTTCAGAACTGCAAACTCTCAGAGCCACTCGAATGGTGTTGGCTATGAATAGAATCATTTAAGTTGGAAAAGACCTTTAATATCGAGTCCAACTGTTAACTCACCACTGCCAAGCTACCACTAAAGCATTTGCCCAGGTGTACATCTACACGTCTCTTAGATACCTCCAGGGATGGTGACTCAACCATTTCCCTGGGCAGCCTGTTCCAATGCTTGACAACCCTTCCATGAAAAAATATTTCCTAATATCCAGTCTAATAATGGAAAGCATCTCAGTGAGCACTTCTGCCAGCTCCCTCAGTTTGCAAATCTTGAGTTTCATGTACATTCACAAAGCAGAGTCTTTTCACCACATTAGAGAGAATACAAGAGAAGTGGAGGAGGAAATCAAACCCAAATCCAAATTTTTGGCATTGTAAATATTTTTTTTAATTTATAATGCTTAATAATAGTTAATAATGGGGATTAATAATAAAAGTGCTGCAAATAATGGACTTGCCATCCTATTTTCCTTCCCTTTGTGGATAAGGTCCTGTTCTTTTCATTCTTTTTGCTATTTCCCAAAGAAATGCCATACAGGGAGAGCTGAAAGAATCATCAAGTGGAATGATTAATGTTGCAACTTTTGGTCTGCATATGATGCAAAGGGACAGTTTTATCATGAGGAATATTAATAAAATCCTATGTCTGGTGATATTCAGGATATCTAATACGAACTGTATCCACTGCGGAAATATTAATGACTTAACTGATGTTCTGCATTTTGAATGTCTTTCAAAACTGTCTTTTCAGAACTGGAAAGTACTTAGTGTGATTTCCTAATTTACATGGCAAAGAGACTTTATTCATCTATGGTGTCAAAGGTAATTGTTGGGCTAATGAGATTTTATATCAGACATTTATCCAGTTAAATAAACAGACCAGACTCAGCTTTTGAGAATGGTAAAAAAGATTAATTTGAAATATGCAAATGAAGGAGTGGAATTTGAGGAAAGTATTTCTTGCTGCAACATGTAGAGAAACTGCACAATCCAAAAAGTCAGAAGCTTTTCTGACATATGGTGTCAGTCACAGAGCTTCAGCCAGGCTGGATCCCTAAGTATACAAAAATAGCTTTCAACTAATTCAAACTAATGAAGTAATTGATAGCAAGCACTGATTGTCATCTTTTATATGTATCTGCATGGAGAGGGAGAATATGTTTCTCTCATAGGGGAGATGGAAGACTTCACGTGTGCAGAGAACAAGGAAACATGGTATGGAAACCTCAACCTGTGCTCCTGCCTGGTGCAGGAAGGCAAGCAGTGAGTGAATGTGAAGTATCTGGCCTTCCCTTCACCTGCCCCAGCTTGACTCACTCAAACATTACCCTGCTCTCCATCCTACTCCATATGGATCATCCTCATTGCTTCTCCTCATCCTTGCCACAACAGTTTCCATTCAAGCTTCTCACCCCAACCCCAGCCATCACTCATCAAACACAGCCAATTCTCAACTCCCTGCTTCTTCTCCTTCACCAGACTTCTTGGTTAGTCAGTCCCAGGTCCCTCTCAACTCGGATGCTTGGCCAAGACATCCCCAACTAACCTCCAGTGCACCAGTGACCTGCTGTTTGCCCTCTTATTCCAATTCATATCCTTTGGGTCATGTTTTCACTCATTCTCTGTAGTTTCCCTGCCCAGGATCAGTAATTCTGCTACCTCTTTGTTCACCCTCCTTATCACAGTGCAGGTTTGTTGGAAGCTGCTGACCTGAGGGCTGCTAAGGTACAAGGTCATCAGAAAGAGTTCAGGAAGGACTCACAATTTTTATGCCTGGTACCCTGTGCACCCTGCCCCCAAGTAGACAGGCAAAGTCTTATCACAGAAGTATCAGATATTCTTAGTAAAGTAAAAACATGAAACAACAATAAATTGTGTATCCCATCTCCGTTACTGAAATATTTGCACACTTGCTGGATGCTTTAGAGTCCCGATGCTTAGGCAGAAGAGGTTCACACAAATAAGGCCCTTTTGCTAAATTATTTAGACATAAAATGTCTACGTTTACTCACTGGAGCCTGGGGATAGAGCTATTAATGCAAGAGGCAGTCTTTTTGAGAAAAACGGACAAAGTAGACTGGGAAAACCCTCCAGAGATTCTCTGAAAGTAACAAAGGTTTTCCTGAAGAGAAACAGAAGTTGATTTCAAGGCTGAAGAGGAAGAATGTACTATACTGAATCATGAAAACACTAGGGAAAATGAAGGGACACTCACTGTATCCAAACCCTCAATAAATTTTAATCTACTGTTGACAGAAGAGATATCAGGAAGGAAGTTGGGAACAGCATTGAAGGGATACTATGAAAGAAAAGGTGCTTGGTCTTGGCATGACAGAATGATTTTTTCTTTCTCAGAAGCCATTTTTCCAGCTCCCTTGCAATGATTCCTTTCTCCTTTCCTTGATTTGTATAATCTCTTTTTAGGGATTGCAATGGAGCCTGTATGCCCTTCTGGTTCTTAAGGAATAATTACTTTACTTCTTCTTTATAGAGTTTTCTTCCTTAAGGGGACTTTTTCCCTAAGCCAAACAATACAATAAACCCAGAAAAATCAATGCCAAGACAACATGTTAAAGACATCACATATGCTATGTTATGGAAACCTACATTTAGGGAATGTGCAGAAACTTAGCTTTGCCTAGGGAGTGTGTAGAAACCTAGCTTTGCCTAGAGAAACGCTACAGAAAAAATGCTGTGGCATTTTAATGTTGGTGGTCTCAGCTTTGACTAAAGATATAATTAATATGACTATCCATCACTTCCCATATACAGATCTTTGGCTAAACAGAAATGTTTCAATAGGAGTTATGACTCAGAATAAGTCCAATTTCTATTTGTGGGGCGAAACATGGCCCCATTACCCCTGTCAATGGAAGACGTAGCTTTCTTTTGGTAGTCAGTCCAATATCATACAAGGATTCTTCCAATTTCTTCATTATGGGAAAAGCTGTGCTTGTGTGAAAGTATGTACTTATTTAGGGAATGAACCACCATAATCCCTATGAGTTTCCTGGTTTCTTGCACTATACCAGAGGACACTTAAACAAATATTGTTGTCATATTTAAACAAATATGACAACCAATGGAACAGTTGGCTTAAGACAGAAACTGCATGCTGCGTTTCTCAGTTCACCAAAGGTCATATCCTTTGTCAGGGATAAATCTCCTGATGCTTTCCCTCAAGAGCTCAGATTGCCAAACAGTAGAAAATTAAAAAGGTAACTTTCTCCAGATGACAGGTGAATTTACATTCCTTGAGGTAGTTTCTGTTTTTAAACTCATACATTAAATGTGCAAGCATGCTACGAAATAAACAGGATATGCAGTGTGGCTGAGAGAACATCCACACAGCAGTAAAATCAATGTTACATGAACTGATATTTTCTGCATTTGTTATAAAAATTGCTTGTATTTAGTCCTTTTTGCCCTTGTTTGATAGAATTGCTCAGAAAGTATGCAGAACCAAAACAACAGACAAGCCAAAGGCCTGTAGTGACACAGAACAGAGCACATGGATGTTAGCAATGCACCCTGGGCTTTCCTAACCTGTTATTAAAAGTCAGAGCCTGACATTCTATATTAGTCTCCCTGACAGTCTCTCAGAAAGTCCACATACCTCTCACAACTAGGGTTCAGCAAATCCCCACCAGGAAGAGTAAATTCCACCCTAAATAAAGATAGGAGCTGCTGAGGGAAACTGAGGCACAGAGGGTAAAGTGACCTATAAAGGTGCACCAGATTAACAGTCTAACTTTAAAGATGAGTCTTGTAACTTTTAGCCTGGTGCTGCACCCAGGGCCCCATTTCTCTGCTGTGCTTATGCTACCGGATCCTGCTCAGTTCACTAAAAATTAATAAAAAAAACAACTACTGACTTAGTGGTCTTTGGACTTTGCTCTCTAGCTCCAGGAATAAGCAGCCCAGTTTATTCAAAAACATCTACAAAAGACAGTAAAAAAACCCCATCAACTTTATAGCCATTAACTGATCATAACATGCTTGATTAATTTGTGTGTATCTGGAGAATGCTGCCATTAATAAAGCCAACACCCTTTCCCTAGGATCAGAGTGATATGGATCTACTGGGGAACCAGCCAAGGCCTCACGGAGACCTGTGTCTTGTTAATATTTATTAACTGTGTTAGCAAATGTGTTTCTGAGAGCAGGAAAATATTGCTAGTGTGTTTTCCTTTTTTTCCTATTCCTTCCTTATATTTACTTCCCTCTCCATATTTTTTTTTGAGGTCATATAACACTCACAGATTCTGACGCTGTTCATTGCAGAGATGACAAAATCCCCTGTATCAGCAATTAAACTGCAGTGACAAAAACAAGTATGGATATTTCTCCTCCATTCTTTCAGGCAAGAGAAATTTCATGCCCACAGGTTTGCTGCAGAGAAGCTCAGCAAACTCATTAATACTCCAGAAGCAGGTAATCAATCCCTTCAGGTCAAAGAGGGGAGGTAATGGTGTCAAGGCTTAAACAGCAACCCTTCAGCAGTTCATCTGGTGTTGGCTTCAGATTATGGAGATTCACCCCTGAGGCTGAAGGCCAGGTTTTGTGTGTTCTCTCCCCCTTCACATAATCCTAGACTGTGGTTGGGGCACTTTTTTTTTTGAAGGGAAAAGCTTCATAAAATGCAAAGAGGCAGAATAATACTCCTTCAAGAAGTAATAGGATGTCCCACTACAAAAATACCTACCCTATGAAGCGCACAAAATACATAAAATCCCTACATAAAATGACAGCATATGTTCAGGGCAGAAATCTCATGAAAGGTAAGAATGGTGCAAGGCACTTTATGCCCTTTTCTGTACCTGTCAGCCCATGGCGATCTGATTTTCTGGAAGCAAAACATGTTATACTTGGAAAACTGAAGAAAGGGTAAACAGTGAAGGAAACTTCATTTTCTTTCAGCTTGCTGTTCTACCTGCCCTATTTCCGCCCTTTGCATCCACAATAACCTCTCCAGCCTCAGCTTTATTCATCAGCTACGAGCATCCCCCAAAACCAAATACTTGCAGCTTAAATGAGAGAACTATTCTTTGTATACAAGGCACTATTTTTGGTAAAAGGGAAGATCACTTAAGAAATCTCTGGTTTCATAATGTGCATTGCTAGTAGACGTAATTTATTTTCAGCACTACCTGCATTCTTTAGTTAACAATGCCCCTAGATTAAGGCATTGCAATTACTGACTTGCAGTATTCTGGTTTTTGGTGGAAGAAATGACAGAATAAATTACTAGATGCCAAGAATTCAGGAAAAAATATCTGGTGTAGAAGCCCATGATTTTTTCCAAATAGTGTGGGGCTTTCAGATGGTGCCAGAAAAATGAGAGGGCCCCCCCCCCCCATATTCAGAAAGGCAGAGCCTGGTGCAAACACTGCAGGAAGGAAGCAGGTCGTGTACTGCCACGGGAGGACAGGAGAAGGGCTGTGGGTGAAGCAGAGGGCGGTGAGGGAAGAGCTCCTGGCAGATGCCCAGCGTGGCAGCCTTTCGTGCAGCAGTGTGGAGTGGGCATTGAGCGCTGCTGCAGCCCCAGGCCCTTGTGGCTCACTGTGGCAGGGCTGGATGGCTCCCCGTGATGTGCCTCTGCTTTTCCAGGGATGACCCTGCCTGCTGGAGTCCATGTAGCTCTGTACCAGCTATCAGGTCAGAGGGTGCAACTGCTACCCCTGTTTAGTTGCTTTCCATATAATGTCTTATCCTTTGTGCAGGGCAGCAAGAGGAACACCTAGATTGAAAAGACAATGCAGCTGAAATAAATATTATTTTTCAAATGAACTGAACTTGCTGGCCCCAGCCTGCTCCCGGGTGCAGAGAACTGCACGGCCAGGGCAATGGTATCAATTTTGCTTTATTTTTCTCTTTTTAACCAAATCAGCAGCAAATAAATTAGTTTTTGTAGGAAATATCAACTCAAAAAAATCTCATATGCCCATGGGCTCTGCGGCTGTAGTGGTAGTATCTGAGTAAATAAAGGGAGTAAAAAGGTTAAATTAATTCAACAATCAGATGCTCTAAGCAAAACTGAGGCCATCTGCTGTTATTGCTGAATTACACTGCTGTAGCACAAAGCACAGTCAGACTGGAAGATCAAGTATCTTCCAAATGACTTTCGATGATTTTTTTTTTCTAAATATCTTTTTGATATCTATTGAAGATTTCACAACGTAGAACTCAGGCAATAAACTGAATCTTAGATTAAAATATGCAATGGTATCAAGAACAGTGTTAATCTCAGTTTACTAGCTCACATGAAAACTAAATCCCATATCATCTCTTCCAAAAATGATTCAGGCAGATTAAATCTGACAGGACAGCATGGGGTAATTTGTGCTGTGGTAGCATGCAGTGTACTAGTTTTCACATAATTTCTCATTTCCAGGGCATTTGAACATTTAGCTTTGAAACTCTGACACTTAAAAGGGAAAAAAGCATTTGAGAAAAACTGTTTTCTCCCTTTCCTTCTCTCTTTTTAATTTGCTTTTGAAGAAGCAACAGGATGTGAAGATGGATTGCCATCTATTGGTGTGATCAAGAAATTCCTGGCTGAATTCAACTCGAGTACCTGATTTCTAAAAATCTAGAGGCATACACTTCCTATATGTAGCACACACTTAAACATATTAGATGCTGCCTACCATATACCTACAACCTAATTTATTTAAAAGACTTATCTAGACGAAACCAGATTTCCATTTTTATCTCCTTTTTTCCCCCCAAGCACTATACCTGGACAGTCTGGTCAGATTTGAATGAAGTCAATAGGTATCAGGGACTGTCTTTGTATTCTGCTATTATTTATAGAGGCCTTACAAGCTACACCCTAGTTCTGAAAAACAAATTAGAAAGAATTAAAAACCAAATGTCTTGCCTATAGTAGTCAGAGGAGGTTTAGGTTGGATATTAGAAAAAGGTTCTTCACCCAGAGGGTGGTTGGGTCCTGGAACAGGGTCCCCAGGGAAGTGGTCACAGCACCAAGCCCGAGAGAGTTCAAGAAGCATTTGGATGATACTCAGAGGCACATGGTGTGACTCTTGGTCTTGTGCAGGGCTAAGAGTTGGACTTGATGATCCTTGTGGGTCCCTTCCAAGTCAGTATATTCCATGATTCTTTGATTCTGTGATTTTGGCAGAGGAAGTTTAGGTATCTTGGGAAGACACAAGAGATTACCTTCTTTGCAGAAAAACTCAAAGAAAGGAAGAAGTGGAAAAAGAAAATTAATTTAAGGATTTCAAGGCATAAAGACATTTCTTGATAAGCAGGAAGAAGAGGGGCTATATCAGAGAGAGGGACCAGGAAAGAAGCACAAAGAGAACATGGGAGAAGAGACAGGAGATCAAACAACATGAATATTTCATGGTTTTAGCCAGCTCTCCCCTCTACCAGCCTTTCCACACTGTAGTAAGTATTTCCTAGCTGATCTCTAAATTTCACTTACTCTCAAAGCCAAGAGCAGACAAGCTGCCTCACGGATGATGCTACCTCAGGTGCACATTGCCACACAACAGCTGAATGTTATTCTCTCCTCCACCACTCGTGAGGTTTACATGGCATTTTTCAATTTCATTCGCAGTAGCATTGAGTATAGATATTACACTATTTATTATAATCCAGATACTTCTGCTTAAAGCCAATTATTTTCCAAAAGCAAAACTACAGGAACAACAGCCATCAGCAAGGGGAATGATAGTGATCTCGCATCACAGATAGGTCATGAGCAGGACACGTGCTCTAGTACTAAGGCTCTTTCCATCTGTGCCCCCACAGAAATAGTTCTTAGCACAGACTGGAATTTTAGTTCATGTTTCACTGAGGTCATGATTCTCCTTTTTTCTTGCTCCAAACATTCATTTTATAACATCTCAAAGAGGTTTTTTTCCTTTCTTCCCTCATAAAAGGGATGTGTCTGCATTGGTGTAGTCATCCAGCCTTATACTGATGATTTCTGTCCTTCTATCCATAAGCCTCCATCTGCCTTTAGATTAGGTTTCTGTCCTCCTCCTAACCACCCATGACACCTTGGCATAGTGTTCCCTTCTTCCCATGACGCAGAGCATTTTTCCACTCAACACTGCTAATGTGTGGGAGCTGGAGGGTTTCAGTTCCCTAATACCTTGGGAAATTCACTCTGGAACAAGGATTCACTCTGCAAACCCTATTATTCAAAGTAAGGCCTGAAAACCCTCTTTTTTTTTTTTCTCTGTGTGATCTTAGTAAGGAGAACACGAAATGAGAAGACCAGAGGTAGCTGTTTTCCTGAGAGTTACTGCCACCAGCACTGAGCTGAACACACAGGGGAAGGTGGGAGTGCTACAGCCCAGCAGCACGTACCTGCTCCCTGAACTCTGGGCTATCACATTGTCTGCATACAAGCCAGGATAGCTCCTTTGCATCTATTAGAGTTGCCGCAGGTCAGACCTATTCAAGGGCCTTAGCTTCCAACATGACCAACTCTCCTGGGCATCAAACTACTCTCCAAAAGAAACTAAATGAAAACAGCATGTCCCTGTTGGAGAAAAGATAGTTTCCATGACTTATTCTCACTGTCAGTAGAAAGTTAAAAGTGGCTAGTGTTAGTACATAAGTAGACTACCAGGGAGCTGTGCAATAAAGCAACTCGGACCTATTTACCAAGCAGGTTGGTTGATGTTAATGCCTGTGAGATCAGCGTGGAAACAGCCTTTGGGATATATAATGAACAATATTGTCAGAGCTGGAGTGCAAGGAACGCCAGATTGCACTGCTGACTGACAAAGAGAGAGACTAGCTTATCTACTATTAAGAAACAAATTTATAGTGTTATGAGGTTGCTATGTCTCTGTTTACCAGGAAATAATATATAGCTCATTTGTTGTGTAAACATTTCTTAGTCACTTGATCCTCCCCAAAAAAGCAGTTGGTGGTACTGCTATTGTATGGGAAGGCTTAGTTGCACAACAGTATTTGCTTGCTTTGGTACTGTGAAATGAAATGTTGAGCTAAACCACATTATGAGGAAAAGGAATAATAATTACTAACTAAACCATCAAATCGGTTTTCTAAAGTAAGGGAGTTTAATATTAAGGGGAAGAAACCTCCACCTCAGGGTTTTGTTACTGTTGATTGATTTTCAAGTGAAAAGGCACTCAGACCACTTTCAAACAACCTAATAGAGGTGCTGAACTTTGTCATCATAACTACTGAGGTGCCAAAGCTAAAAAAAAAATCATGTAGCATCCTAACAGGGGGTTAACCTATGTTATTGCCCATAACTTCCAGATCCACAGTGTCTTTGAGGCAAAGCACCCAATCCAAGACTTACCCTGCAACAGATCGCTTAGGCAACCTGGCAAGAGGCAAAGTACAACACCAAAACACTTTGTTAATATTTGGAGATAAGAAATTGTAATCACTACTGAGAAAATCCCTGTGAAAAGTGAAGTATGTGGTAAACACAGGCCCCGGCCCTTCCTACTGCCACCAAGTTGTAAGAGGTACAAAATCACTGATTTGAATGAATGAGAACCACATCCATGCATTGGAGTTAGAGTGCCTCCTTCTTCTATCACCTAATGCCTTTGTGTAAATCACTCTAGTGTCAATTCACATATGGAAATACCTTTTCTTTGGAGTGTCTACTTTCTTGAGCATTCAGAAGTCTTGACAATAACTTCAAACCATATCACATCTATCAGGAGTGAAAGTCTCCTCATTAACACTATGGAATAACTATCTTCAAGCACCCAAAAAAAATTCTTAAAAACCTCTTAAAGGGTGTGATAATAAGGTACTGGAAATATGTTGAGCAGGAGGTTGTAAACAGGTGACTTCTGAAACTTTGGAATCCTGGCAGCTAGTTTATAAGTATCTGTGCTAGCACGAGATGAATCACACCCTCACTATAGAAGGAGCCTGCAATTATTCATTCAGATTTGGTCTTCAAATTCATAGCTGCTTGAGTTAGGGCAAGGAAATTACCCCATTTCCAACCCTACCATTCAATTACTTCCATAGATTCAGGGTTTGGTGAAATGTTGCAGAGTAAGAGTTCCACTGCCATATTTTAAACGCCTGTTCATACTTTTAAACACTCATTTTAATGATGCTGGTAAAATCTGTTATTCTATGAATACAACCAGGAGAGCACCTTCAGTTATTTAAGTCATGCTGGCAGTATGTACGCAGCTTATATTGGCCTTTTGCAGAAAGAAGTCCCCCTTCTCCATTCCTGCATATTTTCCCAGCATTTCTGACAGGAAATCTGCAGCACAACAGCATCTAGGCATTTTCTATCTACATAATGGATTGTGACAACACAAGAATGCGATGAAGGAACAGATCCAGAGAGGTCCTGATAAAGCACCACCATGTGGATATTTATTCCGTTCTCTATCAATATTCACTGCAATCTAATTAGGAATGATAGGTGTTTGGAAGGGAAACTGTAATACAACTTCTACAAGAGATGTCTTGAAGTCAAGGAAGGTTTGTCTTTAGCATCAATTACATGTTCTGCTTGAGACTACTGGATATTTTCTGCCATATTCATTCTGGGGCAGTATCCATCACATATAAAATTCATATTTCATTAAGTATTGCACTATTCCAAATGTGCACTTCAGAGTTCTGATAATAGATGGGAGGTACTATAGGTTTAATAACATTGATTTGGCAAAGGTTATTTCAAAATTCAGGGCTTGATCTCACAACCAGTTGCTGTTGAGCCATTGGCTCTATTGCATCATGCACATACGGAGAGCGAGATCCGATCATCAGTGTGCAAAGTTTCAGCGTGGATTACAGTAGGATGGAGATCATTATGATAAGCAATATGAAAGCACAGCACTTATGACATGAGAGTATTGACATAAAGCAATAGAACCTGCAATCAGCATTCTCCAGTACAGCTACAACCACAGTTTTCAACTTTGTAATAATGCTGAACAGAGGCCTAAGTCAGCACAAAAAAAATTATCAATTTTAGTGCAAATTAGAACAACAGAGTCAACATGATGGAAAGCATTGTTGAGAATGTTAGATCAAGGGTTTCCTCCTTCCCAAATTTTGTTTCTCATTTTTTGTCAAGGCTTCTACTCAGCAAATGTGGCAAGTTCTTCTGTAAAGAGAGAGAAATGAAAAAATCTGGCAAACCTTCCTGACAAGGAAGTTAAACCATTTTCGTTTAGGTATAGTGTCTTTACATGACACTAGTTTGGAATGATGGGACATACAAGGAGCTGAGCCATAGCATATCCTCATCCTGTTACAGAAAGGCTGTAAGCCATCATCAAACCTATGTCATGCAATATTAGTAGCTCTTCCGACAAACTGAACTTCCCCCAGTAACTGACTAGTCCTTGCTAGGCTTCTCTCTCAAATACACTGTTCACACTGTCACCAGCATAGGTCATTGCACTTGAACACTGCTACTGCTGTCCATTGTCACTTCATATATGTTCATCCTGCAACAGAGTTCTGGGACTGAGCCTGCTTCCAGGAACTTTGTCTTATGAATAAGCTTAACTCTTACACATTTTCTTTCCATTTCAAATCGCACATGGTATAATTGCTCCTTTTGCTGTCAACTCCTATTTTGAAGGAGCACTTGTTTCTGATCCTTTCTCTTCTTTATCTGCTTTGAAAGAACCTATTATGAACAGAGGAAAGTCTCAAGGACTAATTGCAGTTCTGTGCAATGTTCTGATTCTTGTGTTGCTGTGCAACCAATTATTATTTAGCATCTGCAGTTTTAAGCCAGTAAATATTAACCACTGTGTCTGATCCTACACGTTTTTTCAAAGAATTCAAGTCTTTCCTGTAGGCAAGCTCTTCGAATATCACAAGAGCATAACTTGTTAAGGTCTTTTCTATAATTTAACATTAAAAAATAGAAAACAAAAAAAAGAAAGAATCAGGCTTAGTTTGTTAATATGTGCTACAGTCAGAAATTGAATGATGCTTCAGCACTTGCAGTGCAGCATTGGACAGTATACATTTGTAACCATCTTCACTGCATTGTGTTGAAATGTTTCCACTGAGCTTTTAATACACTGAGCTTTTAATAATAATTACTATTTCTTAACATCTGGATCAGATGTAACAGTAAATACACAGGTTGAAAAGTCCCTGAGGTTTGTGACTTTAAGGGAGCGGGAAAGGTGGCTTTCAGTAGAGGAATGAGACTTGAGTCATTCAGAGGGAATCCCATTCAGGACAAATAATTTACTTTTTCTTTTACCTTACTGAAACAGGGCTCAAAAAAACCCTGTTCAATATTTCAGTCCAATAATTTCAAAACCAGATGGAGCAGGATTCAAATACCTAAACTTAAGCATAGAGCACTATTTTGGATCCACTGTGATATTGAAACATCAGTACTGAGCTGTCAGCCATGTCATCAGGAAGTCCCACGCCACTCTGGCTGAATGTGAGTATTCCAGAGTGAGCACTTAAATTTAGTAGTCACATTTGCAATCCTTTGCCATAATGATTGAATATGAACTGCACAGAAATTACAGCTTATCCGCTCTGGTGACAGATAGGAATTGGTCATCTGGAAAAGCTGAAATCTGAGACTTTAAACTAGCAAGAGCAGCAGTAGATCAAAACTACAGTAGTCACCACTGAAAACCAAAATACTCAAGATACAGCAGCTACAACACAATTGCCACTGATAGTTGCAGTGGGTACTGATCTCTACCTGCTGAAGGAGCTAAACGGTTATCAATTCAGTAATCAGTAAGAAGCAAATCAAATACAAAATGCTGTCATGTGAAGAAGACATTTGATTGACTTCTAGCATGTGCCAGGTGAAAAACATGGATCAAATTCTCCCCTTGTATAAAAATGGATTTTTTCTCCACTCACTAAATGGAAATACATTTACTTAGATCCCAAAGGAAGTCACTCCCTCAATCCCACACATATGGAAAGGACACTTCAATTCAAATTCTTTATATTCCAGAAATATTTCCATCACTGATGTGATTCTTCTAGGGGCAGCAGGAAAATTTTATTTTGTTCACACTTGGTCACAATAATAGTTGTGGGGCCATTATTACACTACGTAGACATTTGGGGTGATATTTACTAAGTAAATGTAGATCTATATATTTGAACTACTCTCTATAGCCTTTCTTTATAATCAGAGAGGAAAAATAAACATTTTTAGTTGTTATTTTTCTTATGCTAGAGTAGGCATCTAAAATAGGCCAAAAAACCTGCACCTTCAAAGTGCCCATTTCTCTTCACCTGTAACATAGAACTTTGGGCAGCTCAGAAATAAATGTCAGCACTACAGATATTTAGTTAGATGAGATTAATTTGGTCCCAAGAATAAGAAGATATGCAGACGATGTTAACACTTCTTAATAGCAATTACCCATATTATAAGGTATACTCAGCTCTGGATTAAGCTTAATGTGCCTTTGTCCTCAAGTCCATAATTGTCCTGCTATTGCAACATTCCTTCTAATGGGAAGTAATACACCAGTGATGATAATACTGATACTTTAAATGATGACTTATGACAGGAGTTGGATATCAATTCTGTAATGCCCCTATTTTTCAGCATCATAGTTCATCATGAATGTCTACACTAAATATTAGAAGAACTTGTGTTGAGAATTGTAGTAGAGGTGCTTAAATTGGTATAAATAAAAATATACGTGTGGGAGCAATACAACGAATCATGCAGCAGAAGGAAGGCAAGAAGAATGATGCGTTGATGTCACTTTTAGATCAGGAGCTCATCAAGATTCCAGCACATCTCTATGTTTCTTCTCAGGATACCCAGACTGGGAAAGAAAAGACAGTGAGTAATTCCCAGTTTATATGGGGAACAAAAAAAGTATATCCAAAATCACCAACCTAAGTTTAACTCAGAAGACACAAAGAGAAACTGGCCTGTTTCTCTCGTCCTCTGTGCTATAGAATTATAGAATCATGAAGGTTGGAAAAGACCTCTAAGATCACTGAGTCCAACCATTAATCCAGCACTGCCAAGTCC
The DNA here is from genome assembly GCF_003945595.2 of Pipra filicauda. Taxonomy (NCBI): domain Eukaryota; kingdom Metazoa; phylum Chordata; class Aves; order Passeriformes; family Pipridae; genus Pipra; species Pipra filicauda. The sequence continues at coordinate 500,120 of NW_024103896.1, forward strand.
ACCACTAAACCACGTCTCCAATCACCACATCAACGCATTTTTTGAGCACTTCCAGAAACGGTGACTCTAGCACTTCCCTGGGCAGCCTGTTCCTATGCTTGACCACTCTTTCAGTGAAGAAATTTTTCCTAATATCGAATCTAAACCTCCCTTGTCACAATTCAGGCCATTTTCTCTTGTCCTATTGCTGGTTACCTGGAAGAGGAGAATAACACCACAGGGAATTTTGGTCTGCCTGCCTGAACATCAGCATCTTGGTGCTACAAGGGAAGACAGGCTATTTGAACATACACATTTTGGTATTGTATGCGCTTGTGGGAATGTGTGGATTACGGAATGCAATCAGCTCTGTTTTAAAATATAATCACCCTCCCCTTCCTAAAGTCTCCCACTGAGATCTATGCTGTAGCTACAATGCTGCGGCATTGTTTCTGACATCGTACTTCTCCGTCTTTGTCAAAAAACAGCTCCTTATTCGCCTAGATCCACTGTTTTCTTTCATGTCAGTAACTATATGAGGGCAGGAATTATTTGACAGTACTGTAACACTCAAGACTTCTTGAGTGTTACATCAGATTTTTGGAGGCATAGATAAGAAAATATTCCAGTCCTGTTTAACTTTGAATTTCAGACTAGCAGCATGACTAAACTCACAATTACATTATTTCACCTGGGTGCTACCCAAGAGAAAAATGGACAATGACAAAACCTATCCTAGAAAGCACTGAATTATGGGAGACAGGGTGTTTTACAACTGATTATGTCCCACAGCTTTGTGAATGAACAGGTTGAAATCTGGCACTTATTATAAGAAAGAAAAATTAATGCTTGGGTATATTACTTATTCAAAAGAAAAAGAGCCGAGCCTTTTGCTGGCATAAATTGCCACAGCTCTATTGATCTCAAACAAGAGCTTATTTGCATCAGATGAACATCCAAGCCATATTTTACAACATGCTCAATTTTGATTAATTGTTATTGCAGTCCTAAAAAGGATTTTTCATTCCCCAATTATTTTCTGCACTATACAAGAAAAGAAAACAAAAAGACCTGACACTGGATATACCAATAAATATTCTTTAGCCACAAGACAGTTAATAATTCTTTCCATAATTTAAAGAACATTAGACTTGATGTTCGCAGTTGACTTATCTTGAACAGTGAGCAACTACATCTCCTAAACTCATTCAGGTGGACTCAACAATGTTGTCTGCATTCAATTTTCTGTTGTTCCTTTCACTACTGTGTTAGGTTGTCAGGAATGCTTCCTGAACAGAAAACCCCAAATGGACACTCTAAATGTCTGAACAAAACTGGACACGGTTTTCCATATAACTGGTGTAGAGGTGGCTGTACAAGCCATCTGAAAAACCCTTACCTTCTTTGTTCAGAAGTACAGAAGTATTATTCATGCAGCAGCCTGGGTTTCCATTCTTCTGCCTTTAATTTACATATCATTACCACTCTTCCTTAGAAATAAAACCCTCCACATTATTCTGAGTACTGTGTTCCCATGTGATACATACCAGTTTTTTTCTTGATCTGCCAATGATTTTACAATTCATTCTCTTTCCTTCTGTATTAATATAGTAGTAACCTACTGGATGTTTGGGAAAGTCATGTCTGTAGGTCGTTAGTCTAGATGTGTGAGACAGGAAAAGGAAGGGGAAGGGAGAGAAAAAAGTAAGAAGGAAGTAAAAGAAAATTGAGAGGGAGAAGGGAGCAAGGGAGAGAGGAAAGAAAGGAAAATGGGCAGCTACCCTATGGCTAAAGGAATCAACATATCTGATAGTAGTGGGGAATTTTGTTGAGCAAATTGTAGGTCAAAGTACAAGTTAAGAGGTGTTTTCTTCAGTCAGATGTCCTCTATGGAAGCAGTTGTGCATAACAAGCATGTTTACATCTAAAATTTATTCTGTGATAAATCTGCCTTATTTGTGTATACTTAAGTTAGTTTTTTTCAGTGGCTTCATACTGAATACACTAACATCCTTAATCCCATTCAAACATGGTGTAATACACTTGAAATCCTCCTTCTTGATTTAAACCATGGCTAGGCTTCCATCAGTTAAAGCACATTTAAAATTATGTCATATGAGTGTGTTCTTGCTGTCTAGCATCAAGATCTCTTCTGAATTCATAGACCAAGCAGCCTTGGACTTAGATCTTCTGAAAAACATATCTATATAAAAAAAAACCAGTAGTTTTGGTAGTTCAGTAGTTTGGTAGAACAGTAGTTTGGTTCCTTGAGTAGGTAATCTGAACCTTTACTGAAAGGTGCTATAGAATTTGCTATAGGATTATAAAATGCTATACGATTTTAAAGTAGACTGGAAGATTCTTTATTAAGGAGTCTATACCATTTTACATTTTATGGCCATGACCCCTTTACAGTCATAAATCATGATTTGCTTCAGCAAGCTACTTATAAAATGTGCTGTGGCTCCACAATCAGACTCTATTGTCAATCACAAACATCTATAGATGTTTGTAAATTTGGTTCTGCCACCTTGAAAATATGACCAGCAAAATAGTCTATAGTGTGTATTATGGGAGCAATTGGTTGATCCCAACTGTTAAAGAAATGAAAATTTGTTCTTTCTTGAGGTTGTTCAAACCTAGCAACTATGGAAGAAAGATCAGTAAACAGATTTACTCCTGTGGGTTATTAGGAACCTCAGGAGGTCTCTAGTTCAACCTTCTGCAAAAGCAGGGCCAGGTCTGAGGTCACACCAAGTTGTATGGGGCTTTACCCAGTCCAAACCCGGAAACATCCAGACACAGAGGCTGCTCAACCTCTCTGTGCAGCCTGTGAATCTCTTGCTTCCACATATTCCCACTGTCCCTCATCCTCCAACCATGCATCATTTCCTTAGCTAAGGCTTTTCTTTCGGTTTGTGTGTTGTCATAGGTATGTCTTAATCCCTAAATTGGATTTATATTTGTGCACCTTGTAGAAAGTCCTGGTGATACTAATGAGATTATGCCCAAATGCAAAGACATCCATACCTGGGGCAGGACTGCAGACTCTGTAGACTTTGTAAGCAAAGGAGAAAAAGTATCAAGTTAAAAAAAAATATTTCAGAGAATTTCAACTTGCCATTTAAATAAACACATTTTCTGTAGATCTCACTTGCTGAGCAAAATCAAACCAACCAACCAAACAAAACCCAACCAACAAACCATTAAACCTCCCTTCCTTAGATATATATAATTTAACTAAACTGGGTATGTAAAAGAAACTGGAACAGTAGACAGACTTAAAACAGTTCAAGTCAAATCCTGAGGAGTTTTATATGATGCAGTAATGATCTACCCAGAATTATAAGAAATTTTCTACTCAGTATGTCAACTTTTCCCACATATTTAAAGGTAGAAATAGGCAAATAAATGAAGGCAAGATTGGAGACTGTGACACGAGAAATAGAGAAAACAGGACTCTAATATACTGTCAGATAAAAGGACCCTGAAGGGAGACGATAACACAGTTCAAATACCCTGAAGGAAGCAATATCAAGAAATGAAGAGAATTATTTGCAATATGCAGGAGAGCTAAACCAACTTGTGTTTAACAGGACCTGTAAATTAAAAAAAAAAACAAACCCAAACCTATTTCAGCAAGACAATATGAAACTTTTAGGAAAACACATGTATAACTGGGACTCCATCAGGGAGACTGCCACACTCTTCAAGTTTCTTAAGACCTTTGCTCCCTTGCTGGTCAGCCAGTTGGGCCCTGGCCCTGCAGTTGTCCCCTCTCTCAATGCAGTGCCCATCCACTACAGTCCCCTGCCACCCACGCTGATCACCTTGGTTGGCTGGAGCTCAGGTCAGCACAGTGCTCTTCTTTCCCTGGCAATGACAGGGTCAGTTAGTGCCCACCCAGGTCTCGCCTGTAACAGAAACACTTTGAAAGCATGAAGACTGTAAAGCATTTCCACATGAAGACTGGTCCAGAGACTCACCGTGATGGAACCCCATCGCACACTACCTGCTATGCTGCACTGGCCTTAGCAGGTAGCAGTGACCACCAGGAGTGGATCAGCAGACCAAAAGCCCTGTCATCAAAGGCTTTCATACGATCATCATCATAGGATGCCTGCCCCACACAATTTCAAGGGAGCTCTTTCAGATGACATATAGTCCTGTCTCCTGCATGCTCACTACAAAGTAAAATGGACCAGGTGTGCTCCTGGAGTACCTCTTCTATTCTGCTTTCATTTGAAATATTTTTATTTTAGGTACTCTCAGACCACTTTGAACCAAAGCAGAGAAAATGTGGATGGTGGGAGTTCACTTCAAAAGTGCACTCTTGATCCAAATTAAAATGCTACTGGAGATTAATCCAATCGCTCAGAGTTTCCAGACAATTGTCTTCTTAGTCCTCTTCAGCTGGGTCAGAAAAATCTGGGCTTTGTTCCCAGCATGAAGCTCTTCTGTTTCTGCATTTTTACTTTTGCATTCCTCACCCTCACACTTCCAGTTTCTCCAGGGAACATCATTTAGATCAATGATTTCAAAGTTTCTTACTTTGTAGAACCCTGATATATTTTTTTTTCATTGGAAATGGTAGTCCCTCTATATCACATTTAAATAATATGTTGCCTTTTTCTGATACCTTCTCCAAGACCAAGGACCCAAACGAAGCAGTCCAAATATCTCCAGAGATTCAGAGACCCCAGGAAGGCAACCATTGCTTTAGATTACACACAGAACAAAGGACCAGCCTACGACAGTAACACAGTACTTATGGTGCATGCCCTACTTCTGGAGAGGCAACGACTCTTCAAAAGCTCTACTGTTCCATTCCACTGCATCTCTCCCTTATGGTTCATGATTAAATCAGAGTAACCATACAAGGAAAAGAAAACTCCACATATGTTACAACTAGATGAAAAAAATGCCCTTTTGAGAACTCCGCATCACAGATCATCTTTGATTTTAAAGACATTTTATTAGTCCTGATGACTCCATGTAGGCCAGAATCTGTTGCAATAATATGGAAGATGACAGCATAACCAAAAAATAAAAGAAAATGAAGGCAGGCATTGTCTTCATTATTCTTTTATACTGCAATACCTTCTGCAGGATAAATCAAGTGGATTTTACAGGCTGTGTGTTACAGCACAGATTCATTTTTCATAGCTTTCATGCACATTTTTCTGCATTAAGCAAACAACTGCCAAATAAAGGCTAAACTGTGCTTTTGGAGTCAAGCCATCCCTCAAGCAGTTCTGCATGAATCACATTGTGTTTATTAGTAGTCTCAGACAAACAAGCAGTAGCCCTGACTAATGACAACAAACGTAATAAAATAGCTATGCCTCATTGCTTCTGGAAAAGAGGACAGAGGCAGCATAACCGCATTCCTGCTTGTTCTGATGTTACAAGTGATGTTTCCATCACTGCCAGACAGGACAGAAATCCTTTCCCAAATTATTTCTTAAGGAAGGAGGACCTGACCAAGAGCATGTAAATTAGGTATGACAGGTTACCTGGATTTAATTCCTTGCCTTGATAAAGACTTTCCACATGACTCAGACAAGTCATTCTTAATGTCTCTCTGTTCCCTAGCATTACGTATGAAAATAATTAGTTACTTCAGCGTGTATTAAGAGCACGTTCATTGCATACTACTAGAGACTATGGCAAGAAGAGTCAGATAGTCCATGATCTTTCTCATGAGGGATCAGTTTTGAGAGATGTTATATACAAGCACAATAATATTGTTATAATAAAAGATCCTGATTCATTATTGCAACTATCTTCCCAGGAATACATGGGAAAGATTATATCCCAGTAAAATTTCATAGTATTTTTCTCTAGAGGCCGAGAAATCACTGGAATTTTGAAATACAAGTGCCAGCATTCCGATCTCAAATCAAGACTGAACACAGAGGATTTAGAGCGGCAGCACCACCTGTCGGTGAATTCATCAACAGATTACCTAAAAAGCAAACAGAAAATTATCAAAGCAGACCATGAAATGAAATGCAAGACATAACCTGCAAACTATATCCTCCACTGTATCATCCTACTGCCAAGACCCAAGTGAAACTAGGGCATCCATATTATTAGCACCACAGAACTATTCCACACAAACCGTTCTTTTACTATAGACAATGTTTTCTTGAAGCAAGATTTCATATTTTTTACCCTTGGTAATTTTGCATCAGCAAAGGCTGCCTAATTTGTGCAGAAGACTCAGACTAAAATCAGGGTGGTTCTTCAAAATGAGTTTACACAGGAAAGAATGTTCCTGGAAGAGGCAAAGCCATCGTTAGTGGCAAACAGTTTATCAAGCTGTCAGCAATGTCAGTTCTGGCTGTGAAATCTGAAAGAGCAGCAAATGTAAGGTTAACAAGTGATTATTACTTCAGGAAGGATGGCATTCACATAACTGTGAAAACAGGGAAATCTCACAGTTCTTACTGATGAGATTGTTTTTCCAAGGTGAAATAGTAACACAAATTACCAGAAGATTGTAAGGAAAATACACATCTCATCACCTTAGGCTCAGAAACAGGCTGTAGCATGCAGATAAATATTTTGCTTGCTGCTATAGTTTTCTATGGGCATGTTAAGCAGGGATTATGGCACACTCTAATAAAGGCAAATGACATGAAAAGGAAACTGCCATCAACTGTAGATATCTGAGCAACAGTCTGGGGGAAAAGAAAACCAAACCAGACAATTTCGACAAATAAAATTAGGAAAATCTTTTGTCAATCTAGTATCACGTAATGTCACACTTTTTACATTAAGTGTGTCAGCCTTTCTAGACCAACAACCTATCCTCTGGCAGGTGCTGTTGTGCTCCAACCACGCAATGTAGTTTACATGTGCCCATTGCTCAGATGCATTTCTGCCACTACCTATTACCAGAGGACACTGTTCCTATTGAGGGCTTGCTCGATGGTGCTGAGACAATTTAAGGCAGACCTGGCGACCATATCACTTGTCGTCCAGCTGAGCATCCAATCATAAGACCTGTTCCAAAGCTTCTGTGGTCTGTAACTGACAGTATAAATTCAGTATGCAATGCACTTGCACCCACCAGGATCTGTTCTGCAATCACAAAAGTCTGAAGACAAGGATCTCCAGCTTTGCTTGCACAAAAAATAATTGATTTTTTTTTTTTGAGGCCTCTAATAACTAATTGCCTCCTCACATACTTTGTGAAATAATTCATTATTTTTATTACGGATTTAGGCTTAAACAGCTGGTCACAAGAATATTTGTATCCTGCTTTGGAGAATTCTGAGACCAGCCTGGTAGCTGAAATTACAAGTACCCTGGTTTTGCTGGTCCTACTTCTAATTACTCATAACTGACAACAAGATCAGTGTCAGCAGTTTCAGTGCTTAAGTTTCTCATACTGGTTACCTATGATCAATTGTAGAGTTTTCCTCCTTTTTAAAATTTCTCACTGACTGACACATGCATTTATTCACAGTTTAATAGACACAGGCTGTGGATTTCAATTCCATCAGTGTGACAGGATAAAGAGAAATACAAGCAGCGTGGAGGACAAGTGCCAGTTGGATCTCCTCATTCTTTACTTGGTCTCTCATTGCCAGCTATGGAAAATTTCAAAGTGGTCAACACATGGCACTTTACAGAATGTGATCTTTTCTGCTTTTTACTACAATAAGGTTTTCACTTCAGTTCTAGGAGAGTGACTCTCCAGAAGGTTTGTGCAATCCAGCCTCTTTGCAAATATGGCAGTGGTCATTGCTCTCCCGATGGAAGCATTACCTGCAAATAACTGCACTGACATTTTCTTCTTTGCCCTCTTCCTCTCCTGCCACAACCATATTAATGAGTCAGTAAGAGCAGGAAATAGAGACCAAGCTGTTTCAGATGACTAATAGAGTTCAGATAACCCAATTAATTTGGTGTCCAGCATAAGGCACCTTAAAAGAACCTAAATTTTTCAGCAAATAGTCATTCGACATTACATGAAGATAAAATAACATTCAATAATCTCAAAGGAGTTGTCAAGTACCAATTTAAAGTAAATTGGAAGATCTTTGGGTTTCATTAGGACTTCTCACAGGCTTGGAGATAAAGAAATCATATATTATTTCTAAAAGATTTGCTTGTGCTTATCTAGAATTACACTTTTGTACCCTCCACATTTGAAATTGCAGTCACTGTTCACGTCAGAACTGTGCTGAACTGAACTCCATATCTGCAAACCATTTTTTAATAATGTGGTCCTTTCCCCCCCCATTTTGCAACAAAACAGAAGGATAATGTATTTCTTTAACAGTACTGAAAAAATATCAGAGCACTCCACTAGGAGCACCTTTTCCTTCACCAGGTCTCTGATTTCATATAACTGTTTTGATTCCCCAAAATAAACATTTGTCTCCTTCTTTTCAGAAAAAACAGTTAAATACAGATAGAGAACTGATAAGCATTATGGCAATGATCTCTAAATACAATCTCAGAACATTTATTATTTATTACATAAATATTTTTATTTTCACTGAATAAGCCCACTTTGGGTTAACCCTCTCCTAGCTTCTGTCTCAACAGAAAACAGGGCTGTTGGCAAAACTACTACAAAGCTTTTCAAATGCCCAGGTGTTGTAATATAATTTACAATGTTACCTCTGGCATCTTTGCAACACCTACATAAAAGAAACCTTTCCTGTGAATATGCTTTCCCTGTGTACGTGCAAAATGGATGTCTGAACTTTTTGATTATCTCAATATTTTGGCATGTTTTTCACATAGTACATATACATTGGATCTTTAACATAGTTTGTATATCTGTATTTCTACATCTATATTATATATATATATCAATATTGATATTTATATCTACTCCTAATTTATATTTCCTGCCATCTTTTGGTGTGTTCTAAATGAGCTTATTCAGTATCTTCATCACTGTGATTGTTGTGGCTCCACTAGAAATTCCATACATACTGCCCTATACACCCAAACAATTTTATATTTATACTGTAAAGAACCAAAAATGGTGAGAGGATCACATATGAAATAATAGTATGTTGCCGTAATCTTGGGTAAATGCTTTTCTCTGTCAGAACTTCAATAAGAGCAGACTGAAAACTGCAGTCACTGTAAAAAGGTAATTTAAAAAAGACCGTCAGGTGCAAAATTGTAAGAGTGGCAGAGCTTGCTCTGTGCCTTTTCTCTTCTTTTTTTGCTTTCCTACGTAGCTCCAGCTCCAGTCTGCTTGCTTCTAAGTCAGGCAAGACTGATGCTCTCTTGAACTGCTGTTTCAGTTTACTGGTAGATAGATCAAGCACAGAATGCTTTATTTTCCAAGCTTATTTTATTGCAGTGACTCTTCCTAATATCATTCCAAAACCCTGCTCTCTCTGTTTCCAAACTATCTGCTAAGTTAAAAAAAAAAAAAAAAAAAAAAAAAAACAAAAACATCAAAACAAAAATCACAATCATAGTTACCATAGAAACTATCTCTAAGATACAGAACAATTTCTTAAAGAAGTCTGCAGAGGAGTACTGAATATCATGAGAGCTGTGACATAATGGTTAAGAAAAAAAGAAGGACAGACTGTGCTCCGGAGACTGAATTTCTCACAAGTTTCTCGCAGTGATAAAGAGTGTCTCTGCTGAAATAGGAATGGCTATGTGCACAGAGGGTCACACAAGTATCACAATTCCATCACAAAATAATAAAACAGAGTAATAAAACTTATCCCTTTTCATCTTCAAGTTGTTACACTTGTTAAAAGTATGACTGGGGTGCTGCATCAGTCCCAGCTGATGGATATCACGATATGCATTTGTGTTCATATCCGTGAAAGAATGACAGAGTTCCTCTGGATGGAAATAATGTGTTATCTGGGCTTCTCGTGGTACTGACATCTTCCAGTCTTGCGATACTATGAGAAAAATAAATCTCTTGTCATTTCAGCCCATAAATGACTTCCTTTGGCATTAAAAAGTCTGTAAAAAACATAATTACAATTGCAAAAAAAACAGAGACAAAACGCAAGTAACAGATCCCACATGCATTCCCAATGCATGACATCTCAGGCATAAGTGCAGACACTTTTCTACTCAAAGATGCTGCCAAATGAAAAAATGTCAATGCTATTTGTTCCTGCTACTAAAAAAAATATGTTTTCTGAACTGCATTTCCAAATCACTTTGTATTGAGAATGCCTTCTGGAACATAATTCAGAGCTGTTACAGGAGAATTCTGCTACCACCTTCTGGCTGACAGAAATTCTTAGCACTTATTCAACCAGCACACACAGAGTTCATAATGTGTTTGCTGTTTTTCAGTCTGCACTCTTCACATGTTACTGCTCCATTTTCTTTGGATTCTGTAATTCTTCTGAATTACACACAAAAAATTACACCTTCATTTTGTAAACCCTTCTGATAAAAAGAAAAAAATTGCAAAGGCTAAATCTTTAATTTTGTTTTTTTAAGGATTTGAAATTTATTGTTTTGCAATTAAGAAGATTTAAATTTATCATAATCAAAATTAAACTTTTTGACATAAAACTAAGTGGGCTTTTTCTACTTCATATTGCTCCCAAAAAAAGTGTTGTGATTCAATCCAATTTATTTAATTATAAACGAACAGAGAAATCCATTGTTTACATCATTATAACAATACTTCACAAAAGGTACAGTCTTGTATATCCTTTTGCACATATCTCCCGTTGCACACGTAATTTAGTCCCAGTAACTTCACAGCATCAGAAACAAATATGACAGTATGCTGGATGGCTGCTTTTACTTGAAAACAGTTGCTTGAAGAAAACTGAATGAAGAAAAGGGCATAACCGCATCATACTCTTGTTAGCCGTGTTATGACCTTTTCTACCGTTGCCACAATTTATTCTTAAAACTTCTATAGTTACCTAACAAAATCAGCACTTTCTTTTTTCGCTCTTAAGTAGCCAGACGACAGCTCCAGAAAAGCCCGAAGCTGTTAGATTCAAGTTTCAGAACCACTATGAAAACAAATGCGTATTTGTACATTTCAAATGCCCTTATTTTAAAAATATCTGAGAGACAGAAAAGCACCTTGAATAAATTTGGCAATACCGACCAAGTGAGAGTAATCACATGGGCAAAGTGTAGAGGAGGAAAGTAAAGGTCATCATTATTTCCCAGAAATAATAACTAGGCCACTTCTAATGTAAGCCCTTTCTGTTGCTGAAACAGGTGCTCAGAACTTCCCCTCACCATGCACAAAACCAGATTTAGTTGTGTTAGTCACCTCCAAGAGAAAAGAGGGAAAATAGACAAAAAGCTGGAGATAGAAGCTCAAACACTCCATGAAAACATCCACTAAGTTAAAGTGAACATGCTACTATACTGTAACTTTTAAGTATCTGATCTATATTTACAGATTCATAGAACCATTTAGGTTGGAAGGGACCTTAAAGATCACCTCATTCCAACTCCCCTGCCACAGGCAAGGATGCTATCCACTAGAGGTTGCTCAAACCCCCATCCAACCTGGACTTGAACACTTCCAGGAATGGGGCATCCACCCCTTCTCTGAGCAATCTGTTACAATGCCTCAGCACCCTCATAGTAAAGAATTTCTTCCTAATTTCTAATCTCAACCTGCCCTCTTTCAGTTTAAAGCCATTATTTCTTATCCTATCGCTACATGCCCTTGAGAAAAGTCCTTTTCCAGCTCTCTTGTAGCCTTTACATACTGGAAGGCTGCTCTAAGGTCTCCCTGGAACCTTCTCCTGGTTGAACAACCCCAGCTCCCTCAGCCTGTCTTCATAGGAGAGGTGTTCCAGCCCTCCGATTGTCTCCATGGCCTCCTCTGGACTTGCTCTAACAGGTCCATGTCTTTTCTGTGTTGGGGACCCCAGACCAGGGGGACACTGGACACAGTGCTCCAGGTGGGGTCTCATGAGAGCAGAGGGGCAGAATCACCTCCCTTGACCTGCTGGCCATGCTGCTTTGGATGCAGTCTGGGACATGGTTGGCCTTCTGGGCTGCAAGCGCACATTGACAGGTCATGTTGAGCTTCTCATCCATCAACACCCCCGAGTTCTTCTCCTCAGGACTGCTCTCAATCAATTCTTCATCCAGCCTGTACTTGTGCTTGGGATTGCCCTGATCCATGTGCAGGACCTTGCACTTGGTCTTGCTGAATTTCATGAGGTCCACACAGGTCCACCTCTCAAGGCTGTCAAGGTCCCTCTGGATGGCATATTTAGTTTTTGTTCTTCTCTAACTATTATTCCTGTAATCCCTCGACTTTGCTTGCAAATTGCTCTGGGTCGCAGCATTACTGTACTATATGCAGCCACATGAATTATCTGAGTGGTTTTTGTCATCTAAGGAGCTGTTTAAATTTTTTGAAATGTCTTAGATTTCATCATAGCATTTATGTTTAATTATTCACAGATTGTGTTGTATTTCAATCCTGTCTCAGCTGGAAGGATGAAAAAGGTCATAATAATACACGCATCACTGCAAGTTATGACAAAGTAGCACTCTACAGAATGGCTTACAGATTGCATGAAAGAGGTTTTACTCTCTGCAGCTAGGTCAAAGGCATAGAAGAATTTAAATGGGGAAGCATCAATGTATTATTTGGATTTAACCTGTATCTTATTGAGCTCAGTAACAAAATTTCCAGTCTCCTTAGCAGGATCTGAAAGCAGACTTTTGACAACTGCTTAAAAAATTTGTGACATTTTCTAGATATTGCAGGCACCTAGGTTACTTATAAAACTACACTTAAAAATTCTGCCTTAAATGAATTCCAACAATCATACAGTAAGCCTATACTAAAGCCTGATATCAAAGGAGGTGGTGAGCCTTAATGAAGCATCTACTCAAATTCAGGCTGTGCTTTAGCAGCAAGCACTCAGGTGGATTATTAGAAGCGGGTGCTGTTTAATCTCTCTTACCTCCTGGGAAAACCCAGCATTTAAAAAATGTTAGAACAGCAGTCACAGATGGGGAGAAAAGTGTTCTCTCTCAAAAAGCCAGTTGTTCTGCTGCTCCCTGAGATGGGACATTTTAAGATGTTCTGCCCATCAAATCTGAGCATATTCAGTTGAACAGGACAGTTTCTCGCAAACTCTGCAGGCTTTCAACTCTTAGCTTTACAGGGATTTACATTTGTATTTTAAACCTCTGCTAAGCCTCCTAAAGAAAGGATTTGCTTAATTATTTCACATTTTGATATTTCCAGATCTGAAACAGAGCGACCTGCCTTAACTCTCAATGAGTCCTCAGAATTCATTTAAATTTCAAGGACTCCCTGTCTATTCCAACGAAGTTGTGAAAGCCCAAAATACCCTTTACCTCTGACAAGAAGCCAAAACATTCTGGTGCAACAAGTGCCACCCACACAACAGCCCTAGCCTGGAGCTTGAGTTTTGAAAATCTTCTCCCCAGTCTCCATCAGATTTATTAAGAACTGGTTTAGTTTGGGGCTTTTTTTGCAACCCTGCATTTAGCAATTCTGCATGAACAGTGTCCTGATTTGCAGACAGATGAATGAAAAGCTCCTCACCAAACAAATTGGCAAACAAATCAGCAGATTCTGCATTTTGAGAAGTGAATTGAAACATGGGTTTTTTTGCAGTTTCCAGTTTTAGAGGGAAACTCTTCCATTTCAAATGCTTGGAGATATGCGTAAGTCCAGTTAACTCTGAGAGAGATGAGGTGACTTTTACTGGTTGAAATTCAGAGTGGCTTTGGGCAGAGGAAATCTTTGCACAGAATCCAGCTCCACGCAAAAAAAAAGAAAGAAAAAAAAAACAAACAAGAAAAGAAAAAGAGAATATAAATCCCTCTGCTATCAACCAGAAAATATATCCATCATGTCAGAACACATGCACATATAAAGTCCAGAGTAGCAGTACACTCTCCTGTATGTCCGTTCACTGTAGAACACTGCTTCCAAAATTGTTTGTGTAGAATCTCTGATGTGAGAAAAATAGAGCACATGTAAACAAAATAAAAGGTGTATGCTCACAAATCATTCACTATTTCTCAGATAAGATGTCTTAGAACACCTAATACAAGGTCCAGTTGCTAAAGACACCATAAGGGCTTCTCTAACACTCCGGAAGACTAACAACTGAAAATAAAGGACAAAACAAATGAAAAATTATCTAAGCATTTTTGATGTTTTAAGTTCTAGGGAACCAAAATTCAGTGATTAGACAATTATTCCTTATCACTCTGAATCTCAAATGAGAGGTTTCTGCAACACAATATACAGGAAAAAATGAGACAAGTCTATTATGCCCACAAGATGATTATCTAAATCTTATTTTAACAAGTTACTTTCCACATTTCCGAGACTGAGTTGAAAATCTCTTATGCCTTCCTATGAAGCACAGAAACTGCCGTTTTGAAGCTATGCAGACCTCTGCGAGGTGACTATTATGTACTGTCAATTTGTAGTGTTTTGTGCATATATGGGATTTCAAAAGAGTTGATTACAAACCACTATCTGCTTGTATACTGTTCTGAGAAAGAAAAAACTGATTTTATTTAACATTACACACAAAGACAACAGATACAGTCAGTAGCTTTCAGAGGTCTGATTATGTGTGTCTTAGATTAATAACAAACTGAGTTGTCAGATTAGTTTTAAATTTTCTTTAATCCAATATGCTGTAGAATTTTGAACTATGAAGCAAATACATTCTTGATAGATTTGAGTCTGAATGATCTAAAAGCATGTCTCCATATCAGTGAGACAGTAATTAGGTGTGGAATAGCACCACATCACAATTTTGGAAACTACCCGGATTTTTCTTCCCACAAGTCTTCTCTGAGTGTTTGAATCAAACTAAGGTCATAGGAATGCTACTGTTTAATCCAGTAAATACCATGCTGCTAAAATAATACTTTCTGAATTTTTCACAAATACTCTCAGAACAGAAATTAATGCTGCCTCTGCAGAAGCGTAATGTTTTTGCATTACACAAAGACAAAAAATGTTGGCTCCTTCTGAAACAGATGTAGGCTTGCTCAGTAGGGATGAAATGCAACCACAGTCAGAGAAACAGCACAAAACTTATTTTATGGATATAGATCACACTTTTATTCTCATGTGGTACTTTCACTTTTGGGGAACCAAAGAAAGTTCATGTTTTAAGAACAATTCCTGACCTTACGGTAATGGTGCACACACACCTACTTCAATTATGGAACATTTCATCAATCTTCTACTTATAATGTAAGGTATCTAACAAACAGAAATAACTTAAATGCTTTTTACATAGAAAGGGAAGCATTCTTACGTCTCCTCGTTCTTTCCAAACTCATATCACCACTTGTATTTATACACTAAAATGCTTCTGCTAACTAGCAAGAGAGGTGTGGGTTTTTTTTTTCTGCTTGAAACTAAGCAGTTTATCCTCCCAGTCTTACAACAGGTCTCAGTGGGAGCTGCAGATCAGAAGTGAACACTTGGTATTGGATGGCTCAAATGAATGTATATCTTTCTGTGAGACATAGATAAAGAAGCACATGGAGGGTATCACACAAAAACTTACAAGTTTCCAGAAGTCCATGGCTACATTGGAAGCAGTCTCCTGATCACCCTTTTTGCATCCTTAAACGCCGAATAGAAAAGCACTTTCTTGGAATCAATTCGCTCATTTTTTGAGCATGTGCTTCAGGATTTGTTGTATGTTGTATGAACAGCTACACAATTCTATTTTAAAAGCTGTGCAGTTGACATCTAATTAGGAGAAATCAATTTGTATTTGCATGTAGAAATGTAGCTAGCTACAATTATTCTATGCACAAGAGCATGTAGTGACAGGACAAGGGGGAAGGGCTTCAAACTGAAAGGTTTAGATTCCATATTAGGAAAAAAAAATTTACTGTAAGGGTGGTGAGGCAATGGAACAGGTTGTCCAGAGAAGCTGTGGATGTTCCATCCCTGGAAGTGTTTAAGGCCAGGCTGGATGGTGCTCTGAGCAACCCGGTCGAGTGGCAGGTGTCCCTCCCCATAGCAGGGCATTGGAACTGGATGATCTTTAAGCTCCCTTACAGCCCAAAGCATTCACTGTTTTTATAAACAACCTATTTTAATACTCCAGGTAAGCTGGCACACTATAGAGAATACATAAATTGGTCATCAGCACCCAGGAAGACCTAGGCTAACTTTCAGGGAACGAAGAGAACATAAAATAGTATTTTTCATAGTAGTTTCTGACTATTCTGTGCTTCTGTGTCAGAGGCAATCGTTCAATACACACACACACACAAGTACGTATTTTAAATCAATCTCACACGCATCATAGGCATTTAAGAAGTAAGCATTCGTCATTTCCTAAAGAAAAAGAAAAAGCCCGAGGCCGAGCACCCCCGCACCAACCCAGCCCAGCTCCGACCCCAAGCTCAGGCGCTCGGCCGGCGGGTCCGAGGGTTCCGGCAGCAGCGCCTGCGCAGCCGTGCCCGCCCGCCCCCTGCTTCCCCCGAAGCTTCGTGAAGATTCCGGAAGGCTCCGGCCGGCTCTTTCCTCCGAGGGAGCCGCCCCGCCCCCGGCGCTGCTCCTTCCTTCCTTCCTTCCGTCCGGCGCCCCACCGCGCTCCGCGTTCCCGAGCCGCGGGGCAGCGCTGCCGCCATGTCGCTGCTCTGCTACAACCGGGGCTGCGGGCAGCGCTTCGACCCGGAGAGCAACACGGAGGGTGAGAGCGGGGGGCGCGGGGCGCCTCCCTCGCTGACACTCGCTCAGCGCGGGGGTGCGAGGGGCGGCCTCTCGGAGGGGTCTGCGGGCGGGTCCGAGCGGTGCCCGCCGCGCTCGGTGTCCTGGCCGGCGGCGGGAGCGCCGTGGCGGTGCGGGGCTGTCACCGCACCCGCGGGGCAGGGCAGGGCAGGGCGAGCCGCGGCCGGCGGGGTGCGCGTCCCTCCTCCCCGCCCGCCTGGGCACGCTCGTGTTGTCATATGGGGCTTGCTGCCGCTTCAGGGGTCGGGGCTGGCCCGGCTCTGTACATCGCTGTCATATGGTCTAAAGGGAAAAGCTGGAGGGCCTGAGCAACAGAGACTTTTCTGCTGAGGACCTCTGTGGGTGTTGTATGCATAGCAGCCACCAGCGGCTTTTTTTTTTTTATTTATTATTATTATTATTTTTAATTCTAATGTGTGGACTTGCAACAGGTAATTAAATGTATCTTAATATGTATCTTAATGACACGTGTGCCTGCTTTGCCAAGTGCCCTGAGCGCCTGAGGTGCTTCCCTTGTGTATATTGGGAATGCAGTACCTGGTGAAACATCTTTAAAGCTCAGTCATTTGACGTTTCATAATTCCGCAGAGGCTGCAAAAGGGTGATCTGAGTTTTCAGTAGGCTTGCCCTAACCTGATTTGTAGAGTAACTCTGTTGACTGAATGCCCTCTTTGCATTAGTTTAATTTTTAGTGATCAACAGGATTAGAAGTAGACTAACGTGTTCTAGACTGTGCATTTTCCATGATTTAGAACCCTCAATAAAGTGTGTTTATTTTTCTGAGCTAAGTATTTCCAAAGAGTAGGGCAGCATACTGAGCAGGACTTGCTAATGTTAGTAACAACTAAAGCAGGCACAGTTATGGAATGCTTCCATTTAGTGATCTCTTCCACCACCATCCCTACACCCTTTACCCTAAAAGACAAAGCAGATAGGGGTATTTATAATAAAAAATTTTTTTGGGATTTCATCACATGTACTCGTTGTAAAAAGAACAGTTTTTTATGACGTATTCTTGTGTTTGTGATCAAGTGCTAACTGTGGTGCTTGGATTGGGGAAAACAGTTTCTTGAGATGAAGTTTGTTTTGATAAGTGACTAGAACAGTTACTGTGTCCTAGACTAAGCAATTCTAAAGGTAAACATAGTTATTCACAGATCACTTCAGAAAACCAAGCTTTATGTTTTCTGTAGCAGTAGAGTGATTATAACTTCTGTCATCCCTAAACTGCACCAAGGTCAACGGGATGATAGCTACTTAGACATCTAAATCCACATTTAACTGTGTAATGCAGTCAAGTTCAAATGTTTGGTTTTATTTCAGAACTGTGCTTGGCTTTACCTTTAAAGTTTTGTGGGGTTCAAAGTTAGTACATGTGTTAAACTAAAATACAGATCCCTTTAATGAGTTTTGCATTGACATGTTTAGGAAAAAAAATATATTATTAGGGAGTTTTCTTAAGTGAATAGGTAGAAACTGTGGGTCCAGAAGGCCCCAAAGGTGTTTTGGATCTTTCAGGGGGTTATGTCAATATTTGGCCTGTAGTACAGACATTCCCTTAGTGATGATTGATGTAAGAGGCCATTAATCTTCTCTTCAGAATCTGATGGCTGAAATAATACATTGATGTATTCTCTGTAGAAACTCTCATTGTTACCAAAAAGTGAGCAGGTGGCAACGGGCTGACATGAAGGACTGTATGCCTCTTAAAGAGAGGCAGAAAAAACAGCCAGAGGGAAAGGATTGAAGGTATGTTTGTGCAGTTGTGACTGAGCACATAATTATGAATTTGTCTGTGGTGTGCCTAGCAAGGTACAAATTTCATGTGTTTTAGGTACATTAACAGTATGGATTAACTAGTAGTAAAAGACTTGCACAGTATCTGACATAGAAGTTATGTTCTAACTGCAAAAGAGATAGTAGGTTTTTGATTTATTTTTTTTTAACCTATGAATGACCATATGAACATTTTTAATCTGTTTCAAGGGCAGATCATATTTTGTCATTAAAACAGTGGTATGAGGTAATACATGCACACTTTAGCATAGGTTTGAAAGCAATGCTACTTTATGACAGTTGAAGATGGTATGCAAAACCAGACTGAAATAGTGTATGTCACATGTGCTTGACTCGATTTCTTCACTGCAGTGTAACTTTTTTTGGTATAGGCTGTAATTTTGATTTTTCTTAGTGCAGTTTAATTTGGTCCATTGCCAGACCACAAGCACATGCTCTTTGCAAACTGTGTGTAGATAGATACATCATTTCATCCTCAAGAATTCAACAGGCTTTTATTGTAAATACCTCTTAAGTTTGGATGACCCATACAAATTTCTACTTTGACATTTAATAAAAGGACTAATAAAGTGCTTAAAGAAATAAGCAAGGATGTAGTGGTAAGATGATTGCAGTGCTTGCACAGTGGGATCAGTTTGGGTATGAAATAAGCATTAAAAAAGCCTCAAACAGGCAACAACAAAAACCTGAAAAACTGTGGTACTTGGGTGTCCAAAAATTATCTGAGGGTGAGAGAAAATGGCTTGCTTTGAAATAGTTTTGTTTTTCCTAGTTAAGGAAAGTTATTAATAACAGTGGAGAGCCAACTTGATTTTTTTTTTACTTTTTTTTCAGTGAAAAATGTAAAATAGAACATGCTTTTAACTTGTGTGGGTGACCATCGATGTATATCCTAATTTTCCAGTTTTCGCCACAGTCGGAGATGGGATCCTTCTATGAATGTAAACTTCACTCAGATAAGAGTTGTTGGACTCGCTGTGAGCGAAAATGAGTTGATGTTCTACTGTTATTCAATTACTGTATTGCTCCCTCTAGGACGGAGAATGGTCAGAATGCTTAGCGGAAAAATCCCAGTGCCTTTGTGTGAGGCATTGCAGAGCTCCTCGTCTTGGCATCTTCTGTTGTGGAGCATGCCTGGCCCTCATGAAATAGCAGCCAAGGGGGCTTTCATTTACTCCATGATGTACCTCCTGCAGAGCAGGCTCCAGGGAGCAAGGAAGAAGGATTGGCAGTGGTCATATGGACAGACACTTGTCTGCATCTGACTTGTGAGCTGAAGAAGAGCTGTCTCTGAGTTAATAGACCATAAAATGGTTTCAGTCTCTAAAACGGTTACAAGTGATTAACAGCAGCTCCATCATTGAAACCCACATGCTTGTGAGGAGTTGGAAATAGTCATTTAAGTCTTCTAAATCAGAAATAATCTTTGCTACAAACAGAGCTCATTTTTACTCTCATGATGTTTCTGATGACATACTGTCTTACTCTTGGAAAAGAATAGCACTCTTTATACAAAATAACCACATTTTTTTTAAATTTTCATGTGAGGTTAACCAGCATTAGCTTTTCACCCTGAAGCTGAAGGAATTGATAAAAGTTCATGGTACTTTATGGAGGCTTATCATAAAATTGTTTGTTTCACTTTTAATTTTAGCTGTTTCTAACAAATACAAAAAATTTTGGTTTAAGGGCTAGAAAACAGCTAGTGTTTCCGATTACTTTTAGAGTCAGGTCAATAAAATACTATGCGTGCAATAAATGTCAAAGAGAAGTTACATAATCAGAGCAATAATAGAAATACATAAGTAAAAAGGAACAGCTGTGTAATGTTGATAAACATCTATGAAGATCAACACTTTCATTAATGACGGTTGTGTTTCAGTGTAGTGTTTGTACAGAATCCATTAATAATTAATAGTATTGATGTGTCAAAATTGTGTACGTGGAAGGCTAGCCTTTGGGTTTAAGTCCTTAGGTGACCTAGGATACTAAAAACATTGAAAAAAGAACAAGCTAATCATCATGAATAAAATCATGAACTTAAGATTTGTGTTAAAAGAGAATTTTTGACAGAGTGCTTCTACATAGAAAGCTCTGATTGGGTGCAAGTAGATGTATTCGATGCTGTAAATCAGTATTTTCTGTCTGTTGGGTGGCCATAAGGTCACCTTTTTACTTCTGCTGAATTACCTGTAAAGACTGATTATTGGTGAAGGCCAGGGGTGGTCCACAGAAAGTTTTCTTGTTCCGTAGGGAACTAAAAGTTTGTCTTAGATACCTGCTTTCTAGTTGGTGATGTATAATACAGAAGAAACAAAGTCCTGATTATTTAGGTTTGCTTCATGCACTCAGGAAACTTGTTCTCTGGAGTCTGCATTTTCCTTAGTAATTACGTGCACTTGGGGAAGTTGGGCAGCTGATAGCATACACGAATTACAAGTGTGAAATTTTTGCTGGGTTTGTAATCAGATGAATAGAGATTCTTAGTATGCCTGAATATTAATAATAGTCTTTTTCTTGTAGATTCATGCACCTACCATCCAGGTGTGCCAGTCTTTCATGATGCTCTCAAAGTAAGTATGTAACTGTCCTTTTAAGTGTTACATTTATTTCTGTACGTCTAAAACAGTGTGCTGCTTTTCCTTTTTAACTCTGGGTCTTTCTGTGTTGAGAAACTGATGTTCAGCCTATCATGGTTGAGCAACCCCATGAAATTGGGAAAGCACACTTAAACCTGAAGAAGAAATTAAAAAGTCTACTCGTGGTCTAAATGTCATGCAAGTCTGTATGACATGTTTCCTGTTGATTAAGTTTAGGTCTCTTAACAGTTTAATTAGGTCCTCTGAATAGGTCTGTGGAGCCATTGAGAGGTGTCATACTCTCAGTTAATTAACCTGCTTGGAATTCAGACCAGCTGCTTGTGGTCTAATGTAGCTAAAGCTCTAATGTGTGCATGACATTTGTCTACCTTAAAAAACCGTCGTGTTCATTTAATCAGCCAGATGAGAATGTTGGTTGAGACTGGTTACCCATGCCTCTGATGCAGCTGTCTAGGATTCTTGGGCTACCTCTTCAATGCTGAAGGTACCTGTTACTGGTCTCCAGTGCTTAGGCCAGCTGGACAGCCCATATTTGGTTTTGTGCTAAACTGTTTTCCTACTTCAGGATCTACTGATTGCATCCAAAGTGAGACACAACTTCCAAAACAGTACTGGAAATCATTCTAAGAATTTAATTGTGTATAGTCAGAAATCTGGTGTCCAGAAGTGGATCCTGGCACTTTTTACTGTGTTAATACAGAGGTAGCCTAAGTGACCTTTCTTAGAACACTGAACTGCTGTTTAACTGAGCTTTGGAGCAAGGGTTTTCTTTTCTCGGTATTTAGGAACTGCTTCTGCTGGCAGTGCATCTCAGTCCACAATGTGATGTCTTTTGGCCTTGTGAAAGCTTCTGCATAGATGCTGGGCAGCGTGTTTTCTGCGAGCTATTGCTTATATTGCAGTACACGACTGCGGAATTGGCCACTGTGTGTCACTGGCAAATTGGGACAAATGCTTTGAGATTAAATATGATCCAATTACTTAGACTATGGCAATTTCTTTTTATAAAATTATAGTTGTGCTCATAGCACAGTACATAAATGTTCTACATAATTATAAAGACAGAAATTATACAGTTGCCTCAAAAGCTTATGTTTACTCCCTCTTTCTCTTACAGATGCACTGTTTATAAAACACTTTCCCCCTTCTCCTTATCCTATTTCTTGTCCTAATTAAAAATTTATCATAATTTCACGTGAGCATTTTTCCTCCTGCTATGAATTCTAGATAATCTAAGAGGGCAAGGTGAACCTTTTGTCTCCTCGACTGTGGAAATGGTTAATATTTTGAGGATATTTTAGAACCACCTACCTGAAACCCATCATGCCATACCACTTAAACTTTCAAAGTGGTGGTGCATTAGTCAAACTGCTGCCTTTAATAAGGTTCTTTGAGTTCTAAGATACATTATTCACAGTGGCAAGACAATTTTCTCTAAAATTGGATTTCTGGTTTATGTAATAAAAAGTGCTCTTGATTGATGTAGTTAGATGACAGTGCAATGCACATATCCAGCTTTGTTGGAAAATAAACAATTGAAAGATTTGACTAGGGCTCAAGGAAAGAAAAAAATCCCTGTCATTTTAGGAAGAGGGCCTTTACTTGTGCCACAGGTGAGCTTAGTCTCAGGTATAGTATTTCTTTGCTTACGTGTTACTTTATGAGATAAGTAACGTTTCTGTTTTCTGTTGTACAGGGTTAACACCTAACTTGTCATGGAAGTGTTGCCTCATGTTTACTGAACTTGATTAAGGCAACACAAGTGAACTAGAAGTTCCAGCTGTAACAGACTTTTCTGGCTTTTAAAAATGCAGATAATATTGTCCATTGAAGGGAAAAAAATAATCTCTGGTCGTGATGTGCCATATCTTGTAAAGTAATAAAATTAATATTTTTCTTTTTATAAGCTGTTATCAAGTATGGTAGTCATACTTGTTTTGTTTTTATTCCAAAATGTTTGTAGGGTTGGTCATGTTGTAAGAGAAGAACAACAGACTTTTCTGACTTCTTAAGCATTGTGGTATGTACTCATGATTATTTACAATTTGTATATGTGAAATGACAGTGATTAATATTAAATGGTACATGTGCTTACATGTTTTAAATTTGCTTACTTTTGTTAAAGCTGTCGTAGCTCTTACATGCACCATTTTTTTTTCATGTAATGCTGAAGTCGTCTCATTTTCAAGCTTTAGTGGTTATAATTATCTAAATAGGTTTTAATAGAACTACTTGCCAATAATGAAGGAGGGTCAATATTGTTGGCTGCTTTACTTGATTACAGAAAGTATGCATTTTTCTTTTAACTTATGTCCAAATGAGGATATTTTCAACTTTGACTCCAAGGGAAATCCCACAGCTAATGTTTGGAGTGGGCTAGAGGAGAAGATGGAGCTGAAGAAATAAGTCAAGAAAACTTGTTGCAGTTTTCATTAATTTTTAATTGTGCACACAAACTACACTACATCTGTATAATCATATACTTTCCACAATAGGGCTGTACAAAGGGTCTCCATAACAGTGAGAAACCTCCTGAACCTGTTAAACCAGAAGTCAAAACTACCTCTGAACGGAAGGAGCTATCTGAACTGAAACCCAGATTTCAAGAACACATAATTCAGGCACCAAAACCATTGGAAACAATTAAAAGGCCAAGGTACAGTGTATGAAACTAAGTTTTTCAAATTTGTGGTTAGTTGGGCAAGTTAAAGCTTGCTTGGTTATAGAGTGTTGCACATTTCGTGTAGTGTAAAAATCCCCAAATTAACCTTAAAAGAACTTGTGTGGTAGCAGTGATGATGTTATCTCAGACTTCAAAATGAGATAAAAGAATTCTGGTTATGACAAGGATCTCTCAGTGCTTATCTCCACAGGAATGAAAAATTGAAGTCTATAGCCTCATAGCTTAGAAAGTCATTGGTAGTTGTGTTTAGTGTTTTAAACAGTCATAAAAATAATTTTAGGGTGCTTGTATATAGATTCCTTAATATCTCTGATTTATTTCTATTATTGTAGAGTATTTAGGATTTCCTGATGAAAGCCAAGACTGCCTTCTAAATTTCTAGTCTGTTTTTCCATAAACAGTAAGGATTGGTATTT
Source organism: Pipra filicauda (assembly GCF_003945595.2). Taxonomy (NCBI): domain Eukaryota; kingdom Metazoa; phylum Chordata; class Aves; order Passeriformes; family Pipridae; genus Pipra; species Pipra filicauda. The sequence goes on from NW_024103896.1 coordinate 524,309, forward strand.
ACAAATTATGTTTGTTTGTTGTTGTAAGGGAGGTATGAAAGGAAGAGCCGTGTAGCGAGATTAAAAGTTACTACTTTGTCTTTTTTAAATTCTTTTTTCATGAAGCTGACATAAATACATGGCCTTTTTTTTTAGCCCAGATGAACCAATGACAAATTTGCAGCTGAAAGTGTCAGCTTCCTTGAAGCAAGCTCTTGATAAACTGAAACTGTCATCAGAAAATGAAGGGAAAAAAGGTAAGGATAGAGGGAGGTTAAGGAGGTATATGATGCTAATTGTCACACAAATAAAGGAAATGCTGTTTTATGTTGTTTCTGAAGTGATAGTTTCATGTAATTATATTCTAGTTCTTAATAATGTGGAAAATAGCTTCCAGTCCAGGAAATGATGATCAAAATTTAAATATGAATGATGTGAGAGTTAGATGTCAGGAGCAGTATGTTGTCCTTAATGTTATTTAAACTGCGTGTTTTCTGAGATTTCCTGTTTAAAATAGACATACTGGGAACATCCATTTCTGAATAGATGACTGCCAGAGTTTCCAAAAAGTGAACTTCACTCCTACTATTGCAAACACAGTGTCATATAAAGTCTTTCATAAACTGGTGAAATTCGTCTGAAGACTAGTTGGTTCTCCCTTGTCTCTTTTTCCTCCTTTCTCTGCCCACAGTTTGTTTGGAATTTGGTTCCAGAACTACAATGCTGCTTAAGAAAAACTTTCTAATTTCAACCTACGTTAATGGTTATTTTATGCTCTTTTGTTCTTGTGCCAAACTAATATAGCTCTTTTTTCTCCATGGTATCCCAATTATTTCCTTGTGTGTATTTATAGACAGTAGTGGAAGACTTTTAGGTTCTTCATTTTACAAAACTGAACGAGATGAATGATTGTTTTCTTCCCCTGTGATTGTAATAATCCCCTTCATCATTTTTTTTTTTTGCCCCACTTAAAATGTGTAAAGGTATAGAACCTAGAATTATATGCATAGGTAATAGTGCTTTTGGAATGTTTGCATAACTTCTCTTTCTTTGTACCTCTCTGGCAGACTTCAGGGCCAGGCAGAAAATAGCTTGAGAGGGAGTTTTTTTCTGATATGCTCCTTGACTCATTTTAGTTCTTAATAAAAGCAAAGTGTTTAGTAGGTTATACGATTCAGTTGCTATTTTCTGTATTATTCTGTTTACAGAGGAAGATAGTGATGAAATCAAGATTGGGACGGCATGTAAAAATGCAGGCTGTTCAAAAGTAAGTGGTTCAATTCTACTCTTAAACCAAGCTGCTAAACTATAAAACAACCAGTTTTATTTTTTTGTGTTCTACGAGTTGATTTGGAAAAGGCACAAGGTCCATTGGGTTTAAAAAGTGAACATTGATAACACGCTTCAGTATGGACAAATGTGTGTTGTTTGCATTAAGCAATAATGTAAACAAAGGTAATATTTTTTAAGCCTGTCCCGAACTTTTAATTAGTAAACTTGCCAAATCCGTCGTACTAATGTGTTTCAACTTAAATATGATGTTAGTGAGAGGTAGCATACTGACAATGCTTGAGGGTCTGTGAGGATCTGTAGAAACATCTACAGATCTTATCAGTTAATGCTTCCTGCCAGAAGAATCAAAAAGTCAGTGTTTTAACACTTTAGCGCCACTATTAGTTGTTATATTACATAGTCATTTGAAGTGAAAGTTTTTTACACTTGACACCCTTTTGTTGTACAAAACGGGACAGTAGGGTTTAAATAGGTATTTCATTGATCACCTGACAGATCTTGGATTATCTACTGAAGATCTGGTGGGAGGAGAACTTACAGCAGTCTTTGGGTTAGGAAGAACTGATCTGATACTCACTGGCAAAATTGTATGTTGTTTATTTTACTTCATTTTGAGAATCCGTGTGTTTTATGAATGATAAATTTATTTACCAGTTAAGTTCTTGTTTGCTCTGAATATTCAGAGTATTTTTAACATGGGTATCTTTGAAGATCTAAAGTGACCTTTCTGAGCATAAATGGTGTCACCACTGATGTCAATGCAATTGCACTAATACAAAGTACAGCTTCCTAGCAGTGCCAGGGAACCTTCTGTGAATGAAAGTCAAATGGCTACTTTGAAAATGGCAATTAGATTTAGATTATTTACCAAAAAGCTTTGTAGTGCTTTGTTCAGTGTTTCTTTTGTATGTTGGTTTGGCTTTTTTCCTTTGGTCCAAATCCTGTAACAGTAACACACTTTAACTTACTTGTTTTACTAGACATACGAAGGACCACACAGCACAGAAGAAGTATGTATATACCATTCTGGTGTACCTATATTCCATGAAGGGTTAGTATTCAGTTAACTTCAGTTTTTTTAACTAGTTCATTATGTCTTCATGCTTTCTTTGTAGATGTTGCCTTGATTTATTTTATATTACCTGTTCAGTCAAAAATGGCCGTGCCTGAAGAGAGTATACTAAATTAACAGTAATATCGTGCAAAGGAAAGGTCTTAAGTATTCGTGGTAAATAATGTCCTAAATATTGTTTATTAATTACTTTGCAAACTCTCAAGGATGAAGTATTGGAGCTGTTGTAAAAGAAAAACTTCTGACTTCAATACATTTTTAGCTCAAGAAGGCTGTGCAAGAGGAGCACACATATGGACTAAAAAGGATGCGGTAAGAAGCACTGAGATTGCTCTCTGTAGCTGACTGTTCTGAATTTTGAATACTGAAACGTAGTGTGTAGCTTGCTTGAGTTATTACTGTAGTTGAGCTATTACAAATTACTACCTCTGAAATATTGTGGACAGCAGGATAACTGAGAAATGGAGTAGAAAGTAATCTGTGGGACAGGTATATTTGTAATAGCTACAACCTTTCTTTTTAGTGATGTGTAGTATTACTATTTCATGGTAAAAGTTTTTGGCAACCTCAGAAAAAAAGAGCAGTCTTTTCCATTCTGTTAATTAAGTAAGTCTGTAGTATTCTATATAGAATACATTCCATATGTATTATTTTTAAGATTGTTAAGATGTCTTTCCTCTCCCAGAGAGCATGAAGAGAGCAGCTGTGCATGTTGTGAGTAAAATAATTGTACTTTCAGTTCCATTCAGGGGTCGAGTTGTTGTTTAGGTAGGGATGGCAGGGCAGATAAGGTCAATGAGGTTCCATGGGTAAGGGGCATGGATGGAAGCGTCTCTTTCCATCTAATTTGGATTCTGTTTACACATCTGAAGATTTTTCTGGTCTTCATCTAATTAAGTGTCTTGATTTGGCTACTAGTATAACAAATACAGAGAGAGCATCTGTTTAGTTTGTAGGTATTTCACTGCAATGTTGGGAGCAAACTGAAGAATTACAAGATGAAAAATATTTCCATTCAAAGGTTAAAAAGATATATTTATTGGCTACTAAAAAAGTACTGGGCTTTTTTCCTGATTAATATTTTAAAAAATATTCCTGAATATAATGGTAAGTCTTTTTTTTCTCTACCTTTTTCTTATATAGGGTAAGAAAGTAGTTCCATGCAGGCATGATTGGCACCAGACTGGAGGAGAAGTGACTATTTCTGTGTATGCTAAAAACTCTGTTCCTGATCTGAGCTACGTAGAAGCAAATAGCACAATGGTGAGGATCTACCTTAAGATCAGCAACTTTAGGATAGGAAAATCTGCTCAGACTTTATTTTCAAGGCAGAGGTAGCACAAGAGTCTTTTTTGAGTAATGACTTTTTCTTGGCATTTTTGTTTGTTCAAGTATGTATAGCTTGCTTTTTTTTTCCCCTTCTATTTCGACATTTGCATTTTAATATGTGGCTTTTTAAAAGCTGCAATACAGTATGCCAAAAATGAAAAAACTCTTTAATTTTACTTCTGCAGTTAAAACCCAAACCTGATGAATTTGCATCACTGTATGTGTAAATAATTATGGATTAGTAGTTTAATTCTATTTGACTTAACGTAATTTAATATCATTCTTCATTGTATCCTGTTTCACAGCTAGTCATATTAAACAAGTGTTAAAATGCTTCTCTGATTTGTAAATCATGCACTGGGAGAAAATTATACAGCTACCAGTGGCCACTATTGACTATGTTAATGTATCAGAATCTTTTAAAATAAATACTTACTTCAGTTTCTGAGGGACAGTTCGATCACTTTGGTCATTGTGAGATCCAAGTCTTGACATGGTATATTTTGATTCAACATGCTTGAGTTGTCAAATGTTTTATTAACCTCATAAAATTTTCTAATTTTCTGTTGTTTTTCCTGTTAAGGTAAATATGCATATTGTATTCGAAGGAGAAAAGGAATTTCATCGCAGTGTGAAGTTATGGGGAGTAAGTATAGGAATAATTTATCTATTAAAAAAACAAACAATAAAGCACACACACACAAAAAAACAAAACAGAAAAAAAAAAAGACAAACCTTTAACAACTTCTCTATCAAAATGATTTGGCTTTCCTTATTACTCTGTTTATTGAAAGAAATTCAGTTGCATGTCATTCAGTAATTACATTTAAATCTGAACGTAATGCCCCAGGTGTGGCATCATAATCGATGCTGGCACAGAAGGTGACCTTCCGAGGTCCTTTCTGATTCCAACACCATTGCAGTCAGAAAACCTTTGACACTGTATAGTTGTGTGCTTACATGTATGTTAGCCAGTGTTAGATATGCAAGGGCAAGTGATTGTACCATTAACATTCCATAGCTTGGGATTGGGGAAGACCTGACTTTTCAAGATACCAGAGGGATCTCCATCTACCTAAGTGCTACTGAAATTTAGTGATGAGGTACTCCCTAACTTAATTCCCAGATATCAAGCAGTCTGTTTCTTAAATTGAAGAGTGAAATATATTTTCTGTTCTAGGTAATTGATGTAAAGAGGAGTTACGTGAACATGACAGCTACAAAGATTGAGCTCACTATGAGGAAAGCAGAGCCCCTGTTATGGGCAAGTCTTGAATTACCAGTATCTGACACACAACCAAAACAAGAGAGTTCGGATCAATAACGATTCCAAGAGACAAGTTATTTCCCATTATGAAGTGGTGACTTGCTACTGTAATCAAATATTTAACTTTTATATAGATTTTTTTTTTAAATGCTAGATCATATGTTCCCTTCTACAAAGAATTTTGACGCACAGTAAATAGGGGTGTAAACTTGAAGCGTAATAGCTATTTCTCCTCTTGCTCCCGTGAGTATATTTATGCTAGATGAAGTGTCTCCATGGGAATTTAGAGTAAAAGAGCTATTGCCCTTTGCTTGCAACCTTACCTACCATGCACTGACTCTCCCAGTAGATATCCCACTGACTATCCCAGTTCTCAGTTCACAGTGTGTGTGTTAGTTTTTCAGCTGATCGGTTTAGACTTGATGTACTCGGTAGCCCATGTTAACTTCAACACTGTTCATTCTGAAGCATACAGTAAGGCAGATACAAAAATCTGAGTTTGGATAGCATGCAGTTCTACATCTAGAATAAAAGGTTACAGAAACATAATATGAAATAACACTTATAGACTTGCGCTTTTGTCTTCTGAAACGAACATTTGTTTCAATGCCTGTTGGCTGTGGAGGGATGAAATAAATGATATTTGCTAAGGATTTCAGTACTTACTGACTTGCTGTCTTTGATGTATAAAAGCAGGAGATCAGGTTAAAATGAAAAAAAAAAGTTGGTCAGAAGGGATTTTTTTTTTTTTTTTTTTACTCCTTTGTTATTTGAAGGGTTAAATATAAAAGTGAATGGACAGTGAAATGGCTGGATAAATTAGCATTTCAGCTGTGAAGAGTACACAAACAGCAGACTATTGTAAAATTACCAAAGTGCTGTATATGTTTGACGATCTTTAGAATGTCTATTCTGTCCTATTCTACAGTTTTCAAAATCTCAAGACTTTCTTCAGAGTAGATGGGTATGTGTAGTTTGAAAAGCCAGGACACACTGTAGGTTTCTTGAGAAAATTATTTCCATATAGATAGATTTTAACTTTGAGTATGGTAATCTAAGAATTTCATTTATCTACAGGATATATCTTAGGAGAAACAACAAGCTTTAAAATGTCTGTCTCAAATTTTAATTGTACCTTTGAATTAAAATATTTTTTAAAAATATTATTTCCTTGAACAGACTGTAATTACAAATCAAGACCTTATTTTTGTTTTCAGTTCTTCATCAATAAAGATATGTGGCTGAAAACAGGATAGTTGTAAAGATGAGATTTTTATCCAAACAGCAACACACACAGTAATATTGCTTTCTCTTTCTGCTTGGAATATTTTCTTAATTTCAGCTTGCAGCTGAAATAAAAATAACGTTTTCCTATGTAAGTCATACCAAATGCAGATCATTATTTACTGTGCCAAATCTTATATATATATATATATATATATATAAACAAGCAGTCCTGTGGACTGTTAAAATGCATGGATGCTCATCTACCAGCCTTGGCAGATTTGGTATAATGCCAAGAGAAACACAGAACATAGTAAAGGCATTCTGAAGTGAAATATGGATTTCTAAGAATCTTGTTGTTTTGCAACGGGTACAATTTGACTTGAGCTCAGAGTTCTGTCTCTAACAATACTTGAAGTCCTACTTCATGATTAAAGTAGTAGGAAATACATTACCAAAGAAACCATCCCCAAACACCAAGAAAGTAACACCAGTGATGTATATATGAAATTTGTTTTGGTGCTTCTTTACCTTCATTTCAAGATACTTTTTCCTCATTTGCTTGAAGGGAGTGTGGTTACATACTCTCTTGGACCCCTATTAAAAATTCCAGCTCTAAGTTCTGCTGAATAGATTTTGTTAACTTTGATAATAGTTTTTTCCCCCCCTCTCTTTTTGTTTTCTTTTAATAAATTTTAAAATGTCAGGTACCATGAAGTGATAGGGTACAAGCTTACAAAAATGTGTGCCTGCCAAGTGTGATCCTCTGAAGATTAAACAGATATTCCCTGAGGTGTTCTGAACCAACAATTGAAGCACTTATTAGTATAATACTGAGAACAATCACTTGAGTGGATGAAAAATTCTAGTTAGCTGCAGCTACTAGCATGTCATATGTGTTTGTATGTGCAGAAGTCTGAACTTGGAAAACAAAATAAGTAGTGTTTAAATGCCAGGATAAAGTTCTTATTTAAGAAGCAAGTTCAAACGTGTCTATCCATATGGGTATATAAATAGCCTAAATATGTTGAAAAAATGTGGAAGACTTATTTTCACTTTATTTTCATCCTTACATGCAGTAGGTTTACATGTAGTTTTTAAAAAACTACAAGGGAAATGGAATTCCTTGGGAAAACAGAATTTCTGTTTTTAAATAAGTCATATTCTGCCCTAGTGTACTAAAACCTAAATGGAGAGAAATGTGGATGAATGGACTATCAGCTGTTAATACTGCAGGCTTTGGGACCCAGTAACTGTTACACCCTTTCAAACTACATTGTGCTGATAGATGAGTCACCTTGTCCATACGTAGGAGAAAGCTCCTGTAAACATGGTTCCTCAATTTTGCTTTTGCTTTTTATTCATTTCTTCTACTCTTCTCCTGTTGTTCGTACATTCAGCGCAAAACTCAAGATACTTCAAAAGTTTTATAATGACTTTTCCCATCAGTGGCAGTAAAACCACTTTTAAAATTTACCTGTTTAAAAAAGTAAGAAAACAAACAACCTGTAAAAACCGCAGCAGCTTTGATTGGGCAAGAAGGTATAGGTTTTACAATAATTACTTAGCTTTCTGTGGCCTGTGATGCTTTTCAGAATAAGAAGATAAACTTTCAGATGGTCTAGACTGCCATAAGTCTGTTTAACTGCAGTAATTCTTAGCAGTTTTTTAGAACCATATGTCTGCATCCATCATCAAGCTGCAAGAGCTGTTTTCACTGAATTTGGATGTTTTGAACAGTTGCTCAAAATAGGCTTGAACATACCAGTGGCTGATCTTGGTATTTCGTGCAATGACATCTTGACATGAATAGTGGTAGCTGACACTTAGATGGAATATTGTCTTGCCTGTAAATTTTATTAAAAAATGCGGAAAGAAGGTAAGGCCAGATGTGGTGTACTAAACCAGTCATGATACTTTCTTAAAAGCAAGATTTGCAAAGTAAGCAAAGTGATTTTTGATTGTAGGCTTTCACCTAATAATAATGAAACTAAATGGCAAACAAGTATGAACAGGAATACTTGGTGTTAAATTTATCCTTTTTTTACGTTTTCAGTTGTGCTGTATTTATCAGGTTGATTAACTTGATACAGTCTAGCTGTATTTTTATAATTAACAAGTCTTTGAAAGCTGTGTTTCAGTATGGGTTTACATGTTACACATTTACACAGCACGTTACATGTGTCAGAACTGACTGTCCAGGTGCATATAAAGCTTTACCTTCACAATCCCTTTTTAATATGAAAAATTGCATGGATGTACAAGTTTGTGACAGGAATCTTAATCATATCCCTCATGTATAAGCCCATTTTCCTACCTAAGATTACACATTTCCTACCTAACATTACATCCCAGGTAACAACTGATGGGATGAGAGGAAACGGCCTCAAGTTGCATCAGGGGAGGTTTAGATTAGATATTAGGAAAAACACTTTCCATGGAAAGGGTTGTCAAGCATTGGAACAGGCTGCCCAGGGAAGCAATGTAGTCACCATCCCTACAGCTGTTCAAAAAACATGTGGATATGGCATTTAAGGACGTGATTTTAGTGGTGAATATGGTGGTGGTGCTACCTTGGCAGTTGGTGATCTTAGAGGTTTTTCCAACCTTAACAATTCTATGATTCTGTGATCTTGTATCTGTAACAATATTTCTTGCAGGAACTGGAATTTATGTTTAATGTTAATATACTGTTAAGCCGTGGGCTGTTCAGCTACTCTGACTCTTAGGTCATACGTGGCACTGATATAACTTGACCAAAAAATCTTCAATTGGATAGTATTCTGGATCATGTACGTTATCAAGTCACCATTTCAGTAGTTTAGGAATTAGTTTTACTAGGAATTTTGCCTTGGAAAAAAAAAAATCTATGTATTCTACATAATGATGCATTTTTGGCTTGCATTCTTTAAACATGGCATGAGTACTGATTAAATACTGTACCTCTTAATCATTGATCTTTCCCAATTTGCTACTAAATTTTTTTATCTCTGTTCAGGAAGGAGATCCTTTTTAAAGTAATGAGTTATGTGTCTGGAACACTCTTTTAATGTGGTAATAATTTTACCATTATAAGTATCTTGAATTACGGTTGAAGGGAGGGAGATGGCTTTTTGCATGGCTGATTCTGCACATTAATAGAAATTATATGCAGAAATTAATATCATGTCTTCATGCTCTATTTTTTTTCTAAATGTATTCAATAAAATTCTTATTACATGCTGGTTGCATTTGGGGTGTTTTTCTGACTTCTTTTGTTATGGGAGAGAACTTCCCTTTGAATTTGCAATGTGGTTGTTGAAATAAAATGCAAGTGGGCATTTCCACATGTGAGTCTGTATAGGAGGGAAACTGCATGTCCAAGGGTTTTTCCCCACCCTGTAGTTTCTTTCTTTGCCTGTTGCTTTCTAAAGCAACAGCCCAGTCAGGAAACGTGAGTTTTGCAGAAATTTGAGTGTGGCTACTCGGGTAGGGGCCTGTCTCGTTCATGGTAATAGTTCAAGAATTTTGAGCTGTCATAAGCTTAGTGGAAGTGGAATAATTCCAAATACAATATTTGGGCTGTTTCTAACGTTGCTGAAGATATTCTCTCTTTGCTCTTTTTTTTTTTTCCTGGTTTCTTGGGAAAAGAAAGAAGATACATGTCAAAACCTCTGGCACTCCCACTATGTAGAGAAGTGTTGACTTCTTGAGGCCTGAAATTTTCTGTGGTAATAAATACTCAAGTTTTCTCAAAGTTTGGGTGGGTATTTTAAACAGAGTTAACCAAGGTGCTGTCACAGACATTGTAAGCTAATCCATGGTTATGGTGACAAATGAGTGTTCATCAAGCAAATTCAGTTTGTTTGAGATTGTGTTCAAAACGAAGGGTAGGTGTTGGGGAGGTAGCAGTAAGGAGGAGAGGTGGGCAGTGTGTGGTCCTTCTCTATTGACAGCACAGATTGCAAATCATGTTCCTAAAGTTACCATGTTTCTGTTAACTTCTCAACATTTCGTTTTCCTGACAGAATTACTGTACGTGCCCACTGTGTGTTTGTAGTTAGTCCTGTGAGCCCAAGAACGGTGGGGCTGTAGGAACAGGTAATCCTAATGTTTGTGAAATGGATCAGTCTGTTCAGCTTCACTGATCTACCTGTATGATGACTGATTCTGGCTATCCAGAAAGGGATCAGGTGTTTTTGCAGGCAGTGTGCTTGTGTATTAGAAGGAAGCATCGTCTTAAGATATTTTGGTTACCTACTGGAAACAAGTATTTCATAAATTAGTTCCTTCTTAAATTTTAATGGAAGCTGCATTGCAACAAAAACCATTCAAAGCTCTCTGGAGTCAGAGCTGTTGCCTTACAACCATCTATGAAATTTTTTTAGTACAGAAACTTTGTTCTCTGAAATGTGTTTTAAACTTAAGATAAATATTGATACTACAATATTACTGCTGAATGCCATGCTTGGAAGAAAACTAACCTAATGTGCTTCTGGCCTAATGTGCTTAACCTAATTTGTTCTTCCTTAACTGGAAATAAGGCTTGTGTTTAAGGAGCAGAGTTGATACTGTGTGCTTATCTGCCCCAAGGGACTTATTTCATTTTTTTCAAGGACATGCCTTGTAAGCAAGTTATATCATTGTATACATAAACATTAAACCAAATTTTAAATGTTCTGCCCATACTGAAAACGGTTAACATCTGGAATGTCTACTCATGAGCAAAACCTACAACAAAGAATCATTCTTTAAGAGTAGCTCTGTGAATTGGAAGCTTGTCAGTGCTTCTGTTACAAGTTTTACTTCAATGGATTTTATAAATTAAATGGACTGCTTGTGCTTTCCAAGAGCAGGTAACAACTGTGAAGAAAAGAAATCTGGTAAACTGACAGTTATTGAAATGTTGTTGAAAATAAGCTTTTAAGACAAGTGCTTTCACATGTTCATAGAAAAATGAAATAATTAATAGAAAATATGTCAAGATTAATACAAAGCAATAACTCCAATTGCAGAACTCCAGTGTTTCACAGTTTTCTCACATCTATTTGTAAGGGTTCACCTCCTTGTTGTGTGAGCAGAGTGGCATTGGTCAGCATTTTTTCTTTTGCTGTTATTTCTCCTCAGTGTTTCACTTTACAACACAGCCAATTAAAGTTGTTGCATTTGATATTGAACTAGTGTATAGATGCATGTTGCTTGGAAACTGTGGTGTGGTTGAGACTTGTGCAATGCAAAGTGGCCAAAAACTTCAACGTGGTTGAGTGGCAGTACCAAAATGCTGAGTGCATAATTCTTGAGCTAAAGCATGTGTAATTTTAATGAGCTTTTGCATTTCAGAGTTTTATTATATAATGCATATATATTTTACCTTAAACTGTCCCGTGGGGTACTTAAGTCAGCATAACTTTCCAGGTTATATTGCAACCTGCAGTGTTGTACATCCTCCTTTTCCGTTCATATACTGCAGGTGTTCTTCACTGAAATTTTAAGTATAGTTGTCTGCAAAATGAGCAGTAGCCATGAGAAAGCTGATGGATTTTGCCAGTGCTTCTTCATATTCTAGTAATTGTGTTTTAGTACAAAACTGAGTGTCATGCTGCCTGAAAGGCAGGTACCGAGTCTTGCATTTACACTTTGAATCCCATATGAATACCTAGTCCTTGGGCAAGTTACTTTTTATCAGACTGCAGACGACAAGAATATTTGAAAATCCAAACTCCAGACAGGCTGAATTAGGTGAGCAGGGGTGGTTTGAAAATGTAGAAAGAAAAGCTGGATCCATTTCATCCATTTCTCAGATTTGCCAGGACTAGACACCAAGTGTAAATATGACTATGGATAAGTAGCTTTCCTTAATGATTGTTCTTTCAAAAACTTGGGATTCCCCTCTGAGTAGTCCCTGAATACTGATCTCTGCTGACAGCTCAGTGAATACAGGATTCCCATGGCTGGTATCAGAGCACGAGTTTTGTTCCAGCTCTGCAGGGTCTGTCTCAGGAATGCCAGGCTTGCTCTGTCTGAACTTCTCTTCACCTGCCCAGAGCTTTGTTGTGGCTTGTTTGGCTGTTAAAAGTTTTCTCATGACCAGGTGGCTATTGCCTGACTTGTTTTACTTTTTTTCTCAATCTATAGCTGCATGGTGTACATAGATACTATAGATCCTATAACAAGCAGGTTTTCTGTGTAGAGCAACATATTTATGATTTTAGCGCCGTAAGGCAGATGAATACCAGTCTGATACAAGCGGGGCCTTGAAAACAGGCATGGGATGTGGTGTAGAGGACCAGAGACATGAGATGTTTAGAGAAGGGGCACATGATACTGGAGATCCTGAGAAGAAAAACAGCCCATAAATATTCTAACTGCTTTGTTACTGAACTACTTTGTCACTTTGTTCTTTTATTAATAATAGAGACTAATCATTCTTTGATCACTGTTAAGATTTCAAGCATACTAACAATGAACCTGGCTTTACTTATGAAGTGTGTTTCGTTCTGCCCATAAGATGACGTGCAGGATGCTTGTGTTTGATTCCTCTGCCGTGGCAGTGGGTGATGCTATCACTGCTGTCAATGCTCACACTCCTGCAACTGGAGGTGCCAGGATAATTTGGTATGTGTTGCAGGCTGACGGTAGCTTTAGTGCAGGTGTCTGGGCATGCAGGCTCAGGTGGAAAGAGTATGGAAACATGGCTTTGGAGACAGAGCTGAGGAAAGAAAAGCAGTGCTTTAGTAGGTGAGGGGGGAGGATGTTAGTTCCGGGAATGTCTGAAGGGATGAGTGATCTCAGAGAGAGCTAAATCCTCCAGTGCTCAGTGTTCGCAGCTGGCAATGTTTCCTCAGCCTGAAGTTCTGCTTCTTATGGGTTACATAAGAGTGTGGTGTCACAACAGTCACTGTGTCCAGCAGCTGTGACTTGGGTATCCTTCTAAAAATACAGCCAAGTTTGGAAGTAATGTGGATGGCAGCATCAGGAATACGTCAGCTGCACTCTCAGCAAACTAGCAAAGCACATCTGGGGAAGGTGCCATGTAAACATAGCAAGTCTGTTCTTATCCAATACTCTCCTGTGAAATGTTTTTCTATTATTACCTCTCCTGTTCTTTCCCTTAATAGCAGGTTGTAATGTGTTTGCAGTTTATTTGAACTAGGTTCAGCCCCTCCTCCATGAGGTGCCTAACAAAGCACTCTTCCTCCTCCTCCTCTTCCTCCTCCTTGATTCTTTGAGCTTCCCAAGCTGAAGAAGATGTTTAAAGGTGTAGGATCCATTCGGAGAAGCACTGTGTTGACAATGACAGGAGCTTCCTTGACTTCAGAGATTCTAACTGGCACAAGCTACTTTTAGTCTCAGTGGTGTAATGGGAACAATCTTTTACCTTAAAAAAGACTGCTTCCTGAATTCAGCTCCTACTGATTTCTCTAGGGGCACTTTCTGCGTAGCAGGTGTTGCTCAGTGAGGAATACAGCACTTTGGCTCAGAATAGTGTAGCAGAAACAAGAATTATGTATTTCATTTAATTAGTGTTGTCTTCTCTGCTCTGCCGTAGGGAAGTCCATGACATTCACCATCATTCAGCTTTTTTAATAGCACTCTTAACTGTACACTAAAATCTCATGAATGAAAATAGAGGAATTTAGAAGAAAAAAAAACAGGTCATGCTGAGTATATCCTATTCCTACCAGCTGCAGAGAGATCTCCAGCTCCGTTTGACACAGTGTCACCTGGAGATTCCAGCACCAAGTGTTATGGATTTCTTTCCAAAGGTAAACCAAAGGCATTTCAACCATAAGAGAATCTGAATTACTGGATCAAAGAAAGGTTTGGGTTGGAAGGGACCTTTAAAGGCCATCTAGTCCAACCCCACTGCCATTGGTAGGGACATCTTCAGCTAGATCAGATTCCTCAGAACCCTGTCCAACCTCACCCTGAATCTTTCTAGAGATGAGGCATCTACCATCAGTCTGGGCAACTTGTTCCAGTGTTTCTCCACCTGTGTGGTAAAAATACTCTTATTTACATCAAATCTAAATTGACCCTCCTCCAGTTTAAAACCATTACCTCCTTTACTATCACAACATGTCCTGCTGAAAAGTTTGTCTCCAAGATGAAATAAGCTTCCTGGCACTGTGCTTTTGAAACTGATTTTCTAAAGAGACGACTGACAACCCAAATACCCAAGTGATATTTGGTTCATCCAAGTTTAATTTTGCGAAATTGTTTTACAGCCTCAGTCACTTTGCAGGCTGAAGGGTCTGTTTCTCCCAACTGTAGGATCGACTGATTGCTTCACTCAGCAAGGCTGAGTGAACTGTGTAAATGGAATTAGGAAAGGACAGAGTAGGTGATTCAGTGTTATCCATTTTTAAGGAGAATCTAAAAAATCCCCTTCCCACACTTTGAAATTATGGGCAGGCAAAGCTACATGAATACAGCAGCCTTTGGGCTGAGGAACATCAGCAGTTGCTTTTTTGCTCATCTGTAGAACAGAAGATTCTGCTCACTGAGGAAGGAAAGGCAGTCGCAGTTCTGAGAAACTGATCCTTTTGATACTGAGAATATGGGATTTTCCTGGAAATCAATTAGTATAAGCCATTTTTTAGTGCTTTGGTTTCCTTATTTATGAGGGTTTGGATATCACTCTCCTTCAGTAGAACTTTGTAGACACTAATGGAAATAGATTTAAGCTGATTTGTATACTTAGGATGTAGCAGGTTGGGATGAATTGTACGTTCATACAGAGTTATCAGTTAAGTTGACAAGAGGAACAAAGCGATCGATGCCAGCTGTGCATTCAGCCTGTTGTGAACTGTAATTTATTCTTACAGCTTCCAACTGCACAGGGAAACAAGAGGAGATTATATATTCTTTTGCAGCAGCAAGGTAACGGTACAGAACTTCGAAGGCTAGCTGCCACTGAAAGAGTACGTTTACTGGTGAAACATTTGTTCACTAGTTTGTACTGTTAAAGGTATTTCCATAAATGAAGGAGGAGGCACACTTCGTCAGATATTTCCTTTTTGTGTGGAAATTCCTTGTTTGCCTTATCGTCTGATGATCCTACAGCAGCAAGCACTGACAGTTCCAAAATTGCTGCTGCTCATAAGGAAAAGGCACTAAAGGCTTTTTTCAACTATCTAGATATTCTAACCCTCTCTTGGGAGCACATTCTATTACTGCCCATTGCAGTTAAGGTAAAGTTATGATGGAGCAGGAAGAGTGCACGATTTGAAAAAAGGGGAAAAAAACCCCAGTGCAATTATTACTAGTCACCATTTGCAAGATATCACATCCTTAAGCAATAACTTCAGCTACAGATGTGGAGATGAACTTAGTAACTATGAGTATCCCCAGTTAGGTAGAAATAAAGAGAACAACAAAAATGTAGTCACTGTTCATAGAATCATAGAATAGTTTGGGTTGAAAGGGACTTTAAATATCATCTAGTTCCAACCCCACTGCCATAGGCAAGGACACCTAGACCAGGTTGCTGAAAGCCCCATCCAACCTGGCCTTGAACATTTCCAACTTCTCTGGGTATCCTGTTCCAATGACTCACTACACTCACAATAATTTCTTCTACTCTAAACCTACCCTGTTCCAGTTTGAAGCCATTCCTCCTTGTCCTATCACTACACGCCCCTGTAAACAGTCCCTCTCCAGCTTTCTTGTAGACTCTTTATATACTGTGTATATATACTGTATATACTGTAAGGCCGTAATAAGGTCTCTCGAGAGCCTTTCCTTCCCCAAGCTGAGCAACCCCAGCTCTCTCAGCCTTTTCTCACAGGAGAGGTGCTCCAGCCCTCTGATCATTTTTGTGGCCTCCCCTGTACTTGCTCCAAACAGGCCGGCATCCCTATTATCTTGGAGACCCCAGAGCTGAATGCAGTTCTCCAGGTGAGGCCTCACCAAAGTAGAGAAGAGGGGGAGAATCGTCTCCTTGTTCTGGTGTCCCCAGCATCTACTACTCATTCTCTTAGGTGTGTGCTGACAAGGTCACTTAAGCACTCTGTTTTTGAACAGAAGAGGTAAAGCATGGACTGTGGAAGTGTAATTTCCTCCTCATGTGCCTGAGGCTTGATTTGTGAAAAGCAGTTGAACAGTACATTATGAGAACAACATCCAAAGTACACAATCCCATGTCTTTTAGAGAGGCTTACTGGAAGTGATGCCAGTGAAAGCCTCTCTTCTTGATGGAATATATCCTGCAAAACAACTTCCCGAAGGACTGAAGTATAGTAATTTCTGGTTCCCTTGTTTGAATTCAAGGCATCTGACATGAGAACAACTCCTCTGTCCTGTTTCTCTAATTCTGTCCCTTTTAGTACCACATCTGTTCTATTCTCCATAAAACAAAAAGGATTTTATTCCCACAACCCGGTGCAATTTATGGTCGTGAGAAAAACTGTAGTATATTTTACATTAAAGAAGAAATTGGTTAGTGTCAGCTCCCACAAACTGGAATGTGATCAAATAAAATTGTAGCATTTTTATTAGTTGTAAAGCATGTAGATGAGAATTATATCAAAGGGCAAATGAAGCAAGAATCCTTTTTTTTTTTACAAATTTAACAGTTTTGTACAATTACCGTCCTCATGCATTTCAGTTTATCTTTGAATGTAGAATCTTTCTTCTAGTCTTATTTGAACACAGAATAATCTCAAACCCCGTGCCAATAGTGACAATTTCTTCCAGCTCTTTCAGCTGGACAAAGATATCTGCATGAAAAAGATCTCCTGGGAAAAAGTAGGAACAAAAGCTGCCATGGGTTTGGGACTAGTGAAAGTGCCAAAAAGAGCAGGGATGACAGTTTTTGGTTATCCCCCAAAATCTTTATTTTCCAGAGTGCAAATAAAGGAGGAAGATACATAGTGGCTTTCAGAGGGATGGGCATTTACGCCCCTAAGAACATGCTTTGGATTTCATCAGAGGGAAGGCCACTATTTTATTTTTTTCAGGAAAAGAGAGAGCAAAGCAGTGCAAGGAGCATTCACCAGTCTTGCACAATATATTCTAAAACACAGGAATGCCTTTAATGTCTTATATTATAAAAGTAATTATCAGAACAGGAAAGATACACAGGCTGAAAAGTGTTATATTTTTTCTCTCAAAATGTGTGCTGTTGATCACTGCTATGGACAAAAGTTACAGGTAGCTTGGCAAATAACTGGTTGTGTAATTATACTTCCAAAACAACAGGTTCTCAAAATTGGCACATCTTTCAGAAAACTCTAATTGGGAACTGATTGTTCCTGCTCCCCACCCTCCCCACTCTCCCCACATCCAAATTTGCTTCCATCTGGGGCTGCAGTTCTGTCAGTGTCAGAGATGCAGTAATTTCTAGCTCAGGAGTTTTTTGACACACAAAGCTCCTGCTTACCCTGCCAGCACATTTGCATGCATTTGGAAGGTTGGAAACTCAGATACGGCAGGCATTCAGAAGAGACTGGGTCACTGCAGTAGCCTGACTACTCTGCATGTCAGACTTTTATGTGTGGGTTTTCAAAGCCATCATGCTATGCTACTTCCTTCAGTGTTTCTGCTGCTGCCTGTACAGTGAAGGCTGCAATGGAAATTTGCCTCTTCACTTCTTCCCAGGCTTCACGTTGATCAGCTTTGATTTGAATATCAAACATGGCATCATAGATCCCTGGGAAGGATTCTCCTGCATACTTGTTGTGACTGCTTGGAGCAAAAATGACATGTCTGTGGGGAAAGAAGAAAAATATAAGTATACTTAATAAGACTGACTATTAATGGGAGGGGATGTTCATTGTAGGGAACATCTGTGAATCCCAGGAAGATCCGAGCTTACTAAATACACAGGAAAGCTAGCTGGACATATCTTTAAAAGGACAAGAGCCAGCCCCAAGGGCAACATCTATGTGAAAGGGCACAGATTTAGGTCAGGTAGCCTTCTTGGGAAGAAATGACGCATTTGTCTAATTAGAAACAAAACCATGTTACACTTTTTGAAAATGGGAGCTCAACAAACCTGTTGAACTAATTTGGCAGTCTGAAAAAGGGAATAAAACTAGTTATAGGCGTATCATAAGAAATGGAACAGAAACCTCAAAAATAACTAAGTAGCTGCATGATGGTCAGCAGATCTGGGAAAGGAATGTAAAAAGAGGGTAAAAAAACCCTATGGGTGAATTAGGAATCTTCAGAGATCAGAAGTGACCATATTGGATCAGAACTGCACAAAAAGTATTAATTTTATTTGTTCATGCAGGATTTTTTTCCTAAATAATGGATAGCTGCGTATCTTCTCTTAGATTGGTTTGATTTTAAAAACGAAATATCAAAGCACATTTGCAGCATGTGAAGGTGTCCTCCCAAATCAAAATAAACATTAAAACTATAAAAATAAAGGCAAGAAATTAAAAAAGTAAAAAAAAAAAAATCCAGACAGCTCTAAATGGTACCTAACACCCAACAAGAACTGTAGAAAGCAGCAATTTGATTCTTCCCAAAGTGTGAATGACAGTTTATCCTAGGAGGATAGAAGTGTGATTCTCAGTTCTACCTGCCTGAGGGACTTCTGGCTTGACATGAAAGACATCAATCAGTGAGTCAGATATATCCTGTCATTAGGAAAAGGGGGATACTGAGAGCAAAGTGAGGTAGTCACACACCTGACACTGGAAGCTGGCTTCTTGTCAGGTATTACTAATAAAAGCACTGAGTTTCTAGAAAGAATATAGTAGTTAATGATTTAAGCTATTCCACCTATAGAAGCAGCTAAACCTGGGACAGAAGGGACTCTGCAGCACAGCTCATGGGCCTTTATCCATCCTGTGCTGAAAGGTCC
Source organism: Pipra filicauda (assembly GCF_003945595.2). NCBI lineage: Eukaryota > Metazoa > Chordata > Aves > Passeriformes > Pipridae > Pipra > Pipra filicauda. The sequence continues at coordinate 543,269 of NW_024103896.1, forward strand.
CTCCCTCTTCAAGCTCTCTCTTCTCTACTTCTCTCTTCAACTGACCCTCACTACTCATCTGTTCTCACCCTTATCTCCCTTTTACTCTACCCTCATTTCTCCTTTTTTTTGATTCTCCACTCAATCCTCATTTTGTGCAGGTTCAAAAGAGCAAGCGGTAACAGCAGTAGTACTTCACACCTGCTAGTAGAAGTCACAGAGTATGATGGTGGTGTGGTTTCACCACAGCTAATAAAAGCAGAGGGCCAGACCCAAGGAGAGGAATTTGGCACCACAAGACCGGTGTAGCCAAGGAATTCTCCTTGGGGATTATAAGCAAAATCCACTGCTCACTGGATTGTACCTAAAGCAATGTGTTGAGCTGTAATTCCTATATGAGACCTATACAGAAATTTAACTGGTGGGGGGTTCACCTGCAAAAATACAGTGCCTTAGACAGTGGGTTGAGAAATTACTTGCCTCACCTGTAAAACCTCCTTCCTGGCAAGCCCAGAGGATCAATGAAAGCTCTTTCTATCAACATCAACTGGTCATTCATGATTCTCACTGCGACTGGACTGTGGAAGATGGAGACAGAGACATTTCACACAGTGGGGAAACATGACTTCCCAGTTTCGTTTAAACACTTTTCTTCTTTTTTGGACGGAAATAAAAAAGACAAATATGGTCTACAGTTTTCAAAAAAAGATGAGGTTTTGCAAATGGAGATATTCAATACATGTTTTATTAATGCATTGAAATTTCTATGTTAGAAAACAACAAGATTTCACACTACGCAAAATAAAATGGGAAAGTCTCGGGTGTCAGATACTTGCTTAGTGTTAAATGGCATGAGAAAGATCTCAACAGAGAGCAGAGGAAGGCTGAGATTTAGGTCAAGGTGAAGATAGCTAGATTTTGATGCCCACCCATAAGTCAAGTGTCCATACTCCTAGTAACATAGTAAGGATGGGATTCAGTTGCCTAAACACAACTAACTGGTATCATACTAGGTGCCTAGGAGCACCTGGCCTCCACTCTCAGAAAGCACAGGAGTCCCGTAGGGCCCTTAGGTTTGCAAGCATCCTACAGATATCTCTGAAGCATCATCCTCTCTCCTTGAAGTGTGCTGAATGTACAAATTCTGGTATCACCTACAACACTCAAGTGTAGGTGTCTAAATACAGAGCTCAGCAGTGAAAGTTAAAGTTGGACTATCTGCCTTTCCATGTATTACAACAATTTTGATGTCAATCTGACACCTGTAATAAGCTCTACAGCTGATACTATTCATCACTGCTAATTTATCTTAGCCTGAATCAGAGTTCAAGGGCTCTGTAGAGAGACTCCTTGTGTTGTCACTTGAAAGAAAGAACAGCCACCCTTGGTACCTAAGATAGATGTACATATATGCATACACACACAAACACACACATATATATAAAACTTTTTTTCATACTTACTCTTTCTTGTCCACTTGTTCAAGTCTCCTGTGAAATTCATCAGCAGCCTTTGAGAAGTTCACCACAGAAGAAAAAAGAGGATCTAGAAAAGGAAAGACTTTGTGAACAACTTTAGAATATTTACTGAGCCCAATCTACCTTTGAGTTGCCCAGTGGGAGAAACTGGGCAATTTGTCTTGCTGATATAATAGCATTAATTTTTTTGTCTTTCCATAAATGATTAGTTTCCCTAGTGCAGACTTTAAAGAGCTGCACTACTAGCAGTAATAGACAAATATCTTGTGCAATGAGACCAACAGTAAAGCAGAATGCATGGTAAAGTTTTCACAAGTTTTCACATATTCCCTCTACCTGGCAAAGAAAAACTGGCTGGCATTACAAACTGGGAGATCTGCAGTCTCCTTTTTAACAAAAGGATGCCCTGTAGTGTTTAGGTATAAAATGCCTGACTTTCATGAAAAATATCAGCTGTTCCAGAAGGCTGTGAAGAACAGCAGGATTTCGCTCTAGGAGCATGATGTCCTATTCATAGCATAACAGAAGAGTGTGGTATGTGTATTGAACAGCATTAGGTGAGGCACAAAAGACACAGCTGTCTTGGAAGACAGTGATACACACAGTAGATTAAAGTAGCCGAGTCCTGTGGTTGCTCCATGCTGGAATTACAGCGTAGGAGGTGTCTCTGCCACAACCCCACATGCTGTCCTGCAGTGCTGCCGCGGGACTTTACTTGCTGTGCCTGGCTATGTGCAGTCATAGCTGCAGCTGTGGCAGTACTGCCCTGTCCCTGGCAGTACGTCCAAGCCATGTGGAGTAACTTAGCCAAAGAAGCAGAGGTCTTCCTGTTAATGGCAGTAGTAGCTGTGATGATTTTCTTGTGGTAGGCTCTGTTTAATACAGACCTGTGAAAATTATCAATTTATACAAGTAATTTTTGTAGAATAAGTAACAGGGGGATATTATGAGGAGAACTTCTGGCCCCACCAAAACTCAACTCAATTACAAAGAAGGAAATTTTATACCTTGTACATTTTGCCCACAAGTTTTAGAAAATTAGATAAACCAGAGCATCCTCTCTTTGATTATACAGGAAAATAGGACATAAGATTAGATCATCTCCTAAATTCAGTCCTCTGCTGGCAACTATTATCCCTTCACCGTTTATAAATTCAACACCCAATTTCATGTGACATGCTTTCTGTTCCCAGGACTCCTATTGAAAGCTTTTCTTCAGTCTCATTTGCTCTTCTGTTTCTAGCAAACTTATTTATTCATCATGAGCCTACACTTTCTTCTTCTTGTATTAATATTGTTGTTTAGTTTATGCAATTAGAGACACAGATTTTATGTATGCAATTTGTTTGTGGGCTGCAGCATGGAGAGACCCATATCACCTTGAGAGGGTGAGAATTCACACTTGTCCACAACTGTGGCAATAGCTATAAGTTTGCCAGAGGACAGAGGACAGAGTTCTGCCCTGCTGACATCATGGTTATATCGCAGCAACAGATTATATTTCAGAAGCAGTAGGAGGGGATTTAAGAGGGAAAAAAAAAAAGAGAGGTCATCTGAAAATATGTAAGAAACTTTGTGTTCATGTTCGCTAGCTATTCAGTGTTGTCAGTATTGGTTATCTTAGAAAATATCACATTTCTTTTTCCCCCAAACTTTATTTCCTGATAGCATATTACTACAAGCACATATTTTATGAGAAAAGTTTCTAGCCTTCATTGTTGCAGAGGAACAGCTGAAATGTGAATCCAAAGGCAAATAAAGCCCTTAATCTATTATTTTAAAGGACAATTATGTGATTTATTCTGGTTTAATTAACAATTTTCTGACATTCAGTGTTGTCAATAAGCAATTCTATGACAATGTTGAGTGAAATGAATTTTAATTTTCACAGTACTGTAAAAGCTACCTATGCATTTTAATGCACTCTGATGCAATAGAACAAACAAAAAATTAGAAATTATAGTTTCATTCAAGAAATAAATTAAAACTCAACAAGCATGAGAGAAGAGACATGAAAATAATGAAAAGACTGAAAAACATGCCTTGCAAAGAAATGGTCAAAATTACACATTGATAAAGCTGTTAAGGAGATGTTTAGTGGTATTTGTGTAAAAAAAAAAAAAAAAAGAAAAAAGCTAAAAAAATATTGCCTCTACATTCTAGGAACAAGAATAGATACATTGGTTAGAAGGTAGTTTGGTCAACTTCTAATATGAAATAGAGAAAAAAACAATGAAAATAAATTATTTCACAAAAATTTTAGTAGATGTTCTATTACTACAAAAAAAATTTTCAGATATGCTGAAATATGCTGCAGTGAACACTAGACAATATTGAAATAAATCCCTGTGTTATGCAGAATCTCAGACTAGATGATCCATCACACAAGGCTTTCTCTGTATCCAGAGGCCTTTTTACAAAAAGGGGTGTCTTTTAAAAACAGTCAAGAATTTTTCACCTAAACCATTACATCAAGTTTTAAATATCATTTTTAATTATCCCCAAAGGTGGATTCAATTTGAGTTACTTCTAATGCATAGTCCAAAAGAGGACTGCATCTCCAAAAAGCTAATATATGTCTCTAAATTATTGGTCCATCAGATGGCAAGTGAATTAGGACTGACTGAAAAATCTCCTTAGTACAGAAACACAAGAAGTTAACAAGGCAAGAAGGAGAAAAGAAGAAAGAGAGAGAGAGAGACAGAAAACTACTGTGGAAGCCATCATAGCCTGGGACCCAGAGCACTCTGCTGCTTCAGACCTGTTTTATATGCTGCAGAGAAATGTGTTCAAGTGCTTAGCAAATGGATGTATTGATGCAGGAGAGCTAGTGAAATGCTTCTGTGGCCTAAAACTGGTAGCCATGCACTGAGGCAGATGGTAAACAAGTTCCCTGGAGGTCAGATGAAGTCTTTGACGCAGGAGGAGCAGGCACCTGTGTCTCTCAACTTCCAAGAAATCACCATAAGCATTTAATTTGTCTTCTTTTTTAAGCAAGAAAGTGAAAAGCAGGCTGAGATATCTCTCTATTCTGCATCTGAGGTCCCTGACTGCCCATGAGCACCTTAATAATACCTATATTTAATAATATGCATGAAATTAGAGGCTCTTTCTTATGATAGCAAAATTCAAACAGGAAAATAAGGAATTCATTTGCAGAGCTGTAACAGATATGACATGCCCCTGCATGATTCTAATTAACATACATAAGAGGCAGTCTTGTGGCTATTACTCACCAAATGACACTTTGTAAAGTTTCAGCTTTTCTTCATGCTTCTTGGCCAATTTATACATTCTGTTGCTATATCCTTTTAAGGCTTCTCCATAATCTCTACAGTCGAATGGAATGACCTGGGAATCTGCCAGTTCATAAACCAGTTTTCCTCGTAGCTGGGCAATTGTTAGCTGTTTCTTGAAAGTGGGGTCGTAAAATTTTTCCACTAGTTCAAATGTCTCATACCCAGTGTGATAAACAGGATAATTGCTGAATTTGTCTGCTTTCTGGAAAAGATCAAGGAAATTTGTCAGTGCTCTGTATTCTGACTGCAGTTAAGAGATGTATTGATCACTTAATGACTACGATGTTTCATACAGTGTCCAAAACAAAAACCCTATTTGCCACACAATACAATTTTCTATTCTTCATTTTTATTTGGTCATCTTAAGAAACTAAACCAGTCTTCCTTCTCTCTACCTACACAGACCTGTCTTCAGTTCCGTTGCACAGAGATTGCCTTCACCAAGAGTGAAAACAGTTTTGGGTTTTGGATAGCAAAAGTCCTCAATCACAGCCCCTTTTTACCTTGCATAGCTATTTCTGAACACAATCATGGAAGACTTGTATATTAAAAAGTTTACTAATAGCACGGTGAAATGAACTGTATACCTTCAATCAAATTCTATAAATACCTTTCTGTGAACTTGACATCCTATAGAATATACAACATCATTGTAACATGTTTTCTTCTACAGACATTTAGGTTTCTTGCTAAATTAAGAAATGGCACTGATATACAGTCCAGTCAAAGATGCTTTGAAGCTTGTTTATTAATTCTGAATAAATGCTTGTTACAGGATGACTGCTCAGCACTATCAAAAATTTTCAAGCAATCTGGCAGACTTACCCTATTTTTGGTGTAACGAGCTCTGCCTGATGCAATTCCCAGTCGCTGAAAGTAAGCTTCAAAATCACTGCCTGACCCCAGTTTATTTATTCTACATGTAGAAAAGACAACATCTTAGTGAAAGCATTTACTGAACAGTAGCAGTAATTTATGCAAAATGCAGATTTTTCAGAGAAATTGAGGTCTGTTCTTCTGGAGGGCACATCAGGGACACTGGTAAGATCAGAGACTAGATGAGTGGCAAGCTTAATTACTTAACTGATTTTATTCCAACATGCTGATTCAGTATTCAACACTGCTAGGAAGATCTTTTGAAGGTAGAAATCCTGATTATGACACTGACCACATTTCAAAAAACAAACAAACAAACAAACAAACAAACCCCACACACATTATGCACGGGAGACATAAAATTGTATCAGACGTGTCTCTGCCACCTTAAAACATCAATCAACTATTTCCAAACTAATATGAATTGGGCAGAAATATGTGTAAAGACAGATGTGTTTATGTGCTTGGCACATTCCGCAGGAGAATCCAAGACTGATAAATTAATTTCCACTGCAGAAAGTGATCGGAATTGGTACCTACGGGTCACTACTGCCATCTGGTGGGGAGATGTGGCATGACAGGGACAGAAAATGGCAGTAAAGACGCCTAATATTCCAAGGATCTTCACATATTTACGTTTGATATTAAGTTTTAGGTTTATATGTCTAGCCTGGTGAATAATTTGTGTTTCTCAGCTAAAAAAAGAAGTTTCTTCTGCTCCAGATGGAGTTCTTCTGTTAGTATAAACTTCTGCAAGGAACTAACTGTATCAACTGAGAAAGATCAGATCTGGTAGCTTTTTCAAAAGGAAGAAATCTCAATGAGTCTCATGAATCCAGAAACTCATCTTAGCAGGGCCAGAAACATGCAGGATATTTTGGTCAAATCAGACAGAGGGGCAATTCTGTTTACCTTATGTGAGTAATGCTGCACTGTGAAAAAGATTTAGCCCTCTGAGTCACAGGCTGAAAGACTGATGAGGACTTTTAGTACTTTCAAATATGAAGTTTTAATACCCTCATATATAGATTTGTAATTTAATACATTTATATCCCCTGTGTAAACAAAGAGTAATTATCAGAAGTTTTTTAATGGTCGCTTTTCAATTACTGCTCTAGGCAGCTTCTTTCAACTGAGCATTTGCTTATCCTAACAATTTTATCTCATCTAGTTGGTGACTAAACTATTTTTGAACTCTTTCCCCACCCTGCTTTTTTTGATTGCTTTCCAAATTGCTTTTCTACTAATTAAAAGTATGAGATTTCATAATGTTATCATAATTTTTTTTAAAAACTTATTTTACCATAAAAGATATTGCTAAAATTCACCTTACGCTAAAAGGTTTTGTACTGCTGTCATAAATAGCACATCTCAAAAAATTCTGAAGAGTAGACATGCTATGATATGATAAAATATTGGGAGAAAAAAACCCCAACAAATTAAAATCTTACCTTGGATAGCTATTATTTTCAGTTCCAGGGTCTTTCTCAAGCCAGCTCTCATAAAGAGACTTATTTGCATAACCCTCATCAGGGCTTAAAATCTGGAGAGGAAAATATTGTAGTCTCATTGGAAGTACCTCTAACTCAATTCATTGTCAAAGGAGCCCTTTACAGCCACCTGCATCATTCTTTACCGACAGTATTACTGCATGCAGGGAAGTACACGTACACTGTTTACATTTGTGACACATATTTATGGATCCCAACCACAAAAAGCATCTCACAGGCACTTGGAACCAACCACAGGCAGTAGGGAAAAGCAGGTTAAAGGATACTAGCTAGAGCTTATCTGCTACTGGAAGACGTGGATTCTAGGACTTCTTACCACCTTATAGCACTGTGTATGTACACACACAACAGCATATATAATACTATGAGACTCTTCCAGCAGCCAGGATGCCCCAGCTGCTCTCCTTTCTGCAGGCAAGGGGAGATGACAGCCATAACCCCGTGGAGGTTTGCCCTGCACAGCAGCAATATTCTCTCAACAAGGCTAAACCTAAAATTTGATTGATTTTTCTATAGGAAAGTTACAAAAGAATTGTGCTAGAAGGAAGGGTTCAAACCAGTCATATTACAGCAGTGCCAAGGGGACTCAACCAAGACTGGAGAATCATTGTGTAAAACATTGTATGTACAAATGCAGGTCTCACCCTTACCTTCAAAAAACCAAAAAGCTCTGTAACCAGGATGGAAAAGGTAAATATTAGTGCAGTCATCATGCTGCCAGGAAAACTATGAAAGTGTGTAAAATTAGTTGACCAAAGCTCTTACAAAATCTGAGGCAGAGGTAAAAATAAACCAAGACTCCAGCCTTGGTCTCCATCTACGCTTAAACAACCTTTAATAGACATGGTCCTTTAAATATAAGGTTGCTTATGATGTATAGAGGATTGGGATTTTTTTTCCAAAATCCAAAGCATAAATGTTCATAGCTAGATACATGGCCCCACCATATTATTGAGACTTAAATTCTGCATTGAAAAACATACAGACTCCAACTTGAAAATCCAAACAGTTCTGACCTCTGAGATGTTGTCAGCAGCTAGCAGAAAAATAACAACTTTGTGAAATAACTGCTTGGCTGCCATCATTTTCAGGGCACTTTGGTTAAGTCCTAGGGCTAAAATGAAAACAGCACATTAATAAGTGCAAGCTGAACTCTGACATATGGGAGCAAAAGCACTCCATGCTCTGTCAAAGATATTATTCTGACGCATCTGGTCATGTAAAAACCTTTGCCCAGCTTCTTCATACAACACTGAGAGCATAGTAAAACATACTATTTGCCCTGACTTAGATCCAAATCTAGAATCAGCATAAGCTTCCTGCTACCTCAAGGAAGATGCAGAGTTCTTTAAGTATAACTGAAACAGTGATGATCAGAACAGGGGAATTGAAATTGAGCTATTGCAGACACTGTCTGGTGATGACCAAATGTCTAAACCCTAGCAGTGGAGCAAGGCCAAAAAAGACAGTCAATGGCTAAATGTACTACCTGTTTGCAGAGGACCACAGTTAAATGCAGAACTCCTTGAAAGAGAACACTTCATGTGTACACTACATTTCTTTTTGGTGAGAATTGGCTCACTAAAAAATAAGAAGATCAAAGAGATCTTTGGATTTTGGACTGTTTAATATGAACAGAAATAACTTTCCTTTGGACATGCATAATCAGATGTCAGGTTGTCAGGTTTTGTATTGTTTACATCATGCTTCTACAGTTAAAAGTTAACATAATACGGAATAGGAATTTTTTTTTAAGTCAGTCTTAAGTAATTTGCATGGTACTTTAATGGAAATTTTCTACTCAAACCAGCAATAGTTGAATAGCTGACTTAAGATCAAGAATGAGGTACTATTTTTAGTCCAGAGCACCTTTTTTAACTTTGTTTATCTTTTGCAGGAAAATGTCTTCCTGGGTAAGTGGCTTGCTGCAGACAGAAAGTAAATTATTTTATCCAGGGCCTGCAGCACTAAGGACATGAACATTTTTATATACAAAAGAGAATGCCCTTCAGTGTGCAAAGTGTCAGAGCTAACATCTGAATAAACATCGCTTCTTCCCCTGCAAGTATGAAAGAAAAGGTTAAGATAGAAAGAATTTATAAGAAAATAAAATGTAGAAAAGAAAAGAAAATCATAGAATGGCATAGATAAACCTCCCCTGATCCAAACCATGCCATTTCAAGTTTTAAAAGAGTAACGCTTTTGCAAATAACTCAGGATGAATGCATCTAGTGGTATGGGAGACTGGTAGCTGGAATCATCCTACCAAGTGCAATCACAGTGCAGATTTTTATACTGGACCAAGCCACCTGAGTTCCCTTCATATCAGGGGAAAAAATAGTTTGAGTTCTGTACATCCAAAGGTGGAAAACCACATTTGGTCAAATGAATCTCATCCTAAAGGCACTTATTTCTACCCCGTGCCTTTAAAGGGAGCCTATGTTGCTTAAGTCAGTCAGAGATGTGTTCTGTTAACTGAGATGAATGTAGATCTGAGGATAGTGGCAATGACTCATGCTAGGTGCCTCATCTGGTGAACTCCTCATACAGACAAGGAAGTTCCATACTTTAAAGGATCACAACCTTTCAGCCTGATGAGAATTTATTCTGAGAGCTGAAAGTAAAGAAGACATGGTTAGACCACTTGTAATCATGCAAATATACACGTCTGGCCTGTTACAAACCCTTCTCAATCCTTCAATTTTTATTACATATTTCAAAGGCTCAGTGAGATATGAAGGAGATTTGGGGGAACAGACACAGAGAGAAAATGGTAGCTAGCCAATATGAAAATTATTTCCTTCAGTGCTTATCACTTTAGAGAACTGATCTTGCCCAATGTTTTATCATCTTGTTTTTATTATGATTGTTTTTACTATATATTGAAATTAAGATTCCACTTATGTCAGTGACACATTTCAACCTTTAAGAATACTGAGGAACTGTGAGCATGCACTATTTACTGCTGATGGGATGTTTTGCTATTGATTTTGGTGGGATCAAGATTCTTCTGGCACAGCAATAAAATAAATCCAATATTATTAGATAATTCTATTTTATCCAATAAACTTACAGTTTTACATTCTTAGAAAGTCAGAAATAGTAGACACTGATTCTGTACCTCTTTTGTCAGATTATACACCAGTTTGTAGAGAAGAGGGGTGCAGTCAACTCTTAATGTGTAGTTCCCTGAAAATAAAACAAAGACACGGAAGTTTTCCCTTCAGGTACCAGTGGCATTATCTTCTTAATTGATTAAACCCTGCAGTCCTTTCTTAGATAAACTTATGGATTCCAAGGCAAGAATTTAGATCTTGCCTCAGAATATATACAGAAATAGATTACTTGGTCACACCGTATGAGCTCCTGCCACTGCCTAACAATGATGGATTGGTTATAGTACATACACAGGAACATAATTAAGCCTTCCCATAGTTCTAAAACATGCCTAACTCTCCCTCATTAGCTACAAGCCCTTGTCACTCATATGCTTCCTGAAGCTTGTGTTAAACAGAAGGCAAAAAATAAGATGTTAGAAATAAAGCTAGTGCTTTCAGGAAGTGTGCAAGAGGAAAGACATTTGCTACAAGAAGTTTTAAGAAATCTTTCAATTCAGCTACTTTTCTTACCACAGACAGTACTTTTTCAATGCTTTTGCAGACTCTATCTACAAGACAGGTAGAGAGTTGCAAGATATCTGGCATTTTATATTTCAGAACTAAGTCTGGCCCAAATAGTAGGCAAAAAAGATGCAGAGCAATGTTTTCTTCTGTCTCCTAAACCTCCCCTTTTACCATCACGTGGTGGCATCTACCCTTTACCCCCATCAGGTTTCCATGCTGGCTACTTACCATTGAGCTCGGTAAGTACCGCATAGCAAAGTTCTCAGCTACAGCAGCAACAGTCCCATCAAAAGGAACTATGGCCATTTTTGGGATAGGCAGAAGTCTAAAGCAGTCTTCTCTATAGACTGCAACCACCCAAGAGTAGTGAACAAACACCTCTGCCCTCAAATACAGACAACAAAGAAGGGAACAGGGATGAAAAGGCTGCAACATAAAAAAAACCACAAGCTCTCAGACAACAGTTATTAAGTTATTGTTATTGTTAGTAATTAGTTGTCAGTTATTAGGTTTTGATATGGCTTTAGATCTTGGGTCACACTTTGCATAGTGTGTACTTACATATCATGTTCTAGGACCAGACTGACAATTACAAAAAAGTCCATGATGATAGAAAAAATACAAGATAATGTTAATGATGTTTCCAAAAGGAGTCTGTATTTGAGAGCTGTAAATTCAAGTCATGAAACTGTTCAAAATTATGAACCCCTCTCCTTCTTTTCATTGCTATAAGACAATAAAGAGAAATAATTTGCTGTCCAAAATGTGGTATAAGTGCTGTGGAAAACATTTGATGATAAACAAAATAATCATCAGAGTACATGAATGCTATGACTTTACAGTAGATTTTACTGCTCGGTCAGGTGAAAGATATCCAAGATACTTAAACCAGTGTACTTAACATGGTGTTCTTTTCCTTATTACATATTTCTTTTCCAGTTGTTTTACTTTCATATTTTCTTTAATGCATAAAGCAAGAGACATGTTTGAATAATCAAGATTTAGAAGAAAATTGTTAAGGCAGCAGTATGTTGGCTGCAAACCAACTAAAAAAATATGTGTTACAATCCATGCTGAGAATCTGAAGCAGTTGTAAAGCTATTATTTCATTTGTGAGATCTTCTAGGCGTGAAATTCTGCTCTACTTTTTACACAGCCTGTAGGCTGCATAAATGAAGGAACAGCTCTAACCCTCCTTATTCCTCAGCTCCAGCTGAGCCTTTAGAAACTGGGTTTGGCTTTTCTTTCTTTCCAATCCTTTTTTGATGGACAAAATTTTCAGCTGACAGAAATAAAAAGAGTTCTTAAATATGCCTGTTGATAACCATTTTAGTCACACACAGGAAGCCCAAATAAGTTGGGTTTGACATGAGAACATTAATGCCTTGAATAACTTGATGTTATGATGCAGAGCAGCTTCACAGGACTCTTCTAACTATTCTTTCAGCACAGACAACAGTAAAAGAGGTCCTTCGGTAATAAAGCCCAGGATTTTGTCATTTAGGTTGTAGTGTAGAGCTCCCCAAAAAGGCCAGTTTGTAAGTAGCATTCCTGAAAGACAGATTCTTGCAGTCTGAAGATCATAGTAAATGGGATAATGGTGGATAAGGTTTTTTGTGAAACACTCTTCAGTGCCTATTTTTGAAGAAGAGCTCCGCTATAATATATATGTAACTCCCTGATCACAGCAATGAACAAAGATAACCACACTGGCCTGAAACACTAAATTATCTCCCACCTCCATCAAGCGTAAACCTAAGGTCTCGATACAAATTGTCTTATAAACACAATAAATTAGTGTCTGAAAATATTATGATTCCACAGGGAAAGGAGTTGGAGCTGTGACCAGAACAAGGAGCAGACTGTCATATATCAAAACCATGACTGTAAATTAAAGCTAATGCAGTTAAGAGAGAGTTTAATATACAGAACACTCAGTTAGCACAGAACACAACACTCAGCCAGAGGAGACATTCTGGACACATGGACTGCAGCTCAAGGATGGTACTATTTGCAAAAGAAAGCAACACGAGAATTTAAATTGTTCTCTCTTTTCTCCACTAAATTCTGTATTTACTACACTTATTCTGAACATCGCTACACCTATCTTATGTTTTCCAGCTCTGAATGCAATAAATAATACAGAGAAAACTAATAAAAATTATGCTTTGGAAGTAAGGTAAATTTAAAAATAAAAGACCCACCTTCTATAGAAGAATCTGTGTTGATGTAAGCAACTGCCCGTTCCTGAAGGACTTTGGCATTTTCCTGGGGTTGTAAATGTGTAATTGTTACTTTCAATTAGTGACATTTAGTGAAGAGCAAGTTAAGTGCACTATTTCTTAAAGCATTGCCTTTAGAACTCAGTCAGGATAAATACTACTATGTACCTTACTAATTATATTGTTTGAAGATGGGTAAGTGATCTTGGCATATGAAATTCACTCGTACTTTCTGTGACTTAATTTGTTCTGGAAAATATCCACAAAATGAAGGTTCTGCCTGCTGCATCACACAGGAGCAAGATGGAACAAGAAAATTATTGAACAGAATTGTAACACGATAAAATAAGGCTGTACATGCTTTTTAACTCTGCACTTCGGGACTTTTTTGAACGTGCAACATGTCACTGAGAGATCAGCCAGAATTCTTCCATGCTTTTAATTCCTAGTTATTCATGTGTGCTCCCAGCACTAAATGCAATTTTAACACTGATGAACTGAGCACTGCTGTCATTTCTACACTATTCCATTTCAAAAAGGGATGAGTCAAAGCACTAAAATACCTTATTAAAATGAAGATGACTATTTTGAGTCCACAAAGAATTGCTTTCATGCGAAATATATACACACATCTTGTTTAATTTTTTGCAAACTGGTAATTATGTTTGAATTGATATTCTAATCAGTATTTTATTAAGTCTTGGCTTTGTGACAGATATTTTAATTAGGTTAGTAATTGTTACTCGATTCATTCAATTTGTAACCCAAATAATCATTTGTAAGTCACGTGAACTAAAAATTGATTTGGTAATTGATAAATAGATAATGACATTAATATCTTTAAAAAAACATAGAGGAGATCCCACAAAAGAGTACGAAGGGAGGGAGTGAGCCTGTACATGCATACATGAGGTCTTGCAAGTCATATTAGCAGCATAAAGAAATTCCTTCATTTATGAGCAGTGGAGATTGTCTGTATAACAAAAGGATGTTGCCACAGTTGCAATTTTTCTCTTACACAGAAGGCAGTGAATACCATGGGTTAATTTTCCTCAAGATTTAATACATGACAGATCTGGCAGCTGCAGACAATTAGAATGTAAGCTGTGAGGAATGTCTCTAGAGAAACTGAATCTAATTTAGTTGTAAAAAACTAGTAATGCACATCACCAAGATAAAGTAAGGAAACAATAATATCAAAACACTGAGGTTCAAATATGAACTGTGCTTATGGTTTTCTAACCTTGTACAGCTGTTGTTTCATGAAATAATGAGTGATACATTACTAGACACCAAATTATTAAGCAAAAAAATTACAGAACAGTAGTAGCAATATTTAACAAATTGAACATAACTCCTAATTTATTCATTACTTACTCAAGAGAAATTGATCTTTTAAGTACCATTTTTTCATATTTCTCAGAGTTAAAACAATTATGTGGGGTTTTTTCTTGACAACATCTAAATATGCACATAGATATGTAGACAAAGAAACAATAAATACAGTTTCATATGCAGGTGGGATAATACTTCAATGCCAACTCTTTAAAATCTCTCAGTAAATGATTTAAAATAGCTGAAATTATTCTTTCTTCATCTAATGTCCCATAAACCAACAGTAAGATGCAGAGACTGTTACAGCTGGAAATCAAACAGTTTATGGGAGAAAGAATTAGTTCAAATTCATAGGAATAGAAAACTTAGCTTTGCTCACAGTATGATGGAATCCCTTTGCTGTTTGAGAGCATATTTCTGGGTTTGTTCCCTCCTCTGATGCGTGCCATTTTGCAGTATAATTTTGTGGTTTACTGAAATACATGACAATAAACTAAACTAAAAAGATTAAAATGTTTTATTTTATAGATTTTGAAAGCTCTATCCACATATACAATTATTACCTTGTAAATAAATTTCTAATAGAAGAAAAAAACACATTTCTCTTAAACTGTTCAGTACTAATAAATGGAAATAGTTCAGCAGAAATATGTTTTATTAAGCAATTTTCTGCCTGCTCTATTTCCAACTTGGATTTTACAGACAAAGCAATGACAACTCTTGTAAGACCTGTATTTCTTATTGGGTTTTAACAAATCCACTTACAAGGTTAAGAATTTAACATGCCCAACAGGAAAAAGAAGAGAAAAATAGTCTGAACCTCACTTCTGAATTTCCCAACATCCTTCTATGAGGCAGGAATATAGCCAGGGATCCATCTACAGAATTAATAAACTGTTCTGCTCCTGAGACTCTACAATGCTGGAATTAACAGGAATTTTGAAATATTCACTTACAGATTACCTATCCTTTATTTGCCCAGGAGGACTGATTTCCATACAAAGGGCTTGGGGTGCTTATGGATCATAAGTTCATGATCTGGACTTAATTTTATAAAAACTAAGGAATTTCTCAAATAGAGAGTTAGAGAACAGACCAATTTGGGTTATATAAAATGCTGTAATTCTGTTAAATGAAGGAGTAGATTTCCACATAGAGACCACTGAGGGACATTAACTTGGAATCAAAGTAGATTTTTAAGTCTTAGAAGAGTTAGTACACATAAATTGTAAGAAGGTAAGTAAGTAATTGATATAAATACATGAGTGCCTTACAGCACCCAAAGAAGCCTGCTGTGCTCCAGTTTTACCATGAAGCACTTGACTGCAGTCTAGGAATAGATGCTGGGTACTGCAGCTGCCTGCAATACCCTTTCAAGTTTTACTTTACTTTACACTATTTTTTATTTACCTCAGCCCACTCTGTGGAACCCAATAATCCAAATTCTTCTGCATCCCAGCTTGCAAAAATAATAGTTCGCTTAGGTCTCCAACCTGCAATCACATAGTTAAACTTGAAAATTCAAGTTAAAATTTGAAAGTCTAGTAAAAGATCACCACAGTTAATTGAAATTCCTTTTAAAAATATCACTTAACTGATATAACAGTAAAAAAAATCCTCTCTTAGTTCCTTAGAGGAACATATTATTGCAGAGGCATTTCTTCTTAATGCAATATTTTTATTCTACACAACTAAGAGGGGACTATTACATTGATGAGGAAATAAATTCAGCCAACTAAGATGCAATGCTACATATGCACCTCTTCAACAAATTTCCATATTTCATAATTAGAAATAAAACTTTCTCTAGAAGTGAAAAGTTAAATAACTACAACAATTTACAGGAACAGTGTTCCTCAAAGCTTCTGTTTTCTATATCCATCATTTTATGTCTGTAATAATTGTTACCTTCCATCTTCATTTTACCAAAACTTCGTACAATTTCTTGCAGAACAGCTGCACCCGTAGTTGGATCAATACCACCAAATACCCAAGAGTCTCTGTGACCACCTAAAATAATATATCTGTCTGGAAACAAGCATATGATATCAATTCATAATTAAAAATTCACTTGGGTTATCTTTGGTGTTTCCTTTGATTGCATCCCTACTTGTATCAAACAAAATATGAAGTTCAATACCAGTGTTACAATTTTATTTCTTAGGTAATCTGCAGTCACTTACTCTACTGAAATATACAACTGAAGACAAGAAATATTTAATAGATATTTTTCCACCTAAAGGTCTTTCATGTATATGACATATGATATATAGTAGAATCTTAAGGTCCCAAATCATCACTAGTTTTCTGTACTTTGCATTGTGTTTATTTTTGCAAAGGCAAAATGTATGAATGATGTAAGGAGAAGCCTACTGTAAAATGACAGGCATTATAAAAAAATTCTCTGACATCTATCTTTCTGGTACTCCCATTCAAATATATTCTTGGAAATGCCAATGATAAACAGTGTAAAGGGAGGGAGAGAGCAACTATGAAGGATTACTTAGATTCCATATTATCTAGCCATCTAAAAAACTTTCTTACAACAAAAAGTTTCTTACAACATGAGAACAATTTCATCAAACACAAAATAAAGAAAGAATTAAAATCATGAAGCACCCAATGCTCACCTGGTTCCATGGCTCCTCTGAGGATGCCAATGACATTGTAAATTCGTGTTATTTTATTGCTTGTATGAACATGCATTCTGACTTTTCTGAAATGAAAGGCAGTATGGAGTAACCATTTCTGACTGAGAAGCCAATAAAAATTCAATGCTAATAACATATAAGCCAAAGAGTTTGTGCTTCTGTTCTGCTTTGTGTATTCAGCACTAGTCTGATGTGTGTTCATTTGTCTCAGTGTGCCATTTTTTATTTCAGCTTAACCTGCTGTGCTGACAGCAGAAACAACCCTATGAAGTGGGCCAATCTATAAATTTGTAAATATTTACAGAATTTATTGAATTTTTATTTGTGGGAATCAATTAGACAATTTGGTACTAGAGGAGTAAACTGAAAAACATGCACAGTAATTAAAAATACATTTATTTTATATTTTGATCAAAATTATAGTTGTGGATATACATATTTTTATAAAGAATACACTTTGGTTTTCTAGTACAATTCCATTAATAAGATAGAATGTGGGGAAAAGGTCATTAGGAATATTCATCCAGGAGTAAATTGAAATCTCTGTTTAGGACAGCAGATCTAAGTGATCAAGATTTGTCAGTTGTAGAATTGTAGAATCGTTTGGGTTTGCAGGGACCTTAAAGATCATCTAGTTCCAGCCTCCTAGCTGTGGACAGAGAACCTTCCAACTAGAGACAGGGAACCTACTAGAAGTACAGTTTACTTTTTCCCTGCCCCCTCAGTAAAAACTCTTCACCTCTGCCCCCTCCTCCCCAGTAAATTCCACTTGTGAAATTTTATAAAAGCAAAGGAAATGTATGTTTTAGAAGAGATAAAAATAATGTAATATTCAGCCCTCTTAATTCATAGAAGAAACAAAGCACCAAACAATGCTTTTTTTGGGTCTGGCAAAACCTCCAGAGTTTCACATTTGAAGTTATCTTTTCAGTAGCAAATCTGCATAGCTGTCAAAATCAAAACGTACTTCAGGACAGCCACTGGATCTTTGCCCAGGAAATAACTGACACTAGTGCTTTGAACATGCATATACTTGCACACTTTCCATGTGCAAGTGACTTTTCCCAGACTCAAAAGGTTCATTTTGATATGGAGCTACTCTGAGAAAGGACTATGTAGGATTAGACCATATTTACTAAAAATGTGACCCTCACAAGTAGGACGATGTTAAGAAGTGCATTCAAAAATATTTCACGTGTATGAGTTTTGTGGATGAATCAGATTGTTTTCTCATTGCTGCTCTTCAAGATATTCCAAACAGCACATAATTATGTCAAATATGCTTTCTTATTTATTTATTCCTATTTTATTTATTTTCAACTAGTATTAAAGCAGAGCAGGAAAGAATAATGGCAAATGCAGTCTACAAAATTACATATTCAGACATACTCTTGTTTTTCAGGAGATTTGGTAGTGATAATGACTGTTCAGTGTGATCCACTACCAATCCTAATAGAATGATACCTCATGTAAACTGAAATTATTTTTTGTGTAGAAAAGTATAGAAAAGTGATCTTTTGCTTTATTACAAATTATTGCCAAATGCCATTGTCATGTGTCTTGGTCTGCTAACTTATCATCATTTATTATCTAATTTTTTTCAAATTCTAAAATTTATCATCAAGTGCAGCCCACTCTGAAGGAAGTAAATTTCTCCAGAATATCTCTAGATGTATTGTTTCACAGTTTTTCTCTTGTAGGGATTTTTTTTCAATATTGTATAAACAGGTAAGTGTTCAAATAGACCTTGTAGAAGAGTTGCCTGTGAATCCTGGCCCTATGTTATAAGACACATTGAGACTTCCCTTCCAGCTGCTGTCTGGAGCTGCAGGTCCTCCCATTGCACTGTAAAGTGAAAACCAAGACAAATGCAGTTGAACAGTAGGGTAAAATCTTAAATTCCCTTAATAATTATTGCAGTAAACCCAAGGTGGGTTTACAAAATTCTGAAAAGCATTATTGCAGAAACAGGTTGTTTTGAATTTTCCACATTTCCTGAAAAACACATTTACTAAAAAAAGTAGTATGAATGCAAATAACAGCAGAGATTTTACCAGAGTGAGGAGAACTGATGTACACTCACCTCAATAATAGTTCTGCATCATGATATCCAATGGGGTGAACCGGGATTCTGGGAATCCCTACACCTTCATTAACTTTATACCTGAAAGTGTACTCTGAGAAACCAGAACAAAATGTCAAGTTTATAGTGTTCTTAGCAACTTTAACCAAACTGTAAACACTTTTGAACAGTGCAGCCACACAGCAGCCACGAGCATTCATCATTCTTTTCAATTCTTTCATAATTTCTCAGACATTACTTCTAGGAAACCAAACTGAAAGGGCAGAACCACAAACCCAGTGATGCACCTGCACAATTGCGCAAAAAAATCTCCACATTTAGATTTGTTGTCCATCCATATTATTACGTCTCCTCAAAGCTGGCTAAGGGAAAACCAAGCTGGTGTGTGAGGTGAAGATGGCACTTGTGCAACTGTTTAGCAAGCTGCAGAAGACATCCCCAGATACGCTTGCCTATGGTGAAGACAGGCAATGTCTCTCTGAGTCTGGCGGGAGAGGCACACACAATCTATCCTGTTTTTTCAGCAGGTTGTCTTATGCACCCAACAGTGTTCACACAAGCTTTCCAGAAGCCCCCCTGTATACCCATCCCATCAGCAGACCGCACTGGTAGGCATCTCAGTTCAGAAGAAGTTTTGGGATGCCAACAAGGACAAGACAAGCATATGGTGCCAATATTTGAAAGACTCCAGGCAACTGTTACTTTTACTATTAGAATTTTACTCCCTGTAAGGAGGATTTTAAACTGCTTTTCTGCTTGGAATTTATGATCAGCAAGAAAACATACCTCCAAGCAAAGTTATTAGTCCTCTTTGATGGTAGAGTATAATCTAGTTTAAACTGGTCATCCTGAGAAACACAGATATTTAAAAATGACTAGAAATTCTCAGTCGTTTCCTGCTGCTTCATAGTCTGTAAACCTGCACATCCTGCCTTTCTAAGATAATTATAAGCCTGGGATAAACAAAGAGATTTTCCTGAAGTTTTTTCCTAAAAGCTTTCCTTCCCCACCTAGGTCAAAAGCAACCAATTAGAATGGTACACAGGCAGAATTTAGTCTGCAATAGGAAAATTAACTACTGCTAAAAATAATTTCTAGTAGCTTTTTTCTCTTCATCTCTACTAAAAATAAATGAATTTCTAGTGCCGTACTTTCGACACCAGTTTATAAAGTACTTGATGGCCCAGGTTACGGAAGTTTCACTCACCTTTGGCAGGATAACCTGGTGTCAGAGGGTCCCCAGCTCCATTCAGGTTTAATACATTCCCACGCTGAACTCCCCCACCTGGAAGGTTCCAGCCACCTGGATAAGCATCTGTTCCTGGGGCACAGTAGTCAGCAGGGTCTGAATAAAGTATGATCCCTTGGGCTCCTGCTAATATGGCATTTTTAACCTGTGAAATTATTTACTTTTAAGAAATGTCTCCTTTATTTTTTTTTCTTTTTGGTCAATGCAGTGATAAATCTGAATGTTGCAATTTGCTTCCATGCAGACATAGTTTTAGAAGTTGTGTGTGTAGTAGAGTGAAAATGACCCTAGATTCAGCAGAAGTACAAACCACAGTGAAACACACTGTTCATTATTTGTGTTATACATTTAGTCATAGCTCAAGGCTATGAAATAAAGTACAGGATGTAAAACTGAGGCACAAAAACTGACCACTAACCTTACTGCCCCACTGTCACCCGTTTTGTCAGAGTTGTTCTCTAAAGTCAGAAGATATAATTATTCACTCTCTGTGCATCAGACTCCTTGTCAAATAATTGCTATTTCAAAATACTACAATTCTACGGATGAAAAGTATCAAAAGTCTTGGCTCTACAAACTACTCAGTTCCTTAAACTAATCTTTTGCAAGAACTGCCTAGACAGTTTGCAGTCATCTCAGTCTCAGGAGTTTAATACATTCACATGGCTTTACTGTTTTGGAAGTTAGACTGCAGTCACAGTGGGTGCATTGCAGGCTTCCTTCTGCTCATATATTCCAACTAAGAGCCCTCACTAACTCCCTCCAGCTCTGTCATGAACAGTGCCTGACCCACAGAGGAAAAATTAAAACACAACACTTACTTTGTTTCCTCTGAAGATCTTCCCGTATCTGGCAATGACAATCTTTCCTGTACAGTTAATTCCCATTTCACGCTCCAGCTTAAAAAAATCTTCCGTACGGCCATAATTCACATAGACCAGATCTGCCTGCACAGAAAAGAAAAGCAGTGTCATGGCAACTGGTCAATCAACAGACAAACTACCCACTACCAAAAATACACTGTTTCATTCACTATGTATGATATAGTGTTGGGCTTTTTTTTGCATTTCTGCAAATTAGATCCAGTGCCCATAAAAACAATAGCAAAAGTTATCTATAATATTCTATATGAAACTTTGGCTTAAATGGCTGACTTTTGTATATTATCCTGCCCTTAACAACAGTCTTAAAATCTGAGGCTGGAAAATAAACCAACATACTTTGTTAAATTGACAAACTTCTCTGGCCATGACAAATACTGGTATACCTTGCATACATAAACACACACAATTACATAATTTCATTCATTTATGCAATACAATGTTGTCCCTGACTGTTCCATAATGGATTAGCAGATTAAGTGAGGGGCTTTTGTGGCCTTTAAAGGCATTCATTTAATCCAAAGTGTCTTCCAACTTGATTTATATATTGCCAATTCTACTTGAGCCTTAAGCAGGTTCTCTCCATATGATTGAATAATGTGGAGCAATCTGAGATATATCCAAAATTTTTCATCAAGATAAAAACTTTTATTATGTGATTCAAAGTTCTAGCAATTTGAGAAAGCTTTGTTTTTTTGGTTACAAAAGACTTCTAACCTTTGCACAATATGTGGCCTAGCCGTGCTTAAGTGCTCCCTAATTAACACAAATGATTAATTAAAACTACTACAACAAATATTTTGAGAAATTGGAGCAATTTGTCCCAGTAAGGCAGGGATAAGGATATTCACAAAATATGACTTCAGCTAATAGCACTCTTACATAATTTTTTTCTTACCTCTGGCACTCCTTGTGCTGAAAAAGCATTATATGGTGGTAGTATACCAGTAACATTTTCATACCCCTGAGCAGGTGGTTCAAACAATGACGTATTGAAAACCTACCAATAAATAACAGAAGTCTTTGGTCAAATACTCCAGGCAAAAATTTGCCCACTAAGGAAATGCTAAGTGTGTAAACTATACGCTGGTTTCCATAAATCACTAGCAAAAAATACAATTCTAACTAGCATGCGTACGTTCAAACAAAAACACAGCTAGAGATCCAGAGCTGAACTTTTATAACAGAATGCAGATATGAATAGCAAAGAGACTGATCACTTGTCAGAAGATGCCCATCAGTCACTGCCTGAACCTAAGCAAAGAAGTAGCTGGAAACTGCCAAGAGGTTGTGACAGTAAAAAGGCACCCAGTTCATCCATGCCATCCCAGGTATTTTTTGTGATTACTCCCACTTTTATTATTATTATTCTCTTCAGCTCTTTGCTAGTTATGTTCCAGTTAAATGTGCTGCTTTTTATCACTATCTATTGTAACACTCGTGTTAAGGTTCACGTCCACTTTTTGTCATCTTATGAGATTATGAGATACTGTTACAGAGTTTCTTGAAAAATTTCTTCATTCTTTCACCTCTAAGCTCATGTCATCCTGAGCAAGTATTCCTTAGTTTCCACCATGTCTCTTCATCCCCACCTTTGTGCTATGATGCTTCTCTAGCAGTCCCATCTCCCCTCCCTACTCAGGCTCCTTGTCAGATTTTACATCTGCTTCTTTATTTCTCTGGGTGTTCAAAAGGGAGATATCTACAGACTGACTAGTTCATTAGTACTTCTTCTAACACTAACTTAGAAGACACCATAGGGAGACAGTGGGATCAGGTTCAGAGCAAGGAAAACTAGGTAGCACTTCATACAATCAATAGTATCTCTAACTCCTTACCTCAGCATGTTGTGGAAGCAAAAACTGTGCAGGGTTTGGACAGGTACTTGGAAAAGAGACCTAACAAGGGTCACTGACTGGATAAATACTTGGAAAAGAGGCCTAATGAGGATTCTTTAGGAGACTAATTACAGCACATTCAGAGAACGTCTGAGCTGAAAACATTAGACACTGGAAGAATTGCATACCTGAAATATATTTCTTTGTTTTAAGCAGCTTCGTGCGTCCACTTAAACCTGTTTATGGAAACAGGATATTGGCCTAGATGTATCCTCAAGCTAAACCCTTCTAACACCTTATGGTCTACTGGTGTTAATTGCAGCCTCTCCACAGGTCCTCTCTCCTCTGTACGAGGCACTGAGATTACAGCCACTCTGCCGTGTTACTGCACAGCCTGGAAAACCATTTCTAAATATGAGTAGCCTTTGCACTGGACTTTTTATTGTAATATAAAGCACAAGCTGAGCTGAATGGGTGGGTAAAGAGAGAAAGAACTGTTTTTTAAAGGAGTCTTACATAAATACAGTTTTGTCATTAAAAAGATCACCTCATTCCCTTGATCATCAATTACTGAGATGTAGTTTGGCTGCTTTTCATTTGGGTATGAAAGAAGCACGTCATAATGAACAAGTTCAGTTGAATCCAATCCAAATTCCTTCCACTGGCCTTGAATTTGTTCGGCAAGAATAAGATTCTGTTCAGTTCCTGCGACATGAGGCAACCTAGTAAATGAGCTAGAACAAAACAGAAAACTGCCAGTAAGCTGGAAATTCAGAGAGACACAATAGTGAACTAGGATCAGTGCATATAAAACTAATCCTCAAGCCACATTGGACTGTAAGGTCTCAAGGTTAGAGCTAAAAACATGATTGTTTTTCAGAGTTTGCATCAGGACAAGTACAAAATGTAGTCAGAGCAGAGGATCTCTCCTGAGGCCTTAAGTTAAGTCAGTTGATCTTCTCTTTGCATAACAGAATTAGCCACATGTACACACAAGCAATGAAAATCAGTATCGAAGACATTCAGCAAAAGAATATGAGCAGTATACGAGGAGCAGAAATAAATATAGCAAAACTAGACATTCAGAAAGGAGCCTTCCAGATAATTTTGGTATCTGATGATCTATTTGTACACTATTGGCATAATGTGTCCTGATGTCCTAATAAGTTTAACTTGAAAATCATTATATCAAATTATCTGCACAGATTTGCTTTATTTTTTTAATCAAAAGCCTGAATAATAAAATCCTTCTTAATAACACTTACTTTCATGTCAGATATAATTCATAACAGTGATAAACAGTCAGAAATAGTATCCAGCCCCTCTGGGCTACCCTACAGAAATCTGTCTGTAATTTGTTTGGTCCACTGTACAAGTAAGTTGTGATGAAAGCTCATCAGTGAGTCAGGTACTCAGCATGAGCTTCCAATTCCCAACACACTACTTGTCAATGGCTGCCCCACAGATGTCAGATACCACCAATTACCATTAACTCATGGTAGCAAATACCATGATTAGTATCACTTCAACTTGTCATTTCAGACTGTTTTCAACCCATGTAGGAGCGTGTTCTTCGGCGTGTACTTCCTCAGCTTCCCAAGGAGAATGCTGTGGGAGATGATGTTCAAAACCTTCCTTACAGAAGGCAATCATGCTGATGATACATACAAAAGGTAAATAAATGCTGACTGTTCCTAACCATCTTTCTGTTCCCCATGTGTTTGGAAATTCCAGAAGGATGTTCAGTCACCCTTCCAGGGATTGAAGCTAACCAGCCCACAGTCTCTCCATGTTGTCCTCACTTAAAGATGGGCACAACATCAGCCATTTTCAGCCACCTGGGACCTCTTTCAATCATCAGAACTTCTCACCTACAGCAATATAACATCAAGGTCCTTCACATGAATCCCACCTGGCCCCTAGATTTGAATACATCTAGATTCTCTAAGTAGACCACATCTCTCTGCTGCTGTCTTTCCCTCTCTTTAAACTGGATGTGTATGCACCAAG
The DNA here is from genome assembly GCF_003945595.2 of Pipra filicauda. Lineage (NCBI taxonomy): Eukaryota > Metazoa > Chordata > Aves > Passeriformes > Pipridae > Pipra > Pipra filicauda. The sequence goes on from NW_024103896.1 coordinate 568,304, forward strand.
GTTTGTAAGCAACCTTTGACAAAACTTGTTGCCTGTTTTCTTCTTGCACTTTAATTCTCTCAAGTATTTTAAGCACCATTTAAACCCATAAGTGGTCTAAATACTACATATGGTATCACGGAAAATATACTGAACAACACATGATGCTTTTGTTTCAATTTTTCTAAACAGTTTAATCCTTTTCAGAGCTATGATACAATGCTAAGACTAAAGTGTACGTTTTATGAGATTCATAGTTTATTTTCCCCACTTTATAAAAGCAGATTTAGTAGTCTGAAAAACTAAGAATATGGATCAAAATTCCCAAGTTCACTTTTTTTAATACTTTTTGGTAAAATTTTTGGATAGTGCATTAATACAATTTTTCTGCAGTTCCTTATTTTTATTTGAATTTAGGCAATAAACCTCAACCCAACCAGTATGAAGCACTTGGCCCATCATCAAAGCAAGCAGACACATGAGATACCATTAATATCCTGTGGCCAAGAGACTTCAGCATAATTGCAGAGCTATTTCATGCTTTCATCAATCTCTGTGTTGCCTAGACTCTCACTCAAACATAATTTTCAGGAACTCTCCAGTCTACTGAAAGCAATGAATACAAAATAAGATAAGGCCTATAGACTTGAAAAGCTAATTGATGTTAGAAATTAAACCTTTTGGGTTTAGGATCAAACTTGTCAGTAATCCTTTCATGTTCATGATGCAGCTGCTGACCTACATGCTGAATACCAACATTTTACTAACCAGAGTTATTTACTTTTCATGTGAATATATTTGTTCCTCTGTAGAAGATATAAATATACACAATAATGATTTTTTTTAAATTTTCAATGGAATGCACAGCAAAACAAAAGGATAGTTTTATATCCTTAGCATTTTAGATGCTTTGAAAGAACTGCATGGATGCACTAGGATGCAAAAAAAGTATATTTACTAACAATTACATCATACAAGACTTAACCAACCATACACACACACACTGACCATGGATAGAAGATGGGGGATAATGGGGTGTCCAAGCACCCAGCTAAGAGCATGTTATCTAATATGGCCACACTAAAGGAATTATCAGTTGTAAGTATACATGCAACTCAGTGCCATGCAAATTTGTACCATTAACTTTTAATATATTAATTTTCTACTTAGACTAGCTGCTCAAAGTGAAAGTTTTAGGAGACACTGAACAGACGATCAATCAAATGTAATTCATAGTAATCAACATATCCCAAATAGAGTAAAATCGTCTCGCTCTGAGAGAAAGCAAAGTTATTTGATGTAAAAGCTTCAGTCACTTGCAAGGAAAAAACAGACACACTCCATTAAATCAAGAAGACGAAAAATCATAATAAAAAAGACTGGTAAGCACTGGCAGTAACACAGCTTGGGTGAAGTAGACTTGACAGTACAAGCACTCCAAAAACTTAACTTCAAAAATGGGGAGAAGAGGAACAGCAGAGTTGTGAGCCTCTCCCTTCTCCTTCCCTCAGACATTCTGTATAAACTAAATATTTCCAAAGCATTTTAACAGCTCTGCTTTCATTGGCCCTTCCTTGGAGCTTATGTTATCACTTTTTTGTGACTGATAAAATTGTTCAAAAAACAAGATACACACAGCTTACCGAAGGAAGTGCTTGATATTCTCTGCTTTCATTTCAGCCGCAAGTTTCTGTCTCACATTTTGGTAGACAACGGAAGAGTTGAGGGTTTTTCCACACAGTTTTGTCAACCATCCTGAAACACATTTGAAAAGCTTCCTACTTAGAAAGAACGCCAGTCCTCACATGTATGAGCCTTTGAGCAACACGAAGTATTGAACTGTTAAAACCACATGGATGAACAGGGCTTAGAGTACCCTCTGTCAGTGTCTGCCAGCTCAGAGAAGTAAAGCAGAAAAGTAAAATATATTTCATTTTTTGAATTGCCTAAAACATTACAAAAGACTACAGCCTAAATCGCTGGTAAATCCCCTTTACTTGCCTTTTTAAGACAGACTCATCTCTCATTAATTTTAACCATAGTTTAAATTCTCAATTAACTGTTTGCAGTGTGAGGTTTGAACTCCTGATACTCGTGATGAAATTCTCTTATTTAATTTATTCACATATCTTAAAATACATGTGTAGGCATATTTAAAGTGAAGATCTAGGACTCAACAGACACACTGCTAGCATTATAATAGTTACAGACTTGGGGTCAGACTATTTATTAACTAAAGGAATAAAGTTAACTGTGATCCAGTCAGTTTAAGAATGTTAAATATTTATTCAGTAGCCATAAATGGTTGTAGGAGAAGGTATATAAACTGTATTAATTTGTCTTAAGAAGAAAACAACAAAACAAACAACAAAACAAAACAAAATCCTTTTATTATTATAGGTAGACAATCCAAAAATGGGAAAATTTTCATAAGAAAGACAAATACATGTGATGTCACATGCACAATATATGTGACCCCTTAGACTTAAATGCAATTGAAGTAACACTCTGAACATAACAGTGATACTGGATTAAACCAAAGGTCCATCTTGCCCAGTATCCTGTTTTGGAGCATGGTCAAAATATTATGTTCAGGGAAATGTAGAAGAGTAGCACAAGCACCAGAAATTTGCAGCTCAGGGATCTCCTAAATCAAAATAATGTTTTCTATATTTAATAGACCTCATGGATTTTTCTTTCATGCTTCAGCCTTAAGTGTGTGCTACAATACAAGTTTAAAAAGGACATGCAATTTTATATTTAAAATCAAATGCTGAAAGTGACTTCAGAAAAAAATCTCATGTTCTAGTAAAGTTCATTGTGCACAATGAAAAACTTCAGTAACTCCATTCTTGGCTGTCAGTCAAATTCCTCCTCCTCTACATTCTACCCTTAGTTTCTAAAATAGCAACTGAATCGGAGCATTTAAATAGATCTTTAGTAAAAAATCAGGAAATACAATTAAAAAGAAATGGAGATCTGACAACCACTGAAGTCTCGAACTCTTCTATTAATCTTTCCTCTTTCAACGCCTGGCTGCCCATTTCGTAAGCTGTCAGTTCACCAGGGCTCGCCGTGAGCTGAAGCACGCAGCCGTTCTATTCCTCACTCCCTAAAGACCAAAACTGCTAGAGCGAGCAACTTCTTAGAAAAGCAGTGGGATGAGTACTTTATAATGTACCTAAAAAGCAGTATAATCTCCCTGATGATAAGTGAATCACAACAGGGGTTGCACTTAAGTATGTGCAGGGGGCAAAACCTGGTTCAAAAGCTGGGGCAAAAGCCCCTGGTTCTCCGTACTCACCTGTAAGAAAGCCCAGCAAGAAACAGCCAAGCAGCCCAGGACAGAGGAGCCATGTGCAGAGGGTGGTCTTGCTCCTGCTCCTGGCCATAGGAGTATCACTGGCTGGTAGCTTGGCAGGCTGTGAGGAGGGCAGGCAAGCAGCTGCCTTCCTTCTCCTCTGTCCCCTCCTCCTCTTTCCGTCTGCAGCCCCAGGGCTGTCCCTGGCTTCTGTGTTTCTCAGCTCTCATGCTGCCTAATCAGCCTTAACCCAGGATGATGATATGATTTTCTGAGAGCAATAAAACACTTCCATTTCTGAGTCTCACCCCAATAAACAGCTCCAGTCTATTTCTGTGACAGATATGTATCTAGGCTGTGCACCAAGCAGTTTACAAGTACTATTTAAAAGGCTAGTTTCTATTAATTATCAGGAGTTCCTGGTTTTGAAAGTTCTTGGTTTAGGCTTGATCACAATCTGTTCTAGTGGAAGTGGCCAAGAGATGAAAATAAGGGAAAACTTGTTTCTTCTTTACCAATGAAGCACTGAATTGCTTCCTTTAGTAATCCATAGTAACATTAATCCTTGGCAAGTGATGAATACTTAGAGCAGCTAAGAAAACAATTTAGATTACCCAGTGAGGACACTTCCAGGCATCATCCAATTTGGAACTGTGAAAAGTTGCAAAATTATTCTCTATATTCTCTAGCTTTTTACACTTAAGACTTCAGGGTTCTTAAGATCAAGTTTTCTTAGTCTAATTCAGTCAAATCCACTAGTATCTCATGGGAAAGGTCACAACTTCAGCCCAGGGAATAGTCAAAAAAATATGTTCATATACTCATTATATTTTTGCACAAACTTACTCTGACCCTGCACATCACCACCTGCTGGTGAGTTCCTGCATGGCTATATGGAAGCCAAGACTGATCTTTCTGGAACTGAGGACCTGCCCATTTGAGACCAGTTATATGGCTGAAGGTAGGAAATCTTTTCTGGGAGCCTGGAATGCTTCAAGTTCAAGTCCAAAGTAGGTACATTGTGTGAAAGAAATATCAGTACTCTGAGTATCAAAACTCAAACACATAAGGTTGAGCTGAAAATATTCAGAAAAAGCTGAAAAGGCTAGTTAATATCCTAATTGCTTCACTACGGCTTTCCAGAAAATAAGGACTTGGGTATTCTGCACCAGTGATAGCCACCATTTCAAGCACAGGCTGGATGTCTTTGTTCAAATTATAGGCACGTCCAGTTTTGTGATTTTTTTCCCTGTCATTTCCCAACTGCTCATAAGCCATCACAAATTCTGAACAGCAATGACATTTCACACCAGCATCTCAGTTGGCATATATAAACCAGATGGAATTCCACCTACAGAACTCATAAAGAATGAGCATATTGATGTATTATTAGCATTTATATAGCACCGCAGGTGTAGGACTGGCACATAATAGACAGTAAAATGACAAGGGCTTTTGGAAATTGATACAAAACTTAGACCTCACATGATAACATCAGTAGAGGAAGAAGGTAAGAATAGCAACAGTGAGAATGTTTGAAATGTATTTATTTCTATGCCTACATCTTTTTAAAGTGACAAGGGCATTAGCAATGCTGAGGTTGAATAACAGCAGCAACAAGGTGGCTTCTACCACTTAAAATACAGTCCTAATATTAGTCATTAGTTGTGATATGTTCTTACATGCCATAGATTGGCCACAGGTGGAGTATATTATGTTACAATTAAATGCAATATAACATACAGTGTAAATCTGTCTTCAACCACATACCCTCCACAAAGGACAGGGACAGGAAATAAGATGACAAAGGTCATGGGTTGAAATAAAGACAAGGACATTGCTTGTCAATTACCATTATAAGCAAACCAGATTCCATTTAGGGATAAATAATTTCATTTACTACAAATTAAAGTAGACTTGGATAGTGAGAAACAAAGACAAAAATTAAAACAACATCTTCTCCCCCACTGCATCCATTTTTTTAGCTTAACCTTCACTCCCAACTCCTCTATGCCAGAGTTGCCATATATGACTGTCATGTGAAAAGGGGAGATTTCCTTGTCCCTTGCTGTGGGGAGTTTTCCTTGATTCTCAGTGTTTTATTCATCTGTCAGTTCCCCAGGAAAGCTGAGACCCTTGTGCTCAACTAGTCTGTCAGCATCCCATCATGGGGACCCTTCACTGAACAGTCCTGCTGGATTGGAGGGCAGTTTGACTGACTTATTCAGGGAAATACACCAACAGCATAAGGGAGACCCCTCAGCAGGTCTTCCCACCTTATTCAAGTGTGTTACCCACTGCTGGCAGCTGCCAGCACCCGTGAAGGACTCACGCTGATGGGTTACGGAATTACGCTCTTTATTAATACAAAATTGTGACAGGTTATGGTTCGAAGACTGACGGTGATATTACCTGAGTGCAAGAATGTATTCAAAGCAATACACAGACAAGGCTTAATCCCAAATAAAAGTATTCAGTGCACATAGAGTGTGGTTCTTACCCAATAGGTGTCCCTATGGCAGAGAAAACAGGTTCGCACATCGACTGATCCCAGCAGTTACAATGGAGTCTTCCCTAACTTTTTGCTCACACTGAGAGTGAAAACAAGCCTCATGTTCAGCTGAAGCTATCAGAACTTGCAGGTAGCTACACGTGTTCTACTTAGTCAAAATACATAAATCCCTAGTAAAATAGAAAAGTTCAAAGAATGGCAAGGATACGCATGCCAGATGCAAAACTACCATGCATGTGTGTGTTGAATACATAATTATGCTATGCAGCCAATTACTAAAGCCAGTAATAGTGCATAAAAACACATAACACACAGGAAAAATGCCAGGGCTTGTAAACTGTAGGTTGTAACTGCTCAGCAACTGCGCCCTAAAGCTTAACATTTGCAGAAAGAAAGACGTGCTACTTGATTGCGTTGCCTGACCTATTGTTCAACTAAAGGTTGAACTTGTGGCTTGAGAATTCAAAGGGCCCTGGTTTGTGGGAAAGGCAGCCCTGGCAGGAAAAATGGCAACAGGGGAATGCTCAACTGCTATTTCAAATCAGTAGTTTCCTTCTGACTCTGCCAGTTGCACAGACCCCTGAACTCTCTCACGGCCTCTGCAGTCTTCCTATCAGTTTAAAATGGTAGTAGATGTTGATGCTTTGAGTCAGAGTCTTTGTTATCTTGAACTTCATGAGTCCATTATCAGATTCCAGCTAAAATAAAATTTACATTGCTGGCAGCTGACAAGTCCAGATTGCAAACTTTGACTCTTTCTTCTACAAGAGGAATTCAGAAATCATTCAGTGAGGTAAACAGACTTTCCAGCTAAAGTAACATTGACATTGCTGGTTTCATGAAAGCAAGGATTCATTTTAATACAAAAAGGTATAATTTCTCCCTTTTACACACATGAGTATGTTTTAATTTCATTTGATTTGCATACTTAGTGCACAGGATGATCATTGTATGGAGTTATTTGGAAAACCTGAACAGTATCCAATTTGTGATCATATGATAGCAATACTTTCTTAAAAAAAAACACTGCTCCTTTTTCACTTCACTTCTTCCAGATTCTTTAATTTAATTGATCTCACACTCAGGGATCGAGTTAGGTAACAGCTATGCCCCTGAGATATCTTGGCAGATCTAACAAAAAATACATTGGCTTAAAAAGGAGCTATTCCTGTATCTGGCCTGTCCTTACTAAACTCCTTCAAAGCATACACTTCCATGCTCATGTGGCTAGTTCAGATGGTTTTTTGAGCTCCAAGAATCAAAGTGCAGCTAAAAAGTTTGCAAGAACTTATTAACACTGCTTTTAATGCATATTACTTATTATTTAACCATTATTCTCCACTTGTCTGCTTTGAATGCATATTATTTATTTAACCATTGTTCTCCACTTGTCTGGCAGGAACTAGATGTCTCTATTTGTCGACAAATGTCAGTTGGTCTGATTTTGTTCATAAATATGAAATATGACCCTTACTTCTTTGTATTATCCCAGTAACTGAGTCATGTGAAATTACATTTCTCAGTGCATATGCAACTACTCTTTCATTTTATGCTTTCTGCTTAGAAGCCATAATCCTAGTGACATACATAGGAAAAGGACAGCTGCATATGCATCCATGCATATATTTTGACATATGGCTTGCATAGCTGACTAAAAATCAGGTAGCTTCAGTAATTAGCTACATAGGCTTTGGCATTTGCTGTCCAGTTATGACACCAAATATTTTTGCCTTGAATAGCCTTTGACAAATGGAGCTCCAGTGGCTATATCTAGACTCCATAGAAGACTGACAGAAAGAAATTATTTAGGGAGTAGAATGTTTTTATCACACAAAATATTAGCTGTGCAAGAGGTTAATAATCCTCCAGGGCAGAATGTCAGATGAAGGGATTTGATTTTCTGAGTCTTCTCTGTCCGATCTCAGTTGCCTCACTGTGATCTTTCAAGCAGTCCATCATAAGAGTAAGCAGCACACCAAAATCAGAAATAGAGACTTTACAAAATGGCAATAATTTTGTATCCTTTCAAACTAAGGACATGATGAATTTTTTTTGCTTCTAATTGTCTTCATACAAAAAACAACTTTATATGGACAAGGCATAGCAAAGGTAGATTTTGGATAAAAGAAGGTCGTCTTCTCAAAAGACATTTTGTATGATGACTATATGTCTGCCTTGTTTTTACTCTAGTGACTAGAAAGCTTCTTGCTTAAATTTATTTGCAAACAGCTTCAAGGTTCAGCATGTGAGAAGAAGAATGTCATGGATGAGTATTCTGGGCTGGCTGCCCAAAACTTGTTATGATCGTTATACATCCCACAAATGGTATGTCACAGTTTTCCCATTTTCATACATGAGTCTTTGTGTAAAAGGAGGGCTGAAATGTCTGTCTTGGAGTAGAATGATACAATCCCAAGGTAAATAATAAAAAGTCAACAACAAAATTATAAACTGATAGAAACATGAAATTAATTCTGTTTTCCTGATGCACTATGAAGACTGCTATAATAATCAAGCTAGCAAAATTCAAAGCTATGAAAATAAATCCAGTGGTTAGCAATTCTTAAAATACAAAGCTGAGAGAAAACCTGAAACTTTTTCACTCTCACTTCAGAAGGTATCTAAATCCTGAGCTCTCGGAATGGAGTACATTACCTTGTTAACATTGCTAAATGTATTCCACTTGGGTATATTATTTGCAAAGAACAAGATTTTTTTTATTTTGTGTTCTTCGTAATAATCCTCCTAGTGTTTTTCAATGATCCATTTTTAAAACTTCTTGCAAAATTCTGTATTTTGTCTTCACTGATGATTACGTTGTTGATATTTAAGCTACTTCTTTCAGTGTTTCTGCTGCTGCCTGTACAGTGAAGGCTGCAATGGAAATTTGCCTCTTCACTTCTTCCCAGGCTTCACGTTGATCAGCTTTGTTTTCGATATCAAACATGGCATCATAGATTCCTGGGAAAGATTCTCCTGCATACTTATTGTGGCTGCTTGGAGCAAAGATAACATGTCTGCAGGGAAGATGACGGGGAAAAATAGCAATATTCTGCATTAGAAAAATAAAACATACAATTTTCTGGATAAAACTAGTCTGTTTCTATACCATCTGTTAAACTCTTGACACTTAGGATGTAAATAAATAAGATTATTGCAACAATAGTAGCTATAGTCTATGAAGCAAGAAACTAACATAAGCTACATTATGCCATGTGAATTCCAGAACTTTATAGCTACTTGAGATAAAATTGAGTCAAATATTTTCCTTTCCCTCATTTTAGATGAAATTAAAAGATTAAAAAAAAGCCAGCTGATTTTCTCAAAGATATACACAGTCTCCAACAGATACAGGTATGCTTTGAGATAGGAAAGCCAATGCTTTGACTGTTCTCAACATATTTTTAATCATAAACTATGAGAGGTACAAGGATTGTAGATCTTAATTTCTCCTTCTGCAATTAGTTTTTAGTGGAATTTTTTAGTGGAAAGATTACTGTTCTGAATTATGCAGACTGGTAAAAGGATCAAAAACCTAGATTGATTTGACTGCCTCTCAGATAAGATTTACTTCTCGAACTGGATGAGAGGACCACTGAATTCCCTTCACTGCTGTTGTAGTGCTGCCCTCCACACTGCATTTGCTAGCATGACTGTTCTCTTATAATTGATCAAATTGCAGTACTTGAATTATAAAGTATTTCACTTTCAAATAATAACAACTTCCTATAGACTCTTTACCACTAAAATTACTTGAAATGAGTCCAGGGCTTAACTTTAGATCTGTTTAGAAGCCAGTGAAATCAATAGAAATGATCTGAATAGATTTCCAACAAGACTCTTCCTCATTCTGTATAATGTATCTCACTGAAGTTTTCCCCAGTATTGTTTTCCCTTTTAAACCTTATTTGTTCTGTTTAATCTACTTTTACTGTGTTGAATAAAATCATTATAACTCTATTTAGAGACCTGTGAATCTTAACAGAATTCTTATAGGGTATTCCAGGAGGAAAGTGAAAAGTAACCATTTCTCACCTATAAAACGGCCTTCCAGGTAATCCAAGGGGATCGATAAAAGCCCTTTCCAGAAACATGAGCTGATCATTTAGTGATCTGACAGCAAGTAGGCTAAAAAGAAAAAAGGAATATGTTAGCTACAGACTGTTTGACTTGCTTTTAGTCCTGTGCCCCAGCATTCACATCTCTGGATTTATGAAGGACAGTGTTCTATACTAACAGTGTTTCTACACTAACACTCTCCAGAGAATTATGTCTTCGATTTTAGGCAACAGATCCACGATGTTGAACTGAAGAGTAGCCCAAAAAAGCCCATGTCAGCTAACCTGCAAAGAAGCATTATGCTGATCTATTGTGAGACAGTTTGGTTCACAACCTGAAAGTCTCTTAAAGTTGTTTTTAAAGGCCAAGTAATAATGTCAAAGAAGACAATTTCAGGTATTTTCTCTCATGTTGCATCTTACTCCTTTATCTCCTTTCCATAAGGATACTTAAGCAGACCGTTCTCTTCTTTTGTACAAAAGTTTTCTAAAGACCCTATTTCCTACAAAGCCAGCCAGCCACAAATTACTTCAATAAAATCTCATTTGTTGTAAAATCACAACATCTGAAAAAAAGTAACCTTGTGATGTTAGAACCAACTCTTGAGTTATCCAAGAATTGTGGTTTTTTGATGGTAGATTTTAAATTCCCTAGAGCAGAGACCATCTGTGTGTGTGTACTTTGAATAGCTCTGAGCATACTACTGATGCTTAACAAATAAAATAATCATGAAGAAGATTATACGGAAAATATGTGGGCTCGGTAGTTTACATTGAACTTAATGTAGAGCTTTGAAGGCATTCATCAATAAAAAATGGTAAAATTTATACCACCATAAGCCTGGAGTAACTCTACAACCATCAATAAATTTTTTTCAAGTTTACAGTGGCGCAAACAGAAACTAAAACTGGTTAGTTGAATTAAAACTTAGATTTAGGCCACCCACCAATAAAACCATTTTGAAAATGTCACATACATGTCACATGTCATAAATGTCATCTTTTACATAAGAAATTATTGTTAACTCATCTTGAAAAGTGCTGCCATTAAAAAGATGGCTTTTATTCTCAGTTAGTGTTCCATAAGGGTAAGCATATGGCTAGATGAGATCCTTCCCAAGAATTGTAACATACACATATGTATATACAAAATGAAGCTTGGTTTGTCATTCTGGGCATGGCCTACAAGGAATAAATTACAAATTAAGTCAAATGCAAATTAAGCCTTTTGGCATAGGTGGTACATAAAACTTCTTGATAGCTCATCGAAAAGCTTGCCCCAAATACAGCTTCTTTTTTATCTTTTTTCCATTAAGTGGTACCAAGTGACTGTGCCTCTGAGCTCAGAGGACTACATGCAGCATTTGACTGGAAAAAAAAGGAGTTAAACTTACTTATTGATATCTATTTGTTGCAGTCTCTCATGAAAGCTAGCAGCAACTTCTGTAAAATTCTTCACAGCTGAAAAGAGAGCATCTGGAGGGAGCAGGAAGGAAGTAATTACCTTCATATTCTGAAGACATAATTTAACAAATAACATTCTACAAATTAAAGCTTTATCTTTCACTGTAATCATGATCTATTAAGTGTCGGTGAAGGAAAATCAGATGACCCCATATTCCTACATTAAAAAATATGTAATTCTGTGTTAAAACCTGCCTTAGAGACAGTAGAAATTAGCACTTTTGTGACTATTGTTTATTATTTGCTACTTGAAGAATATAAAGAAATATCAAAAACTGGATTGTGGACTGCCAGAACCAGACTGTTCATAAGTCTGAGATTTTATAAACCCCAACAACCTGTGTTTTACTGTTATGTCCCTCCATACAGACAGAGTATATGTGTGGGTGTGTGTGCGTGTGCATGCACGTAGCTGATATTGGTCATTAGCAGCTAAATCCTAAAGTGAATACAATATAATGCTGTCAATAAAACAGAGGCTTCTGAGGCAGAGAATTATCCAGCACTAGAAGCTGCAAAGCAGTATGATTATTTTTAAGGAACCAAGACAATGATACATTGTTGTCAACATTGGTGGATCATACACAGGTCAAAGCACATGCAACTGTAAGCGTTAGCTCTATTGGGCAGTGGCATATTCTCTACACAGGCATACTAGTGACAAAATATTCACATTTCAAATTCTTGGAGGGTGTGGCTCTTGTTTTATTTACTGTTCATACAGCACAAAGTAAATACCAGGCCATGACTAAGACATACATTACTATACTAGCATTAATGGAGGAGGAGCGTGATGAAAGACTGTACGTACCAAAGGATACGTTGTATGTTGCCAGTTCATCTTCATGATTCCTTGACAAATTATAGATGATGTGAGCATAGTTGCTCACAGCTGACGCATAATCTCTGCAGTCAAAAGGAAGCACAACAGAGTTGGCCAATTCAAACACCAGCCCTCCCCGTACCTGAGCTACTGTCAGATGATTTTTGAAAGTGGGATCATAGAACTGCTCCACAATTTCATAGGTTTCATAGACACTGTGGTAAACTGGATAGCTGTTATATTTTTCTATGTTCTGAAACAAAAATACCAAAACAAAACAAAACTATTATTCAGTGATGGATACTTCAGTGTGGCTTGTAAACATTTGCTGTGGGATTCAAGGCACAGTAAAGTTAAATTCTTAAAGTCAAGTTTGTCTGACTGATACCAAATTGAACATTCTTATTTATTACATATTTGTATTGAGGTAGCACATAGAGTTCTAGTAATTAGATACCATTCTGACACACTAAACTGAACTAGTCCAAAAAGCTGGCAGTTTAAATGGTTATTTATATAACAGGTGATGTTCTTGAGGCAGTTACTGGGGAGACTAAATTACAAAGACACAGACTTACCCAATTTTTACTGTAACGTGCTCTGCCTGAAGCGATGCCAAGACGTTGAAAAAAGACTTCAAAGTCATTGCCAGAACCCAGTTTATTTATTCTTTTAACATGAAAGAGGAAAATAACTTGAGTGACAATACTTAAAGTATAATTTTCGTTTGCTTCCAAGTACCGTGTCAATTACTTATTCAGCAGTCGGTCACTATACACTACACAGTCTTTTCCTAGTATGCTCCTTTTGTCACTACACATGAATTGTCTCTGACCCCCACATTACATGCATCACATCGTTGCATTCTTGGAATAGCAAAGTAATCATTCTCAGGGTCAGAAATATCCAGCTCTCAGAAGGAGAATTTCACTCACTGTCTTTTATCACTGACAAGAATCAATGACCTTCCTCCTGCTGAACTTCCACTATCCCAAGCTCTCAACTGAGAGAAATCACAGAAGTATCAGCATGGCTTCATAGAATAAAATCAGTCATTGAGATTCCATAGACACCCCCTGGTAAATTTGAAGGACAGTGTTGTAAAATCCTGCCTGACGTGCCCCCCAGCCTCCCAAATTCAGAGGCCTTCCAGGAGACTGGAAGCAAATGCAAGGGAAAGCTGCTGAGTTAGCATCTTGTGTGCCTGCCACTGGCTTGTGCATACTGCTCTTATTTGTCTAAATTTCTATAAACTACAAGAACACTTTTCATATATAAAGCCTTCTGTTCATCGACAAAGGCAGGTTTGCAACACTATTGTACAATAGCATACCTAGCAATACCAATCAATAAAACTCTGAAATTCATACCAGCTCAGAAACACACCATTTCTTTTAAGCACTCAGCTTTTCAAATGGGTATTTCTTTAAAACCCACATTATACAAGTTATAATAACGTTTGGTATATAATTTATGTTCTTTTGTCACTGACCTGGGGACCTCTTTATATTCTCTTGATGGATTTTTTTTATACCAGCTCTCATAAAGAGATTTTCCTTCAAAACCCTCATCAGGACTTGGTATCTAGAAAAAGACAAAGGGTGCAATTTTAAATGTTACCAAGCAACAAATCAACAACCTGTCCTCACACAAAAGACTTTGGGCAATGACTAAGTCACAGCCTTAAGTCCCTCAACCTTTCTTCATTTCCATTTTAACACTTCAGACGCATAGCATTTTCCAGAGGAATAATTTATTTTCTAAAACATAAGTAATTTTAGATGAAAGAAAACACAAGGAAAGGAAAACATTTCAGGTCAATATTTACATTCTGATGTTTCTTTATGAGATTTTCAGCTATTTAATTTAAATATTCAACAAAACAATCCCTCACAGAACAAAACTTCTGGCTTTACTTGGGAAAGAAATTTCAATTTTGTCTTACTTTAATTCAAAACTGTTTCTACTTCATTTTAGTTCACAAAAACTATGTTTATGAATGCAGAAGCAACCTTAGAAGGGCAAAGTGCACAGTACCTGGTGTTTATGTCATCATAGCTGCTAGAGAGGTATATAAATCACAATTATCCTAAAGTTCATTCCTATCACTCTGACTACTTTGAAGGTAACTGAGCATCATCTTTCCTTTATATCAGTGTAATACTGAGGTTTTATTATCTTGAATCTATTAAAGATTATTAATATCTCTTCTACTATTAATATATATATAACTACCTAAAAATAGGAACCAAATTAAAACTAATATATTTGGAGTTGTGTCCATTAAGCTAATTGTTTGTATAACAGTTATAAGACTTTTTACCAGATTGACTTTGGATGGGATCACATGGGACATGTTTCCTGATCAGCATTCTCTTCAGACATCAGTTACCAACAAGCTGTGGTTATATGCATTCATCAACCTCTGTTGTTGCTTCCCAGTTTGAGGAAGGGTTACGCAATGCAACCATTTTCACTGCTATTTAGGTCAACATTCTAATGATGGCTCTTGCTGTCCAAACTGAGACCCTACTGACCTGATTTTCTGACAGTTCTGAAGACTTGCATTTAGCACAGGTTACCATGGGAACTGCAGGTGATCAGCTCTTCTGTAGTTTATGACAGAAATACCTTTATCTGGGCACTTGATTTTTACAGTTACATTTTAGTTGTTGTACTTTAATTGCCAGAAAATTATTATAATGATTTACTACCTTTTATTTACTTTTGTACCAGTCTAATGCCAGTTTCAAGAGACAACAAATTATCAACGCTAGAAAAGCCAGATGACTAAATATATACAGCAGACAAAGACAGATAAAGTAGATTTATAGAATATATATAGTAGATGAATGTATATTATATATGCATTTAAACACACAAAAAGACCAATTAAATGTTCATTGTTTAATATAGTTGAACAGGAAAAACACCCCAGAAACAAAATGACAGCTTCTAAGACCCACTCCCAAAGCAAGGAACATCTTACATGTAAGATGGTGAGGCTATTTCCTAGAGAGAAAGGTCCCTACCTATTAAGAGAAAGGTCCCTACCTCTTAATTTTATATGCCACACAAATATGTGTGAGACCATCATGGTCAGTGCCAGTGAATAACTAACAGGGTACACTGAAGCTGAGCACACTGACCAAACCTGCATGTCATATCAAAAACAATACAGTAGTAGGACTAATTTCTTCCCCTGCCTAAAGGGAGTCAGTCTCCCATTACCATGAGCACTCTAGTAGTTGATCTGGGCAGCCAGGTTTGTGCTTATTTCTGTCCTCTGGTTCACAGCATTCTTTCATTCTTTTGTTCATAGAAGGAATGCTTTCACAGAAGTGGCAAAATCCCTTAATCCCAAATAGCTAATAATTTAAAGATATAAGCTTGAAATCCCCTTGGCCCTTCTGGGAAAAAGCTCCAATTACTTAGCTATTGACCTAAAAGGGATACTGCAGCCAGAAAAGAAATATCTGACACCACATTTCATAGACAGAGCTCCATCAACTGAGTGAGCACTGAACATACTGGCTAAAAATTTCAAGTGATATTACCTCTTTAGTCAGACTGTACACCAGACTGTACATCAGTGGTGTGCAATCCACTCGCAGTGTGTAGTTTCCTGAAAAAAAAGGAAAAACTATTTATTTGAAGAAGGAAAGAAGGAACTTCCACTCAGTTGAAACCTCATGCCATTATTTGTTAATAAGTAAGGGACTGGAGAGCTACACTATTAATGAGGAGCAAGCTGAGAATCATAGAATCAAAGAATCAACTAGGTTGGAAAAGACCTCCGAGATCATCAAGTCCAACGCTTGATCCAACACCACCGTGGTTACTAGACCATGGCATTAAGTGCCACATGCAGTTGCATCTTAAAAACCTCCAGGGACGGAGAATCCACCACTTCCCTGGGCAGCCCATTCCAATGTCTGATTACTCCCTCTGTAAAAATTTTTTTCCTAATATTCAATCTAAACCTCCCCTGGCCCAGCTTAAGACCATGCCCCTTGTCCTACTGCTGGTTGCCTGGGAGAAGAGTCTTCCTGTGATCTTGTCAGTGCATTTGTATTGGTTTTGATGAATTTCAGCCCAGCTTTCGAAGAAATTCTTCAGAGCTTTTCTTTTGTCCCTGTGATTACTATGCACGTTATAAGAGGAGAAGCTGACTCTGAAGAGTTGCCATAGAACTCGGGGCCACAACACTTTTCGTCCCTCCCTATGACTTCCCAAGGGAAAAAACAGGAATATTTGAAGGATACTTTATGATCCCAGGTGACAGTTTCTCCCCATATCCACTTCTGAATTAATGCAACAAAATGATCACATTGAAGGTCTAATGAATCTCCAGGCAAAATCCCTCCCGGTCATACCATCACTATTTCTGTAAAACACAAGTCTAAACCATGTACCTTCAACTGAAGAATCTGCATTGATATAAGCCACTCCTCGTGCTTGTAATACTTTGGCATTTTCCTATGAGAAAGAAAAAAGGAAGAAAATGCTAACAAACTTTTTTCCCGCAGAACTCTTTTCCCACTCACAAAACAAACAGCTTTTTCATAGAAAGACATCATATACTACATGGAGCAGTACATATACATTCAAAAGGAAACTAAAGAAAGAAAGAGAGAATGTGTGTGCAAGGAAAAGAGGGAGAAGGAGGAAAGAAGTGCTGCTTTCTAGTACAGATTTCTCAAAGAGCAGACATCATGCACATTTCTTTTTGAACACTACTGGTTTACCTCAGCCCACTCTGTTGATCCTAACAAGCCAAATTCCTCTGCATCCCAGCTTGCAAATACCACTGTTCTCCTTGGTCTCCATCCTGCACAATGAAAGACCATGAAAACTATATTACCAAAACAAAGGCTGTTTTTCGCATGATAACTAATGTGAAAACAAATGCCAGTTTGGGGGGTCTCATCTTGTATCATGATCTGTGGGGAAAGAGACATGTTTAAGGAATTTTAACACCAACTTCAGTAACCTAACATAATAATGATTCGTTATTGTAGCAATCTCACCTCTACTTCAATATTGTGCCAAATGATGTATTCTTTCTTGTCTCTCAGTTTAATTTCAAGAAAATTTTCTAAAATTTAAAACTCTGACCAAGGAAAAATAATGTACTGTGCACAAATTCTTGAAAGATTTTCTACTCTTTTTGCTCTGTTCAGTTTAGTATATATTGTATACCAGTGTCTACTTTGACAGAAAAGTGGCATGTTTTCATATCTATTACTGAATTTCTTTGACTTGTCTTCCAAATGCCAGATTTTAAAACCTAAGGAATTCCCTGTAACTTTGAAAGATCACCTTCAAAAGAAAGATCTTTCACTTGAAGTTCTGCATCTGATTTAAATTCAGGACAAATAGAATAGGCTCTATTGCCCCGCCTCTGTATCTCAGCCCAAAGTTTTCTTTGAAGCTACTGGAAACTTTTCATCTTTTATTTCCTTTCTTTTTTAATTTTTAATTTTTTTTCCAGTTTGAATTCCAAAGACAGCTTCCCCTGATATCTAATAACCAGGAGAAATGGAACGAAAACTAAATGTCAATAAGCTTTAAGTGTAATGTGTAGGCAATGAACGCTTCTCTAGCATGGTATTCGCATTGTCAGAGTTTCTTTCCATGGGATGTCAGATAAGGAGACAGCATTTGCTCTGACAGGAGCAGAAACTTGGTGCAGTTGACATTTGTTCCTATTCTAACGCAACTGAGCATGAGGTATTTTTAACCATTACCTCCTACTACGTTTGCACAGCTCATTCTCTGTATTAGACAGACATCCTTCATTTATTCTTGAGTCTGTCTGCAGGCCACAGTTAAGTGCTGAGAAAGCTCTCAGTGTTGCCTTCATGAAGCCTTTATCAGTCCATAACTCTATCAGTTTTATAAGACCATTGAAACATCCAGTCTGACCATCCCCAAATACACAGTAATCAATTGTACCTGAACATCATGTTTATTTCAGCATTTCCCATTTTGTGTTTTGTTTCCCTCTGGGTGTACTTTCTCTTGAGCAGAAGTACCTCTCACATAACAAAGTTGTAACTGGAATTAGATAACATCTACAGAGCAGCATGGTTTATTCTAGACATCAGTGAGATAGACGTGTTTAATTTTAAGTATATGTTTAAATCTCCGTGAAATCAATAGGCACTGCTGAGAGCAGTTACTTTGATGAGCTTTATTACCTTCCTTTTTCAGTTTTCCAAAGCTCCTCACAATCTCATGAACCACAGCTGCCCCACTCTGAGGATCAATGCCACCAAATACCCATGAGTCACGGTGGCCTCCCAGGATGACATATCTGTCTGGAGAAATTATTTTGGAGGTTTACTTAAGAAAACTTTTTTCTTGCCATAGAGCTGTTAATTTGAAGTAATTCTTTTCCATATATGTATCAGGCAACAGAGATTAATAATTTGTAATATACATGACAGAAAGACAAAACACATTTTAAATCTCCAAAGACATTTTTCTGTATTTGTCAGTCAATGCTAGAGAATTTGTCAAGCAGAATAACTGAATCCCACAAGACTAAAACCTCTTAAATTCCATAGCATTACTTCTATTATTAGAAATACTGCAGCTTCTCTCTAAAGATAGAAGCATCTTTCTGCATTTTACAGTAGCATGTTTCATGGTAAAGCTGATCCACTAAGTACAGCACACAAATTCACAACATTAGGGTGTGCTGAATGCAGTGTTTCTCTGAATTTATATAATCAATCATAAAAAGCGTTGTTCAAATCATGAGAGAGATGTGATTATTAAGATCAAAGTCAGAATAGATCTCTGTGCGACTATAATATGGTTAACAGTTGTGTTTCAGGCACAAGGTGAGTGCTGCAGTTACAAGATAAATGCTGTTATCATCATCCTAGGGATATCTATCTATCTGGGGGTTTTTTTGAGTATAAAATCACACTGGTTACAAGAGACTATAGGACAGACAAAAAGTCAATAGTGGTGGATATAGTCTCTTCAGATGGAACGCAAAATCCGTTCCTGTGTTTAGTAGGGAAGAATATCCACTTAAGAATATTCTTCCAATTGCAAAGTTATTTGCCTGAAGACAAATATTTTCCATATCGGACTCTTCCTTGAAAATCAGCATTCACAGTGAAAGTGCTGACATACCTTGAACCATATGAAAGCTGATGCAATAGACATTTCAACACCAATGACCATGTAGTGCAATATTTCAGAGAAAACTATATTCTTCACATCCCCCTTGTAACTGTGAAGTGTATCTAGAGGTCACTTCTCATTCACATTATGCTGAAGACAAATGATTTTACCTGGTTCCACAGTGCCTCTGATAGTACCAATCACATTGTAAATCCTTCTTACTTCGTTATTGTTATGAATGTGCATTTTCACCTTTCTAGTGTATTGGGAAGAAAATACAAAGAGAAAAATCCACCAGATTAGCCAATAAAACATCTTGACACCTTTCAAAAGTATAAATATGAATGATAAGGAAAGCATTTTGACCAACTTTAACCTCTATTAAAATAAGGTAGGTCTGAAAATATTTCAGTGGAGTTTTTTTTCTGGATTTATACCTGTGCAAATGAGAAGAGCATTCAGCCCTTGATAGCTATGTAACATTTCTAATGTCAATAAGATTTATACAGACAAGCAGGATCAGAACTCCAAATTCAGAGATTTTTTGCTAGCAGTTAATTTTTAAATTTAGAAGAGTGAAAGAAAAATGAAAACCATCTAATGTTGAAAAGGTAAACAGTTCTAGTATTCTAGAGATTGGTGCAAATCAGAACTGACTGACTCCATGGCTGGGTTTAACCCCAGCCAGCAACCAAGCCCCGCATAGCTGCTTGTTGCCACCAGCAGGATCAGGGAGAGAATTGGAAGGGTAAAAGCCAGAAAACTCGGGGGTTGAGATAAAGACAGTTTAATAGGGAAAGCAAAAGCCATGCACACAAGCAAAGCAAAACAAGAAATCAATTCACTGCTTCCCAGAGGCAGGCAGGTGTTCAGCCATCCCCATGACAGCATGGCCCCATCGTGTGTAGCAGTTACTTGGGAAGACAAATGCCATCACTCCAAATGTCCCTCCCCCTTCCTCCTTCTTCCCCCCACTTTATATACTGAGCATGATGTCATACGGTGTTGTCATGGTTTGAGATGGCCTCCCTGGGAGTCAGGGGCTCAGAGGTGACTGGGTGCCAGGGCAGTGTTCCCTGGAGAGCCAATCACCACTCGTCTTGTTCGCTTCTGCTCAAAATCATACATACACAGCACGGGAAGCTGTTGGCATATCTCTCTGTTGGTGCGTGTAGGTGTAGAAGGCCAGGAGGTGGCTGGGCTCCTTCTTCCCCCTCTGGGGGAGGCAGGGGAGCCCTGCAGCCCCCCAACTCTGCCTAGGCCAGAGTTAGAGACAGCATTGGAGTGAGTGAGTGTTTGTGAGGGACTCACAAAACAACTGGTAAGCGAGGAGAGAGAGGCAGGTCTTGCGGCCAGGCCCTCTTCTTCCCCCCCTTTGCAGCCAGGCTGCAGAAGGGGGCTGGTTTTCTCTCTCACTGTTTAAGTGGGAGTGGAGCAAGGCTTAGTATTGAAGCTGAGCCAAGAGACAGGCCGGAGGAGGCTCGATTGCCAGAAGAAAGAGTTGTGATTCATTGTAACATGTTGGAAGAACTTCAGGCAAGAATTGGAGATGGGCCAAAGAGCTCAGGAGTTGCCCTGCTGAGGTTTTGACTGGGGGCAGCCGAAAACTGACTCAGAGGACACTTGATAAGCTGAACTACACTGCAGCAGCCTACAAACAGAGGTATGAGACTGAGAGAGATCACACAACAGAAATGACACAGGACCGAGGAGAAAGGACTCAGAGCTACCTTCTTGAACTTCGTAAGAAGAAGGGACTTCGGCAAACAGCTGAAGGTTGGTTGGGGGAGAGTGTTCAGGGGCCCCGAACACTCCCACGAGAGAGAGACTGTGTTACATATCAGCCTTGAAAGGCTTTTCCTGGACTAGAGTAAAAGGGAGAAGCTTCGAAGGGACTGATAAAAGCGTAATATATATATATATATATATATATATATAGTTGCCTTTAGTTTGTATAGTATTTATTTGTGTAAAATAAATGTATATACTTCCCCCTTCCCCGATAAAAGCCTCTGGCCTGAAAGTTTTCGGTGTTGGGATAAATTGTGGGAAGAGGTGGGGGGAAGCCTGGAAATTGGATTCTGGATTTCTAATGTGGCTCAAACTGCCACAGGCGTGGAATATCCCTTTGGTCAGTTGGGGTCACTTGTTCCGGCTGTGTCTCCTCTCAATTTCCCCTGCACCCCCAATCTCCTCAACGGTGTGGCAGTACAGAAAGCAGAAGAGGTCTTGGTTCTGTGCAAGCACTACTCAGCAATGACAAAAACATCTCTATTATCAACCTTGTGTTCATAACAAATCCAAAATATAGCCTCACACCAACCACTGTGAAGAAAATTAACTCTACCCCAGTCAAAACCACCACACTTCAGCACAGTCAATACTGCTGTGGCACCTCAG
The DNA here is from genome assembly GCF_003945595.2 of Pipra filicauda. Classification (NCBI taxonomy): domain Eukaryota; kingdom Metazoa; phylum Chordata; class Aves; order Passeriformes; family Pipridae; genus Pipra; species Pipra filicauda. Next base: position 589,984 of record NW_024103896.1, read on the forward strand.
GCAGCAGAAAATCAGACAACCAGAGTTGCACCAAGAGACTTAATCTACAACATCAAGAGCTGTTTACCTGTAACACAGCTGGAGGTGCAACAACTCAGCCTAAAGAGTTCATATGAAGTTCAGTATGAACAATAGTCATATGAAGTTTGTATGGAGTCAAACACTTTATAACAAGTCAGTACATTGTACTCAGACAATATAGAAACACCTGGACTTTAGTCCTAAACTGTAATTACTAATTTAGTTTAAAAACAATCTGAAGCAATAAAAATGATGTTGCAATTTAAGCTCTTCTTCTGGAAAACCTAACTTGTAGGTTAATACTGTTTTATATAAGTCAATAGATAAGAGCAGAAGCTAGACTCATGTGAATTTAAAAAAGACAACAAAAGTTCTCAAAAAAAAAAATCAGTCTTAACAAATAGTTTGTCAAAGGCTAGATGCTTTTCAAAGGAAACTGATTCAAGACTAGCTGGAAACCAAAGCAAGTAGGTCATATCCATCCAGTCAAGATGTAAATGTACTGAAGGTTTGCACTGACAGTATTTCAGCCAAAGAAATTGTCAAAATCAAGGGAATGATGCAAATAAACCCAATACTCCATCTTTGGTCAAATTCTATTGCTCTACCTGTCTTTTCTCTGATCCCAAGTATACTTTACTTAGGAAACAAAACTGACCTTGTAGAATAACTTGTTGTGAAACCAGGACCAACATTGTAAGATACATTCAAATTTCCTTTCCAGCTACTATCAGGTGGTGCATGTCCTCCCATATTACTATTATGAAAAAAAAATAATCATTATAAGTTACAGAAATCTTACAACAGCACCAAACACAAATGAAGAAACAGAAATCACACTTTGTTAGGTCCCATCCACACAAAAACCACAGTGCATACAAACTGCGTCTTTGGTCCCTGGAACATTCTAGTATCTTGAACTGCATTTGCATTTGAATTAGCAGAGAGCAACTTGGGTCATTCTAACAATTTAACAGCATAGACAGTTGTCTTCCAGTGCCTACCCCTGGACACTGCTTAATCCGGTAGCATAGACAGAGTTGACGTGTGTCAAAGATGGCTAACATTGAAGAAATGTGATCTTGTTCCATTGTCAAAGGCAATGTTTTCCCTGTTAACACAACCGGGAATGCAGTAATTCGGTGGATCGCAATCACCCAGACTTATTCACCTAAAGGACTTATATTTTTGACATGAACTTGTGAGAAACAAAGAAAATATTAAAAAGTATGATGGATGTTCTGTTCTTAGAAAGTAAAATATATTTATTGTAAATGAAAGCATATCTTTTACTGTAAATGCGTGCTTCAGTCAAGCTTTATTCCATAGAACACTACAGCATGTCTTCAAGTCCTCAGGAAATTTTTTATATAAAAATATGATAGCAGAAATAACAAGAAGTTATGATGTCTCAAGACAAATGTAAAAAAAGTATTTTTAAAAGATTTAGATTTCATTAATAATTATTAAAAATAAGTTCCAGAATTATTTACAATTTATTGAAGAGAAATATCTAGCTACATCATATTTATACATATTAATCTGCTCTTCCACTACTAGTTGTCAGTGGATAAAGGAGGGTTTTTAACCTATGCCTTTCTCATTATGAGCAGTTATCTTAATAACAGTGATAACAGAAATGTTTTAAAGAAAAGAGCATTTGGAAATATATTAGTCCCTAGAAGTTTGGAAGGAAACAGGAAAAACATTAGGACAGTGTTAATGAACATCAGGTATCCAAAACCACCAAAGACAGTAAAATTCTGCCTCCTATAAAAATAAATAGCTTCAATACTTCAGGAGAAATCTGCATAGAGAACCAAGACAGATATTTTTTTTCTGACTCGGTACTCAAACAGGTATCAAACTGAGCAGAATGACTGCTCATGTGATGTAAAACTCCTATGCAAACACATACCCAAGATTATATTCACTTATTGCCCTAAACACTTATCCATCATACTGTTGCCAACCCTGACATTTCCTGCTTTGCAACTGTACAGTTGACATAGATGATTACTGCTACATTTTCTAGGGGAATGATACACTTTCCATCTCAATCACATCTTAGGGGTTTTTTACTGAACTTACTTGGTTTGTTGAAATAATTATGGATTTTAATGCTGTCCACTAGCAAGCTGGTAGCCTGTCTCCATGCCATTTGCCTACTTAGTAAGAAAACTTACATGCAGATGTCTATTAAATCCCCTATGAAACTCCTGAGTTTCCTCAGTGTGCTTATATTAGTTCACCACCATCATATTTAAACAACATAACACACGTGATGAGAGAAAGCATACACTTTCATTTAATGGAGGACAGTACAGATACTGTCCCATCAAACATTCATGGCAAGTACTTCCCTGGACAAATGAATTACTTAATTTGTGATCTTTTTCACATGACAGGTCAGCCTCGAAAATTTTTACCTTTATTCAAACTGAGAGGCACTTTATAACTCCAGTATACTTGACTGACCATAATAAATTACAAATGGCCCTTTCCAGATCACTCTGCATATATCTCATATGTAGCAATAAATAACACATTTACCTCCTACAGAGAACTTAATAAGAAACAAAACATATTTCAACAGCTACAGGAGGAGCACAGTACAAAAGTCTTTCCTCTCTTTTCGACTACTCCCATAACTTTCAAAATACAGTCTTCTTAAAATTGTTCATGTCACCCATGCACTTACCGCAGTAATGACTCTGCATCGTAATAGCCAATAGGATGAACTGGAATTTTTGGGAGACCTACACCACTGATTTTGTCTAATCGGTAGGTGTATTCTGAAAGCAAAAGACAAATATTTTCATATTTACAACTCTCAGAAGGAATCTGTACAGTTCATAGCACCATCCTAACACTGGAGTCGGGGATAATCTTTTCACTTTCCTGGATATAGGACTGCCATTAATTGCATGTTTTCAGAGAGATACTAATGAAGGTTTTCCCATAGTGTTAATTTTTTGTGTTGAAACCCTTTTGCACAGAAGTTCAGACTAAGCTAAAGATAAAGAAAAAGAGTAAAGAGGGAGTCCTTAGTCTGATGCTTGGAACATTCTGCTGGAAACTAAAACAAATTTGCCAGTTGATAACAAGATGCAGATAAAATCATATACACTGGACTACTAAATATTCTGGTTTGCTGTTTTTGTGAACAAAATGAAATCTAGGTTTTATTCTGACAAAGCTCAAATAGAAATCATAGTATTTTACAAATGAGAAACTTAATTTTTACAATGTGGACAAAAGCATGGAAAAGAATAGTTTCCTCTTTAATACAACATTCACAGGGACCCTTTTTGAGGGAAGAAAACAGGGATTCATCTATAAGATCACTGACTCTAGCATGAGGAACGAGGAATCTTCCCCATGGTCTGCTCTACTGTGCTGCTCTTGTGAACATGTATCCCCTTCCAGCTCAAGTTCTGCTGGCTAGAGGCAACATTGCCCATCATTTAAGGACCCCTTTTCCTGAGGTGACTGCCTCTCTTAGATATGCTGTCTCAAGTGCTGGTATGAACGGTTCTTAATGAATTTTAGTCAAAATGGTCTGGTTTAGGTGATAAATGAAAAAACTTAGGCACAGCTCAAGCAGCTAAGGAGGCATAAGATGAAGGTAATGAATATAGGTGAGCACTCTATGGTTTCGCTTAACGTTCCCTCACTTCCTCTCATGCACCACTTACAGAGATGGCCTACTGACATGTAACCCAAACAAAGCAACAAAGACTAAGAAAAAGAGTGTTTTGTTACAAGGGAAAGAACATCCCCACCCCCTGCCCTTTCCTGATATCAGACCTCAGAGCATGCCTTCTCTAGAGTCACTGACCTTTTGCAGGATAACCTGGTGTCAGAGGATCCCCTGCCCCATTCAGGTTTAATACATTGCCACGCTGGGCTCCTCCACCTGGAAGATTCCAGCCATTTGGATAGGGGTCTACTCCTGGGGCACAGTAGTCAGCCGGGTCAGAGTACAGAATAATTCCCATGGCACCTGCCAATTCAGCATTCTTCACCTGCAAAGCACATCTCTGGTCCCTATCCAGTCCTTTATAGCTTGACCACAGAGTTCAAGGGGTAAAAGAAAGTATTATAAATTACAGTGATTTTTCCTCAGGGTCTTTTACAGTGCTTGGCTTAAGTAAAGTCTCATGCCATAAAATTTCCTAAAAAATATATATGCAGCTATCAGGTTCCATATGAAAGTAAGAGGTTTGCTGTTGCTTTGACTTTTAGTTAGGAGATAACATCAGTGACATAGAAAACATCCTTTACAGTATTGCTACATAACCTGAGTTTGCATTCTGTCATCCAGGCCAATACAATCAACTGACTATTGAAATGTACACATCATGGATGGGAAAAACTGTATCACATCTATACAACCATATCTTTCAGTTAGGCTTCTATTTATCTTATTTACCTAAATGATCTTCTGAACGTATCTCAGGCTTCAGACTATAGAGGAAGATTGCTATTGGAGAGCTTAAAACTGTCTTTGGTTGTGAACAAGACTAACTCCAGAGTGCATAGTTTATTATGGAAAAAGAACTGACCTGCACGCTGTTTTAAAAGAGTTCTCGTGTGACTTTATTATTGTATAATATATGTCATTCTGACATCCCAATCTGGTTTCCTACTAGATATGACAGTGATGGATAGTGACTGAGTGACAACTAATCTTCAACAGTTTTAAATTTGGGTATTTAATTCAGAAACACCACAGTTTTCTTTTTTTCCCTTTTTTTATTTTAAGGTAATACAGTACTTGCCTTCATCATCTATCTTATTCTTGCACACCATTAGGAAGTTGAGAAATGACAGTATGGTTCTCCAGATTTTATACAGGCTATCAAATTCTCCAGTATATAAACAATCATAAGAAATACTACTGCAAGAATGAACATATCCGTTTGTGTCAGCGAGGGCATATAATTTCCAAACCACAGGAAAACTGCCCCTCTAGATATTAGTAACTCTGAGGTATTTGTGTTTCATTTTAAGAAAAGATTCATAGGTAGTAATATCTTCATTTTTTAGGTGTTTTTCATTCAGATATTACTTTTAGGCATGGTAAACAATTTAGTGAAAATATTATCTGACCCAGAATATGAGTTATATGTCACTTTTCACTGGTGAAAATGGTATGTACGTAAACCAGTGAGTTATCTACTTAGAAGCTTCACACAAGATTAGTCAACAGCATATAATAAGAAGTGGCATTCCAGTGAGGAGATTCAGTGTTTGATATCCTTAGGTAACTGACAAATTTAAACTATAGTCCTGTTCAAATTAGGGTCAAACTAATTGTTGTACAAGAAACAAATACACATAAAATAGACTCTCTTTTTACATCCCTGTTGAGGAAAAAACTTGAGTGTATGCCTTAAGTATGCAAAGGATTATGTCCTTTACTATCAGGTCATGGAAATCTGCAGAAAACTGTAGTTTAAAAATATTTCTATGACAGGGATATTGAATAACCAAATACACAATTTAAAATAGCCTCCATATAGTTATAGTCTCTGCCCAGTGTACAGAAACCATTATAAAGAAATACAACATAGACATTTTAGAGGACAGTTGAACCAATAGGGAAGAACGGCCTGGTTCAGAATTCAAGTGTATTACAATGTATACAATGTATAACAATGTTAGTGATATTTTGGAACAATTTATAGAATGCAAAGCCATATAAAAATATGAAACACTTTCCAACTTATTTACTTTTATCCTAGAAATGTATTACACACATATGAAATACATATTTGCTATCTTTTACTAAAACATCATCTTTGAACACAGCTCTATGAAAACTCAGTTACACTAAAATCTACAGAACTCTTTAGGTAAGTGTTTCAGTCTCTTGAAAACAAGCGAAGGGCAGCACAAGTAACACTTTTATATACAGGAATTACCTTATTTCCTCTGAAGATCTTCCCATATCTGGCAATAACAATCTTTCCTGTACAGTTAATTCCCATTACACGTTCTAACTTAAAGAAGTCCTCGGTGCGGCCATAATTCACGTACACTAACTCACCCTGAAAGACAAAGGCAGAATTTGAAATAATACTGTCAAAGAGCATGTCAAAAGGAGGATGTGATCTTGTAAGATTATAAATTTGGAACAATGATCTCCAGGACTGGCTCTAGCATGAATTCTTTGATCGTGAGGCAACTAGGTAGGCAAGTGACTTTTAATAGACTCCTACCATCCAAAGCTGCCAGACTTTGTGCACAACTGAGAATGTTCACATATGACTTCTGCTTAAATGCTCAAAGTGAGGCATTTACTTCTCTTCACAGTCTGTTTAAAACTGGAGTCAGTCTTGGATAGCTGGAGGTATTTTGGACACAGACACCACAGTAAAGATCAATTTTATTTTATGCAATAGAGTTCACAGATTAGTTTTAGTTTTTAGTAGAATGGGTTTTAACATAAAATAGAGAAACCGTCCTGGAAAAACTCAGAAGAGTCATGGATCTGCCGAGTGTTCCCACTGCAGAGCTCCCTCCTGTGCTGTTCATAGTACAGATGCAGACAACAGCTCACTGGAGAATGCTATTCCTAACAGTGCTAGCTAAGTATCTGAACCTTTGTCAAACTATTACGTAATAAAGTGAACATAAGCATCATATTTTGAAAAGACAACCTGTCTTTAGGTATTGTTTTCATCAGAAACAAAGTTCATATATTTAATTCAAATAAAATCATTTTCTAAAGAAGGAAGCTGAAGCTTTCTAAACTTTTTTTTTATCATTTCCCATATCTAATCACTTACTAGCTCTCCACAAACTAAATAAAGCAGTGAGGTTATTCTATCTTTCTTCAGGGATATGTTATGATAAAAGGTCAAAGCCTATGAATTTTATCTTACATTATGTTCTGAAATTCCCATTGCAATTCTTGAAACACTCATTGCTCCTATATCCTAGGGTACAGATTATCTGCCTGGTTCTCCAGCATCCTTTGAGTATCTGAGGCAAATGAATACAGGATACTTTTTGTTTTCTGAACTTGGACAGCTTATTAGCAAACTTCAGAAAGTACACGACTGATATATACTGGGTTGTGTGAGTAGAAGCATTAGCAGGTTTCCAAGTCAAATTGAACTTTAAAGCAGAAACTGGAGCGGATGACCTCAGAGAGCTCTGCCAACCTAAATTATTCTATTTTCAGACAGGAAAAATATTAAGAACAACAACAAAAAATTCTAATCTTACAAAATATTAATTGAAATACCCTAATGATCATAGGCCAGAAAATTCCTATTACACAGGCCAGCTTTATGAAAGAAAGTCCATCAGCTGGTACCACCGGTACAAGAAAATAGGATTAGCATTAAATTCAGATCACAGCAACACTTTTATAGCCAGAAAAGCTAGTAAAAGCCTTTCTCAAGCATTCTCAACACTGCGCAGCTATACCTGTCAGTGTAAGTCTTGGGCAAGCAGCATTTTGAAATGGAGGTTTGGCTCATTGCCTGTGTAAATATAACAGTCTATTTGTTTACCGAGATGGAAAATAATGCATAGTTACAGAAATGCTTGGGGAAGCTTATAGCAGCTGATATTAAATATTTATTATCATATTTTTAAGGAAAAGGAAAAATAAAATTCAGTTCTGATACAAACTAGAGAAAAAAATTAAACATATGTATGACCGCCTAATTTGAACATTGCTCCATTGCAATAATCCCAAAAACATCAGAGCTAGGTCATATTTCCTACTGGTGATAAGTCAGATTTTTAACTAAAGCCTAAGGAATTTCACACTATTCTGTGTTGCTCTCTGCTATTCTGTGCTATGCTACTCTTTTCTATTTCTATTATTTCTAATTCTGTCTCTGATTCTTTTTCTATTTCTCTTCCCACTTCTATTTCTCTTTCAGCTTCTACTTTTGTTTCTTTCACTCTTCTACTGTTACCTCAGGCATTCCTTGGGCTGAAAACGCACTGTAGGGTGGCACCACATCTCTAACAGCTTCATATCCTGGAGGAGGAGGCTCAGATAATGATGTGTTGAAAATCTAATGGGAAAGAAGAAAAGGAATAACATAAACCAGGTGATATGGAAAAAAAAGAAAAATTCAGACACATTTCACGAGAACTTGCAGTTTAAAGGACTCTGATTTTAGAGCTCTACATGAGGAGTGGCCAAAACTTTAGCAAGCACTGGGCAGCCTTTTCAGTAGGCAAGTTCAAGGTGTGATCTTACAAATCGCATCCGCATTCTTCACACAGAGTCCTGCGTAAATGAACACAGGGTCCCTTAAAGTGGTTTCAGTACAGCAGATAAAAACAAGTTAGATCACAGTGGTAAAAATGCTTGCATTCTGCTCATCCCTGGAGCTTTTACATGCACTCGAGCTATTCTGTAATGAAATCATGTCTCTTGTGATAGTACATTTTGAGGCCTAAACGCTAATCTTCCAGAAACTGAATTTAGCACAATCATCAATACTGTATAATGAATCAATGCAAAGAACGGTGCTGACCATGGTTTCTCTCCTCTTTCCTAAATAACAGAGAAATTTTAAAACGATTGACTCACATGAAATAGTTCTCTTACACAATTCACGTTTAATCAATATATGTCAGTGTGCTATATGAATCAGAGTAAATATTAGTATTCCACATACATTGTGAAACAAAGATGCTAACTATAAAAGCAAACTGGAACCCCCAGTTTCCATGTGCTTTGTATCAGGCCCAATAGTAACTGAACAGAGGACAGCTTTCCCTCACAGTCTTCCCAGGTGTATGACGGTGATTTTGTTCCCCGGTTGGAAAAACTGGTGTTTTCTGTACCTCATTTCCATGCTCATCAATTATTGAGATGTAGTTGGGCTTAGTGTCATCAGGGTAAGAGAGTAAGACATCATAATGAACTAACTGAACAGAATCCAAACCAAACGTCTTCCACTCAGCTTGGACTTGCTGTGCCAGATGCATATTCTCCTTTGTTCCTGCTAGGTGAGGATGCTGTGTAAAATTGCTAGAGAAAAAGAAAGAAATGATCAGGTCAGGCACTGCAGCTTATAATCAGAACTCCTCTTAGCCTAGCTGGAAATAAACCCTCAAGAGATGATCAGATATACCCAGGCTAAATAAGGACCAAGGCTTCTCTGTATCTACACTTCTGCCTTTATAATACATAAATTGAGGTAAAGGGTTTCAGGCTGTCCAAAGCTAGCACAGGTATTTGTATCTTCCTTGCAGCATGGTTTAGCAAGAATGGTGTGATGGCACCAGATACAGGGTCTTGTCCTTTCTTTACTCCTTGTCTTCTGAGTAACATTAGGCCTGTGCACTCCTATACACAGTAAGACTTTCATCGTGAAGTGATAAAAGAAATAAGTATAATTATCTTTGTGCATTCAACCTAGAAATGTGCATAATTACTCTGATCCTTACCTGCAATTAACTGGATATTCTCCTTGGATACCACTATTTTAATTAATTTTGGAACAAATACTGATTTGTCTGAAAGTTCACTCTGAGTTTGCCATGTTGGCAAGTAAGAGAGACTGACTTCTGATTGCTGTAAACAACTATAAACAAGGAACAGAAAAACTCAACAGTTTGTGACTTAAAAGTCAGGCAGCATGAATAACAAACAGTGAAAGAGACATAAATAGTGAACAGCCCATTGTCTGAAAAAAAAAAAAAATTGTTCAGACCACTGAGAAGGCCCAGTGGTGAAGTGAGCTAAAAAAACCATCAGCTGAATGAGGTTGACATCATGATTTCCTCCTTCTGTCATATGACCATGCCATTAACACGCCATAGATGCTTGTGTGGCACCAGCTGGTGCTGGGGTATGAGATTAGGAAAACCTTAAATTCTTGAGTTCCACTGAGAACAAAGCCATCAAAGAAAGCACTTTGAAAGAACAATACACAGAGCAATAGAATAGCATAGCATAGCATAGCATAGCATAGCATAGCATAGAATAGAATAGAATAGAATAGAATAGAATAGAATAGAATAGAATAGAATAGAATAGAATAGGTTTGGTTGTAAGGAATCTACAACAATTATTTAGGTCCAATTGCCTGATCAATTCAGAGCTGATCAAGTTAATGCATGTGTTAAGGTCCAACAGGCTTGGAGCATCTCTAGGAAGCTTCTTTCAAGGTTTGACCACCCTCTCAGTAAAAAAAAATCTTCCTCATGTCAAGTCTCAACCTCCTCTCGTGCAGCTTTGAATGATTTCTTTATGTCCTATCACTGGATACCAGGGAAAAGAGACCAGCACCTCTCTCTCCACTTCCCCTCCTCAGGAAACTGTAAGGAGCAATGAGGTTGCCACTCAGCCTGTTTTTCCCCAAACTAGACAAACCCAAAGTCCTCAGCAGCCAAATGCTGCTAGATAAAACCATGTTCGTCTGATAATGTCAACATCTAGTACTAACACTGTCCTAAAAGTTACTGTTAGAGTGACAGCACCGTTTTCTGGATGACATACTGAACCAAGAGCATGGTTAAGTGTTATTTTTAGTGCCAATGGCGGTTTTCTGTAAGAGTTACAAATGCTTAAGTCTCACATTTTCATGAAAATTTGAAAATATCCTCCTGTATTACACTCCCATTTAACTGAATATTGTGTTTTTCTTCATTTCCTCTTCTAAGCTGTTAAAATACCTGTACTGGTAGTTCTGAGTAGTGACTAAACATCTGCCATATATTACTGCAGAACTGGCCACATGACAGTAAATGAGGCACAATGTTTTCTGTTTGCATAGAGGCAGGGAGTTTAGAGGGAAGAAAGAGGTCCTTTCACAGAGCTGTTTAACAACACCTACTTTGCAGGAGCCAAAATGCAGATTAAGACTCTTAAAACTCCTAAGTCTTCAATTTTAAATGTTTATGTTATAGTCATGGTATGACTGTTACGTAGTAAAGAAAACATACTTTCCAGCTAATTTATTTGCAATAGTTCGTGACAAATGCACTTCAAATTAAATCAGTGGGATTGCCACAATCGTACCAATCAAAAATGGGGTTTTAGTAATATAGTTTTGTACAACTTTAAGCTATGTAATCAGGATGGGAATTTGAGGCAAATCCAAATGTATTGATTACTCATACAATAATTGATGCTCTTTCTTTACACAGAAAGTAAATTTCTATCAAGAAACTACGACTTCTGGTCTATTACTGACTGGAATAAATACAAGCTTTTAACAAATACTACACTCTCCTAAGAGAAAAATAACCCATTTACAAGATTTCTAAAAGTACATCAGCTTACTTGCAGTTAAAGCTTCCAAGTCACTGAAATTGAGAAATTAATTACAGTAACTAAATTTTAATAGATTTTAAAGTATCTAAATTGTCATGTTCCATTGTTTTGAATTGTTTGAAGCATGACCAGCAGGTCGAGAGAGGAGATTCTGTCCCTCCATTCCGCTCTCACGAGACCCCCCACCTGAAGTGTTGTGCTCAGCTCTGAGGCCCCAACATAAGGACATGGATCTGTTGGAGCAAGTCCAGAGGAGGCCACAAAGATGATCAGAGGGGTGTAGCACCTCTCCTAAGGAGACGGGTTTAAAGACTTGGGGTTGTTCAGCCTGGAGAAGAGGAGGCTCTGGGAAGACCTTAAAGCACCTTCCAGTACCTAAAGGGGGCTTACAGGAAGCCTGGAGAGAGATACTTTAAAAGGGCACGCAGTAATAAGACAAGGGAGAATGGTTTTAGACTGAAAGAGAGGAGATTTAGATTAGATGTTAGGAAGAAATTCACTACTGTGAAGGGGGTGAGGCACTGGCAGAGGTTGTCCAGAGAAATTGTGGACTCCCAATCCTTGGAAGTGTTCAAGGCCAGGCTGGATGGGGCTTTGAGCAATCTGCTCTAGTGGAAGGTGTCCCTGCCTATGGCAGGGGTGTTGGAACTAGATGGTCTTTAAGGTCCCTTCCAGCACAACCCAAACTGTGATTCTATGACCCTTGGGCTGTTTCCAGCTTGAATTTTTTTCCTTGTCTGAACTGACTAGTCTAAAACTGCTTACTGAAGAAATTGCTTGATGTTTTCAGCTTTCATTTCAGCCATAAATGCTGTCTTCATGTCCTCATGAGTACTCAGAGATGTCTTCTTTTCTATAGGTTTTGCAAACCAGCCTGTACAACACAGCAAAATACAAGAGCAAAAACATGAGAGCAATATTCCCATGACACACAGCATTCCTCTTTGGTCTCCCCATAAGCTTTTCACTGTGCATTTTCCAACTGTTTTTACTTCAGCACATACAAGCAGCCACAACCTAATGCAGGCTGCACAGTGATGGCAGTGTCAGTCCCACAAATGGTAAGAGAACTTATTTCCATGGGTAGATGTTGAGGGATATAAAATACTATACTGTATTTACTTATCACAGCTATTTTCCTGTAGGTGCTAAGGACACTTACCTATCTTCCTTGAGTACCAGAACATCATGCTGTCAGTCATACCAGTTACCTCAGTAATAAGGCAGCAGCTTTACAAAAATGCATAGAAACACAGACACTCTTTGTAAGGAACAGATGTCTCGTAACTCCTTTCTCACTCTCTGGTCTGTCTGGCTCTTATTTTGGAATCTTTCCCTTACTGTGCAGGCATTAGCAGAGTAAGTGATGAGAAGAACACCTGGCTAGGAAGATAAGTGTTTCTGACATCTGTTTTTAAGTCAGACTGGACATGTTCAGTGTAAATGCAGCAGCAGCTATATGGGTAGTGTGAATGAGAGAGCTGATGTGTTCAAGCAGGTAACAAACTGGTACCAGTGAGGCACTGGTCACTGGCACAGTGAAAGGTTCTTTCTACATGAAAGAGCAATTCAGTCAATTCAAGCTTCCCAATGGCACCAACCCCAAGTACATACCAAATGGCAGTGCAAAATACAAGTGGCTCTTTTGTTTTCCTTCCTCCCTCAAGTTGATCCTATTTCATCTGTGAAACTAAAAGGAAGGTAGGGAGGGGAAATCTCTTGCAGCAGCAACCCACAAGCATGCCTGTTTAGGACGAGGAGGAGGTGGGACATCAAATTAAAGACTCTTTCTCCCCTCCTGTCAGCGCACCTCCAGCCCCGTGTTTATCTTCCTGCCGTTCTAGCTGGGGCTGCTGCGGTTTCAGGGCAGCGGGATCGAGGGGTCTGTCTTTTAAGGTGCTCTCCTCACAAACCCAGCGCCTCCTCTCTTGCCACAGCATGACTACTTTAATAAAAAGTAAATAGAAAACCAAAGTGAAAGAGACAAAGACCCTCCTGGGGCAGAGCTGGAAATCCCAGAGGGGTTCGGTGACTGCACCTGGCCCGTCTGAAGAGAGGATCGGAGAGAGGCAGGGAAGTAGGCAGAGAGGGCGGATGGTGTCGGCCGGCTGAGCACGGACTCACCTCAGGCACCCTTGGCACAAATTCCCGGGCGCTGGCAACCCGCCCGCTCCTCCCCGCCCCCGGCCCTTCCTGGCCCGTCTCCGAGTCACCTGCCCCGGCTGGACGGGCCGGGGCCGGCCGGAAGAGCCCTCAACGCTAGGGAGGGTTAGTCTGCACTGTACCGATGAGGAACCCGAGGAGGAAGAGCCCCGCTGCTGCTCCCAGGATGGCAGCCCAGAAGCGGCCGCTGGCTGCCCTGGGTCCGGCCGGCTCCGAGACGAGGCCGAGCGATGTCCACATCGCTGCCGGCCCGGCCCGTCCACGCCGCTCCGGCAGCGCCTCCGCCGCCGCCCGCAGTGCCCTCCGAGCCTCCCGCCTCCGCCCGGCCCCCGCACACACCCCCGGAGGGCTCCACTCTCCCCGCCCCGCCCGGGGACAAGGCCCCCCCGCCATCCTGCCCGGGCTCCGGCGACCGGAGCTGCTGATCGGGAGCTGGGCTGCGCGCTTGCTGAGGTCTGCCGGTCGGTCCAGGCGTGCCCATCTCTGCCAGTCTCCTCACATATCCTGCCACCCCGTATTTCACAGAATCCGTTAGGTTGGAAAAGACCTCTGAGATCATCAAGTCCAACCTATGACCGAACACCACCTTGCCAACTAGACCATGGCACTAAGCGCCACGTCCAGTCCAGTCTTTCCTTAAACACCTTCATGGATGGTGACTTCTCCTCCTCCCTGGGCAGCCCATTCCAATATCTAGTCACCATTTTCATGAAAGACATTTTTCTTAATGTCCAACTGAATCTCCCCTGGCACAGTTTGAGACTCTGTCCTCTTGTCCTGTCGCTAGTTCCCTGGGAGAAGAGGTCACCCCTCACCTGGGTACAACCTCCCTTCAGGTAGTTTTAGAGTGATAAAGTCACTCATGAGTCTTCTCCAGGCAAAACACCCCCAGCTCCTTCAACTGCTTTTAATGGCATTCCAGACCCTTCACCAGTTTTGTTGTCCTTCTCTGGACCCACTCCAGCACCTCAATGTCCTTCCTGAATTGAGGGGCCCAGAACTGGACACAGGACTTAAGATGTGGCCTCACCACTGCCGAGTACAAGGGGAGAACCATTTCCCTAGTCCTGCTGGCCGCCCTGTTTCTGACACATGGCAGGATGCCATTGGCCTTCTTGGCCACCTGGGCACACAGTTCTTTTGACTTGCAACAAAGTGCAGCAAGGACATAGAGCGATGACTTCCACACCTGGTTTGCCATGGATTTCTCACTGTGCTCTGCCATGCCATCCTCCACAGACCACATACTGGACAACACACCAGGCAACACCAACAGGGCAAACCTGAGGGCAAAAAAAAGTAAAAGCCATTATTTTAACAGATATATTTTAAGAAATATTGTACTCCAGTACTCAACACACTTTCAGACTATAAAGACTCTTCAGAGAGATGTGTGCCCCTGTGGAGATAGGTTGAGTATCGTGCATCTTCATGCTCTGTGTTTCCTTCCATTTTATGGAAACACAGCCCCAAGAAGAGTGTGTGCACTCAGTTGCCAGTTTGAGGACAAGCCTGAAACTTTGTACACACTTGACTGTTTTTCCACCTCTTAAAATCTCTTCTGTATGATTTTGGAAAAAATCCCCATTCAATTCAGTTATCGCATTTGGGATAAGACTGTACCTTTAGGGCCATGAACAGAGAGGAACTTTGCTGGCAGAGGTGACCTCACAGGCTCTACATGAATTTTCATCCTCAGAACCTTTGCTCAGGTGCCAGCTGTAGTTATATTGTGCTCATGTCCACATATAGTACAGGCAACCTGTTCTCAACAGCTGATGCAGGGACTGTGCACTCTATAGGACTGCTCCTATTGAACCACACTATGTGCTGACGCAGATAAAAACTGAATCTAGGATGGATTACAGACCTTGAACTTTATCTGGCCTCATTTGCAGAGCCTATTGCACTAGGAAATCTTGGTACAAGAACACTAGATAGACCCTGTGGATAGCAGAAGTGTTGGTTTCAAAGAGCAATACACTAATGACACAGCAGTAGTGTGCTTTGAAAATTTATGTGAAAAAAAATTACCAAAGAGAAAGTAAAGAAAAAAAGCCTGTGTTTGTGTTATTAGTCCTGTCTCCTACTTTATACTATTCTACACAGTCTGGTGTTATTGTGCAACAACCCTGCTTATAATGATCCTTACCCCACCGTCTGCTTTCCTTTCCTATCCTATACCTAAAGGTGCATAATGTGCCTGTGTTTGCTTCTCCTCCACTACTCACTGATGGATACTGAAAACAAGGCAGTGTTAAGTAGGATGAAGAATGGACATGTCTTCTGGTATTCTTAAAAAGATTAATATGGCCAGGGCACCTTTGGGCATGAGAAACTTGGAAGAGCTTGTGGAATAGTTAATTTCTGTTTGGTGCACTTGGAAATTAGGTTAATGAAGCACCATGGGACTAGGCACTGAGCAAAAATATATCCCTCAAATAATATTCCAGAGGGATTTAATCGATCCCAGTGGTTTATGACCACAGTTACTCAAGTAGAAGAAGAAGGGAGCAGTGAGTAACTTGAGGTGGGAATATCATCAAAAGTTTGGTGCTGTTCAGTACTTTAATACTAATTGACCTGCCCACACCACTTAGAAGCTCTGAGTTACTGCTTTTACATCTTCTAGTGTGCCTGCAGCTTGGGCAGCACATTATGAACCTTAAGTATACAATAGCAGCAGCCAAAGGGCATAGAAAAGATTTATTCAAGAACAAATTGCAGTTATGATAAATGCATAAAATATTATGCTTGTTCCTGTACAGAATCATGTAAATAACTTTGCAAGCAAAGCCATTTCACTAAACCAAAAGTAGAAAAAAGTAACACTCCTCCTGTTTCTGTGTCTCAGTGAAAAATCTTCTACTAATCAAAGTACTAAAAATTATTTTTTCTTATCTCTGAGATGCAAGAAATGTGTGATAAAGAATTCAATTAATTCACCTGAAGAAACAAACTTGCTGGGTTTTGTGATGCAAATTCTAGGAAATGTTTTGGTTAAGATTATCACATATATGTATCATTTATCATTACACTGTTTTCCTTTGGTCCAACTGCAATCAGTGGTAGGATCTGTGTTTACAAAGTGTTGAGGAACCTATTTGTATATTAAGGTGCTGTTCAAACACAGATACAATAAGTTCAACTTTTCTGCTACTTTCTTTCTATATACCTGCAGGATAACTGTTTTATTCTTTGCTAACCCTTCAACATGTCAAAATATTGTCACATTAATTTACTGAAAATAAGACTTGAAAATATTTGTGGGGAGGCTTCTTGTTATAACTACTAAATGCATGCTGTGAGTTTACTTAGGTTTGGGACTTGGAAAAAGGTGAGGCAAAATTGTCTCAGTGATGGTTTTTGCAGTAGCCTTTCATTCCCTTGAGTCACAAAGCTAGTTTGACAGATAATTGGGACAGAAGCTCCCAGATTCTTTTGTTTAGGGCATAAAGTGAAGAAGGTGGAACTGGTTATATCACTTAAAACCTACTGGAGGAACAACCAATTTAGCATGGAGATAACTCTACTGTAGTGTCTGAGGATAGATTTTATCATGTGTAAAATAAAGGTGTGTTTTCATACAGCTGACAATCTTTGTTACAGTTCTAACTGTGAGAGAGTGGATGAAAGGGAGATGCATAAATGTGTGGAGTTCTGCTGTGGAATTATGTGTCAGGAGGTAGGTAAGGGGACAGCATGGGGGTCATCTGCTACTGACTGCTTCATCAAGATAAGAAAATGGATCAAACCTTCTTTGAACAACTAGAAGTTGTTTCATAATTACAGGTCCTTCAGCATGGGAGTGCTAGAACAGGCTGCCGAAAGATGTGGCATAAAAATTCTCCAAACACCCTCTGCAATCTGATCTAACTTGGGTGTTAGATCTGTTGGGAGCAGGATTTGGTCTGAATTGACCCCCTAGGGTCCATTCTAATGTTTTCCTATGATTTTGTGATTTTAATAGAGAACTGTTTGTGGATTAGTATGTACTCTGCTTTGTAAATGTTAAAGTCTGTGGTTCTCTGTTAAAAATTTGAGATACAGATAGTAAAATAAAAAGACTTGCCTAGCTCCCAAGTGTTCTTCTGTAGGATTAAATAATTTATTAAAAAAAAAAGTAAAGAAATTAATGAGTTCCAAGTATCTATTATGCTATAGAAATGCTCGCTAATGAATTTCTAGGTGTTTTGGATAGAAGTTATTTTTATATACTTCATGAGCAAATTAAATTAGGTATATTGTTGAAAAATGTCAATAGAAGAGTATGAAATGAAACCTAGTAGACTTTTCACCTAGAAAACTTTTCATACACTTTACTCTAGCTTCATATTTTCAAACAATTCAAAATACCAGCTTCACACTTTTTATTCATATAAGGCATGCAAATAATAACTAGGTTTATAACTCATGTCTTCCTCTCCCCTTTGCATTGTATTTGCCTTAAAAATTAAATAGATAAAACTTTTACAGTGCCTAGAAACCATGATGCTTTTGATTTCCACAAGTCACTACAGTGCTTCTTAAACATCCCATTCTGCAAGGTGCCACATAGGGCTATGTACCAGAAACAAAATGTGAGTTTTCTTAATATTTTTCTCATCATAAATGTCTGTATGAAGAAGTCTCTGGATCCCTTTCCCCACCCACGACGTGGGGGAGCCCAGCTCTAGTTCCTTCTCCATCTGAAGAACCATTCCGACGTCTTGTGGGACGGGGAAGGGGGACTCCAATGACAGGGTTTTTCAGGCCCCGAGCCTGGAGGGGAGAGGTGCCCTCCCCTCCCCCCAGCACCCACGTGGCTCCATGGCAGGCACAGAGACAGCACACCGGGCGTGGAGAGGAGGCAAGAGAGAGTTTATTGTTGGGAAGGGGTTTATAAGGCTTTTAGGAGGGTCAAAGGGGAACCAATCACAAGTTCAGGGTCACACAGAAAAAACCATCAGGTAAAGGGTCAACAGCCAATAGGAAGGGGTTAACAAAGGACCAATGGGACACCTCAGGACACCTTTCCCAGGACATTCCTGCATAGGAGATAACAGTTGCTGTGGGGGGTGTTGGGAAGAAGAAACACGTGTTTGCAAAGGGACCACAAAGAGCCATTTTAAGACATGTTTAAACAAGTTTCTCACCAGATTCACTGCTACAGAAGTCAGAATGCTGTCGCTGTGCCTACTTGAAGCACTAACCAACAATAGAATCACGGGATCATAAAATCACAGAATATTCTGAGTTGAAAGGGGCGCAGAAGAATCATTGAGTCCAGCTCCTGGCACTACACAGAACCATCCCCAAGAGTCACACCATATGCCTGAGAGTATCATCCAAATGCCTCTTGAACTCTGGTAGGCTTGGTGCTGTGACCACTTCCCTGGGAAGCCTGTTCCAGTGCCCAGCCACTCTCTGGGTGAGAAACCTCTTTCTAATATCCAACCTAAACCTCTCCTAACACAACTTCAGCCCGTTTCTTCAGATTCTGTCACTGTTCACCACAGAGAAGAGATCAATGCCTCTTCCCCTCATGAAGAAGTTGTAGACTGCAATGAGGTCTCCCTTCAGTCTCCTCCAGTCTGAACAGACCAAGTGACCTCAGTCACTCCTCATACAGCTTCCCCTCAAGGCCCTTCACCATCTTTGTTGCCCTTCTTTGGACACTCTTCAATAGCTTGATATCTTTCTTACATTATGGTACTGCATATGTTTGTGTGCCAAAACTGCACACAATATTCAAGGTGATGCTGCACCAGTGCAGAGCAGAGTGGGACAATCACCTCCCTTAACCAGCTGGCAATGCTTTGCCTGATGCCCCCCAGGACATGGTTGGCCCTCCTGGCTGCCAGGGCACTGCTGACTCATATTCAACTTGCCATCGAGCAGGATCCCCAAGTCCCATTCTGTGGCACTGCTTTCCAGCACCTCATTCCCCAGTTTGTATATACATCCAGGGTTGCCTCATCCCAGGTGCAGAATCCTGCACTTTGCCTTGTTGAATTTTATATGGCTGGTGATTTCCCAGTCCTCTAATTTGTCAAAGTCTCTCTGCAGGGCCCCCCTGCCTTTGAAGGAGTCAACAGGTCCAGTTTTGTGTTGTCTGCAAACTTGCTCAGTAACCCTTCCCATCTTGTATCCAAGTAATTTATGAAGATGTTGAAGAGCACAGGACCTCAGATGGAGCCCTGTGGAACCCCACTAGTGACAGGTAGCCAGTCTGATGTCACACCATTCACTATCACTCTCTGTGCTCAACCTGTGAGCCAACTGCTCACCCCCCACGCAATGTGTTTATCCCAGCTGTGTGCTGGACATTTTGTCCAGGAGGATCCTGTGAGAGACAGTATTGAAAGCTTTACTGAAATCCAAAAATATTGCATCAACTGGCTTCCCTTGCTTAACTAGTTAGGTTACTCTGTCATAAAAGGAAACCAGGTTTGATAAGCAGGATTTTCCTCTCATGAAGCCGTGCTGGCTGTGACCAATGACTGCGTTGTCTTTCAGGTGTTTTTCAATAGTTCCCAGAATAATCTCCATAATTTTACCAGGCACTGAAGTGAGACTGACAGGCCTCTAGTTTCTGGGGTTCTCCTTCTTGCTCTTCCTGAAAACTGGGACAATGTTCACCAGTTCCAGTCAGCTGGGACCTCTCCGGATTCCCAAGACTGCTCAAAAATCATTGAAAGAGACTGTGCGATGACATCAGCCAGCTCCTTGAGGATTCTAGGATGAATCCCTTCAGGCCCCATAGACTTGCAGGGATCCAGCTGGAGCAGCAGATCCTGCACAATTTCAGGGTTAACTGGGAGTTGATAATTCTTGCAGTTATTGTCCTCCAGTCATCTGTGTTGAAGATAGAGGCAAAGACAGTGTTAAACACCTCTGTCTTGTCTCTGTCCCTGTTTGTGAGGTCACCACCATCATCCAATGACATTTCTATACTGCCTATTGCCATTAATGTATTTGAAAAAAACTGTTTTTATTTGCCCTCACATTATAGAATATTTTGGGTGGGAAGGGATCTTTAAAGGCCAGTTAGTCCTATCCCCCTGCCATGGGCAGGGACATCTTCAACTAGATCAGGTTGCTCAGAGCCCCATCCAGCCTGGTCTCGAATGTTTCCAGGGATGGGGCATCCACCACATCTCTGGGTAGTGTATTTACCTGTGTCTGTATTTACCGCCCTCATTGTAAAAAAATTCTTCCTGATGTCTAGTCTGAATCTACTCTAGTTTCAAATCCTTACCTCTTGTCCTATCAGAATAGACCCTACTAAAAAGTTTGTCCTTATCTTTCCTATAAGGCTCCTTTAAGTACTGAAGTACATATGGAAATTCCCTCAAATGTTAGAGCATAATTGATATCAAAATATGTGCCTCCCTGAGTAAGCAATAAACTGCAGTTTAACCATGTTGCAGCTGCCTTAAGATGAACATCCTGACCATTTTTGCTTTCCTCAAACCTGCATTGGAGTGCTCTGAAGGCTACTAATATTTTAGCTTTTGCATGTTACAGAAGCAAAGGATAAGAGGGTTTTTTTTGTGCTTTCTTGCACAGACTTAAATTGTATTGGCTGTTAAATACCCCTCTTTATTTACAGTGAATCACAGTTAGCCAATATATATTCTTGGAATTTTATAGAATAGTGGTATTGCTGTAATTATCACTGTTGTATGAGTTTTGGAAATTTGTCTGCTCCTAGCTGCTTATTCTTTAAGATCTTCTATTGCAGCTGGAAGAGATTTAGTATGTAGTCAGAAGCAGGGAACCATTTCAATTCTGTTGGTGAACATAGTGGATTTAACTTGTACAAACAAGTTAAAAATAGGCACCACTGTAATGAACATTTGTGTTTGTTGTGTGATTGCGTGGTAATGTAAAATATGAAGCTTATTTTTTTAATAGTTTCCTGTTGTGAATTTCATTTTCTAAGAAATGAGAGGCTAATAATTCCCAGTGGGATTTTTGTGGTCAGATGTAAGATATAAGTATTTGCTCAAGAAATTTACAATGTCTATTTCAATTTTTGTCCTATTCAGGATAATTCTGTGGTTGAAGATTTCATGTTCTTTTATTTCTTTTTATTTCTTTTACTATACAGAGAATTTGGAATATTTGGCCTTGGACAGCTGCATTTCTCCTGGATAGTTTGAAACACTTTATGCATGGTATTTCTTTTAATCCTCAGAGAGTCTGAAGTGCAGAGTCTTTCTGACTTATCTGAGGTCATTGTAGTAGACAGGAAGTTCTCTGACTTCTCAGCCCTGTGTCCTGGCCACAGGACAACAGTATTCCAGAGGCAGCCTGTAGTATTCCTTAAGTCTACACTCATGTTTCAGATGATGAGTTAACTAGTTCTTAGTATTTACAACTGCTGCTATTGCAAAGGCAAGTTGTTTTGACAAAGATAGTTATGCACTGTGTGCATGTAGAAAAATTAAAGACTGCCAGGGAAAGTTCCACTTACTGTACCATGATTTCCACTGTCAGTAAAAATTGAGGAGGATTTCCTCGCCCCCCTCTGTACATTTCAAGCATTTTCTTTCCTTGAAGAATATCCCAGTGGCCTGGGAACTGTCCCCCAAACAGACACCTAAATACTTAGCTGATTTTCAGTACTGCATGCAAATCATTAGTGTTGGCCTGAAGCACAACAGTCTTACTCTCTAGTCTCTTTAAAAAGAGACCGCACTGGTGTGAAATTGGAATGATACACCAATAAATCAGACTCCTGAACTTTGAGGGATCACCACGCAGAGGACAAATTGAAGTGCACTCAACCTCCTGATAAAAAAAGCAATTGGAAGAGCAATAAAAGGATATAGAGTTGTAGTAAAAAATTGTGAGCAAAGGACAGAGTTCAGATTAAAGACAGAAGCTGAAGAAAGGCGAGGCAAGAAATAAACAACTCTTTAAAATAACTCTTGTGAAACTCCTGCAGTGTAAGGGGAAAAATGCTTTCTATTGCCCTGACCTCTGAAGAGAAATCATCAGTTCTCTGAAACTCTGTGAGAAAAGGAAGTGCTAACATCTGTTTTTCCATGTTCAGTCAGTGAATTTTATATTGTTTGAAGAAAGAAATTCACTTCAAGAATTCAGTCACGTTGGATGTCCTATACAGCAATGTAAGGAAACTCTTCTTCCACTGAGCCTTTTTATGTTGAAAATGCATCATTCTAGTGGAGCTTGAAGCAAACACTAAATTAAATTGACTGAAACGAGAGTCTGGCAGCTTGCAGGATGAAGGAAATTGGTTCTGTGAGGTATACTTCTTCCCTCAGTTGCTACAAGATTACTTACTTCAGCTATAAATGCCTTTTCTTCTTCTCTTGTTAGGAGATAACTTAATAATTCCAATGTTTTGGTGGTTCAGCTAAAACTACATCTACCTCTCAATCTTCAAGTATGAGGTAAATGAAAATAGTGACTCTGAGGAGACCTGCCGTGTCTACCTTTTTGTTTCTTTGTGTGTGAATGACAGACTCAAGAGGGCAGCTCCCATTCATGTCTTGGTCCATTTTCATTGCTGAATATCATTATCATGAAGAAAGATCTCTTCATGCATGTGAAAAGTACAAACCAAGCACATTCCCTGCAACTCCATAGTGGAAGACTGACGTGAAAAGATACATGGCAGTAGGTACGTGGGGGGATCAGTTCAGTATGTCCTGTTTGAAGCATACTGGTGACATAGGATAACTGTCAAAGTTTTTAGTGTTACAGAATTAAACACATACCTTCTTGCCCTTCAGCAGCTGCTGATGGCCAGTGAACTTGATGCAGACTTAAGAGTTTTTTTGCTAAAAGACTACTAAAACACACAAGCTGATAAGAACTTACTAGATCTTTCTTGGATGCTCTGAAGACACTGCTAAGGTTGGGTGCATTGAGCATCCAAATCTATAAATGTGATCGTCTGAATAAAATTACATTAGTTTTCTGTAGAACATACATGAGATTTCATATGCTATATTATTAATTTGTGTTAGAGGGGCACCTACAGACTCAGATGGGACTGTTGCTACACATATGTAGGGATGCCTGTGAAATACGGCTCTTCAACCATGCATGTTTGACTGAAGGTTTTACATGAGTATTTTACCAAAATGTGTAATCATTTCCCCCTTACCTGAAGAGTTTAAATAAAGGCAGTCTGACTTAATATAGTATTTCATTGAGTCCTTGGAGAAATTGTGTTCTACATTCTGAACACCAGGGTGAATTGTTTAGACAGTCCTATAGAAGGAGGGGTCAAAAATGAAATATTGCCAATAGCAACTTGTTCTCCTTTTGGAGCAACCCAAAGTTATTTGAAAAGACAGCACAGAAATAGGGAAGCTGGAGACAATAAATGATATTTTGAAAAAGTAAAGGGAACAGCCTTAAATTGCAAGGGGTTTGATGGGAAAATAAAAGTGAACAATCTATCCTACATAAACTTTGTAGAATTGCATCCTGACTAGCATCAAAGCTCAGTCATTAGCCTTCCTCACAATGTGCATACCATCAGTCCCTCTTCTGGTGCTCTTGACCTTCTCAGTATCAGGCTCCTGGACATCATAAGCAATCAACACCATCTGTTGTTTACTGACAATATTGTCTAGATTCCTTAGGATCTGGTGATGTGCTGGTAGAGGGGTGGTGGGGGAAGCAATGCCTGAAGGGTTGGTGTTCTGCTATACAAATTATAAGGACCACATGAGAATCTCTTGCTCTTCTACATGAAGTTGCTTTTCAGAGCTTTTTAGAGCAAGTCTGCAGAGCATAAGTTGAGGGAGAGTGAGAGAAAACACAATAATTGATGATTTCTGGAAGTAAAAGGTAAAAGAGAGGAATCAAATTTCTGAGAATTTACACATATAAGTAATGAATCTTGGAATATCTTCTACGTGTTATCAACTCTGAAATAAAAGGAACTGTGATAATACATGCACATTCTTTTAAAATGCTGTTAAAAAAGCAGGATTGAGAGATGGAAATATTCCTTTAATTTCCTGTACTTTTTAAATTTACCCACCAGATGGCAACCCCAGACTGCCCACTGGTTGGAGCATGCTCGCCTCCTATTTATATAACTTCTATGACCCGAGACTATAGTCTGACAGAGCTGCTTTGCTTTCAAGGAAATCAACAAAAAGAAATGTAACTGTAAATTGAACATCGCAGGGTTGGTTCTTCTGATTTCCACTTATAATTGATTTGTATAAGTGCAGCCACAGTATTTACAATTTGGGAAAGTGAGGAATCTGGTCTACTGAATTCATGTGTGCAAAGATGTGCCTATGTAATGCACTTAAATTCTCAGAATAAATTCATTCTTTGAGGGTTACATCATCCTCACAGCTCTTTTTCTGGTCTGATTAGGTATGGTAAGGTCCTCAACTTGTGGAAAGGGACAATGATACACATTCAATCAAGTTATACTAGCCTAAGCTAGTGAAAACAATAGCCCTGGTTTGACAGCATCTGGTGTCATGCAGCCTACTGACTGCACTGACACTTGATAAATCTCATACATTCAGTGAGAGACTGTTCAACTTTTTTCACCCCCATTCATTCTTTCCTTCCTTCTTATGCCTTCTTTCATGACCTGTCATGCCTACTGTGCTGGAGACATGGAAGTACTGTAGCTTACTTGGAGTATTCCTCCTGTGAGGAACCTGCTATGATGCCATTTCCTTCTTTCAGCACAGTCTTACACTCCTGTATACCAGTGCTAAGGAATATCTTAGTTCTTCCACTCTGACATCACCAGTAACATGGAAGTTGAAGTCTGACTTAAGTACTTTGAAAACAGATGCTTAAATTTTTCAGTCAGAGATGATTGTCAGCATGTTGCAGAGATGGAGTTCTGCTAGACTGGACCATGTGCAAATTTGTCATGAGATGGGACCTTGTTAGAAGTTTTACAGTCTAAATAGCGTGGGAGAGTTATCACCACAATGTGTAGGGAAATGACCAAGATCACAGAGTTTATCAAGACAGAAGCGAGAGAGATCCTAGGTATTCTGGGTTACTAGCACCATAGCATTCACTGAACAAGCAATATCACTTAAGCCTATTTTTTTCCTGATCTCTCAGAACTGCTTTCAATTTTGGTGTAGTGGCTACTTAATTTAGAAATTACTGCCCAAAGAGGACAAAAGAATAGCAACAGAGGAAACTGATTTTTCCTGTGAACTGACAGATGTGTTCTTTGTATTTGGCTTTTATTTGCCTATGTGGTGAGAGTTTTTCTGAGCTGGTAAGGTTTGGGGAACATAGAAAACCCAAGCATTTTACTACTCTTGCTGATAACTGGAGTGGGCAGCCTGGGAGGGACCATGCGTAGCAGAGATGAGCACTACACAAAATGAGGCCCAGTAAAAAAATGACATTTGCTTATTTTCAGAGAAAATCTTGTTGTATTAGTGTAGTTTCTCTGGATTTCCTGGATGCAAGGAAGGACAGCAAATGGCTCTCTCTACCTAATTATACATTGACCAACCTTAATGATATCAATCTAAAAGGATTCTGGAATTTTTATTTGTTTTTTTGAACCCCTTTTTTCCTTAAAAACAAAAGAAGAGGCCAGGCCTCAAATGATATTTAAATCCAAAAGAAAGTGTTGCATGGCTGAGTGGATGACAAGAAATTATGTTAGAACTTTCCCCAAACTGCTTTTTAGTCTAGAGTGGTGCAGGGTAGGAGGTGTGTGTTTTTCATCTGTAGAAAATAAAAAATGAAACTCTTTGCATGGTTGGGATGTGATAATGACTGGGGAATCTTGCACTTGTGTAGGCTGCGAAAGTAAGAAGCCAAGTAGCATAATTTTCCTTTCTTCAGTCACCACGTGATGTGAATGAACAAAGGGAGGGTTTCCTCCCTGCTGCGGAACTATTTTTCTATAGATAAACCTAATCACTCTCCAGCACGACATCCTGGTCACCAGCAAGCTCCTGGCTCAGTAGGCTCTAGTACAACTCTGAGGTTACTCCAGGCTGATGGAAATCAAGGCATGTACAAGCTCAAATGGAAAATTTTATTAGAGTACTGAGATCAAAATGTTTCATAGCAGGACAGTGTGCTGTTTAACAGGATCCTGTTGGATTGTAAATCTGTAGCTGAAGTGCAGTGCTACAGGCTCTTTTCTTGCTCTATTGATCTGAAAGAAAGCTGTAGCATGGTGGTGGGATGCAATTCAAGTCGGCTAGTTGCAGCCAACATATTAAATCAGTTAGCAGGAAGGAAGCTATGATGATCTAAATTGATGCACTTCGATGTACCTAGGAAGGAGCACAAAGTGAGAACCACTTGTGTGGGTCCCTTGTGCTTATGCCCTCTCTCTTTCACACTGGCTGAAGGAGGAGGCAAGACGCTGAAGCAGGCTACACTCTTGGTTCTGTGAGCAGCTATTCCAGTTTTCTTATCATTGGTTTTGATCTCAGGACTGGTCTTCAAAAGGAAGATGGCTATGAAGTTGATTTCCAATTAGCTGTTTGTCTCAGTTCTATCTTAAACCATTTCCTACACATTTGGAAGGCTGAACAGATGAGAAATCACAGACCCACTTCTTTACTTCCCACATATATCATTTGCTGGTACCTTTTCTGAAAGGCTTTACCATTGACTGCTTCCTGACCTACTTTCACATGTGTAGACTGGGAAGGATTTCAGCAGTTACTGTTCATTCTCTTCTGGAAAGTAAAGTTGACAATACTATTTTTATTTTCATCTTAGGAAAAAAAGAATGTTACTCATGTCCTAAGTCAATGTCATAATTTGTCTTCAGTTTAGGTAATGTGAAAGAACATGTCTGTTAGAGTTTTTGTTTTGACTATTAACTGTCAGTTGTTCACTAAAACGAAAAGTGCTGCAACCTTATATCTTCAGGATGTTTTGCGTCTAACATGGATACCCCAAACTGTTGGTGCTTTTCTGTTTCCAGTCTCGAAGATCAGGTGATGGGTCTTGAATAGGTAAGCTACTATTCATTTCTGTTAGAGCTTTGGAGACTTCCCAATGTCTTAATCAACCAAACAAACAAAAAACCCCAACAAACCAAAAACAAAAAGGCAATTTCACACAGCTGAAAGTATAAAACTGATCCTTGCTGCTGTGAAACAATATCATGATTCATAACAAAAAAATTAGTTTTATTCAACTTAGTATTGCACTACAATAGTGATAAAATCTACCCTCCTAGTATATAACTTGTATAATATATAGATCTCTAATAGCTGCTGTATTATAGACTTCTTCACTTTCAGTACACAGATACACAGGAAAAACCAAACATATTATATTGCTGTTACTTAAGAACAACACAGACTACAGGGCAGTGCAGGAACTGTAAATTACTTGCCAGAGTCCTCTCTACTAAAAATTCAGAGTTGTATTATTTTTTAAAATGCATTTGAAATTGTGCTGTCTATGGAATATTTACATTATGAAAGATCCTTGAAATTTCCAAATGCTTTGGCTGGGGGGGGGGGGAGAGATGTTTTTTCTGGTAGATAAAGTGCCCTTGCAAACTTCTTTATCTGGTATTGTACTGGGCTGTTGGGATGCTTCATCATTTTGTGAATTGAGTCATCAGTAAGGATGATGTTATGGTGCTTCACCAACCAGTCACTTTAAACAGGAAAAATGTTTTTGAAGCTCAATGTGACTATTAGTTCTTGTCTTGATCTTACAGTTTCAGGAACTGATTGTGCAAGAGACTCTACTCTTGGATCTTTTTGACATGTTCATGCTGCATGGCAACAAAAGAGCTTGGTTGTTATTTTTACCAGATGTCATACATGAGGAAATTCCATCTTGCATATTTGGGTTTTTTTTAGAATAGAAACATCTTGAACTTTTGTTATTATTACAGAAGTTATCTGCTTATATTCCAGTGAGCAATGCTCCTGAGATCACATGAAAATACCTCTGCCTTTACAGCCCTGTCAACTGTATCTGTTACAATATAGATGTTATGTCTTTGCCTGCTTCTCATATGCCACACTGGAATGCATGTTGGAGGAGAGTGTTATCTAACAACTGCAATAGAAACCAGTGTTAAGACTTTGAAAAAGTCCAGTTACTGCAGTATTTCAATTTGAGGGAAAGTAAAAGACCTTATCTTGCTGTTGTTCCTTTGATTTTGCAGACAGGCATTTGAATCTGCTTTTGGAAAATCATTCTCTCTGAGGTGTGTGAAGGTTTGCATCTGAAAACCTGAGATCTGTGGTTCTGACTTGTTATGTCAACTGAAAAATAGTTATTTTCAGGACTGTTATTTTCAGGACTCATTCTTCTTTAAAATAAAACACACTCAATTTTATTCACGTTTCATTTTCATTCACATAAACATATAAAACAGTCTTCAAATAAAAATATTATAATGAAACAGGTTTTGTTTTCTCCCTCATTTGTACTCTTACTACTATGTAGAAGACAGTAGAGCAAAGAGAAAAAGTGATCAAGCTAGAAAAGAAAGACTGCTTGGAATAAAGGGAGGAGGCAGAAAATGAGATGGACATAGCTGAAAGGGTTGAAAGCTTTTGAACAGACTAGATCAACAAGAGATTGGCTATTCCACTGTCTTAAATTTCACCCCAAAACAATTTGAAGGGTAGTTTTGTTAAAGGACTGTAGCATTTTCTTCATGTAATATCTCAAAGAAAGCATTTAAATGTTCGTGACCAATAGTCTGTGCCCTATTCTGTATGTCCCTGTTGAGTACCTGACATAGATCTAAATACTCATGATACTCCGAAACCCTAAACAGACCAAAGGTCTGGAGGATGTGAATGGTGCTATGAAGTTAAGAGATCAGCACTGTCATGACATTAAATCAAGGGATGCTGGGCTGTTGTGAGTATCTGTTTTCTAGCTAATGCATGTGCTTGCTTTCTAACATACCACAGGGTACTGTGACCCGTAGACTCCTCTGTGTATGAAATAAAAGACAATTAAACAGAAGGCGAAGGAGTCTCAAAGAAGAATATCACCCACTATGCTGTGATGTTTCATCTTTTCCTTCTACTACACAGGCCACTCTACCCCATCTCCATCACTGCCTCAGACAAAAAAGCTTCCCCTAGCTGCATCGTATTTACTCACTTTCTACCCATCATTCAGCAATATACATCAATATGACTTGTCTCTGCAGGTTGCTGACAGCTACTCAGACATCAATTTATTTTATAAATGAGGTCCCATTCTCTTTTAGGTCAGCAAATCTACTTTGGTTGTTGCAATTGCTTTCCATTGCTCTGTGATCCTGTAAACATCACTATCATAAAACTTTATATCAGGAGGATGAGAAATCAATCCCTTCCTAGCCAAAAATTTGTGCCATAATATTTATAAGCTTTGAATAGTCTTACTCATTTTTCAAATTATTCAGGGAAAAAAACAGCAGTATTTGACTTTTAATTCTCTATATACTCATGTGCTTTCCTTATCCTCATAGTGTGACCTCTTTTTAGTTAAAAATAAGACTAAAGCCATGAGACTCTTTACTTTTTCTCCTTAGAGGAATTTTCAGTTTTGTATCCTATTCACTGGACCATTAGGGCAGCAATACTACTCCTGAATGTAATCTTTCTTCACACAATGTCTAGCAGTAATGTAGCATTGTTTCATTAAAACATTTTTCTTTTCTTTTTTTTTTTTTTTTTTTTTTTGCTTGCATTCTTTTTTTTTTTTTTTTTTTTTTTTTTTGCTTGCATTCTTATCTGTATCTGGTCCTTTATGTTTAATAGAAAACTATTAAATGATAAGCCTCTCCTCAAAACTGCTACTCAGTATGTCTTTGTCGTGGTTTGAACCTTGTTTTCCCCCAGAGGCTAAGAAAAGTGGTAGACCCCAAGGGGTGGAAACCCCTGGAAGTTTTGAAGTTCTGCCCAATGGGCGCTCCTGCAAAAATGTCAACATTCCACAAGCTCACCGGAAGAGAAGAGTTGTAGTTTTGGTTGTTGAGGAGAGGTGACCATGTTGTAGAGCCACGAGGAAGGGGCTCTGAGCCCCTTGGGGCCTCTGGCCCCCTCCCAGCCCCGGTTGGGGGGATTGTAGAGACTTGGAACAGTGTTAGACTGGACTAAGTGTCTGTAGTATGCCGGGACATGTTTTCTCCATGGGCACAGAGCAGCAGCCGACACTGACCAGAGAAAAGGTGGCAGAGAGCCAGAGATAAGACCTGAACTGGAGGAGCAGCAGAAGCAACATGCAGCACTGCAGAGGAGACTCCTGGAAGGAGAGTCGAGGAAAGGAGAGCCAGCAGCTGAGAGCTACAGAGTTCTTGGGGGTAAGACTGATACCAGATCCCCAAAACTCCCTTGAGACCCCTCTTGGAGAAGAGGGACATGGACTCCTATTTTGGAGAGCAGTTTTGGACATGCAGCACCGGAGAGAGAGAGGAGCTGAGAAGCTCAGAGCGTCCTGGAGCTGGACCGGGACGGCCAGATGGAATGCGGGGGGAGTTGACCTTGGCTCCCCCCCCTTGCACTGCTGCCACGGTGGCAGCCTGAGAGACAGGGCACAGAGGCCCTGCAAGAGATACCAGACCGTCACGAAGACCCCCCTGTGTCTTCGTGATATGACTGTGGTGATACGACCTTGTCTGGGGTTACGAAGCCCACGGAAGACCCCTTTGCCTGTGTCAAGGGGGCCGAGGGAGCTTGGATACCTCCCTCGTGAGTGCTGGCAGAAATCCAGCTATCAGCTGCTGCATGTGGAGAGGACAGACAGATCGCTGCGTTAGAAGATGCTGCTGCTTAAGGACTGGAAGGGATCTGTCCTTCTTTCCCTCCTGGACTTTTATTTGGAGGGGAGAAGAGATCTGATCCATTGTAAATACATATGTCATGGTAGAGATAGTTTGTGATCATGTGTATAATGTGATATGGTATTTATTTGTACAGTCATTGTAATATTTCCCTTTCCCCCACTTTGAGTCTGGTGTGTTTTGTCTGGAAAAACCCATCTCACATTAGGTTGAGATGTGGGAGGGGGAATGGAGCTAGGGGATTGGATTTTGGGGCTATCTCAAACCATGACAGTCTTCCATAGAAAATTTCTGCTGATCT
The DNA here is from genome assembly GCF_003945595.2 of Pipra filicauda. Classification (NCBI taxonomy): domain Eukaryota; kingdom Metazoa; phylum Chordata; class Aves; order Passeriformes; family Pipridae; genus Pipra; species Pipra filicauda. Next base: position 621,481 of record NW_024103896.1, read on the forward strand.
TTGGACGTATATTCTGATGTCATGCTTTCAGAAGACCTTTTGTGATTATTTCCAGAGTAGTGATATTTGGACAAAACCCTTTCGAATTGAAATATTTTCAAGTAATGATGTGAAGACAGATGATGATTAGTTTCAAAATCATATACCATTTATTTGAGATGAGTTACTTGCATGGTTAGATGTCTTTCTTGTTTCATTTTGTTTAAATAGTATTTACAGACTTGAGTCCTGCTTTTATTAAAGTCAGTGACAAATCTCAAACTGTATTGAAAATAAAGCTACACCTCTTTGTTTAGCACTTATTTTAAGGTAGCCGCAAAAACCCTCAGAAAATATGAAGAAATCTTAAGATGGTGTGGTTTCATGTCACAGTATTAGTTCAAGTTTTAAATTTGTTAATATACATCACATGCATATGTTTTCCTGGGTGATTTTTAAATAATAATGGCTAAGCTGTTTGTTTCATTTAGAATGCAACTTCCTGAACAGTTCTTGTACCCTGCAAATTGCAGTTCTGTGTTAGGATGAGAGCCAAAAAGTGAAACTACTAAGGAACAAATGAGCAATTCATTTGTAACAGCAGTACTGCTTCAAATGTAGAAATGCATAATATGAGTGAAATCACTGCTCTCAACAGAGAAACTGGAATTTTTTTTGTGGGATTAGAGTTCTATATTAGGAAATTCATGTTTTCCTGTAAATCGTGGTCTGGGTTATCCTTCCCATTATTAGGGTTCACTAGGATTTTTTTTTCAAGTTAGATAAAAGTTTGGTCAGATTTGAAAGCCTTTTTGAAAAGCAGGACTAATGGCCTTTATTCTCCAAGATTAATGTGTGTGCCTCATGAGGAGTTTAAATTTGAAGACTCTGTCACAAAGCCTCCATTATGATTAAAGCTGCCACTAACTGAAAGCCAGGTCAGTCTGAAAAAGATTTTCAAATATAGTATTTCATGCTGCCAACAGCCTTTACTCTCAGGACATTTATACTTGTCATTACAGTAGCTGTCTGAAATGAATAGCAGTAGCGATATCAGTCCCTTGTGAACTTTGAAAAGATGTGGTATATCCCTCTCTTTAGAGAGGGTAGCAGAAGTGGAAAGAAATTATTATTGGACTGAGTTAGTTTTTTAATTAACATTTTTTCTTCTCTGGGCAGTCAGGCACACTGACTGGTAAGAAATTAGGGACAGTAAAGTGCCAATGTTGTCCTGCATAATGAAAAACCCTTTTTCTTGCCAAAAGAGGGGTGAAAAACACCCATGAGCTTCTCTAAGAGGGCTAGCCTCTGGATTTACCTGTTGTTTATATTTCTACTTCCTTCTGTTATTTTCCTTTTTTCTTTTGTCTTGGGTATCACACTAAGCAGCTGCCTTTTTATGCCTCTCTCAAAGTAATTTCTCTTCACTATTCTGCCCAATTTCCTTAAAAATTAAAGAGAAATGAAGGGTTGACTCAGTGCTTGAATCTTAGGCTGTTTCAACCAGCATCTTCATTCTGTAGGTTTTCACTTTGAGTGGTCTAATTAAATGTATTATTTTTTGTTTGCAACTTTTTAAAGCCTGCCTTGGTATCAGATGGTTGGGTTACATTTCTGTGACCTTAATCAACTACCATCATCTGTCCTCATGCATCTCGAGGGTTCAGCTATGCACATTGTCTCAACAGTGCCAAGAGACAATAAATGATGATGATTTTGTTCATGAGAGACCAAGCATCTGAAATCTGTTTTCACTCACAGTTTGAAATGGGCGCAGTCCTTTCTGCAGCAATGTCTGTCGCTGAAGGGCATGTCCAGAACTTTACTGCCAACTTATTTGAAGTAAACTGCATAATTTGAAGCAGGAATCCTGAGGCCTGGCCATCTCTTCCTGAGCTTAAAATGAGTGTAAGGGAAAGGCTTCAAAATAAGAAGAGTCTCTGTTGCACGTTTGATGGATGGCATCAGGCAGAGTGGATACAAAAACAGTGCCAAAATGAAGCAATAAGCTTATAGAAGTGCAGAGAGCAGAACTGATGATGAACTTCAATAAACCCAAGACAGAGACGCTTATTGGACTTGAGTGTCAGCGTGTGATACGCTGTGTGCTCTTTCTGTTTCCAGAATGCCAAGGATGCTATCTCGGTCTGTCTGCTTGTGGGAAAGATAATCCATCATTGACACAGCCCTTTCCTTCCTCTCAACATGGCAAAAGCAGCAGGTATCATACACTTGATGCATATATATCCAGCTGAATCTGTTGCTGCAACAACAAACTGGTGGTGGGGCCAACATTGTCAGAGAGGATTATGGGGCTTTAGGAGCCTCATGCAGAAATCTTGCATCCACAGAAAGTCACCAGACTTGCTGCACATTCACTGTCCCCTTAGATCTTTCATAGTTGCTCTTAGGGCTATTTTGCACTGAATCCCTTTCATATGATGGGTCTAAGACTGACACGATCTGCAATTGAAAACAGCACTGACAAACTTCCTAACTCTTATAATCCAAAGCATCCAGGCTGACTGAAAAAGCTCACTCAAGCTCCACCTAAGCATCAAGAAACAGTATCAAAGTAAGTTGAGAATAGGAGGAAAATCTGGGAAGTCTCCATCAAAACTGCTGGGATCAGCCAAATGGGCTGAACCAGTCTTCTCGCCCTATAGGGACACCTACTGAGTAAGAACCATACTCCACATTCACTAAATTTTGCTATTAGGATTAGAGCTTGCTGGTTGCTTTAAATAAGGTTTTACAGTCAGATACAATCACCAGCAACCCTTCAACCTCATTAACCTGTCACAATTTGTATTAATAAAGAGTGTTATTCCATAAACTGTTAGAGTGAGTCCTTTACAAATACTAGCAGCTGCCAGCAGAGAATAGCACATTCAAATAAAGTGAGAAGACCCGCTGACGGGTCTCCCTTATGCTGTTGGCTTCCCCCTCCCCCAAAAAGGGCAGTCAAATCACTCCCTGATCCAGTGGGACTGTTTGGTGAAGGGTCCCCATAACGGAATGCTGATAGACTGGTCGGACACAAGGGTTTCAGCTTTCCCAGGGCACTGACAGACAAATAAATCACTGAGGGTCTAGGAAATCTCCCCCTTTTCACCTGACAGCTGTCTTTATCTTAACCCATGAGTTTTCTCACTTTGACTCTTCTTATTTTCTCCTCCATGTCACTGAAGGCAAGTGAGTGAGCAGCTGTGTGGGGCTGAGTTTCTGATTGGGGTTTAACCACAACAGTGGCTGATTGTACTTTACAGTCATAATTCAAGGGTCTAGAGCAAATTGTCATGTTAATGAAATAAATCACCAAGTGAACTAGAAAAATATAATATTATTGCAGCCTTGCTCTTTTCCCAGAGCTGATTCTGATGAATCTTGGCAGCTTGAGATTTCCATATCAGAATAGTCCATAAACAGTTATTTAGTTTTCTATCAGTATTCTCTCTCTTAAGACTTTCAGTAGAGATATATTTGAATCTCGTGCAGCAAAAAATCTGGCAAGCAAGATAAGAAATAAAACAGGCATAATCAAAATTCTGTGGCCTGGCACTAACAGAGTGCTAAAATCTACTTATCACACAACCCCTCCTAGATTTTTTATCTGTGTAGCAGAATATAGTCATTAGCTGCAACTCTATAGCTATCTTCTTCTATCCAGTCAATGGAAATGTCTGGAAAGAATAAATGACATATATTGAAGAGGCTGCAATCGCATTTCAGAGCCATAGAAAAATCCATGACTTAAACATCAAACAATGAATCTTCAACTGAAATACTTCTTTGCGTTATCTGAAAATTTTAAAGTTGGAAGTACATCAAAAGTCATAGAGAGATATCTAAGTGCCTTCTGAAGTGGATTGGGCTGCCAGAAAAAGTTCTCTGAACCTGACTTAAAGGGAGGACTTGATCATAGAAAACAGAGTGCAAAGAAGCACAGATAAAGGACAGCATACATGAATCAGATGTACATGAGATAATAAAGTAGGTGTACATGGAATTGATTTTATTTCTGAAAGGTACCTATCCAATAAATTCCTGAAATCTTACACGGTGGAGGTTCCACCAACTTTGATTGACAGCTTATTCCTGTTCTTTGTGGTCCCTATTATGAGAAAGCTTTTATTTTCCAATGCTGGTCAGTGCTGTTAGTAGAGCTAACAATAGCTCTACTTCTATAAACACTAATATTGGTCTTATGGTAGGCACAGAGAGGTGTTTATCCCTTTATCATTCCGTGTCTACCTCTTAAATATTTGCAAAGATAATCCGCCTCATTAGTCCTCCTTCTCTTAAAAAAAAAAATCTATTTTTTTCTTTCTTCTAGTAAATGTTAGTTGTCTTTTACTAGCCCTTTTCTCTGAACCTTTTCCATCTATCCACATCCTTTCTAGATTGCCATGTGGAAAATTCAGTGACTTTGCATACCAGACATGTAAGGAAGTGTCCTGGAAGAGATACAGGTGATAGATGATAGTCTTTACTTCAAGAATGGAATGTTCCCAGATTCATGTATAAGAAAAACCGAAATGCGGGCATAGGTGAAACTGTGCTTACTCAGTCAAACCAACTGTCACTGAACTTCATCAAAAAGTGATACTCCAGATAAGGCTGACAGGCATTCCCAGATGATGCATCAATTGCATTATGAATTTAGTATATTCGGAGTCAGGTTCTGCTGCACCTCACCCTTGTGAAGCTGTGTCTTCTGTGCTTTAGAAGGCATGAAGTAGCTGTCATTTCTTTTGAGCAGGCTGTTAGCATCAACTACCTGTATTATTGCCCTTTGGTAGCCATTCTAACAGACAGATATCCCAGGTGGAATGATTGGTGATATGCCAATTTTATCTTTGGGTCCCTTACATTCATTGCTTTCCTCACATTCGATATTTTGCGTGAAATACAACACCCATTTTGAGTTCAACAGCATGGGGTTCTGTTGAAAAGTGAAAGCTTTGTCTGGTGCCTCCTAGAAAGACCTGGCATTTGCTTGTAATTTTATGGGGAAAAAAAGATTTCTCACTACGGTGTTGTGCTTCAGAAATATCTTTCGATCAATAAAAAAAGCTTAATTGAAAATACATAGGAGTTGGAACTGCATCTATTAAGTTTTCTGCATTAGAGTATTTTGCTGCATAAACAGATTAAAGACACACATTACTAAATAATTTCTTCCCATGTAAAATTGCTATAGAAGACAGTTCAACATGTATTTTGTCCTAAAAAGAAGATGGTGTAATGGCATTTAGTAGTTAGCATAACCTCTGTGAAGAATATTTGGTGAGCATGATGCACATCGAGGTGAAAAAAGGAAAGGTTAGAACTGAGGTTGGAAGACTGAATCACTCTAAATGTAGAAATATGAAGAATGAGTTAGAAGGCTGCTGGGAAGATGTTTTCTGTAGGTCAGGAAACTGTATTCTTTTGTCTTTATCTCTTGTATTCAAGAGGGTTTGGATGCTTATAAACCACCAGCAGCATCAAAACATATGTTGTCATCTAGCTTTTTCAGAATTTCTGATTCTACCTGATTTAGAAAAAACCAATTTAGCTTTTTTTTTCTGGCCAGGATAGTAACCTGAAGAACCAAGAAGATATACTGTGAGCTAGTACCCACCTATAATAATGTGGAACAAATACAATCCAAATATCCTTGTATTTTTATTATCATAAAGAAGAGGGGGAAGAGGCATATAGTTGAATACTTTTCTTTAGAACAATAAATGCAAAATTACTGGGTAGGTTGAAATGCACTGTTTCAATATTCTTTTCTGTAATGGTATGAAATCTTACAGAGATGGTCATTTGACCAGAGGTCAGAATGTCCCAGTTTACATAAAAATGCCTAAAGACAGATTATTTTCTTAGTTCAGCACTGTAGCACAAATAAATGACAAGGTCTGAAGGCATATCTAAATGGACAAACTAAGTCACCTGAGCCTAATAAAGCTGAAGAAATTAGTCTCAGATTGGTCTAGAAATGGTCTAGAAATTATGCAGGTCCTGGGCATGCAGTAGAAAGTCAAGTAACTAAAATGTGCCAAAGTATAAATATTGAGGAAAGAATCAGCTGTCTCTGAGCTGATGGAGGACCTGTTGAGATCTGTGCCACAAGTATACCAAGGGTTGCAAAGCTAAACTGACAATGAAAGAATTTATGAATGTTCAGGTGGACTTGAAATCTAAAGAATGCCAAGAATGTGAGCCAGCGATGTGGATGTGCCCTTGTGGCAAAGAACACTGATGGTATTAGACAAAGTATTGCCAGCAGTCTGGGGTAGGTGATTCTTCCTCTTTATTCACAGCACTAGTGAGGCTGCACCTGGAGTACTATGTTCAGTGCTGGACTCCTCAGTAAAAGAGAGACACAGACAGACTGGATAGAGTCCAGTAAAAGGCTGTGAAAATTATGAAGGGACTGAAGCATCTCTCCTATGAGTCAGTAGGAAGAAGGAAAATACTTTTGCTAACAAAGAGATTTAAGGCTGCATGATGCACAGCTTTCCATAAGATTACAGTATCAGAATTTCACAGTTCTCTTATCAAAAGGAAGTTTAGACATTTGCAGGCTTTTTTTTCTTTCTGGTAGTTTTGTTGTTATACCTACAGTGGTGCATGGACTAGGCAAATCACTGCAGCAGTAGACATGATGCTATATAGCATTTTCAGATTTGGGGTCTGTGCCCACTGTTTTTATTCTAGTCTATTTGTGTTTTAAAACATTTTCATGTTAGGTGGTGCAAGTGCTATTAATCTGGGAGGTAAGTCTTGATGCAGGAATATAAATTATTAAACAAACTACTTCCAACATTGAAAGTCTAAATTCCTGTGAGAGGGATAATTGAACCAGACTGACGAACTCCTAGAGAGGACTAACAATTAGAAATAAACTCTTCAGTCACCGATTGTGTGGGAACAGCCTTGTGAGTGAGGTCCTGTAGCAAAGCCTTAGAATTTTGCAGGGTGATTTGCCAAATGAAGAAACTATAATGCTCCTCTTACAGAGAAAAGCAAGTGTAGGCACAAATGTGGTAATTCTCATGCCTTCTTTAAAGCTTAAGAAGAGAAAGGAATTCATTGCTCAAGCACATGAGCATACTCAGTATGAGATTTGTCTCTTGTTTTTTATCCATACTTTGTCGAGGTGATTGCAAGGCTTCCAGAATAGACTGCAGTGATAAAAGTTTTGCACAGGTAAAAATACATGCATATCCCAAGTCTGCTATAATGTAGTTGCTTCTATACCACTGTTTGTGGAACTTTATTTGCCAAAAGAAGCTCATATAATGATTTTGCATTTTTTCATAACAGTTTAGGTTTTCTAACCTTAAAATACATTTATTTATGTTTCTACCTGCCTCTTACCTGCCTCCAACAACTTTTTTTCTGTTCACCTGTTTGTTTATGTTCTTTTTATGTTGCTCACATCCCTGCCTTATTTCTCCTCCTTCTTTATATTCTGCTTGCATCTTGTGATATCCCTGGAATCCAGGGAAAACCGATCAGCATTCACAGTCACCCCTAAACCAGTCTGTTAGAAAGCATATTGATGAAGAACAGCTGATGAATTCCCAGCACTAGGTGTTCTGTCCGACTGCTAACAGTTAAATGAGAACTGTGCTAAAGTATATTGCTCAGTCATCATGATCTAACAACATCTGGTGCCCTCTGTCTCAGTAGCATTACATTCAATTCTATGCATTGTATTGTAAAGGGGCTTTATTTATTTTGTATCAGGTTGTTGGGAAAAATAGCTGCTTTTGTCAGTAAATCAGTCTACTACTAGCTGTTGAAAGAAAATGACTAGAAATAAATGAGTTGTTTTGCTGCTTTTTAAATTCCCAACTTTCAGATAATCCAGAAATTTCAGTGGCTGTTTTCTGTCTAACCACAGTATTTCCTCTGCGCAACCCCAACCCAAACAAACAAAAAAACCCCCAAACCCCATTCCTCACAAACAAACAAACAAAACTAAACAAAAAACCAACCAACCAAACAAACAACAAAACAAAACAAACGAGACACGAATTTTTTTTCTTTAATTTTATTACTTCTGGAAATACAGTCAAAGTTGTTAATCTCTTGACTGTGAAATTTCATAGTGCAGGAATTGAGAAAGTTGTGGTTTTGGAAGATCAGATAGCCGAATGACAAGCTAGGACAAAATTTATCTGCAGTGCAGTATTTTGATAGAGTGATATGATACTGGTTTGTCCTACACAATATTATGAAAGGTAAAACAGCATTGCTATTAAATCCATGCTTGACTGGGATATGCGCAGGTGATTTTGATTGCTGGCAATCTGAGACACCTCAGAATTCCAATGATGCAGAATGGAGGATGAAGTTCCCCAGATCAGTCCTCAGCATGGTGTTTACTCAAATATGAACTTTGTTAATCAGTTAATTTCTTCGTAGCTCCCTAGATCCCATAGCTGATGTTCTCTCTTGTACCATTAAAGAAGGGATCTATCTTACTATCACTGGTGTGGCTGGTACATCAGATCCAGGCAGTACAATGTCTTCTTGGTCTGCACATCAGTGGGGAGAGCAGAGGGAGCTTCAGGGCTGTAGAATTGTTACTGTGGAGCTGTCTGGGTCCTAATGGAATGTGCATTCCTACAGGTGTGAGAAAAAAAGCTGCCGTGAGGTCTCATATAAGACATTATGGTCTCAACAATAAGCTATTTCTGCTGAGAATGACCACAACTAAAACATCTCTATTGCAGGCAATCTAAAAAAAACCACCCAAACCCATATGACCCTACATTGTCCTTTCTTTGATTACATCTGAAAAAAAATCTAAAATTAATTCTACTTCTGCATACAAGGGGCCAGATTGATTTTTTTAATTAAATATATGTGGCTCATCCAGAACCAATTTTTTTCTCTTTCATGCCTTCTCTTTTGTTTACCATGATGTAAAGGGTTTATCCAGAGATCCAGAGATACAGATCCAGAGATTTGATGGGAACAAAATGAAATTCAATTCTTACTTGTTCATCTGGGGACTGACTCTGGTTTAATTTGATTTGCCCAGTAATATTCTAGATTAATATAACACAAAGTACTTGTATGAAGGGATATGCTGCTTCTTGCTACTGAAATAGCATTTTAGTAGTCTAGTATCACCTTACTGTGATATCCTTTTATTTCTTTTAATAAGTCTGTTCAAATACACAGAACTACTAAGGGTACCATAGTCTGTCAACTAAGCACAGCCAAAATAATCCACTGAAACCATGGGCTGGAAGTCAAATTCTGTAACTGGTTACATTGGTACAATAACAGAGATAAACTTTCCATTAAGTGCAGTGAGAGTTGGATCCATGAGAGTGGATCTGAACCAGTTGCAGCTTGGGGGCTGTGACAATTGCTTGGCAATATGAGTCATATTATCCTCTTTTGCTGGCAAAAATCTGATGTAAATATAAGCTTCACTTGGCCAGCAAGCTGGTCACCGTTGACACAAACTTCTCCTTGTTGGTCATCTGGGTTAACAGCAAAAGACATCCTCAGCCCATTCCTGTTCCTCATTGTGCATCTGTTTAAGAACTTTGTGTTGATACTGTCCTTCTATTAGCCCAGTCTGTAATGGTGTGGTTAAAACAACTCTGATAGGTGGTTGTTGTTCTTCAGTTCAAACACAAAATACAATAGACCTCTACGTAATTAAGCCTTTCAGCTCTGCGGTGAATATTGACTGTAGAGCAGTACTTGACACTGATGGTTCATATACAGAACCTTATACGAGATGTGTCAGTTTTGCCTCATTTAAGGTACTCTCAGGGCAATATTGCAGGTTTTTTTGCTGTCAAAGCTCTTACAGACATCTTCACAGTAACTTGATGCACTTACTGCAAATGAATTCACAATCAACACGACAAAAACATATGCTTTTCTTCTCTGCTTCCTAGAATTGGTATCAATTAGATCACAAGCTTTTTTCACAGGATGAGAGAGAGAGGAATTTGGATGTCTACAGTGTTGAATGCCTGTTGTTAATAGTGTTAGAAAGAGCTGAGGTATCTAGACACATATCTTATTTACCAGCATTGACCTGAACAAAAGAGCAGGCTTTAATTCTTAAAAAAAATAGACAAATGGCACACTGAAACAATGTGATAGAAAAATTTCTGAGCTGTTGTTTGGTAGTTTTTAGACAAAGAACTTGGTTTAAGTTGAGACCTACTCTGCAACAATGCTCTCCAATGAATAAAATATGTGTCCTCACTTAGGTACTTTTTTCTAACATCTCGAGTTGTCTTGGTGTGGTTAGGGTAATAGATGGGATGTTCTCTGTTAGTGGCAGTGTGACTGAGTCCTGTACTCTGTTTCCAGGCTGAGTTTTACATTCTGTGATAAAGTATCCTGTCGATCAGACTGTCCCTCAGACAGGACCAGAGATGACATTTATTCCAGATAAACTGCCAAGTTCTTAAGCTAGATGTTATGTAGAAAATCTCTGTTATATCCTGCTCTCCCCAGAAAGCAGCTTCACAGGAAGCATAAAGATGTGTTAGTATTGAGCACTGTTAAATCCTCACATAGAGATGGACCTTGGGAGAAATTTGACAGTGTTTCCTTTTTTCTGCATTCTACCCTATGCACTTCACTTTGTAGCAGAGAGGGGTTGGGCAACTTATATGTGAGAATATGAATATGAGCACTATTGATCTTTGGAACAGGTGAATTGCAATGCTGTAGGTAGCGCTTTTTCTGTCTCGAGTGAGATCAGCTGTGGATAAACATTCCTTTGTTTTGAAGCTGTTTTTAGCACTGGTTCCTGTGTACTTCAATTGCCTTGAAGAAAGTTGCTCTACTGAGTTGGGATACTTGTGTTTATCTGGTCACAACGGAATACTAGGAGGAGAGCTGGCCTGTGAATTTTGCTGAGAGAAATGGATGTGCATATCTAAAGGCATCCATCGTGAGACGGTTTTGATCCCTTTCCTCTAGGTTCACTTTTATGTTCTTAGTTCATTCCCAAGACTGCGTTTGTTCAATTTGTGCTTGATTTCTGTCTTATCTTTTCTTTTGATATTATCATGTTCTTTGATAAGGATAAGCCACTCATCTGTCATTCACATGATAGTATTCCTTCTAATTTTTTTGTATTCCAGCAAGATAGTATTTATCCCCAAGAAGCTGCTAGTGACTGTAACTAGATTTTTTTTTTCAATTTTCTTCTAACATTGCCCTACTTTTTTCTAATATTAGACTTTATGCTTCATTGGATTAGATTACTATTATTGATTTTTCTTCTTTGTTTTCCAGAGGTTTTAATGATTCTAAGGACGCATGCTTTCTCACTGACTCTTCTGACCAGGTGCTATATTTCTTTCTCTTTAAAAACTCAGCTGTTGTGTTCTTCTTTAATTTCTTTATTGTCTCCACAGTGAAGAATAGTCTAGATACATTTCCTCATTATTGGCCTATCTGCTTTATAAAGCAAGGGATTTATTCTAATTAATCCTTGTTCCTAACTAATTATTCATAATTTCCTTGTATTTCTTCAGGACAACCAAATCTCCTGTATCGTCCTAAAATATTTTTCCTGTGTAGGTTTGCTATTTCAGTGGCAAGGAAAGTTGCAGGACAGAAAACAATACTTTATAGTTCTCTGATGGTCTGATGAGATTTGGATTTCTTGTGCATAAAATATTGCTGCAGTCATTAGTTCATTTTTACTTTGCTTTTCTTCTTGATTTGGTGATGTACTTGGTGATTTAGAGTAAGATAATGGATACTCAAGTTTGAAAAAAAATCAGTGCACAATAAAAAAATCTTAATGCTGTTTTAGCACATTGTTTCTTCTGCCTTAACTCTCTTCTTCAGGGAGCAATGCTAAGAGCTGATTTGAGATGCTACAGTCTCTCTGAGCTGAAGCAAACATATGTTAATAGTGGAGACATGAACTAGATTGTGTAACAGCAGGGGCTGATGTGAATCAGTAGTTCCTTAACTTTCTGCATTGTGTAGATGTTTCCGAGGGGAAAGCACACAGACAATCATGGAATACTCTTGTTCATCAGAAGTTGAGGATGCATTCCCTGCATGTCTGTTCTGGACACGTGTATGCTTTGAAATTCAGGCAGCAGTTTGGGGCTATCTCTGCTTTGATTCCTGTGTATGTTTGAGTTACTGAAGTAGAAGTGAAAGACTTTCAAGGTCTGTAGGTGTGATTTGGAAGTTCTCTTACTGATAAATTTGATACCTTGCTCTTGAAAGCAGCTGCTTACAGTGAAACTTTTTTTTTTTTTGACTTTTGCTTTTGAAGTACAGCTCTAAAGTTTCGTCCTCAAACATTGTCAGAAAACTAGTTGTTAAGAAACTGCATGAGGATGGAATCAAACCCTTCCAGGTGTCCGAGAGTGAAGTTAGTGTTATCGTTAGTATTACTAACTTAAACTTTGGTGTCTGCCCGAGTGGCCTTCTGAGAAGAGGTATTTCCCCTTGTCATCATTAGAAATTAGTCACTTGCTGTTGATATACAATGGGGTAAGGTTTGTTGGGATCTCTTTGCTCTTTTTGACAGTAAAGGTAATAAAAGAGTAAAAAGAGAAAGAGACAGAAACATTTATTGTCTGAAACCAGTACTTTTCTGAAATACTAGCTTCAATAAAACTGTCTTTTCTCATTTCCAGAATTCAATTTAAATAATAATGCTATGGATAAAGTTGTTCATCTGGAGATTAGAAAAGTTGCCTGAGATGTGGGGAAATTCAGGACCATACAAGTGCACTGATTGATTTAAAATATTTCCCATCTCCAAATTCAGTACATTTCTTTCTTGGAAGTGCTTCCTAATTGAAAACACTGGTCTTCTTTGTATGACACTTTTTAATTTCAGCTTCCAAAGAACTTCATAATGCCAGACAACTTTTGCAATTCCCGTTGTTTTGGGAGAGACAATTGAAACACCAAGAAGTCAGCATGCTTTGCTACACTAGTACAGGACATAGGACTATAGCCAATGTCTCTTAGATATCTGCTCATCTCCCTAAATACCTTCAATTTTCTCAGTTATTTCTATACACAGTAATATCAACAGGCTCTTCAGCTGGAAATCATCTCATTTATTTAGTGATATTATTTACAAACAGGTATTTTACTAAGGCATATCTTGCTTTGGGAGGTTTCTATTACCTCTTATGGCAAGAAGGATGCTAGATTTGAAGATAAAATGCACGTATGGAAGGCAAGGTCCTTGGGATCTAGTTCTGACTGTTTTGTCTGAATGGTTATTCCTGTGTCTTGGTTTCAACAGTTCTGATGAATAAACTGTAAACAAGGTCTGGCTCTATCAGTGCTTTGGGATTGAAAACAAAATAACTGTATAATGTGAAAAACTGTTCTCGCAAAGAAATTACTACGACAGAGCAAACAGTGCCAGATTTCTGTTCCTAGACTTGTTGTGAGACATTGGGAAACTCAGATGTAATCACTGCCCTGCCTCAAAGGGGTAACTGAGAGGATAAATATATTAAGACTTAAATGACCTGTGATGGTAGAAATGCTTGGCCATGGAAAGTCTACATGGAATTTGATACTAACCATTTGTCAGCTGTTGAATTTGAATAAACAAATATAATTTTGCTCAGTGTAAAATTCCCAATTCTATTGTAGCTTTCCCTTAAAAAGAAAAAAAGTGACTGTACTCCATGTTTCTAGATTAAATTTCAAAAGTGTGTTCAAAATAGCTTAGATGTTTCAATATAAAAATATTCCTTTTTTAATTATTTTTTTCTCCCATTACATTCTTTGGAGCTGACTTATAGAGGTATTTTAATGCTTGAGTTTGGCAATCGCCTACTAGCGAAATTGTCGTCCAAAGGTAAAATAAAAATATTATTATAACCCTTAAACTAGGAAAAGAACATTTTATACAACAAAACAAGGTTAAAACTGGTTTCTTGCTAAATAGGATAGAAAGAGTTGGATGTCAGTAATTTCTGAAATTTCTTGGCAGAGTTTGAAATCGCTTTTTGCCATGGTCATAAGTTAACTACTGTGGAATTAGTCTCTGGTGCAAACCCAGACTATTTCAAGATGTGGTAAAAGAGTGAGAATTAGTTTTCTTTACTTTATTTATCTCAGCAGTTCCCTGGTCTGAAACATATTCCGAGGATGGTTTTTTGATTTAAATATTTACTTATTAATGTGTTTAGCTTAACAAGAAAAACTGGATAATTACTGAATTTCTGGATGCTAGTTTTAGCTCTGAAGTTCAGGTTATAGCATATCTTCCTGAAGGTCAGAGTTCCTCTTGTGGGGGTTTATTTTGGTATTTAGGATATATAAACTCCTCTTTGACTGGGTGATAATCTTGGAGAAATGATGCATGGGAAAGGGAGGGGCAGGCACTGATCTCTTCTCTCTGGTCACCAGTGACAGAACCCAAGGGAATGGCCTGAAGTTGTGTCAGGGGAGTTTTAGAAAAGGGTTCTTCCTCCAGAGGGTGGCTGGGCACTGGAATAGGCTCCCCAGGGAAGTGGTCACAGCATTAAGCCTCTCAGGCGCATGATGTGACTCTTAGGAATGATCCTGTGCAGAGTTAAGGGTTGGACTCAATGATTCCTGTGGGTCCATTCCAACTCAGAGTATTCTGGGGTTCTGTGAAACTACCTGGACGTGAAAGTAGACAAGACATGGCAGAGTTCCCAGATTCCTTCTCTAGCAGCCACACTTCCAGGTGCTAGATGTTCTTCTGATGTTCAGGTTTTGTATGAAGTACCTCATCACTTTCAGAGCTGTCACCTTTCTCCAGAGGAGTAGCAGATCCCAGGGGTGACTGTGCTTAGGACAGAATTTAAGTGAAAGTAAAGTTAGTATAAAGGAGAACTAAAGGGAACGGTGAACTTTCTTTTCGCTCTAAGACAGCTAGACTGGAGTCTCTGAAGGATTACTGATTTCATAGAATCATAGAATCATAGAATCGATTGGGTTGGAAAAGACCTCCGAGATCATCGAGTCCAACCCTTGGTCCAAATCCAGTCCATTTACTAGATCATGGCACTCAGTGCCACGTCCAATCTGCATTTAAAAATCTCCAGGGATGGTGAATCCACCACCTCCCTGGGCAGCCCATTCCAATGCCTGATCACTCTCTCTGTAAAGAATTTTTTCCTGATATCCAACTTAAATTTCCCCTGGCGGAGCTTAAGCCCGTGCCCCCTTGTCCTATTGCTGAGTGCCTGAGAGAAGAGACCAACCCCCACCTGGCTAGAACTTCCCTTCAGGTAGTTATAGACGGCGATGAGGTCACCTCTGAGCCTCCTCTTCTCCAGGCTAAACAACCCCAGCTCCCTCAGCCTCTCCCCATCGGACTTATGCTCCAGTCCCTTCACCAGCCTTGTTGCTCTTCTCTGGACCCGCTCCAGCACCTCAATATCCTTCCTGAACTGAGGGGCCCAGAACTGAACACAATACTCAAGGTGTGGCCTCACCAACGCAGAGTACAGGGGAAGGATCACTTCCCTGGTCCTGCTGGCCACGATATTTTTGATACAGGACAAGATCCCATTGGCCTTCTTGGCCACCTGGGCACATTGTTGGCTCATGTTGAGCTTCCTGTCAATTAGTACCCCCAGGTCCCTTTCTGCCTGGCTGCTTTTCAGCCACTCTGTGCCCAGCCTGTAGCGCTGCAGGGGGTTGTTGTGGCCAAAGTGCAGGACCCGGCACTTGGCTTTATTGAACTTCATCCCATTGGAATCAGCCCATGCAATGAATGCTAATTAAAAGAAATGGAGCCTATAGTTTTCCTCCAACTTTCTGTTTTGTGAAGACACCTATGGATTACACACCTCATAAAATACTTGAATGTGAGCGATGATACTTTTGTACAAGTACACGAACAGAATATGATTCCAAGTTGCAGCTCCCTAGTGTTGCTGTAGTCCAAAGCAATTCAGAAAAATCTGGACTTGCATTCTTAACTCCCATGTGTTTTCAAATGAAATGGCAAAGGGCTGGAATCTGTTAAATGTAATTCACCACTTGGCTCGTGTGCTTGGGACAAAAAAAATACCCTTGGCTGTGCACGGCATATTACTCCAAAGAATACCTCCCAAACCCAGAACAATGAGGGAGGTGATGGTTCAAAACAGTGAGATGAGATGAGATGAGATGAGACGAGACGAGACGAGACGAGACGAGATGAGATGAGATGAGATGAGATGAGATGAGATGAGATGAGATGATGAGATGAAGGGGCTCTTTACCAGAAGAACTACCCACTTTCCAAGTCATACTTGGTTACTGGAAAAAGGCTGTCTGTGAAATTATTTTTTAAATTTCTGCTAAGGGAATCTGGGTTTGTCTCCAGCTGTGTGTTGTTCTCACTTTCCAAAGCTGAAAGTCTTTTCCTTTGATGATAGAACTTATTTTGATATAACTGATGTATCTTGTAACTGATGGGTTACTCACATCAGTTTGAGAGAAGAAAGCTACTACTTGAACTAATATAAACCTGTGTTCATGGATTCACAGAACTGGGATCATTACTAGCTTTCTGAAACCCATGAAGTAGAAAGGTGATCTGTGGATCTGCTGCAAAATCAACATTGTGAATCAGAACTAGATAGCTTAGGGCTCTATGAAATAGTGGTCAGCTGCTGTCTCAAAATTTGGCTATTGTATACATTAAACAATTTCTAGAAGTATTTTAGAAGAATGTAAGCAAGTTTCCTACATTATTTTTGTTTCTTTAGAACAATTAAATGAAAGTAAATCTCTGAGTCATGGTTCATACTGATATGTTTAGAAATCTATTTCTCAGATGAAAGAAATAATGAAGCCTTTGCACACCATTTAGCTAAAAAAAAAGGGAGGTAACTTCTCTTTATAGCGCATACAGAATCGTGTTTCAGGGTAACAGACTCGAGGAAGAACCAACTAACAACTGTGTACTGAAAGTAGCTGAGACTGTGGAGCTTGGACACCTGGAAGACATTCACTGAATCTCCCTTGCAGCGAGGGAGACCAGCAATAAGAATAAAAGACAGAACAGCATCTCTTGGTGTTTACCTTTATTGTTGTTATTTCAGCTCCGTGTTATGGACACACAAGTAGTTCCAGCTTGAATTATTATTTTAAGAATTAATATTATCTACCAAATTATAATTTTTAGAAATCTAAGCACAATAGAGACAGCTGGTTGACTATTCAATTTAAAGATAATACATGAAACTACATGAACTTGGCAGTGCTGACTGTAGGTGATGTCCCCTGATCTCACAGCTGGGTCTTGTAATAGGAAACATCTGTTTTCTATTATGTTGAGTGTATTTTAGCTACCTAGCTTTTCTACTGTTTCCAGTTTAAAAGTGTTACTTTTACAAATAAACCAGTTTCAATAGCCTTGTCTCTACTGAGCAATGAATCTTTATCTCTAGGGAACTGGAAACGAGCCTTACCAACACTGTAACAGTGCTTTGTCTGTCTGCAGAGTGCTGAAAATAATTGCTTCCTTTCTCTGGACAAGGACAACTTTCTTTAGTCCTAGACCTCTTGCTCTGCTGTCTTCTGCACCTGCTGTGTTTTCCTCCTACTTACCACTTCAGCTGTGCCCTTGATTTATAGCAGTGTAACCCAGTGATCCTTCTGCAAAGGCCAGGGAAGCATATAATATTCCAGTCATTATTATATATCATAACTAGAGAATGTTGTAAGGAAGTGAAATTGAGAAGTCATATTATTTATGGGTAAATATATATATAGGTTTTTTGCACATTCAGTACAAGTATTACACACTGATGGTATCTTTTCAGGTACCGTGTCTCGTGTCATCAGGTAACTTCTTGATCCATAGCAGGTAGTGACAGTTTTCTTAATTTTATCATTTTAGACAGAATGTTAGTGGTTTTATGAAAAGAGCTTACGGAGCCCTTTGAAGATGCCTAACACATCCGATGTCGATTATAATTTTTGTACCATATGCATAGAGCAAGAAATCAAGTCTCCCAGTAATTCTAGTGATTTCTAACCTGGTTGTGCGTGGACAAATATTGTAGAAATTATCTGTCTGTATAAATGTATTTGTATATAGGAAGAGTACAATAAGGCTCTCAAGAAAACTTAGATAGTGCAATAGAAATTCATTTAAATAGGAACATACCCTCTGTTGCCATTAGTCTGCTGAACAGTTTGGTATCTTTCCTGAGTCATTAAGCCATCTTTAAAAAAGGTGCTGAAGGACTTTGATGTTACTGTTTTTTCTTGGCAGCTTAACTAACCAAGAAAACCGAATAAGTTAACCGCAATCTCATCCACAGCAGAGATGTAACAGAAGTAAATGTCACTTCATAAACTTTATAAATATTTCCCATATCACTTACGCCTCCACACTGTAATTGCTGAGCTAAGGCTCCATGTCCCATATTAGGAAAAGGGCTGTATGAGGTCAGTCAAACACACTCCTACTGAGTTTTATAACACATAATTTTAAGTATGTTTGTTTGGAATCTGCATTTGTACTCTGTGAAGAGGGATTCACTCTGCACATCCCACACAGTAGTCAACTTAAACTCCATCCATTTAAAGCACATAAAAGATAAAGATTTACAACTGCTGTCTGAAATGCTTATGGTTGCCTTGAAAATTCCTGCTTTTTCCCCACTCTACTCTCTTGGGGTTACAGAGGAGGGAAAGCAGATGTGAACAGGATGTCTGCCACATATTGCTTTAATACTGTAGACTCTTTCCAGCAGAGATATATGCCTGCCATGCAAATGGCACCTACCACAATGAGAAGCCTGATCTGTTTGAGGGCTCTTAACACCTCCACAACCCACTTAAATTCTCAAGTCCCCTCCAAGACCTTCTAGAGCGAGGGACTCACTTCCTGTGTTTGATGCAAGCTGGACATCACCATTTTTCCCATGGTATGGCTAGATAGTTTCTCATTTGCAATTGCATGAGGAATTGTTTATCAGGGAAAAGGCATCAAGGATGAAACAGACACCACTTATGCTGGGTTTGATCCTTGTCTATTCCGGATGATGAGCATCTTCCATATTTTAATGTAGAAAAAACAGTGTTAGAGCAGAAACAAGAGTAGGAGGCCGAAAGGAGGAGGGGAGATGAGGTCTGTATGTCTTAATATGTATTTTATCTTGCTATAGAATTCACATCTGTGGTGCAACATAGTGGAATACAACTATTGGATAGGCTTGTTTTCTTTAGATCTCATAACATAGTGCCTAGGGCAGTATTGCTCTTACTCGGTATGCAAGAATCACAGCCATAAATCACCCTCAAAACAAAAATGGATAAGTTGACGTGTTTTGGGCAGTTAGCTACTTAACACTTGGGCCCTTTTTTCACTTGTCCTCTCTGAATTAATCAAACAGGTACTACAGAGGTATTCTATTTGGCCCTAACTTCATTTTCCATTACACTGAATGCATGACTACCATGATATGCACTGACATCTCAGAGACTGAACCAAAAACATCTTATGCAAAAACATTAAATAATTACACAGAACTAAGGAACCAGTGTTCCAAGTTTCTGCTAGAAATAATATCTGTGTTTGGTGATTCTGGCCCCAGAAGGACTCATCTGCAGTATGCTCAAGAGGTGAAATCAGAATTCTCTCAAGATTTGAGGGAGATCAAGGATCTTTGCAGGCTAAATACTTCCATGAATTAAGCTGTACTACTTAGCTCCTATTTGATTTTAGAGCTCAGATATTTGGTTTGGTTCCATCTTATTTAAACTGGAACTGTATCCACAGCTATCCTTTTATTTGCACATTTGACTAGTGGTACCACAGTTGAAAAGGATTGTTTCACTAGGTCGTGTCAAGCAGAGTTTATGAAAACCTCACAGATCAAACTTTCTGTTGTGAACCTGTCAAAATCCATGCTGTTCTGAGTTGCAAAAAGGACTAACTTTGATCAATGAGGAAAAAAATAAAAAGAAAAACAAATAGACCATTAATCATTATTGGGTTTATATGGTCTTTTTCATGAATTCAAGGTTCAGTGCCAATCTCACATCTCCAAGGAAGCACAAATTACCTATAGGATTTTATATTGGATTTATTCTTTCTAATATGCTTAGGAAGCTGTCCATTAAAAGATGCCTTCAGAATAAGAACTTTAAAAGGGTAAGTGACTGCCTGGACACTGAATATCATCACCCCCTGTTAATATAATTACAAATATTTTTAGTCCATTTACAAACTTGCATTATATTTTATATGCCAAGTAAAATGTCATTTATATACTCAACAAATAAACCTTCTAAACTTTAAATTTTCCTCACCTAACAAAGGCAGCAAGATAGTCTATGTGTCTTAAATTCTACTTCTTTGTAATCATGGAATCTTTTTAATGAAACAGCTCAAGAAAAGACTGGAAAAATCTGAAGAGCTCACATTATTAGTCACACAGATGGGCTAAGAATATTATCCAGACAAATTGCATGCTGCCTGCTTAGGTCAACAGATTGCCCATTAAGGATAGATAATCTCTTGATAATTTAGGATGCATTTGTGGGCAGAGGGGAGAAGAAGTTCTGGGCAAAGTTGTTCACACTGAGTTGGAATAATACCAGTGGATGATAATTTATCACCTAGAGCCCATAGAAGTGAATTGCATCTAGCTAGTTTACATACTACTCAACCTACCATGCCAGAAATAAGCAGCTGTATAAAAGCCTCTGCTGAATTATACTCTGAGAATGCTTTGTGTTGGCTCTTCTCCACAGTGAGGATTGTGAAGGGCACAAAGTAAATGTGCCACATCACCCTAAAGTCAGATTTGTACTTCTTATCACTTTTACCTCTATTCCTTTTTTTTGCAAAGTAAATGCTAGCACTGATGCTGATGCTTGTATTCCAAGCCAGAGGACTAATTTTTGGTTATTTGATGTTATAGCCAAAGAAAATACTACCCCTTAAACACAGAAGGCCCAAAACAAGGGATCATACCACTGTCAAGCCTTAAAATACAGTTCTCATTCTTACTCCAAATCTAGACTTTAATTTGTGTTCTAGATATATAGCACTTGAGATGAGTATTAGTAGGTTGCAATGAAATAAATAATGAAGTTCATAAAGAACTGTTGTTTGGCTCACTTACTTTATATTAGTAAATATCCTTATTTGTTTTCTCTGTGTATTTCATTGTGTGTTATACCAACTGAGAAACAGATATGGTGCTTTATTTGTGTATTTCTAATGCTTATAAGACCCTTGTCCTATATGTCCTATATGTCCTTTATGCACCACTATTTGATATGAATAGTTATTAAAGTCTTTTTTTTGTGTTGAAACTGAAGTATTTAATTAAGTCATTATCTCAGAATGCTTCACACTGACAGTTTTGCTTCCACCATGGTATTAGCTGGGAGCTATGTATTTAAAAAGACTGCTCAAAGTGAATTCTGAAAGTGTTTCCCAAGCATGTGTTCTGTACTGGGGACAAAAGATGTTTTTGGAACTGCATTTCCTTTTTGTAAGCTCCCTTCAAAAGGTTACATGAAAGTGCTAGAAATATTTTGATTTATAAACTATGACAGAAATGGAATATATATTTGAGGTCTTTGAACAGTTGTGAACTTCAGTAGGAATGCTGCAACAGTGAACTACAACAGGACTGGTAATGGATCCATGGTTGCATTCTTCCATTTACCAATGACACTAAAATAGCTGAGTTTGGTCAGTTTGGTCAATTTGGTCTTTTAAGACTTTTATTATACAAAATAACTAATAGCAATTACAAAATTTCGAAGACATTCAGACATTATTTGTACATCAATAACCTCTGATTAGCTCAGGATCCCTATGGGCTTAGTACTATGCATCCTTCTTCCCTATTAAGCTGACAACATAAGTAAGAACCAACATAGAATTTTTTTTCCCTCTTGTGCTGTCCCATTGGCATAATCTGAAGTATTTTAAAATATTTTATATGAAAAGACATTTTAAAAACCCTATAAATCAAACAGAAACTAACATCATAGTCTGGCTGGGAGAATGAAAACAATGAAATAAAGAATGAAAGTAAAAAAGTACTTGCTGGCATCCAAAGAGTTGTGCCTATCCTTTGTACAGATTCACTTTTCTAGACCTACCCTGTGTGTCTGGATCCTCAAAACATCCAATGTTATGAACTTACACGGCTTCTTTTTTTTCTAAGGCTATATTCAGATTCTCCACAGGAAGAATAACCCTGTGTCAAGCTCTGATGTACTGTGACAAGACAGACTTCTTGCAGGCAAGATGTCTTGTTTTCTCTACACTCAGTGGAGAAGAGCAATACAGGTGTGATGCTGAGATCACAGAAATCCTTGCCTCAGAATTTGTGCCAAGATTCTTGAAAGTCTAGTTGTATGGTTAAAAATTATTGGTTGTTATTGTTTCTACTTGCCTGCTGAAGGGTGGTGATAACCAGTGCTAGATGTCTTCAGCTGAGAAGTAAATTGCTTTAGTTTTATGACTAACAGACAATAAACTGTTATGCTGCCACAAGAAAATCACTTGTTTATATATATAGCCTTACTCAAGCTGTTCTTTTTGCACATTGTGTTTTTTCATTAGACACAATACATTTAAGCAGAGCACAATATAAGTGCTTCTTTTTCAAAGTAGCACACCCTTCACTTTTTTAAAAAAAGAAGTATTGATGGGGTTTTTTTAGACATTGAAGGTAACAATCGCTGAGCTCCTTCTAAAGAATAAGACAAACCAGAAAAACTGTAAGAGAGCCAGGTAAAATATTCAGCCAGGAGACATTCTTGGTAGCTTTGGGACTGGGAATTTATGCCACTAAACAGTTTCATATGAATTGTTTCTCTAAATAAATTCTGTCCTCAAGGATAAGGCAGACAGAAGGTGACATTTAGGCTGACCTTCCAAGAAAACCAATTTTGTTTTATTATTTTAACAAGACCTACAGCTGTTTGTGAGAGCATCTACTAAATTTACCCTGATTTTGAAGTTTAATACAACAAATTAATGCCCAGTACATTAATATTAATTATTAATAGGTTTTTTAAATAAAATCTTGGCCTGTTCTGGTTGGGCAAAGGCCGTAAATCCCTGACCTATGCTTCATCATACTGTGAATCCAAAAAATTACTATTGCAAGGTTAATTGCATTAACTCATCTTAGTATTAGTGTCTGTAGTTAGGAGTGATTTGGTTACTTTATTTCACATTAGTGGAAAATTTGCAAATTATGACAGCTTTCAAAGCTGCATAAAAATCAGTGCTCTGGAGAACGACATAACTACTTGTCAATATGAGTCATTATGGGTCATAGTTTTTGATACTATGAAAAAATGAATGTTAACCATTTCTTTTCCAAAATGTGCCTGTTTATAAAGGAAGAAACCCTTCTGATGGCACTCATGACGTCACAGTCACCTTTGATAGTCACAGTCACAGTCGGTCACAATCTATAACATTGTAAAGCTTCCCACATTTTGTATAAAACCATTTGTGAGCTAAATGCATTTAGATCTGCAATCCCGTGAATTGTTTTATGCGCAGCAAACATATTAATGAGATTCAGGTGTCTGAAACATTTTTCTATGTGTGTTCTCTTGACTGTCCTTGCACCTACTGAAAGGTCCTAAAGGAAGGGAAGGAGTATCATAGAATAGTTTGGGCTGGAAGGAGCCTCAAGGATCATCTTGTTCCAACACCCTTGCCATGGGCAGGGATACCTTCCACCAGATCAGGTTGCTCAAAGCCCCGTCCAACCTAGCCTTGAACATTTCCAGGGATGGGGAGTCCACAGCTTCTCTGGGCAAGCTGTGCCAGTGCCTCACCCCCCTCATAGTAAAGAATTTCTTCCTAATACTCTCTCTCAGATTAAAGCCATTATCTCTTTTCCAGTCATCACATCCTGCTGTAAAATGTTCCTCTCCCTCCTTGTAGGACCCTTTAGGTACTGGAAGGCTCCTAGAATGTCTCCCTGGAGCCTTCTCTTCTCCCAGCTGAACAGTCCTAACTCTCTCATCCTTATTCATAGGAGAGGTGCTCCAGCCCTCTCATCATCTTTGTGGCCTCCTCTGGACTTGCTCAAGCAGGTCCACGTCCTTTTTATGTTGGACACCCCAGAGCTGAATGCAGCATGGCTTATGACAGCTAAATAAGTTACTGCCTCCAATTATCCTGTCCCCGCTGCACTGGGGATGGAGCTGTTCATGAATTATTTGACACTCTAAGCACATTAAAGGTAAATGGGTTTAATACATGAGGCTAATAAGTCAATGGGCCACCTCACTGATAGAAGGGACAATGAAGCTGGAAGCACTGAACTGGTCAATGCTGTTCTATTGTTGCTGCTTTCACTTAATCAGCTGGAGTACAAGGAGTAATTTACCAGAGCAGCAGGGGGCTCATCATTGTACAAGCACACAGTCTTTGTCCTGTTTCATCCTTGAGACTGCAACCTTGCTAATCTCACAACCATTGTAGGCCAGCAAGGCTGATAGTGTTACTAAAATGTAGAAAAAACTCCCATAACTTTTAGAAGTTTTACTCATCCTGTATTACAAACTGCATACTAATAGGCTCACTGTTGATTTTGTCTTTTGTTTCTGTGTTTGTTTGTTGTTTTCTTTTTCTTTTTTTTTTTTTACTCAGTTTTACCACTGGAAGTTTAGAGACTGTATAAGTTAAAAAAGGGAAAAAGGTGACGGGGGAGATGGGGGAAGAAAAAAATACACATATTCCTAAAAATTCTGTAGTTAAGACAGAAACTAAATTAAGTTCAAGGTCCCAGTCATTATTGCTGCTTGGTTTGTTCATTAAGGGTAACAGCCCCCTCTTCCATTCTGTCCTGAATGAATTCTATATCAAAAAAGTCTCAGATTCCAGAAGCCTGTGTGATTAACAGAAAAGAGCATGGTAAGAGTAGGAAAAAGCATAAGGACAGGTGAGTAGTTGATATATTTCTGCTGACAATCTGCTGCAGAAACAGATCAACAGCCTACTCCCTTTTTCTGTGACAAAGGCCTCTGCTAATTCCTACATGAACAGTAGTCTTATGGTACTTTTCCTGAGAAAGGACTACACTGCTTAGCTTTACTTCTGGTTTTCTTCAGGGCAAGACTTTACGGCAGATGACAAGTGGTAGAGAACCATCTGGGTTGGGGTAGATGCACAGATGGAAAGAAAACATACCTGCTGCACCAGAAACACAACAGATGCATCCTTATGCTCACTGGAGGGCAAATGGTCAGCTTACAGTGGACCTGAGCCATTGCACACATAATTGGACAACACGCTATATTTGTTGCTGAAGCAGTACTATTATTAATATGGGTCAGAAAGTGTCTGCTCTGTCCTTCCCTGCTAAAATTTCCAAGTACTTAATTCTGTTTGATATGTTTGCTAATTTCTCCTTTCCAAGGCATTCGTGATGGATTTAGTGGGATGCTAAATATTTTGATTTATCCTCTGGGGTTAATTAAAATTTATTTCAAACACAGGTTTGAAGATAACAGGCCAGATCTCTGAAGGACACATGCCTTATTTTTAATCAATTAATGTGAATGCATGTTAATTGATGTTTTGGTAATACCTCCGAGATCTGCTATTTTAAGGTGATGCATAGAGTTGTCTTTGCAATGTTTCCTGACAGGCCCTTTCAACTGATCAACTCAGTGTGTCTATTATGGAGTGAACGCTTTGATTTTCTTTTTTCTTTATGGCCCTTAGTAGCTGAACCTTAAAAGTAACGACTAAGAGTGGTAAAAATAGAAGATTATGCAATTGTTATATAACAAATATGACAAGTTCCAACTTCAGAGGATTCCAAAAGAGGGTGGGAACAAGCAGAACAAAAATAAAAAAATTCAAGGAAATATAGCTTGGTTCTCATCAGGCTTCTTCTAAAAACAAGGGAAATCATGAGAAAGAACAATTCCTAATGTTTAAATATCACAGGATAACCAATCATAATGCTTAATTTAGAGCCAGAGAAAGGAATTCACGTGTTAGTATGCCTGTGCACTGTAGGTTTATTAATCTAATTCATCAGAGGTTGTAGGAGCTAGTTTGAATTTCATGGAACAAGTAAGCCTGAGGAAGAATTTTTTCTGTTTTTCCCGGTGAAATTTTTACTTTACAAATATTATAACAGAGCATAAATATGCCTTGGACCAAAACAACTGCTGAAAAAATTTTTCATCCTAGTCCCTTCTACTAGGTGACTTTGTAACAGCGACAACATCCAATTTTCAGTGAAATAATTTTAATTAAATAAAAAAATAAATCCAACCTTTGAAGTGACGTTCTTCTCCTTCCACTGGGCTAAACAAAGGGTTAATTATCAGTAGATGGAAGAGATTTTTTTTATTTTTGTAGTGAACTGGAATGTTTTCTCCTCCCTTTAACTTGTCCCCTCTCATTTGTTGCAAAAGGATTGAACAGTGTTGAGAAAATGGGAGAATGATCAACGGAGAAAACTACCCATCTGAAATTTTATTTTGAAAGAAAAAGTAATTTTTTTATTCACTTTATTTTTTCCTTAACAATTGTCACTGGGAAGAAACATAGAGAATTGAAAATTGAGCAAAATGTGAACTTTTTTCCCTCTGAAACATTCCACTGAATTCCTCCCTTCTCTTTTGCCCTTCATCTGCTTTAGCTAACATGCAAGCTTTCTTGATGTTGTAGTCTAATTTTGAAGGAATGGTCTAAATATTTATTAGACACTTTAAATTTATTATTATACTTTCCTGTGCAACTCATCCAGTGTCACTTATTGGTCGCTTATCTCTCTGGAAAGAGCTTTGAAAGAAATAAACAAAGGAAAGCATAAGAAATGTCTTCCAGGACCATGGAGTGCCAAGCAGGCGTATGTGGGCTTGTTTTTGAAACTGTTCTTGACTTTTAAGGCCTCTTAACTTCTGACAGTTCCACCTCGCTTCTTAAAAAGAGTCACATTTAGTGGTCTTGGGCTCCTTATGCAAAAAATGAATTATTTGTGGAGATGTCTGCTTGGACAGAGGGGAAGTTTCGTGGATAAAGCTTAGATGGGTAAGGGGAGCTCATTGATACTACGATGGAGATGCCATTCTCTGTTCCACCCTACACAAGTTCCCTGGAACTGTGCTCCTGCTGTTCCCTATCTACTGTTCAAGAGCTGATTTGACTGAGATAGGTCTGTTCTCTGAATCCACATTTTCGTGTGGATAGATGCCTTTTTTCCTGCCTCTAGTGAGCACTGCCAGCTCATGAAACACTCAGGAAAGCCTGAACATGAGACAACACTTGACCAGAGAGGAGATGGGAGTCCTGACTGCTGACTGCTTCTTTCAGCGATCTCCTAGATTTGACTCAATTAGCAGCGGCATAACTCTTACTTTATAAATTAGCATATTCAAACAGCTGCTGCATTTTTTTAAAACTGAGAGAGTTTTGGAAAGCAATCAATAGGAGCAAGAGATGCATCAGCCAGTCCGAATGTGAAAGTAATAATGACAAAATTGCACTTTTTCTACAGTCTCCTTCATGTTTTTCCCATGTTAATTAAGACTTCAACACTCTTGTCAGCTAATTGTGGCATGAGAATATGAAGAATCTTGCCCAAGGTCACACAGGAAGGAACTAGAGGCTCCCAGGAGTCTCTGTCTTGCAACAGCAAACTTCCCTGCTGGAGTTAGAGGAAATAACAGTGCTGCTTAATTGAGTTGGCATTCTGTGTCCCATTCTGTTCCCTGAAAGCTGCAGAAATCTAATATCAGTAAAGGCAAAATATTCAGGTTCTCTGATCCAGTATTTGATTTGAACCAGATGCCCTTTTTGTTCCCTAATAAAGGCTCATTCCCTTTGGGAATAACTACTTGGCCTATAAAAAATTCTTCTGGAGGAAATGCTACTGGGCTTGGTAGGTCTCAGGAGAAGGCTAAATAAAGATAGACAGAGTGAGTGAGAGGTGACATTTCAAAGAAGTGCAAAACTGTCTTGGGAACCTTTTCTACCCTGCAGCTGAAGCCTCCATCATCTGAAATCTGGTATTCTTGGGTGCTGTTGCTGGTGTTTATTTATTTTTGAATGATATTTTATGCTTTAAGTTTCAGAAATGGGGATCACTTTGCAGATCACTTATGAGAAATTGTCTCTTTTCCCAGGCACTGCCCAAAAAGCAGGTTTGTTGTTTTGTTTTCTTTTTTATTGTGACTGTTGGCTGTCACTGTTTATCTTTCTCTGGCAACCTTTCAGTCCCAGTACTCCCTCCAATCTACAGTTAGTTAACTGTGAATATATTTAATTAAAGCTGCATCTTACAGCAGGAAATGTATTAGCAGTCTGTATATGACTGGGGGGGGTATTAACCTTAGAGTGTTTTAGGACTCTCACTATAAATTATCATGACATCCCCATATGCCTTCTCTTGACAGAAGCTGTAGCCAGCTACAAAATGTAGACTGAAGTCTGTGAGCTGAGAGAAAACTGCTCCCTAATCAACTTTGTCTTAATTGTAAAGCACTGTGACTGTAGTCATTCTTTAGGTTTGTGTCACCAGATTTTGTATTTCCTCATGTAAAATACTTCAGTGATGGAAGTTAATAGTAACACCTGTTATTGACTTGCATCAGCACAGTCAGCAGAAAATGGGCAAGAGGGAATACAAAATAGAAAAAACCCATATATGGATTTGGAGACACCATCCAAAAAAAAATCAGTGTTACCGTATAAACTAATAAGAAGAAAAAGGATTATCTTTTGACATGTAATTATGTCCTGGTTCTGGCTAGGTTATTCTATACCACCTCACAGCATTGCTGGGGGCAGGGGGAAGAAAGTGTCTTCTGAGGAGGAGGGGTTCCTTCCGCTCAAGTAAGTGTGGCAGATGGAGCAGTTGGGTGGCACCAGTTCCAAGCCAGAGGGGGAAGTGGGGGTAGCACAGCTGTAGTGGGGTTGGGTCAAGTTGTGCAGTGAGCATTTTTACATCACTGTCTTTTTTCTACACATTTGTTACTAATATCATTGCTGTTACTGTTTGCTGTCTTATCTCATTGCTGTTCTTACCTCAACCCGCGATCTTTGTTTTTTGTGCCTCCAGTTCTCCTCCTCGGTCCATCACAGGGAAGCGAGGAGCAGCGTGGATTGGAGAGTCTCAGTGGGAGCAACTACACTGGGGAGCATCATTCCTAACCCATGACAAATTTCCTGAGAGGAGTTCATTTGTTTCCTATTTCTCTGTTGAACGCACTCAAACACTTGTCATCGGTGTTCCCTGGCTAAGCGTTGAACTTGCTGGTTCAGGCCAGGCTCTTCCACCTGTAAATATTAGAATCCTTCACAACCCAAATATGCATCCCCTGTTATTACAGCCTCTGTCTATCTTCTGCTGCTTATCAATGAGCCAGAAAACATTGTCACAATATTTTCACCTTTTACTACCTTTGGTGAGATTCTCTTGACAGTAAAACTTAAGCCAGTGCCTACAACTACTGTGAATTTAGAAATGGCATCAAATGTGCCTGTAACTTTAAAAAGAGAGAGAGGCAGAACACTGAGGTGAATTTTAGAAATTTTTATTGATTTTGATGTTTTCAAACTTTCATTTCAACTAGATAAATTGTTATGCAGAAGGTCTGTAGTAGGAGATCACTGTTAATGTAGTAAGACTAGTAGATTTCTTTACAGGTTGTATCAAGGCATAATGGAAATTCAAATTGGCCAAATTGGTGCAAAAACAAAGGAAATCTTTGGTAAATCACAGCTTTGTTTATTTAGGGACAGGGTAGTCATAGCCTAATGAAAATAATAAATTCCTGTCAATGACTACAGGTTTGACATCATAATTTTACAAATTATGGTTACAATATTTTCACAGTGAGAGTCTTAAAATATGATAAGACTAATAAGACTAACAAAAATAGTAAAGGGGTTCTTTTGTCTGTTGGATGCCTGCAGAAGTGGGGGCTATGAAGGGGTCATCATCCATGAATTACTCATTTGGATACATTATTTCCAGGCTCTTTCTCAAGTTTATATTGTTCATCCTTTCCCTTACTAGGGTTGCTTTTTGTCAGATCTATGAAGTGATTAGGAGTAGGGGAGATACTGCTTTTCAGGACCATCCCAGTGTTTGAGTGCACAGCAGGCCTTAATGTTCTGACCACCCACTGGGGTCTCTACTCCATGCACCTTCTGCCCATTTCTCTAGGAGCTCTGTTTAAACTCAGGCTGTGTCTTTATGCCTTACCTGAGCTATGCTGTAGGCATACATTCTAGCTCTGTCTGGATTTTGGACCTATCTTGTTGATTTGTCTCCGATCTTGCCTCCAGCAAGACCTCTTGCTGCTCTGGGCATCTTAGATACATGTTGGACTGGATTCATCGCCTTCCTTTGTCTGGGACTGCTGATGAATCAACTCTTATCAGCATACTGGTCTGATCAGATAGCTGGGACCTGCAGCAAGCCTCTGCTGTGACCACCTGAAGCTTCCAGCTCATCTTCCCCTGTGCAACAGCCTTGATCTTGCTACTCCCTAATAGGGGAAACATTTGGTTTCATTTTTGCAGAAATGCTAAGTAGGAGCTTAGGTGTTATTTTATGAACAGCCAGATCTCAAACTCCATTCAATCGATATCTTGATTAAAAATTGTCAGAACTGAAGTGGAAGCTAATTTCAAGATGCTTAGCATCCAAGAGAGAGAGGGAAATTAGATGGGGAAAATGAGATATATTTCATTCCAGAATCCTGATATTCTGATTGCATTAAACATGAGTCTATTAGTGAGAAGTGTTGCCAAATGGTGGGGAAGGAAGGGGAGAGAGAACAGAAGTTAAATGCAACTTTTAGAGAGGATAAAACAGATTTTGGATAGGTTAGACTTGGTTGGTTATATGAAAGACTTTACAATGCAATTTGAAGAAGAAAGTCCTTTACCAATGAGATGTGTTTGGGAAATGGAGAAAAGGCAACATGCATTTCCCATCAGCAAACAATATTCAGTAATGTAACTATTTTCTCTGATAAGATTTCTGGATTTTGCTTAAAAAAGGAGATGCAATAAATTTCCCTTATCTTGACTTCAGTAAAGAATTTTAAAACAACAAACAAAATGCTGTGATGTATTGAACAACATATTTCTACCAGAAAGAAGGGAGTATCAATGCCATTGACCAAGGCTCTGGAAAGCTGTTTGTGATTGTGGTCTACTCCCAGGAAGGAGCCATGACCCAGACTTGGTACACATCTGGGACGCAAGACTTTAGACCACCCCAGAAAATATCCTTGTTCCATGTTTGGCATATCAAAGCATAGTTTAAGTCATGGTGTTGGGAAGGAAGTACTGAAAAAAAGACATTAAACTGAAAGAGAATATTGGAACAAATTCAGGATAGACTTCAGAGAATCAAAATATACTTAAGCAGGATAGCAGGAGAAAGTATATAGATTCTGAAGAATGAAGCTGTGTGATGATCATTCAGCAGTAACAGGAGGAACAGAACTGAAATTAGAATGAATTTTAAGAAATAACTTAAACACTTTATGAAATAAACCTCCCTAAGAGGTTCCTCAAAGGTCTGAGTACAGTGACTGAAGAGATTTCTTCCAGTCACGTTGTTTTTTTTTCTGTGGACTGAGAACAGATTGATTTTGACAGAGCACAAGACTATTTGGCAACTCTGACAATTGTTGTTTCCACTTTATACTTGTATATGGTCTATTCTTTATTCTTGTGTCCTTCACTTTCTCACACAACATTTCAGACTGTTTAATCTTCACACGAATAATGAGAAATATTTATGTTCTGCCGAATTAGCTGGTCCTGTGTTATTGGTTAATGGATGACTTATGGAGATGGAGATAATTTTCCATTACTGAGCAGTGGTAAGACTGCATTCACTGTAGTATATAGAAAGTCAACACAATGCAAAATTATGGTCTCGACTCCAAATAGATGTTTGCACCTATTTTCACAGACACTTATCTTAAAAATTTTGTTTGCCAGCTTCCTAAAAAATTACAACTTTTCTCCCAGAGCTGAGAAAATATAGCTTGAATTCCCCTTCTAAGAATGATATCTTTCAGGAAGAAGCTTTATATTCAGGTCAGTGTAAAAGGCTCCCTTGGTATGTGTGAGGGATGTAGAACAAGAGCATTACTGGCCACAGGATCTGCCTGGCAGAGCAGGAGCAGTGCGGTCGAAAGCTGGAGCGGTGGAAGGCAGGCAAATTAACATTCTGCCCCAAGCACTGAAATGCCTCAATGTGGCTCTGCAACCTCTACACTGAGATATGACACCTCCTCCTGTGAGACGAAGAGAGGTAGAAATGATGCCATGCCCACTCTTAACATCTTTGCAAGATTAGGGCAAGAGTATAGCAACTGAGCTGCGTATAATACAGCAAGGATCTATCAAGGTGCCTGGTACCCCGCTGCTCAGCAGTGTATAAGAAGCAACAATCTCCCTCCCATTATATAATTAACTAATTATGCTTCTCAGTAAAATTAAATATATATAAAAATTATCTCATTCATATTCATAATTCTTGTGTCTCTATATGGTAGCCATGATTTTCCCATACTACAGTTTGAATTCTAGCAGCCTAAATCTGCTCATTTTTCCACTTCTGAACACTTCCCATCCATCCCTTCATTTCTTTGGCACAGTTGCTATTTCTGAAGCAACGGCAAAAAGGGAATGCAACATTTTCCTCCCTTCCATGACTTCTCAGAACTGCGTTATTGTCCCACTGGGAAAAAAACATTTTAACAAGGCTGCACATTGTGCCTAATCTGTTCTCTGTTTTCTCCAAAGGAAACCATCATACTTTCTGCTTCACAGTCTAGAAGGTGATTCACTGTCATTATGAAGACCATGTGACCTAGAAACTTTATGTGTAATGGAAACCTCTTCCTTTACATGCAGCATCTCGTGGCTGAAGACCAGTTTCACTACTGGAGATCAGAATGTGCTGAAATAGGCACTTAAACCTCTCAGGAAAAAAAGAAAAAAAAGAAACTCAAAATTCATCAGCAAGTTATACAAACTAGAATTTGCTGAGAAATTTTGGATCAGGATATGCAGCCCTTTTATCTCAGCTACTACCTTACTGTGAACATGAACCCTTATTGTCAGAGGAAAGAGATTTGTTGGTTTGTTGAGCCTAGAGAAGAGGAGACTAAGGGGAGACCTCATCACAGTCTACAGCCTTCTCACAAAGGTAAGTGGAGGAGCAGGCACTGATCTCTTTCTCTGGTCACCAGTGACAGGATCCAAGGGAACAGCATGAAGTTGTGTCAGGGAAGGTTTGGCTTGGATAATAGAAAACTCTCTTCCTCCAGAGGGTGGTTGGGCACTGGAACAGGCTCCCCAGGGAAGTGTTCACAGCACCAAGCTTGACAGAGTTCAAGAAGCATTTGGACAATACTCTTAGTCACATGATATGATTCTTGGTCCTTTGCAAGGCCAGGAATTGGACTCTATGATCCTTGTGGATCCCTTCCAACTCAGGATATCCTATTATTTTAAGTGTCTATGTACACTGCAAATATTACGTAGATATTTGAAACCAAACTGAAATTCATTTGCACTGTGGTAATCTAGAGAAGTGTGACTTCAAATTTGACTTTAATGAAATTGTTTTGGATTAAGTTTAATAATTGGCAAGAGAATTTAGTTCTGAGATCACAAATATTTTCCCTATATTTTTAACTTTTTTTTCTTCTTTCATTAAGGGATGTCAGAAAAAAAAAAACATTTATAGGCCACACAATGTTGTCTTGATTAAAAAAAATATCCCACAACCCAAAATATGAATTGCAAACCTAAAACATTTTGGGGAAATAAGTTTCATTACTGTGTTCTGTCAAAACATTGGAAAGATGTTATCCCTGTGTTTGTGTGCACCTACACCTCTCTGCAATGAGGAGGAAGACATGTAGATCCATTGCAGTCTGAAACCCCAGCGTTCTTCATTTCCTTCAAAAAAGGAGAAATCTAAGTCCGAATTTGATGGGGAAATACATTCATTCTGGAATCAACATGTCTGAGTGGATGACATAGTTCTGGATGTGCCTATACCACAACTAAGAAGTTTTTAGCTAGTGCCACATATAATCTCCCAGTTTTCCAGAGAGGTGGTCCTTGTTAGTCTGAGAAGGTTTTTATTGGGAAGCAGGTGAGGTATATAGCTTGTTTCATGGAACTTACGAAACAGCTGAGAAAAACAGACTGAGGTATAAGTTAAGACTTTGACCAATGTGAAGTGATTGACTTTGTGGAGAGAGATAATAAAGCTGAATGATGTGTGGAATTTTGTGGGATACTCATGTAAGCATGTCAGGGGACAGGAAACAAGAATATGAACTTGTAGACACACTCTGACTAGAAAATAACTTTTAGATTAGATTCTTTCCATTTCAGTTTAATTTTTTATGTGAAAGTAGATTTTTTCTTTCTTTTAGAGAGATTAAAAGCAATGTTCTTATTAAATGGCGTCATAAGAAGAGTACAGGCATTCAGGAGTGAATTTATTTGCTCTAATTCATTCACAATTTTCCCTGTGGCAAAAAAATACCTTGGATAATTCCTCTTATTGCTTACAGTGCAGACTGTGATATATCCCTTTATGACATCAATCAAATTTCCTCTTAATATTTCTTTGGGAAAACTAACCTTTCAGTTTTCTTTATTTTTTTTTTTTTTTTTGCATTTTAAACTTCCAAAATGTCCACTGTATTAATGTGGACCAAGAGGAATAGTATTATGTCTCTTAAAGGTGAACTTCAGTTCTCCAAAGAATTGTTGGAACAGATTAATGGCCAGCTCACTTCTTACAGCCAGTCAACTCAGGCAAAATAGGATGAGGTCATCCCTTTCCACTGTCTGAACATTTTATGTTGTGCTACTGTTTTGAGTACGTCTTCTTTTCCCTTAGGTTCATGTGTAGTTCTCTCCAGAAAGGCAAATATTAAAAAAGACCAAACCGAAACAAAAAAATCAACAAGTTGGTCTAGCAAATTAAAAACAAAAAATCTTGCCAGGAAAAAAAAAAAAAAGATATTAAAGTGCAGTTATTCAGTCTCTGTTTATCTCTGCTGGAATGACTGATGGTTGTTTTTCTTCTGCTCTTTGGCTGTTTCCTCTTCTCCAGCTTGAGTTTAAAAACTTCATAACAATATTTAAACTTCAAGTAATCATAATATCTAAACATTCTAAACCTTGAAGCACAAATACTCAAGATACTTAGATTAGTCTTCAAAAGTGCTCAGTGGGCAAGCTTATTAACTTGCTGAGGCTGTCTCCAGGAAAGAAATGATGACAGTTTTGTTTAATATATATTGATAAATTTTAATTTCTTGAGGACATTTAAAGAAATTACACTCATATGTGTATAAATGTAGCATATTTTTGAATGATAAAAATATGATTCTTATTTTCCTTAAACAAAACAACAAACATCTGATTTTTCCTCACTATAGTCTTGGCCCAGTGCTTCTGAGATGGTTATTATGGCTCAAAAGAAAACATAAATGAACACACATGCAGTCTTCAAACAACATGGAAGTTGGAAGACAGATCAATTATACCAATAGGTTTCTACTACTGGATTTAGAGTGTATATATAATTAATTTTTTTCTTAATAAAGTTATAGGGAATGCTGAGGAAAAAGGGCTTATACATATGGTAAGGAATCATCTCCCGGAAAAGTGTTTCTGAGATAGGAACTGGGACATGATCTACAGCAAATCAAGTGCAAACTTCAGGTGTGGTGTTGTAGCTGAAGATAAATACAGTACTTGGATCTAACATCATAGGAACTTCAGTTAGAATAAAGAAGTTGTGTTACAGTCCTATGCAGAACCACTACTGGAATATGTTTTCTAGATCTGGTTACTTTCTTTAAAAAGAAGTATCAAGCAATTCCTATGCATTCTGAAAAGAAGTGAGAGATTTGAAGTTTGTTTTCAGATGGGACAACTAAGCCTAATCTGTTTGCAAATAGAAATATTACAATGTTGTACTTTTTGAATATACCAACAGAAGACAATAAATCTGACAGTATATGCACTTTGATCTGAGAGAACAAGGTATGTCTGCCAATCTCTAGAAAATGATGGCATATCAATTCATATTAAGAATGGAGTGAAACATCTGAACAGTTAATAAACTACTAAAAACAATTACCAATGGCTGTGGAAGATTTTTTACTTATCGCTTGAGTGTTTAAATGAGAGTGGGTATCTTTAAGAAACATAATCAAGTATAAAGTATTTCTTCTATATTCTCAGCGTAGGAATTGCTGAATAAAGTCCTTTTTCCTGTGATACTCCAAAGGAAAGGCAGAATGACCCTAATTGTACATTGGTTCTAAAAGACAGACTGGTTTTTTTTGAGAAGCAGTTGCCATTGAAATACTAAATCTGTCATACATCAGGTTTGACAGAATCTCTCAATTGGATCTCTGTAAATCATGATTAGGCAACCAATGCACCTTTCTTTCCAGACTCCGATTTAAACCCTCTCTCCTTACAATCAAAAGCAAATAATTCCAATACGTCACAGAAGTCATAAAAGAATGGAGCTAGCTGTGGAAATAGAGTGGGAAAAGACCATTGAAATCCATCTCTCTGAAGAATGTGAAGAAATTAATAATGATAGAAGAGGTGTTTCTTGAGAAGAATGTTGTGGGGAAAAAAAAAAGATGCATAATGCTTTGTAAGAATCCCTGTTGACACTGAGGGTACTGATATGTAGCCAGCATCATTATCCATCAGGTTTTTGTGAGCATAAAGTGCTTTACAACACCTTAAGGCGAGCGTTAGAGGCACAGTAAATTATGATTCTTTTATGGGGAATGAAGGGAGCAACTTGCTCTCTTTTTCCTTTTGTGTCTCCCTTAATGCTTTCTTTTTTTAAAATAAGGTTGTCACTTGCCTTCTGCCATATCCTGGCTTTATTCCTGCCACTTGTGCCATGATCATTTCCTCTGTCACTGCAATAAAGACATGGCACACAGTGGTGATTATATGAAACAGAGGGAGAGTACACTTATAGCAATATTTTATTGCAGTTGGTTGCCCCAAAAAAAGTAAAATGTCTTTTACATGTAAGATTCACCTAAATTCACTTTTAATAGAGATCAAAATGTAAATGGTAAGTTTGATTTGTAGGAAAGCAAGAAATTCATTTCTAGGCTATGAAATTAGAAACACCCTTTTGAAAGAAAACCTTAGAAATAAGAATGTATAAGTCACAGAAACACTTTGCCAATGTCTTGTCCCAGCTGACACTTGGTGGAGACTCAGACTTGCAGGTTTCCACCTCCAGGAGCCTCTGGAGGCTGCTCTCACTCCTTTTTTCCACCTGCACACAAGGGTTATAAGATGACATTGAATGCAAATGAGAATTCAGAGCAGTTCCAAGGAACTCTCAGTTCTTCCTCCATAACAATGGAGATTTATTATACAATGACTTCTATTAACTTTATTCTTTGTGAGGACAAACCCACTCTTTTTTCTGGATCTGGTCTGAACTGCCTTTTTAAATTCAGTGAGACTTTGTTGTGTTGCTTTCTCCTTCAAGATGACCTCTCTGTCATGATGTTAATTGCATTAGAGTCTAATTTGATTTTTTCCCAGTGTGATTTGCCCTGTGAAACTTTGTATGGCCTCATAACAACTGATGGTAACATAAGTATTACTGTAGCCTTTGATAGTCTTACAATGCTTGACAAGTCTCTGGCTTTGCAAGAACACTCATTCCAAGTGACACATTTAGAAGTACAAGTCAGTCTTTACGGTGGCTTCGCTGAAGCATTTTAAAGTTTGTTCCTCATACCTGCAACTTCTGGTCAGTTTTAGGGGCCAGGCCTGATGACTGACTCTATGAACTTCTGCAGCAGCCTGATCCTTGTTTTTATGTTTTCGGTGAATTGCTTGTTTTGTTTGAATGTTTTACAGAATTAAACTCAACAAAATTGTGTTTAATAAGGACAAGGACTGGGAGTTCTTTCTCTTTTTATTCCTATTTCTCATTTTTTGAAAAGTTGTTTTCCATTTTCCTTTGTTTCTTAGCAGCTTCACATTCTTTCAGATGACCTTTCTTCTCTTTCTGATTTGCTGCTGCTGCTTTTGTGTTCAGATGTGGCTAATTAAATAATATCCATTTTCCTCTCTCTACCAGCCTGTGCTTAGTTATCTTTCTTCTGTGCAAGTATGTGATTGGAGGCTGTCATACTGCAGCTTCTTCCAAGCTGACAGTAACACTTCTTTCCTCACTATCTTCTCACAAATTAATTTGTCAGCCTCTTGCAGGAGATCTCCAAAGTACCACCCTCATTCAATAATGTCTCTTTTCACAGTTTGTTTCTGCTTTCAAATACTTTTGGACACTGCTCATTATTTCTGAGGCTTCCTTTTTTTATCTTTTCTTAATTTTCTCCACCTGTTAGGCCACACTGTACTATCACTTAATAAGTAGGATTCTTGATGTGATTTACCTTAGTGGCTTATTATCTTTCAAAATGACTTAGGTCACTGCATCTTTAAACAATTCCAAATCAGCAAATCACCTGCAGCTCTTTGATATTACTTAAATGTTGATGCATATCTTCTTAGACTAGTCAGCATTAAAAAAAAAAAAAAAAAAGAAATCCCCAAGACAACAAAGCACAAACCCCCAAGCTACTATTTTTTAAATTCCTATTGTTCATTTTGTTTCATAACTTTGATCTACAGTGTGGCATTATTCATCCATATTTACTAATAAAATATTTCTCTGCTTGTTCAGTACAGTCTTTACATATTACAGTATTTTTTCTTGGTTTTATTCATCAAGTTGTTAATTGCTGTGGTAAATTCCAACTAAAGCTGACAATTGTCTTAGATGATTATATAAATCTGTTTCACTTTCTTCTAAAAGTCTTAGTTTCTTTTACGTAAACCTTTGCTCCTTTTGTTTATTTGAATTACAAAATCCAGAAGCAATGTCAGGGCTCTTCTGAACCAGTGCTATACAGTGTCTATCCCATTCCAAAAGGTTATAGTTCAACTGAGGGGGCAACAGTGAAGGCAATCAAAGTGATTCCTGTTTGAGAAATAGCTAATAGCAGAGTTGGGGGTATCATCCAGGAAAAAACATAACTTCGAGGAGAAGGATAAGTACAGGTCTTCAAAATCCTAAGTTCTTTGGTAAAAATTAGTATATAACAATTGTATTTCTAAAACAGGAAACAGGAGACGTCAGATGAAACTGGTAATTAAGTCTTGTTAAGCAGGCAAAGAAAATATTTTTTTATCTATAGTTCAGCTGTACAGTTTCTTAGCAGTGGAGGTAGTCTACATGGTTCTTAGAGTCATGGACAATCAATGGAAAGAAAAACCTCTTGAGGGTTAAGCAGACACACCCCCCCACCGCCATTTGACTCTCAGGAACTCCCTGGACCACAAATAGTGAGATGCTGGAAGACTATTCTGCAGAGACATCCCTAAGATTCTTGCTGTTTTCTTGTGTTTTTATTTTCCTAGTGGTCCTCAGACAAGGAGCAATGTATGAGGCCATTTATCTGACACTGGAATGGATATTGCACACTAGAGCATTTTTTCAGACTTTTATAATCTGAACTTGCATGCTTGGAATTCAATAAATAATAATATAAATTACACATTGTCTCTCTGCATTTTGGGTCACTTAACATTTCACAGAGACTGGAGCCTCCAGGACAGTCAACTTTAAAAATTGAAACAGCTTTCCTAGGGAGAAATATCTGTTGTTTAGTCTACAGAAATACATGTACTTCTGGGCTGGAGATAGTACATGTTCCCTAAAGCAATTCCCTTGTTAACTGAATCTGTCTGTACGTTGCATAGGTTGGAAAACTATTTTGAAAAATTGAAGGCAAAGAAAAGGTACTGGGAGTCCAAACTTTTTCTCTTTCCCAAAGTGTTGTTTAACTAATGAATACTTGACATGTGCCTGGCAAGATGGCCAGAACCACAAATTCTTTTTTCAATTTGTGTGGGAAAAAATTTTCTTCTATCATCCTGCTTTGTTTATTCAGCACTGACAAGGCAAAAAGATGAGGAGGGCTTTTGGTCTTCTAAAGCTTGTAATATAATAAATGGAAAGCCAACACAATTGGAGAGCAGAAAACAGAAAAATTGAAGGATGTATGAATTAAAGAACCTCACCTACTCTAGAATAAGTAAATATTTTAGAGATAAATCACTCTAGTTTCTTATCTGTAAAATAAGGACATCTCATAAGGTTGCATGCAAATTTGTGAAAGTTAGAAATGCTTATTTTCTGCAGTAATGCACATAATAAAAAAGCTCCCGAGGAAACAGAATATTCTGTGTGCAATGCAATGAGGAAAAGTGTGAGACCACCCACTGAAGGAAGAGGTAAGAAAAAAGGAAACAAAGAAATAATAGAAAAATAAAAAATAGAAACAGAAAATTCTGACCAGCAAGACAGTCCATTTGCTGAGCACTCTCCATCAAAGGGTCTAATTAAAAACCGAAAAAACCCAAGCAACAATATTTAATTATTAAGAGTACAGAGACAGTCTTCTGAAGACAAAAGAAAAAGTCTGAGTAACACATCTTACACTCATCAGATCTGGCTTATGTCAAAGGCTGGCATGTCGTTATATTTTATTTTTTCTCTGAGAGGTGAGGATTTTTCTCCTTCTTTCCCCCTTTTTAGCTCTCCTAAGTAGTCAGTCTGCTACCACATTTTTCTGAATATCTATCCTCCACAGCCTTATGAGGTTTCTAAAGTCTTTCTGGTCCTTGTCACACAAATGTCTGTTCCCTGGAGCTGTCCCCAGACCACTCATTTTGTTTGTACTATGTCAGTTTGCTCAGTCTTTGTGGTTTTGGTTCTGGATACCAAAGATATGCTCATGATCCTAATTACTGTGGTTCTGACTCTTCTTCCATGCACAGTAAGATGATATCTCCATTTTATCCAAACTCAGGCTCTACTTCATGTTAACACTGGCAATTCTCAAGCATCTTGAAGCCTGTGCTTTTACTCAGGCCTACGCATCTCTTGTTCACAGCAGGTAACAAGTTGCCCATTACGTGCTCTCACCCAAGTCATGTTCTAATCTGAAAATTTTAATGACAGCTGGGCTACATCTGACAGGTCTTCTCAAAACTCTTATCAAATTGGGAATTTGTTAAATACTATTGGATTATTTTTATTTCAAATACAGAATGATACCTGATTTCATTCAGTATCCCAATAATGAAAGCATAAAGGCAAGATGCTGGAAGATTAATGATGAACTATTCCTCAACCCCAGGAAATTAAACTCACCCTACAAGCTGTGTGAGAGAGTACCCTAACCACCAGGCTGTCAGGCAGGCTGGGCTGGAGGCATTGTCTTCCCTCTGGTGATGGTATGACACTGTTCTTTTGCCTGATGTTTGTAGGATTTTGTAGGGTAGAAGACAGCTCTCTGAGCAGAGGAGGAAAATCCAGCAACCTCATTTCCAGTCTCTGTTCCAAAGTCTTCATGTCTAAAACTTCTGACTCTAAAAACAGAGTTAAAGGTTTGGAAAAAAAATCATATTTTACAGTCAAATTAGTTGCTTAGTTTTGAACTTCCTTTCACTGCTACAAAGAATCAGAGTATTAACCTTCCAGAAAAAAAAACCCAAACCACCACTGCTTGTTTATCTAGGCTTTGTGGATCTGATCACATTAGATTTAGTAAAAACAGTAGTACTTCTCTGCATTATATGAATACTGAAAGATTAGGACTCTATTGCTGATCTTGTACAGACAGGGTATGAAGATAGTGTGGCTTGGCCCTGCCACCAGTACTGAAGTTTTTGACACTGATTTTTGAATTGTCCTTTTTCATATGGAAAATTCCATATCATTTTTATCCATCTCCATGGTGAATTGCTCCTTTTCACTGATATATCAAACATAAAATACTTTGTTTATGAAGTACCTTGGTGGTTATTACCTCTCATTTGCTATCACCAGCCTTAGTCAACCAGTACTGCTGACTTTCCTGGTCTGCTCACTAAATTCTTCAGTAAACACAAACTGTGCTTTTTCCCATTTTGTCGCTCTTGCTGAAAGGAGCTTGTTGTAAAACTCCCGAAAGCCACTTCAATGGCCTGCTTCAAGTCCTTCAGTATCATGCTTACAAAAAAACTTGGCCATGCTGGTGGGCTTGTACCACCTATTCTAGTTATTAATATCCTTGATATTCATTGCCCTGACTTCAGTCCATCTTCTTGTGTCTCCTGTCTTTGGAAAATATGGAAAATCACAGTGAAGGATGGTGTTAGCCAGTGGTGGTGATTTCTTAACATGACTAGTTACTCTGATAAATAAAAAACGCTTCTGCCATTCTCCTCATGTATTCACTGATTGAGAATGTTTCTTTTAAGTGTGTTTGTTAAGCTTAAGCACAGGAAGCTTGGTGTAAACTAGTGATGAATTTAGATACAGTATTGCCATACCTTTTTGTATTGGGTTAGCTTTATTATTTCTGGAATGAAACCAATGCAACCAATGCAAAAGCAAACTTTCCAGCCCACAGGCTAGGCTTCCCCAAGGAACTGACATTTCTAACAGGTCTGTTGTACTTTTCAGTGTTGCTTCATTTTAGTTCATTGAAATAACAAGTAGACAATGTTTGATGTAATAACTCTAAAAGTTATATAGCAAAATTATTTTCGTTTTCTTTCTTTTTTTTTCATATGGCATGATAAAGGACCTTGTTACACATTCGTTCATGATTCTCTTTTGTTTCTTTAATTTGTATGGTTTGATAATCAAAGCATGAGAAAAGCCTAGCTCAATTAGAATTGCACTGATCACACTTCAGTACATATCTGACACTCCTTTGAGCTATCACTGTCTGTGCCAGCTCAAAATAATGCAAGTAACAGAAGGGTAATAGCTGTGATTAGAAAAATAATGCCAATACTTTATCAATTGTTCTTGCTTTCAGAAAGTAGATGTGCTCTGCAAATTGTGTAAACTAATGTGGAGCAATGCTGAAAATCTCCAAGTGTTTTGGCTTACTTTGGTTTGGTTTTATTTAATGTCTGCAGCTCTGTGTAAGTCATTCTTGGTGCCTTTGTTCCTGCTGCAGGAAGGTTATGTGAGTAACCACTGTTCCTTAAAATACATGGCTATTTACTTTCTTTGAACAATAGGGTTTATAAATACCAATTCTTAAATTTTATAGCAAAGATAAAGAATAAATCTCAATGGAAAATCTGAAGTCAAGGGTTGTCTTGGCATTCAGTAGACAAATGTGAATTCTATAATTTAGAAATTACATGAAATAACAGGTAAACAATCAAAATATTCCCCAGCAAAAACATCAGTCTCTCTGTGGAAGGCTCAGATTCTTTGTTCAGTGAGAGCAATTTCATGCCAAGCCACTGGGAATTCTTTATTTAAAAGGATAAACCTTATAAATTTTTATAGTTACAGCAATCATAAAAAAGGAAATGGATGTAAAAAGTCTTCCCACTAGGCATTAAAAATTTAAAATAATTACACTTAGAAATACTGTGGGACATAAATGAATAAAAATATAAAATGCTATCAGGATCTTTAAGATGGATTTTCCTATTTAGTATGTTTGCTTTGGTTGTGTCTACAACAAAGAGACTTTATTTTCAGAAAATATATATTTGTCTTTATACATACATGAACACATGTACTGTGGATTTTTGCTAGAAGAGATTGAAGTTTAGGTTTGTGGTTTTAGACAAAGAGCACTCATACGATGCACAGGTTTGCCTAGAAGATGGTTTTAACTGTTGTAGCACTGCTGTACTAGCACTGCTGTACTAGCACTGCTGTACTAGCACTGCTGTACTAGCACTGCTCAGCAAGTGATGTCTATTTTTGTGTCCTGGGGAATGTGGTGACCACCCAGGTGCTAAGCACTCCCATCCAGACATGTTGCCCTTGAAGTGTATTTTACCTAACACCTGTCTGATAGGTGCATAGAAGATGACAATTTCAACATTCTAGTGTAATTGCTCTCAGCTAAAAGAGTGCTGGTGACAGCATGGTAGACAAAAGTTCCTGATAAATGTGCAAATTCATACTTTTTGTTTGTGCTTTTCCTCTGTGGCAGAGTCAAAATATGACTTGTACTCTTCTCCCTTTTTGGTGCCTGGATTTTGCATCATTTAGTCCACTGAATAATAGTTTCAGTAGCATATCCACACTCCAGCCCACCCTGGAAATTGATGGTAGTTAAATAGAGGACTAAATCTCCTTGGCTGAGGACAGAAACACACAGGTTCAATATTAGGTGCCACTCAATTATAAGTTCTAGATCTAATGGTCATCCTCATTTATTTATGATTCACTCAATTGTTTTCTTACTTGTTACACTACCAAGTTTAAAACTTACCAAGATCAGTCATTACATAAATTGATCAAGTTGCTGTACGTCTGGAAATTTTAACTGGTTGATAAGTCCTCAGATTCCCTCAAAAAAGCATGTCTTGGCAGAAGAAGACAATCATCTACAATCTAGATGACATGTAGCTCTACTTGCAGAGAAACCTGATGAGAACATATTTGTGATTTCCTTCACCAATGTGTAGCAAGACAAGAAAAGGAGAGAAACATTGAGAAACAAACTGAACAGCAACCAGTTCATAAAAACACTTTTCTGCTGAACTAGATTTTTCCTACTAAGAGCACTAATTCTTGT
Organism: Pipra filicauda; assembly: GCF_003945595.2. NCBI lineage: Eukaryota > Metazoa > Chordata > Aves > Passeriformes > Pipridae > Pipra > Pipra filicauda. The sequence goes on from NW_024103896.1 coordinate 666,121, forward strand.
CAAATTAAATTTTATAGATTTACATACTTTAAAATGCCAGTACCTTAGTGTTCCAGCACTCACCTTGTAGATGCTGGGGAATGTTATCTGAAGAACAGAAAAAATTATTTCCTTTGGGGAGCAATTTAATTACAGAAAAATGGTTTATTTTCTCAGAGAATTGACTATATCTTGTTTGTTTATTTCTTTTTGTCTCTGATGTCAGTCCATTACCTTTACTGGCAGGAAAATGTAAATTCATTTTATTCCTGGCCAGCACATTTCAGCTTCCCCTAGTGTCTCTTAATCAAATAGCAGAATTATCTTTGTACTAAATTAATGAAAAATGATTCTGTTTATTGACCTTTCCACTCTAAATTCTTGAAAAATAATTAATATTAATTGTTTAGTTGATATCGTAATTCACATTTTTGGCTTCCTAAGAAGGCGATGATAGATAAAATTCCACTGGGGGTACAGGGCAATAAAAGAACATCCAAAAAATCTGCTCAAGAACACTCAAGAATATAATTTGTGATTTAAATGATCTTATGTACTTCAGATTTCAGATTATGTATGTGAGAGAAAAAAACCTTTTGCTTTTTAGTAACATTTGCTTTTTAGTAACATTTAAAGAGTGAAACTGCTTTCATGCAACAAATGACCAAGTAATGAGTAATTGCTGCTGTAATTCCAAAAGCCCAGTATATTTGAAAATAAATGTTATTCATCTATTCTTGTTTATGAAGTGTTCAAAATACAAAAAAGGACGAATAATTTTTGAGGGGGAACAAGAGCTTTTTTTTCAAAGTTATATATTTTCCTGACGATGAAAATTATAATTACTGAACAAATTGTTTTGAATATGTGTGAATTGAAGAAACCCTGTCATTATTGCCTAGACTATTCCTTTTTTTTTTAATCAGTGGAGCTAGACTTCCAGAAAAAAAAATGTTTGAAGAAAATTTGCACAAAGAAACCAAGAACCTCCTGGTGCGGTATCTGCAAATAGTGTTTCTTCATAAAGAACAGGCATTTATATTTTCCTTGCAAGGCATCCAGTGGCAAAAAAAAATCTTCATATGTACTCCATGCTTTTTTCATCAGCTACAAATCTTGACACTCTTATTCGAGGTGTCCCAGCTTTTCTATTTCTTCCATTTGTTTCTTTTGGTTTTAGCCTAAAACACATTCACATGCAGATGTAATTTTTTTCTCTTCTTAATCAATATGTAGCAAACTCCACCCTATAATAAATTCAACTTTAGCACACTTGCCTTTTGGAGCAATAATGTGCCTCATATCTGGGGATATTTCTTTTCAATATCCTTTCTCACTGATAGATCTCAGTGACTTCTTATGCTTCTCTCAATCAAGAGAATGAAAGTGAGTTTGGTTACAGCCCTTAGTTTCAGTGAGGCGTAACACAATCCAAAATGGCAGTGCTCACAGGGCGAAGTCTTTGGCCAACACATTTTGGACCTGCAATACAGAAAGGTGACTGCAGCAAAGTTTTCAGAGGCACCACATAATTAGGGAAAAAGAGAACATATGCTGTCATATAGCATGGTTGGATACTAAATGGTTGTGGAAATAGTTCACTTACTGCATAGCTGAGGGGTGCAGCTACCATGCAAGAGTTTTTATTTCTCACACAAACTCCAGACACACTTTTCATGATGCTGTTGGTTGGTTCAGTTTAAGTAGCCTCACCAGAAACCATGGTTCATTTATTTGCAATGGTTTGTATAACACCTGTGACTCCAGAGGAATAAAGAACGTTAACTCTAACGTAAGTCCTTATTCTACAGTGAGGAGACTTTCAGCTTCTCCCGGAAGACTGTCTAGTACAAAAGCTCAAAAAAGTTTCAGACAAGTAAGACTTGTCCCAACTTTATACCTAGATAGTTCTCAAAAGATGGCACAGTCTAAAAAAACCCCAAAACACATCATTGGTTATAAACAAATCATAAGCCTCTAGATATTCAATAATGATTAAAAGTTTAATGTGTTATTAAACTTGAAATGCATTTAAAATAAAGGTTCTTAAGCCAGCAGCATTTTGTGTCAAGGTTTTTCATGATGGCTCTCTCTAATAATATTGGTTGTTACTCAGAACCCTGAGAGGAGAACAAGGAGAAATACAAGCAACATTTTGTTCCCAGTCTGACTGACATAATTCCATGCACCTCAGCAATGGTGCTTCCCATTTACTTCTGTACAAGACTTTGATTCAACAAAGCAATTACATATGTGCTGAAAGCTCTCACTGAGCAAAGAAATCCCTTTACTTAACTGTAAGCAAAGTAAGGCTGGATCTCAGTGCTTGTTTTTTTTAAAGTTAAATGTGTGTCTAAGACCTTTACTGGATGAGAGCCTAATTGAATAAAATAGGGGATTCAAGTCTATCCCCTATAATCTTTTCCATAATGTTCACAATCTTTCTTCTCTAAACTGTCTTTCCTGATACTGTTTACCTTGTCTTAGCACTAAATGCAACATTATCCCCTGAAAGTTTCACATGTCACTGGGCTCCATAAAACTGAACGTTGGGTGGGGATCTTCTGACGTTGTCAGATTGCCTCTGTAGGTCATACTAAGCAAGAAATATGAGTGAAATTTGCAGTGCAATTAATTACTAAGTGAGAACATTAAGTATTGTTTCTACAAAAATACCTGAATTCTGGAGTAAGACCCCATAATGCAGACAATAAGAAGCACATTCTCGAGAAAGTTCAAGAGGATTTTAATTTAAAGAAAGAGAGGGAAATGTTGTTTCTATTTTAAATTGAAAATGAAACATCAGAACTCACTTAGCAATTCTGACCCAAAAACCTGCTACAAAAACTAGAAAGAGAGATGAAGTCAGGACCATACCTGGCTGATGGGAGTCCTGAGGGTGGCAGTCCCCAGCTGCTGTGACGATTGCTGGAAGGTGTGAAATTGGATCATTTAACAGTCTTTCACTTACTCTGAGAGATATTATACAGTCCTTTTCATAAAACAATAGAGCACTAACACTTAATAAGTTCTTTTTTTTTCTGACTACTCTCACTGGAAAGCTGTTCTGGGCCATCCAGTCCAAGTTCCGGGCTCAATTTAATCATGACCAGGGCGTAAATATGTATTCACATACCAGTGTTCCTCTTGATTTAAAGGCTGGTAGAGTATTTTGCCTCACTAGTGTTTACACTTTAACTTCCAATTGTAGTTGCTTTGTCTGAATCCCATAACACCATGCCTCTAAGACAAGCAGATCTTGCTCTTTCACTGGATTTGCATTATTTCTTGTCTCCCCAGCAAGTGTAGTTCTATGGCACAGTCAACTTTTTTACCTTAAGGTTGTACTACTGTCATACCATGTTCCAGTCATTGCTTATGTGCTTTTGTGTTGTTTTTTTTTGGGGGGAGAGGGTTGTTGTTGTTTTTTTCTTGATTTTTTTTTTTTTTTTTTTTTTTTTTTTTTTTTTTTTTTTTTTTTTTTTTTTCTGGTGCTGTTACAACCTTTTACCTGCATGTGGACTTCTGGTGATATTAGCATCTCTGGAAGTAGCATGTATTTAATTTCAGATAGCCAAACTGTACAAGCAGCAAAACATATCTTGTTGAAGGCAACCTGAAGTCACCTTTCAGAAAGTAAACTTTTAAACACAGAGTAATTAGGGAAGATATATCTGAATATCTCTTCTCTGCATCCCTATGTGAATTTCTTTCTCAAATTTGAAGACAACAGTGAACTGCCATAAAAGTAGGCTACCTGAGTCATCCAAGCAAGTTTTGCAAAGACAAATGTAAGTCCAAAGTAAATAAGAGTAATAAAGTGAGCTGTGGAACTTTTATAGAGCATTGTGATATGTAACAATGTGCATAGACAAAGAATGAACTTTTCCTCAGGTGTGAATTTGTAATATCTGTAATATCTGACTAAAATTTCGTGCCTTTTTATCTTGCTTTTATCCAAGTTTTATCAAAACTACTTTCCTGATTTTACTTTTTTGTGATCATAGATAGAAGTCAACTCCATTTCTCAGAGGTCCTTTGTTAGATTTACGCCCACCTTTGCCCCTGATTTTCCTTTTTTTTTTCCTGCCTTGCTAACCTTGTAGTAAAAGTGCAAACATTAGTTTGGCAGAGTTAATGCAGAAGAACATGTCAGCCTCTCAGATCTGCAGTCTTGATGCTTTTGGCTTTATACTCTTCCGAGGAAAAATGTTTTTCCAGGAGTTGGGGAATTATGAGTGTTTATTTAATGTTGATATTTATGACGTTTGCATAAACATGTTTTTGGATGTTGTATTTTAGTCTTTAAGAGTTTCTGTAAACTATGCTCTGTAAACTCTAAGAACTGTAGTTTGTACTATAATTGTTTAAATTTTTTCAGTTAATTGAGATTGATGTTTTCTTTATGAGCCCCTTGGGAAACTTGGATACTGCAGATTATTTGCCACTGACCTTTGTGTCTTGTCACTGAATGATTCCACCCTGGCACAGTGTTAGTATGCACTATGTCACCTTGGAATGCAAGCTACAAGACATGTAAAAGAATGTTTTATTTCTTGTTTTAAATTATTGCTGCACACTCTTAACCAGCTTTCCCTTTTTACCTGAGCAGTGACTGTGCTGATATGAAGCCTTTCTTGACCAGCTTTTTTCTTATTTCATGGATTGTTCAAAGACTCGTGTTCAAAGACTCAAAGACTATTAATGATTACACTAATGCTCTGGTCTCTCTTTAAAGGTTATCACCTTTTTATTAAGTTCTTAAAAGGGATTGATATTTGGTGGTACTGAGTTAGTGTGATTGTTCAGTAACTTTCTTTTCCACACCAGCTCTGTTCAACAGTTTTTATTCATGGTCTGGAAGCATTAATAATCTTCAGTGTAGTTAAACTGGAAAATACAATAACTTCGCCTCAGTCTTCACCAGCAAGTGTTCCAAATCATGGAAGGCAAAGGCAGGGACTGGAAGAATGAAGAACCACCCACTATAGGAGGAGATCAAGTTCAAGACCATCTAAGGAACCTAAAGGTGCACAAGTCCACAGGATCTCATGAGATGCATCCACAGGTCCAGAGGGAACTGAAAGATTAAGTGGCTAAGCCACCATCCATCATATGTGAGAAGCTGTGTCAGTCTTGTGAAGTTCTTACTGACTGGAAAAGAGGATACATAAACCCCACTTTTAAAAAGGGAAACAAGGAAGACCCAGGGAACTACAGGCCAGTCAGTGTCACCTCTATACCAAGCAAGATCATGGAGCAGCTCCTCCTGGAAACTATGCTAAGGTACATGGAAAACAAGGAAGTGATTGCTGACAGCAAACATGGCTTCACTAAGGCCAAATTGTGCCTGAAAAATCTGGTGACCTTCTATGATGGGCTTACAGCAGTGGTGGATAAGGGAAGAGCAACTGATGTCATCTAACTGGACTTATGCAGAGCATTTGCCACTGTCCCGCATAATATCCTTCTCTCTAAACTGGAGAGACATGGATTTGATGGATGAACCACTCTGTGGATAAGGAATTGGCTGGATAGTCCCATTCAAAATGTTGTGGTTAACAGCTTGATATCCAAGTGGAGACTAGTGATGAGTGGCACTGTTCAGGGGTTGGTATTGGGACCGACATTAACATTTTGTCAGCAACATGGACAGCAGGATTGAGGGCACCAATCTGTATGGTGCATTTGACATGCTGGAGGGAAGGGATGTCATCCAGAGGGATATGGACAGACTTGAGGGGTGGGCCTGTGTGAACCTCATGAAGTTCAACAAGGCCAAGTGCAAGGTCCTGCACACAGATTGGGGCAATCCCAAGCCAAATAGAGGCTGGGAGGAGAATCGATTGAGACTAACCCTGAGGAGAAGGATTTGGGAGTATTGGTTGATGAGAAGCTCAAGGTGACTTGGCAATGCACGCTCACAGCCCAGAAATCCAGCCTTGTCCTGGGCTGCATCGAAAGCAGCATGGTCAGCAGGTCGAGGGAGGTGATTTTGCCCTTCTACTTTGCTCTCGTGAGACCCCACCTGAAATACTGTGTCAAGGTCTGGGGTACCAAACATAAAAAGGACATTGACTTGTTGGAGTCCAGAGGAGGTCACAAAGATGATCAGAGGGCTGAAGCACCTCTCCCTGTGAAGACAGGCAGAGAGAGCTGGGGTTGTTCAGCCTGGAGAAGAAAAGGCTCCAAGGAGACAGAGCACCTTCCAACACCTAAAGAGACCTCCAACAAGAAAGCTAGAGGGCAACTTTTGACAAGGGCATGTAGTAATAGGACAAGGGACAATGGATTTGAACTGAAAGAGGGCAGGTTTAGACTTGTACTCCTACCTACAGTATTAATGAGACTGGTTTGGAATTGTTGTATAAAAGTAGGGGGCTCCTCTTCGGAAAAGAGTAGAAAATATCTTCTAAAATCCCTCCAGCTCTAGAAACCTTGTCTTGGAGGGAAGAATTAAGAACTAAATGCACTATTCTGTTAACCAGGAAAAGGGCAAAAAGGTGACTTGACAATAGGTGATAAGAAACTGAAGGGAAAAGGTATTTCTGAGGTTAGATTCATTTCTGTGGAATGGCAAAATACATGATAATGCCACTGCTTCCAAAATGGTTTTAGCAAAGAGCAATGAATTAAGGGATCATTTAGCTTGGTAGCTTGTGTTATTTCTGTCTTCGAGTGTTTTAAAATAAGACTAGCAATTTTAATTTTTCTTTCAAAAAACCGCTCAAACAGAGTTGATTGGCCAAATACAGGAACAATTTGTTGAAAAGCTCTGGAATTCCAGTTTGGGGGAGTATAATAGTTCCTTTAACCTCTAAAATAAATTCAGTATATATTTTAACCCCTCTACTATTCTCAGACCTGGCCCCCACTCACAGTAAAATCAAGGAAAGGCCCATAAAGTCAGTGAAAAGTGGACTGGACTTTAACATTTTTCAAGGGTACAGGATGCTGCCTGTTAATGATCTGTAGATCTGTGGTTCGATTCTGTAATAAGTGTTCAAGAAAATCTTGCAAACAGTTGGAAAAATAAATATAACTGACATTTCTCTCAAATTGTCATGGAATGCACTCCAGCTGTATTTATTATACACATTTTCTCCATGTGCTATGTGCTTGCATTCTTTTGTGATGAACGATGTTGCCGTGTGTTGGAGTTTTCATGCTATCTTTCTTTGAATCAGGAATGTGTAGGAGGTTATTTAAGGACAAAATACTGTAGGATCTTTTGTCATTGTTTTTGAACTTGTAACATGGAGCTGAGCAATGGATACATGCCTTGATTTAGGAGAGTTCAATGGAAGCAGAACACAGCCTGTTAATGTTACCAGTGGCCCCACGCCTTGCTGTCCATTTTGCTGTGTCTACAAGAACTCCATCTGTTGTTGTCTGATTCTTCATTTGAAGTCTTTGGATATAAATTTTACCTTTCTGATAAGGTAAATTGTGGGCCTAGGCCATTCCTAGTGCTCCTAGACACCACGGCAGCAGTAAATAAAGCATTACCATGAATCACTGCAGCTCCATCAAAATTAATAAACTTGGCTGCCACCCAAGTCTGTGGAAGCATGTCACCCTAGGGAGGCCTCTGACTCCGTCAGGGAGCATACAAGAAAGCAAGCTGATCTTCTGGTATGCAGCAAATGTAAAGATCCAATTTCAAAAAGGGAAAGAAATGATGCAACATGTAATGCCATAAAAGCCATATGCCATCGCACAGGATATTACTCATATGGCACAGATCTTCAGAGTGACATTCACTTTGATTGTTATTTTACCCTTATATTGTGACTACATGGTAGAGTTATAGGAAAAGTGATAAAGGTAAACAGCATTTAGCTTAAGTTTAATGAGAAAGTTTCCAAGAAATACAGGTTCATTTGTGGGGAAACTTTTCTGTTTCTGATTTCTCCTGTGATTGCAGCTTTCTCTTAAAAATGTTGAATTTTGAAATTCGTTCCATATTTTTTCTTCCAATGGAAACAAAAAATGAACTAGCATCCCAAATCTCCTTTTCCTAGATGATCCTCTCCCTTAGATGTGTGCTGTTACCACTTGGCCAGCATCACTTTCTGATTTTCTTTGACCTCTCTCTCTTGCATTCCTGGCTGCACAGTGGCTTACTTGGAGATTGTTTCCTTCTTTGAACCCAGTGAAAGGCAGTGGTTAGGAAACTTTCCTGGGATGTGAATGCAATGGCTTCAGCTCTTTGAGAAAAGTCCAGCTCTCCCACTACTGGTCAAGTGCTCTAATCACTGAGCTACTATGAAGAATCTGCACTTTTCCTGTTTTCTGTAATGAAGTCAGAGTCAACATTTCCTTCTTCTCCTCCCACGATCTCAGTGTTGAGGGTAAATATTCTGAGAAGGCATACTGGATCAACTCCCTTAGGGATGTGTGTAGAATTTAAGGGCCTGTCTGCCTAAATCTAGATTGCAACAGAGCAGAAGATGAGGTGCCTGGACCAATCCCCAGACTGGAAGGACACGGTGTTGTGCTCACAACTATTGCAGTCACTGCAAGAACTTGCAGGATGGTCACGATATGCTGACAGATGGAGACATGATTTGACTCCAGTAGAATTCCAGCACTAGAAAACTTTTAAGCCATGTCTATAACTTTAACTACATCACTCAGCAAAGTGCTGTAGAGTACCCAAATAAGCTCTGTGAGAATACATTTCAGTGTAGTGGACGTTGATGGCAAGTAGACCTGGAAGGTGACTGTGCAGTCAGGGTGACTTTGCTGATGCAGTAGAAGTAACATCATCAGAGAAACTATATGCTCAGTTTCTGAGGGGCTGCCTACCTTCACAGTGCTCTGTCCAGTCAGTAGGACAAAGACTGACATAACTAGAGGAGGGATGTTAACGAAGCAGAGAAGAGATGAGCTGGTGCTCAAATTATAACTTTTTTAATTATTTGGATTATAATTAGCACGTATGGCCATTTCTGAGTGCTCTTACCAATAAGTTTGAAACACATGCTCATATACATCTGGGATGGTTTAAAACAGACAGAGAACTTCCAGAGATACCTGGGAAGGCAAGATTTAGGCAGTTGCAAACTCAGCCTTTTCTATGGAGAAGAATGTAGGTGTATTAGCATGGCACTGGTCTCTGCCAGACTCTTCTTGGGATAATGATTCAAAGCCCTTGGCTGTTTCCAGGGAAAAAGAAAATAAGAATGTTTTCTACAAAAACACATTCTTTGCTCTGTACCTAGATATGATGTAGGATCCAATGTCGACTGGAGCATGAGTCATGTACTCCACATGCCTTATAGCACTTTGTAAGTGGGCAGTGAAGTGTTGGTTCATGAGTCATCAGCTGCATATGAGTGGGCAGTCAAATCCTGCATAAGCTGATTTTTCAGAGACATTTCTAATGGCCAAACATATGGGTAAATTATTTTTGTTTTGTTTGTGCTTGTTGCAGCTTCAGCTTTGGCTGAGACCTCATGTTGTTAGACCTGACATATCCTATGAGTTTTATTTTCTGTCATTCCAGCTTTGACACGCTTGTCTACAGAAGTTTCATCATCTGTTTCTCTGTAAGGAGTTTCCATTTTCTTTGCACTACATCTGAAACAAGGATATGAATGGAAATAGCAAACAAGATAAATAAACTGTACTATTGCTTTTGCTGTTAGGGCTGCTTTGGCACCAAACTGTGGTTCTGTTGAATCTTAAATCCAAAATATGTATTTACCCCTTCACTGGTTCTCCTTTTAGTGTCATTTAATGACATAAAATAGCTGTCATCTTCTACCCTGCTGCTTCAAAACTTCACCTAGCACTTCATACAGCTACAGAAATCCTGCCACTTCGTTTGAGACAGGGGTCCTGCTGCAGCCAAAATACTCTCAACTGAGTTTCACAGGAGCCATGCCCTACTTGTACTCTTTACTGTCAGGGCCACATATGGGTCAGACACTCCCTCTGCTTTATACGGAACCTGAGAAAGATGGTACTTTGCTTTCTTCCATTTTTTCTCTGGACCCTTGGCATGTGGTTCACGAGGAGCACAAAAAATGTCAATTTTCCGAGTCATAAGAGAAAGACAGCCAGCTCAAGCTGGACTGGATGAGACTTCTCACTGCTGGTGCTTGGACTTGACATCTCCCAGAAAACCAGCCTTGCTCTGCTGCCAGCTGTCATTGCTGCCGCTATCTCAAGGAGCAGCATGTGCACCACAATGCCTGGTTTAAAGTGGAGCTCCCCTGTGACTCACCAGGGTGTTGTGTTTGAAAGCTGCTAGTAACAAGCAATTTTTTTAAAGCTTTTTCTTAATATAAAAATCAGTATCTGGCACAACTTTCCCTCAAAAAAAAACAAACCACCCCAAACCCAAACTAAACATGAAGACAACCACTAAGTGCAGACTGATTGCGACGTGTATCAGTCTGAACTCAGGACACTGTCAGTGTGGAGGTGCCCATAGCTGCTTTTTCCTAGCTGCGGCTCGATTGCACACCCGTTGTGCCTGCACACAGGAGCCGGCCACTTCCAGTGTGCTCCAGGGACACCTGATGGAGCAGGATCAGACTCCCGTCTCTTCCCAGCTTTAGAGGGCCTCATGTACTGACCGAACAGTAGTTTCTTGGACAATCTCTTTGTTTTACCAGAACTGCAGAGCAGTTGCATGCACGGCTGCTTCCCCGCTCCCTCCTGTTTTCTGTATCACATTTCAGCCGGGGCGGGGATGTCGGGGGGGTTGAGGCAAGGGGGGTCCCCACGGACAGGATTCTCGGTGGGGAAAACCCGCTTTCCAAGGTTGGGGGGGATGCGAGGATGCGGCCACACCGTTCCTTGGCAGGACAGGCTGTCCCTTCGGGGGTGGCCCCCTCCGAGCCCCCTCTTCCCGCCCGGCTGCGCTGCGGTGCCGGGGCAGCGCCGCGCCCGCGGGGGGCCCGGGGCGGACAAAGGGGCTGCACGGCCGGGCCGGGGCCGGGGGGCTGGAGGGAGGCGCGGCGGGGCCGGAGCACAACGCCCCGGCGGCCGGAAGACAGGGCGGGGGGTGAGGGGTGGGGAGAGGGGAGGGCGGCCCGGCCCGGCTGAAAAGGAGGGATCGCCCGCCTGCCCGGCGCCCCCCCAGCCCTCGGTGCTGCCCCACGGGCGTCCCGCACCATGGCGCTGTCCTGGAGGAGCTGGCTGGCCAACGAGGGGAGCAAGCACCTCTTTCTGGTAAGGGCGGCCCCGAGGGGGTCCCCTCAGAGGGGCTGCCCCGCGGAGGAGGCTCAGGAGGGGCCGCGGGGGAGCTGCAGGCGGCGGGGCCGACCCAGGTTGCAACTGGCTCGGCGGGCACCGCGGGTCCGGGGCTGCAGGAGGTGCTGCCGTGCCCGCCGTGAGGCACGGCTGGGGCAGGGCGCCTGCGGGATGCCGGTGCTCGGGCGGGCGGTGAGACGTGCTCCGTGCTTGTCCCGGTGCGCTGCTGGCAGGGATGCACGCGGGTGCCACGGCCCGGGACAGCGCCGGAGTCCGTGACCGGCTGGGATCGGCACACGTTGTGTTTGTTCGCTCTTTGTTAGGCTCTCTTTGGGAAAGTTTGAGGGAGAGGATGCAGCTTCTTGGAGGTCAAGTTCTTCCTTCCTTTGTCTCTTTGTTGCTGGTTTTTATTCCTTAAGTATTTTAGCTGCAATATCCAGCTGAAGATTTGGGGGGCCCTCGCCAGCTCTCGGTTGTCTTAAGGCACAAAGTTTTGTGAAGTTCGAGGAAAGTGAGAATTTCACACAGAGAGGCTATTCCTTTTAATATTTTAAAGTATCTTTATACTAAGTGCTTGAAGCTTGTTTTCCCAATCCATTTACATGTATTTATGAAACTACAGACTTATGAGTTTTATGAATGAAATTAACACGGAAGTTCGCATATGTAACTTTCACTTACAATCTCTTGTTTCTGTTTCTTTTCAGCTTTTCTGGCTCTCTCTCAATGTATGGCTCTTCTGGAAAACCTTCCTGCTCTATTATCAAGGGCTACAGTATTATTATTTGTATCAGATGTTAGGGGTGAGTGACCCGGACATTACTTTTTGCCCTGAAAATTGGGATGCTGGGAGATGGGAAAGGGGCAGAATGCATTTGCTAATAAGGATGACACAAACTGTCTGTTAACTCTTCAAAGTGGGAAAAGATCAAGTAAGAAGTTACTGGGATACTTCTGACAGTTGTTTAGGAGTAGAAAGTGAACACTGTTGAGAAGAAAAAGAACCAGTCAAGTGTGGGACAGCTATTCTTCCCCCTCTTCTCCTCCTTCCTGGTGTTCCCAGCTGCAGACAGGCTCACAGGAACACAAACATGCCAACAGATGAACCCAAAAAGAGAACTTGGAGAAATTGGATACTGGTCTCTCTTGGGAAGTTATCCACAGCTACACCATTTCAATTGTTTGAAAAACATTTCTATCCAAAGGGATAGACTTAGGGTTAGAAGTTTTCTGAAAAATGCTCAAAAGTTTCTCAGAATTTGAGAGTCCAAGAAAAAGTGACTGCATAACACAATGTTTTGTAACACTATGTCATACTCAGGAATGGATTTCAATGGAAAGTTGACATGGGATTAAAGCACAGATGATGTGCATTCTAATCTGCTGCAGAGTCTCTGGGTTTTATTTTTAGTAGATCCAGGTTATATATTTTCACATGGTTGATATCGTTGTCATAGCTATCCAGTTCCATAAGGTTTTGTGATCTTGCTTGAAAGTAAGTTGACTTGATAAAATTCTCTTTTTTTTCTTTTTTTTCTTTCTCCTTATGGTTGATTCAGATGCATTAAAAAAATGAATCTTAGAAAAAGTAGTGCAAAAAAGAAGGGAATGAAAATACTTAAATCCTTCACAGTGATGGCTTTCTTGTCAGAAAAAACGTGAGAATGTGTTTAATTTTACCTTAATCTCTAATGGCTTTGCAGCCCAGTGTATCCATTTGAAACTGTGTTTATTCCTGGCAGAGCAAGTGGGTTGTTTGTAAAGCAAATCTTCTTGGGTAACATGTTGGGACAGATTGTCAGCTGGTATCAATCAGCAAGTTTTTCTCAATTCAGATGACTTGACTGCCTTGTACCAGCTCATGGTCTGCTCTTTTGTTTGTTTGTTTATTTTCTTATACTTCAAAATGAAAGACACATACAAAGTAATTTAATCTGTGTTCAGAACCTTTGAGATGATTCAGGCAACAGATTCCTTGTTTTGGTCAGGAGATGAGGGCCAGGAGGTTATGCTTTTGAGTTTGTCTAACTGTGTCTGCAACTGTGGGAAAAAGAACCACAGAAATTTGGAGGCATTCTAAAATGAGGTGGAAAGGGAAGAGCTTTGGTCAAAATTCTGAAACTAATTTTAAAATTTTGAAAATATTAAAGACTGTAAAATGTTCTTGCAATTCACTTTTGACAGTTTGTCTAAATATCATCAGTAGACCCTGAAGTTATCTTTCTCCCTTCTCTTCAGTGTATTTGTATGTGTGTATTAATCATACAGATTATTTTGCAGGGGTTGGGACAACTGAACTCAATTTAATTTCTTAGGAAATGGCATATGCATATCTATACTACAGCTTCTATTACCTTCCAGAGTGATTTTTGCCCCTTTTCTTCTTCTCTGTTGGTTTGTGTAGCCACTGGCCCATGGCCCATCTGCTTAACCAGTCTTCTCTCCGTTCTGTATACGTGTGAGTGTTTTGCCTCTGTGCCATTTCTTGATGTCTGAAAATTTTGAGATTTAGATTAAAGTCTTCATTTATAATTCAACAGCTGATATTTCTTTTCTTAACAGAACGAACTCTTTTTTAGATACTTTCATGACAAGTGAGTCCTTTTTCCAGCCAGTAAACAAAAAATGCCAAAAAGATGTGGCGATTTTTGAATAAAAAAAAGTTGCTCTTGTTTTTCAGTGAGGTCGGCTAAGGAATTTTTTTCCTCTTACTTTGTATGCTACAATAGCCTAAAATTTCCTTAGGATCCTTTGCACTTGCAGCACTGAAAGATTTACCACAGGTAGCTTCGTTTACCAAGTAACAGAATGTAGAACAAGAAGAGTTGCTGTAGGAAATCAGATTGTGATATGAAATGAGACATTGGACTGAATATCCTGAATATATTCAACTCTGACATGTTTTCATGCCATATCTTTCTGATGTGAAGAAGGAGAAAGAATGAGGTTAGTCTTTCATTCAATGGTCACCGGAGCGATTTACTTCGCCTGTCTGCAGAAGAACGAGGCTCAGTTTTATTCTTTTCCAATTGTATTCTCTGCGATGTTGAACAAAATACTTATCACAGGATTTTAAAATTGTTTAGGTGCCTAACTCGCATTCAGTCCTTCAACGACAATTGTTCTGATCCTTAATTCTATACCTGTAAAAAGGCACTAGAAGCATGGTGGTGTCCTGTAAGTGCAAAGTGAACAATTAAGTCAAAGGCGCTAATGTGCTAGAAGGAAGTTAGTCAGACTATTATGTACTACAAAACTTAGTGCGTAAATTTGTTGTGTCAAATATCTCTGCTTTGCTCAGTTTGAGTCCTGTTGATGAGACCATCGACTCTTCATTTTAAAATCTCCATACCTGGATGTTTTTAAAACCCAATTGAGCAAAAAACCCTGAGCAAACTTAATCTGAGTTTGGTGTTGAACATACTTAGAGCAGGAGGTTTGAATAGAGACATCCCAAGGTCCCTTCCAGCCAGAATAATTCTGTGATTATATAATGCTTGCAGTGAAAGTTCATCAGAACCTAGTGGATGTAAACCCCTTTCTGATACTTTTGCTTTGATGAACTATCCCTTTGGATACTGAATTGCTTTTAATGCTTCTGGCCATAGTCTTACTGTATTAATGCATTCATTGCCACTGGTTCAGGAACATTATTGAGATAAAGAATCTCAATGTTTTATAATTTGATAAATATTAACTTGTGGTCTTCTATTGCTTAAAGAAGAGAAGTCTTTGAAGAAACACCCAACAGACATAGATTTCTTATAAAAGAGTGTGGCAAAGAGGAAAGGAATATTCTCGTCTTCATGTTCATGACAGATACTACAACATGTAGTCGGCAGGAGTTACAAGAAAGGGAGAGTTGTAAATGACTTGACATGACTCCAAAATCTTCATTGTTGGAGGCTGTGTGTCTGCTCAGTCAGAGAGATTGTCCAGAAGGTTAATTTATTTACAGACTTGAGGATTTCTCCCTTCAGATTAGCTCGGCTTGCACCTGACCAAAAACTTCAGTCCTAAATTTGGTACTGGCCTTATAGAACTCGAGTCTTGCTTTTAACAGCATTGAATAAAATGACTTTTCCTTGTTGCTTGTGTTCCCCATGAACAGGAAGAGCTTTGGGCTCACTTTGTAATGGCACAAAAGGTCTCTCTTTCCCTATTCCCTCTCCTGTCCCTGCTCAAATAACTGTAATGTTGTCAAATGTTAATGCAAGAGATAACCTTCTGGGTTTCAGACCAAAGTGAAGAAAATACGTTGTCGGAAGGATCTCTTTGAGAAAAGATTGAATAACTGAAAATGGGATTGAAAAGGAAAAGTGGTGCCTCACTTTTTTTTTCTGTATGGTTGCTGCCTTCTTACTGTGCAGTATTGTACATAGCATTTGTCATCTTTATTCACTTCTTGGAATATATTCCAGATGTTCCAGTAATGTTTCATGTCTTTCCTTGCTAGTTTATCGTGACAATAGAGATTTTCTTAATTGAGGCCAAATTCTGTTTTCATTGATCGTTATGCAACCTCACTGCAGCCTGCTTACCCTCCACATTTAAGCATTGGAGAGAGTTGTATATCTTGATTCCTTATTTTCCCCAATGCAGTGTGCTTTTGTGATTTAGTTTTCTTTTAATCAGGCTATTTAGAGTGTTACATGTAGCAAAAATGTCTAATAATAGATTTGTGTTGCTATGGAAGCTATATATATAGATATATATACATATACAGAGTTCCCTTGTGAAGACTGAGGGTGTTACAAGACTTTATCTTGATAGTCCCCTTGAATGTGCAAGTAAATCTCTTCCTGTATTCTCTTTGCCTCATTGTAGATTTTTTTTGTTTTCCAAAACATTTTTCCTTCAACCCTTCGTCCTCCACAGCCCACATTTCAGCATCATTGCTGGGATTTGTTCTCAACTGTAACCAGGGATGAACTTGGGTTTTGCACCATATCTCTTCTGTTTGCTTGCTTTTTTATTTTTTTTTTTAAGTTCAAATGACAATTACCCAGTGAAGGTCACATATATTATTAAGTTTTATGGGAAAACTTTTGCGTTTGCAGCACTTCTTCTGAAAACTGTCAATAGTGCAGGTTGCATTAGTAGAGGTATATCTCAAATGATTAACTGAAATTTTTACTACTGTATCATCTAGACATGTTAAAAATAGTCTTGTTTTCATCATTGCTCCTCATTCTAAGATGATCATGGCATCACACTCTTTGTAGAACAGAGATGAATTATGGTCAAAATGTTTCTTTGCTTGATTGTTCATTATGTTATGTATTACTGTAGATTTTCCATGCTAGTCTAACAACGGTAGGTCTTGAAATAAAATACCTGCATTACACTCCAGAAGACTGGTTTCACAGATGATATTACCTACTGTGTTATGATAAGGGAAAATAATTAAACATAAAGGAAACCCTTAGTAGCAGACATTGCATCACTTTGGTGTGACTATGACTCAGATAGGACAGGAAGCAACTTTCTGCTCTGTCCGTGACTTGCAGCGTGTGAATCTCTTGGAGGTACTTAGGTCCCCTTAATCCCTTGTTTCATGGCCAAATTTGTGAAGTTTAGGTAATGCTGCATCTAGCAGGATCAATGCCTAAGCTCTTGTTACTAATTATATATAAAACACTGTCACGCTTTGTGGTGTTGCTATAGGAGAAGGACAAATTGTGAAGATAGCTTGAGAACCCTTCCAGTCTTTGTGCCTCATTCTACCTGGCACAAAAAAACCCCCTGTAACTCAGCAACACTGACGACTATTTTTTTAAATTGTCAATCCTGAGGTGAGGATTCTAGCATTAAATTAACTGATTAATAGATTAATAAAGGTGAACATTTGGTCTGAAATCCTGTAAGTGAATACACTTTGCTTGGAGATTATCAGAGGAGTTGGAATCTATTACTGAATTCAAGATTAAGTTAGTTGCTTCCTTCAATTTGAATGATTGATTTAAGCAGAAGGAGTACATCCTACATAAAGGCACTGCATGTAAAATGGGAACATGACCTAAACATGTAGACAGAAGGAGAAGGAAAACCTTCAAAGAATGTGTGTGGTGAGTTACAAGTGAGCAGTGAGAATATTGATTCTCAGTAGTGCAGGAAAGATATCCCATGCCTTAAAAAGGAGCTAAAAATATTGCCATTGTCCACTCCTGGTACTTCTCTCTTCCTATAATGTATCCAACTTCTGATTCCTGTATGGAAGCAGAAGTCTGAAGTTGAAAGGTTGAATTAGCATAGAGAATTGGGCTGCTGTTAAATTCTTTGTGTAGAGAATTGCAGGTGGGTTTTTTTTTAATTCTTTTTTCAAATGTGATTAAAATATATTGCACCACTTAGTCTTAGGGTTGCAGTACATGAGATTGTGATTTACAGAGTCCTTCCTTGAAACCTTCCATCTTCAGGAACAAAACGAAGTCAAACTTTGTAGAAGTTTTCACATGTTCTAGTAGGTTTCCACTACCTTTGCATTTTCCTTCCTTTCAGCTGCTTCGTGGTTTTGTTGTTAGATCTCCAACCAGATTTGACAGGCCTAAGGGGAATAATTGCTATGCATGCAATTGAGTTCTGTCCTTCATCTTAGATTATCAGTGCTCTGTTACTTTAAGACAAGGAGTACTTTATGAAGAAAAGGAAGTTGGGTCAAAAGGAGGGACGTTGTATAGCACAGTTTGTCCCACTGAAGACAATAACTATTTTTAGCTGCTCCATCTGGGGAGATGGTCTGTGACCTGTGTCTAGAGACCAGCATGTGGCTTATGAGTCTTCTCAGAACCTTTCAAGTTGCCCTGAACCATAAAAGATTGAAAAATTTCAAAGAAAGGCTTCCAGAGAGACCACCAAGTGTGGTATCTCTACTGCACCATGACCTGTTTAGGGTTGTTGCTTGTAGGTAGTGAAATCTTGAAAAACAGAATCACATCACTTTTAGGTGTGGAAGGATTTGCAGTACCATTCTACCATTTTTTTGATACAAGATTGGCTTAAGAAGTGAGATAGGACAGATTCGTTGAAGTCTTCCTGTGTTCCGCTGCCCTGTATGTTTTGCAACTATGTATTGAACAGTAGATTTCTGTGGACAGCAGTTGCAGGTCAGGTTCAACTCTGTGTTTGTAACTGACAAGCTTCGGGGTATTCTGTGGTACTGTAAGTAAGTTACTGTACCCCTCAACCTAATACTGAAATAATTTGCCTAACTAAGAGGGAAAGCTCATTTCCCCTACTTTGATGGCAGCAGCATACAGAAAATCCAAAGAGATCTGACTGTTTGCTTCTTCGTCCTATTTTGTATGTTGTGCGAACGTAGCCAGGAATGCATCTGGATTTCTATGGGACTGTACGTCAGACAGGGATAGCTGGAGAACTTACATGCTGGAACCCTGTTCTGCTACTTTGGAGAAGGTTGTGATTGCTTTATAGTTGTCTGGAGGAAAAGTCTAGCCTAGCTTTTAGGATTTGAGTTTGTGGATGGTCCAGTTCCCTACTATTCTTGCCACAGAGTAAATCCTCTGTGAATTCGAGTAATCTTTCAGTTTTTCTGTGCCTCCTTGCCCCTCTGTGAAATGGGATAACTGTATGTGGTACTGGGTAGTCAGACTAGAAAAGGAGGTGATCAAATGCTTAAATTCAGTATCCATAAAGCTGGATAAAACAGTGTCCAGCAGAGATTTTTGGGGGTGTTTCTTTGTCTTTTTGATCTTACAGAAATTTCATATACTAGTAACATGAAATAACAATTTTTTTTCTTCTTTTTCTTTAGCCAATAAGAACTTTAGGAAGAAAAGATAATTATATTTCTCTCATTTCTGAGCTACTTAATTAAGATATATATTCTCTTCTAGGCCAGTGAGTTGCCTCAGAGCAAAAATCATCCTTTATTTTACTATTGTTTAAAAATCCAACAATGTACTATGTTAATTTGTTACTATGCCACCCAGGCAATGCAAAGTAAGTTAAGAAAGAGATCACTTGGAAACCATTTGGAAAGAATTAGTTTCATGGTGATATTTTTAGCTTTTGCATATATATATTAAGAGCAAACTTAGTACTCTGTTTTTCTTCTTGGTCTTGCGTGAATTTTGATTCTAAGCATTGCTAAATGTATTTACTATTGTTTTCAAATTGGTCACGGGCTTGTTGCAGCAAACATTGCCCAACTTTATTTGTTCAGAATAAAACCTTACATTATTCTTTGGTAACAACTATTGAATCACACTTTCCTAAAAGTGCACTGCATGTTTGAAGTCGTTTGCTGTTCTTGCTCTTTTTTTTTTTTTTCTCCTTTGTACAGGTGCCGATAGCAGTGAATTAGGATTAATGTGAGGGCATTTTTCCATAGTAATTGCATTGTGAATGAATATTTGCTATTTGTTAAATAGTGGGAAAAAAAAAAAGAAAGGTTAATAGGGTAACTTTTTGTACACATCATTGTTGATTCATATTTTTTGTACCAGTTAAATTGTTTGGTATTTTACTTAGAATCATAGAATCCTAGAATACTGAGTTGGAAGGGACTTATCAAGTTCGAGTCCAACTCTTGGCCTTGCACAAGATACCCCAAGAATCGGACCATGTGCCTGAGAGTGTTGTCCAAGAGCTTCTTGAACTCACACGGGAATTATTTATTAAACATTATACAGTCTCGATTCTAGACTATTCCAACCTAGACTGTTTTGTTGAGGTTTTGTAAGAAGAATTGTGGTGCCTGATAAAGGGAATCTTGGATAACTGGTGTCATGCCTAGTTTGTTTAAACTCAGACAACATAAATTCCTGAGAAACAAATGATGTATCACATAGGTCATACAAGAGAAATTATTAAAATTTTTTAACTATTTTACCTTTTTTCAGCTTTTGGGTGTTAGTCAAGAGCTACAAAAATTATTCCGTTTATTGCTTGCATTTGCACAACATTAGTTCTACATAATTCTTGTGTTTTTCAAATCATGCTCATGTAATCGCTGAGATACTGTGGCAAATAAGCAAGCTCTAATAAAAATGCTTAAGTTTTTAATGACCATGTTTTTAAAGTTATTGCTTTCATGAAGTCTATAGCTCATTTTTAGCTTCCCTTTAGAGGATTTAATGAAGATAGAGACAATCTTGTATATTCAAACAACACATTATAGAGACATTTTACTTACCATTAACTCCAGTCATTTCAAGGGTACTGCCATTTTATCTCGCAGAAATATAAATATATATAAATAAAAAAATATGAAAATATACAATTTATATAATTTATATATATAAATAAAAATATTTACAAGTCACTTGAAACTACTTTAGTGGGCAAGGATAGAGAAATATATGTTTTGTGGTTATTCTTTTTTTTTTAATCACACTTTGAAGTGGAAAGTGACATCAGCACTTGGTAAAACCTAACCTCAGTTACTGAGATTGTGACCATTGTAGCTGGTGCTCAGTTTTAGTCAATACACTTGGGGTCTGGACCATTTGGGAGAGTCCAGAGCAGGTAGGAGAGGATGATCAAAAATCTGAAGAACATGGCTTGTGAGGGAAATGTAGCAAGAATAATTTCTCATTGTGCATGTGAACAGAGAGTGAAGTAAAAGATGAAATAGAAGCAAGGGAAGTCTTATGTAAGGAAAAAAAAGGACTAACAATACATTAGAAGAAATAGTGGAGGACATCTGGAGAGTGGGAAAAACTTTAAGTGACATGACTCATTTTAGTCTTATTTGCTATCATTCTGTAGGTTAGGGAGAATATGTTCCTTGAATTTTTTTGCTGGGGGTCCCACATTTACATGGGAGAGAACAAAGTGGAGCACATTTTGTGGGGTAATTGCTTCTACTTCTCACAGGCAGCTGTGAGAGAAGGTGCCCTTATGACTGATTTGTTCTGTGGAAGGTATTCTGAAGTGCAGTTATCTTATTTACTTTTACTAGCTTATATATTGATCCATTTCTGTGACATGTATGTAAGTCTGTAAAAAACAAAACAATAATTACAAATTTTGAAATTACAAGACTTTTCTAATAATGTTTTTAAAAAATGTATTTCCAAATAAATAAAACCTCTTTGTTTCTTTCCAATTTTGTTTCTTCTCAATAACAAAGATCTGAACATAATAGATGTTTCATGGATTAATTTTTTTGACTAAGAAAATAACAAATGCTCATTTTTTGACATAAAGTTTCATTTTGAAAAAATGGTTAATCTTTAGTAATTTTTATTAGCTAATTTATACCTGTTCAATTCATTCACAAACTACTGCAGCATTTGAGTTATCTTTAATATTATAATACTTTAATTTATTAATTTCTTCAGCAGTTAAAAAACTTGGAGTTTTGAGAACATTGTAAGAAATATCCTTCCAGAATTCTGTTGACAGTCTAAAAGCATCTTTTATATAAGCTAGTAAAATGGTAATTCAACCTAATAACTAGAACAATGGCATTTTACTAACTTTTTAAATCATAAATGAATGAGATAATAAGATTAAAAATACAGAGTTATGACATGAATGTGTGCTTTGTTCATTTATTTGACAAGTGTTTTTGTTCTAATTATGTAAGTTCCAAATATATCAGTGAAAGCATTAGTGAAATTAGATTTCATTACAGTTACCAGCTATTGAGTAGCTAAACTGAAGAAAACTCACTTTCTTTAGGTCCAAATATGGCATTGCATAATGTGAATGGATGAGGAGTTCTGTGACAATTCCGTAACAGTCCTTGAAACAATATGATCATTTTGATTTGACCGAATTGATATTTTTTTACGTATTTCTGTGGCTTGTTTACCAGAAAAATCATTAAACTTAAGTGGTTCTCTAGTGTCTTCATAGTATTTATTGATCTTTTTTATTTAATTATGTTTGTTGAAGCTTTCAGATGATTTCTTAGTGGATGCTTATTGTTGTCTCAGACATTTTTGTTACCTGTGACTTTGAGCACTGATGGGGATATTGGCTCTTTCATTAGAAAACTGTCATTTGATGACTTTATTGTTGACAAAATTATTTTTTAGTAGCTTTTTGATGCAAAGGTGAGAGCTGTTTTCTCCTCTTTGAGAACAGGATAACATGTTGTATGTACGGTGGTTTTTCCAGTACAATAAAACATAATGAAACTCCACTATTCCGATGAGTCAGAGAGCATGGGAACTGTTTGGTTTCACTGCAAAGAAAAAGAGATTGAATACTGACACGTGCTATTCCTTTCTCCCTGTAATCTAACTCTTGCAATATTTGTTCAGCTAGGATTGTGTGTTAGCAGAGCTTCAGCATCTGTCCTCAATCTCAACTGCTGCCTGGTCCTTCTACCAATGTGCCGCGTTATCTTGGCCTTCCTGCGAGGATCTCAGAAGGTAAGTAATGTCCTCAGAATGCTGCAATTGAGAAGAGGGCCCTGGTCTCTGTTTAGTTGAAAAATAATAGAAAAAGAATCTGTTATATCCCTGATTATTATACAGTATGTGCTTGCATGGTGCAAGTATCAGACATTCAACCTAGATCCATAACTCCTTTGAAGACAATGCCATGGCTGACACTGTCTGGTTTGATTTGGCCTGTTGTGAGGATGATTTCTTCAGTGCATTTTTGAAGGATGGAGAGCTGCTGTCGAACTGTAGCCAGATGAAGTATCCTTTGTCTTTCTGAACTGTAATATTAGAGGCATCTGTGTCCTCTCTACTGCTTTTTGGTAGAATTCAACAGAACAAAACCAGCTTTATCTCTGCGTGACCATAAGTGTCCTACTGGAGATGATAGAACTTTAAATAAGAATACCCAACCTGATACATTCATTATCATGGGAAATTAAAAGAAAAAACTTCTGTCAAATCTAAGAGGGTTTGTTTTCTGTACCATTATTCAGTAAACAGTAGTTTAGCTTCTTTGTGATTCACAGGTTGCTTTTTTGAAAATGTAAGTAATGCTTTTGAGGAACAGTTTTCTGGATGGTTGCAAATTGAACCTGTGACCTCTGAGCATCATGTGACAATACTGATAAAATTTGATGCCTGTAGATGCATCTGTGTATGCAAATATACCATTCCTTTTGATCTTCTTTATAAAAGAGTCAGTGATGCTACACAGTTAGTGCAATTCCTAAATTTTAAGGCCAGAAGGTACGTTATGTGCTATTGATATCTATGTAATACAGATCTGAGTGTAATTTCTTCATTAAGTCCTCAAATTCATCTCTTTGTCATAATCCAGTAGTTTTTAAATTTAGGTACTATGCTTGCAAGACTGTTAAACCTAGTAAAAGCTGAAGTTACTATTATGTCGCAGCAGTTGCTGTTAGTATTCTTTTTCTTTGCTTTGTTTTAGAAGAGATTGCTTGAATTCTTCTCTTACTAGGTTGCCAGCAAGAAAACCAGAAGGCTGCTAGACAAAAGTAAAACTTTCCATGTGACATGTGGTGTTACAATATGCATCTTTTCAGGTGAGATCTTTTTGTGCTGAGTAGCAGCGTGATTGGGAAGCACACTGAAGCAGTACTTCGTGGTTTTTCTTCTACAGTACGTTTGGGGATAGTCTTGCTCTGTGCTTGCCTGTCTTAAATTGTAAATGCTTTCTCGGATGTGTGAGGGTTTTGGTTCATTTTTGCTTTAAACACATGGCCATACATTCTAATGCTGAGCCTTTCCTTAAAATTCCAATTTCTAGAAGGATAGGTATATGAGATCAGGTCAAAATATGCCATTATCCCTTTGTGCCTAAGGGATTAGGGTGAAGAAGCAGGGTACTACAGGCTTAACTGCAGGGAAGGCAACAGTGGAGACAACTACCCAGTTTGGTGAAGAAGAAATATTCTTGGCTGGACACTTTTGAATGTTGCCTCTCAGCTGAAGCATTGTACCATGGAAATCATTGCTACAGAGTTAAAAAAACCCCTTAAAATACATACATCTTTCTGTCATGAATATTTATAAACTGATTTAGAAAAAGTCAGTCCCTGATTTAGTCCCTGATTTAGTCCCTGATTTAGTCCCTGATTTAGTCCCTGATGTACCTCATGCAGGTGATGTGATTACAGCTTGGCATCTGGGTGGCCACTTCAGGGGAACATCCATATCTTGTTTACAGACCTCACCTTTACTCAGTTTTTTTTTCTCAGTCTTACATGTTGCTGCTCATCTGGTGAATGCTCTTAACTTCTCTGAGAACTACAATGAAGAATTTCTGGCCCTAAATGCAGCAAACTATCGTGGTGAGGTGAGCCAGCTGTCCTTTCATATTTCCCTTTTAAGCATATAATTTAAATATATGATTATTTTCATATTCAGTTCCATTATATGATCCATCCTATGATCTATATAGTGCTTCTGTTTCGTGCACTGAAAACTCGCGTCATGTGGGTTGCTGTGGATTTTGCTTCTTTCTCTGGACAAAGCATGTATTAAGCACTTTTTGTTTAATGCAGCAGGGATCATTCCTATTTGATTATGAGATGGAGAATGCAGTCATCAAGTTCTTTCACCTTGCACCTTGTTCTCCTGCTTCTTTTCTACTTCTCTCTGTTCCTTGAGTGGGCCAGATTGAGACATTTCTACTGCTTTTTGGGAAAATACATTCCTCATTTCCACTATTTAGAATGCGGTGAGATTTGAAATGGATTTTGCATTTTTGAGCTGCAGTGAGTATATATGCTAAGAGTAGAATTAGTTGTCTACATGAATTGGGCTGGAAGCTGATTTCTAGTTGCAAAATACTTGATTTGTTTACGTTCTTTGACTTTGGTGCAGATTTCTTGCAACCATATCAGATTCCTAGTCCAGGTGCTTGCTTCTGTATTTGGCACTGGAAAGGTATTTGCAGATTTAAGAAGCAAGACCAGAGTCCAGGACTCTTTCTTCTTTGGGCTACAATCAAGTTCCCTCTTGTTTATATTCATTCTAGTCTCAAGTCTGCATTTCTTTTCTACCAGCTTCATTAGGAAATATTTGCAATGACCCTATCCCAGCTGCATCCTTTCCCAGAAAAAGAGAGCTTGACTCAACCCAGGCTCATAAGGACCAACAACCAAGGTCTTGCAATCCCAGGGTGAATGATCTAATCATGGAGCTATTCTATGGCAGACAGACATGCCAACACCAACTATTGTGCTGAGCTTCTGAGTTGAACTGCGTGTCTGTTTGTGTTAGGAGTGGTCTTATAGGCTTAGCCTCATCAGGAACATTATCAGGAGCCTGCCTCAGGCAAGAACATGCCAGGGTGTGCATGGCAGCCTCTACTAAGCAGTCTTAGGAATTTCGCAACAGAAAATGGAGATTACAGCAAGTTTTTAGGAACTCTAGGATCAAACTTTCTGGATTCTAGGTACTTTAGTAGCTTTTGAACCTTTGTACTTGAAGTCCACTTAAACCCATTTTTTAACTGTGGTGGGCAGTCTGGATGCTGCTGTCATGTTCTCTACATGTGTATGCGCATCTGATCAGAGACAAGGACGAGGTCAGAGAGAGGATACTTCATTTT
Source organism: Pipra filicauda (assembly GCF_003945595.2). NCBI lineage: Eukaryota > Metazoa > Chordata > Aves > Passeriformes > Pipridae > Pipra > Pipra filicauda. The sequence continues at coordinate 691,771 of NW_024103896.1, forward strand.
TCCTGACCTGTATGAAAACTGCTAACCTCCCCTCACTGCATTTTACCGCAAGTTTAATAATAATAACAACAACAACAATAATAATAATAATAATAAAGTTTTCTCCACAATGAAGACAAAACCTCTGAAATATAGGACTCAGGGGGAGTGAGGCAGTTTCCTGTGAGGCTGACATATCCCCTCTTCCTTTCACATGTTGTGAAGGACACAGGAACATCTGTGTCCTTTGTGTTCAGTCTTGCTTCACTAGAGTCCCCTGCAAATCTCTTGGTGATGTAGCTGGCAGTAAAATGCTTGCCTCTTGTCTTACATTTAAATTCAAATTCTCTCCCTCTTCTACTTCCTTTTGTCCCCCCAAAGGGATGAGGTAATTGAGTAAAACTTTCAAAAATAATTGTCTGTAAAATTATCTGAATCCCAGTTTTTAATAACAGATAAGAATTATCTGTTATTAAAAATTATCTGTTATCTGGGGAAATGCAGAGGCTAAAGATTTAGTTTATGTTGAATTACAGTCAATGTAAACTACTACCAAATTCATTCCTGCATCCAGGTTTAGGAATTACTTATGTCTTAATGTGCATGAGCTTTATGAACTACTTATTATTACCATGTTATTCATATAGGTATAAAATCCCATATGTTGATTTTTTTTTTCTGCTTGTCTGTTTTTCAGGACCCAAGGAAACTACTTTTTGCAACTGGTAAGTCTGTTGCAAAACTGAATGAGAAAGTTTGCTGCTTCTCATTACTTTCCAGACAAAATTTTTGATCCTCTGTTCACATGCTCCATTTGTTGTATTTCAGCTAGCTTGATTTATTTGTGTTAATATAACCTGGGTTTGCTTATCCAATAGTCAGGAGGGAGGAGTTACATAAGCCCCATAGTAGCTTGAGCAGCATCTTCAAAGCTGTTATTGTACAGATGAGTCAGCAGATAATCATTAGTTTCAAACAGAGATTCTGCATAATATTAAAACCAAATTCCTAAATGATCCAATTTCAAGAAAAAAAAACATAACGGTAGAGCGGTCTTCTTGCTTCAGCTGTTTTATTTAAGGGTTGGTTTGGCTTCAGAGCAATCTGAACTGTTACATGGGAATCAGACTTCAGCACTCATAAAGAATAAAAAGACAAGACATTTTTGGTGCAGGAATTTAGAAAGGAGCAATGTTTGAGTATGGAGGGGCAGACACAAACCTGAGCTGTTGTGCTTCACAAGCAGGTAAACGTCCTTCCTGATGCCATCACACTTCCACCCTTATTTAGATCAAACAATAAAACCCCAACTTTGTAGCTTTTAGGGCATGGTCCAAAGGAATCTGAATAGACAGCAATGGATGGGGTTCTAGATTTGTCAATCCCAACAGATGTTCTAGAATTAGATTTCTGCTTGATGATTGACCTGACTGACTTTGTTTAAACCCAAATATGTGGCTTTTAAGGTGACCAGAAATTACACATAAATACTAACATTCTTTGAGGATTAAAAGGTATTGATGTAATCTCTCACAGATTTTAGGATCCTAATTCTTAATTCATATTCTTAATTACTGGGATGGCACTTTTGAAGATAAGATGCTTAGAAAATGTGCTAACTGTTATTTTCTAATCTGTCTTTAGGTTGATAATTTACTGTACTTTATGGGCAGGATTCTGCTTTAGGATGGGGTCATAGAATATGTTGAGTTGGAAGGCACCCATCAGGATCATTGAGTCCAACTCTTGGCCCTGTGCAGGACACCTCAAGAATCACACCATGTGCCTGAGAGCTTCGTCCAACATACCATGCTGTAGAAATACTTGTTTCTCTCCTTTGACTTAAAAGGGCTGAGGATAAACTAGTTCTGATAAGAGTCTGCATTTGAACAAATGAGTCCAATTGTTAATATTTTTAACCTTCCCTTCTCAAATACTGGCTGCAGATCACTCTCACAGACCTTGCTCCGTGGTCAACAATTTCAAGCATTATACTTTGCCATGGAGATTAATTTCGGGCTCTTCCTCATTCCAGAATGAAATGGGTTGGCAAACAATTGTAGTGACAGATTGCATAGAAATTGATTTGCTTGAAATTCTGTCCCTGACCAGGTTGTTAATTGTCATGATCAACAGAGTTTAGGTCCTGGAATAAGAAAGAGATAAAGAAATTTGTATAGTCAGTCTTACAAATAAACAGTGTTTGTTCTTAGTTACCTGCTTAGAGACAGATGTCATGAGCAAAAGATTGCAGCAGCAAAGACTAATACAAAATTATTGATGCATGGTGTAATACAAGGGAGAAGGTAATTTTCTCTGAGAAGGTGGGAAATTACACAACAACTCTTCTTTCTTATCTAGTTTGATACATGAATTGTGCTCAAGAGATAAGTATTTGCAAGAGTTTGATTAAATCATGATTTGTATATCTAATTCCACTTCCTTAGAAAATCACAGTAGACAAGTATACCTTTTCACAGTTCAAATGTAAGTTATCTTATGTCCCTTTTAGTTCCAGGTCTGACTGGAGTCATTATGGTGTTAGTATTATTCCTAATGTGTACAGCTTCCACATTTGCCATCAGGTAAGACATAATCTGATCATTATACTGAAAAATGCCATTTCAGTAATCATATTCTCCTACTGATTAGAGTGTTAAAAATACCAATTTTCTTGCCCTATTTTTCCCTAGCTTGCAGTAAAATTAGCACAGTAAATTTCGCATTAGAACAGTTACAAAACTTGATTGAATTGCCTTCTGAGAAAAATACTATTTGATGAATGTGCTCAGTTAAAAATGTAGATCTTTCAAATTATCAAATAGTACTTTTTTTATTTTTTTCTGTTTGTACAGGGAGGCGGTAAACTAAGCATATGGAAAATTTTATCCAATGCATAAATTAAGTCCACTGGAAGTAGAATAAGATTATATCCTTATCCTAATTATTTTCACCAATTAATTGTAACAACAAACTGTAAGAAAAACAGTAGCAAGAAAACCCCCTATTCTACTTAAGTAGAATGTTGCTTTTTAAAGTTCTGCTTCTGGTTGTTAGATATATTCTCTTTAGTGTGAATTACAATTCCAAACAGCAATGCAGTGTTGGCTCAGAGCAGCTGATGGGATTTCTGAAGGTTTAGTCCTCCAGTAGGTTCACATTCTGTACCAACATTATTGAACACACATGATAGTAACTGTGAGTGACTGGTACCTTGGAGGATTTAGCACAACGCTGCAGTCTTTTTAAGGCTTGGATTCTGCAAGCGAACATATAAAAATAACCCCGTCATTTTTATAGTGGTTGAATTCAAAGACTGCTCATGTAAATGCATCATCTCACTTCAGCCAACATGGTAGGATGTATCAATTATGTATCTGCAAACATTAATGGTGCTCCATTGATGTGAGTTACACATGTGGTTTTGAACTTTGTTGAACTAATCTGTCTTTCCTGAGTAGAAATGTTATCTGGCAACATTATCCTGTGATTTGGGACATTAGTTCAGCAAATATTTGTGCATTTTCAGTAGACAAGACTACTTCCAGGGTTGAGACCTCTGTGAGGCACTGCAGGCTACAGAAGTGCAAGATTAGGCTGCTGCATGAGATGTCAGGATGGCTGCACACTACGTAGTCTGTACAAATGGCTCTTCTTGTAAAAGAAAAGCAGTTTTGGGAAGATGGAAAAATAACACAATTACTTCACTCTGCAGCAATGAGCCAGAACAAAGTCCTGTTTTCTTCAAGGCCATAATAAATTAGAAAAAAAAGAGACAACATAATGTATTAATGATTGGGAAACTTAGAAAAATATAGGTAGTTGTAAACATATTCTTGGAAATAATTTTGGGGTTCATGCAACATCTTTTGAAGTTACATGCTTTTTATTTCCTTCCACAGTTACTGTAAGTGCAAATACATTCCCAGCTCTCTGCTGTCTAGCCAGAAGAATCAAAGCCCTGAAAAGATCATCTGCATTTCCAGTTACTTTAGCAATAGTTCTTATTTAGAAATGTTATCCTGGCTTCTCTCTCAAACATAGATCTTAAGCATGTCTTTATAGTGTGTTTTCCTAAGAAAACAAGCTTCTGAGTGCATATCATTGTCCCTGTTTAAGCTCTTTCCCTGTATATTCTCATGTGCCCTATGATGGGTGAGCATACTGTATAGTCTTAGGAAAATCATTTCCAAATATTCACTGCCTCTCAGAAGCTGGGCTTTTCAAAAAGTATTTCAGAGACTATTATTCTCTTGGATTCCAGCCCTAATCTGCTCTTGCACACTGACCTGCTTAATAATTTCTTCCTTTGTATATTCCTCCTGAAATTTTTATATGCATGATTATCCCTCTATTTTCCTGCCTTTACTTGTTTAGTAAAGTGTCTGAATAAGTATTGGGATTGAATTAGCTGCTAATGTTTTAAAAGGGGAAAGTGCGTACTGATTGAAAAATTTTCTGAATTTTTGCCTTGTCACACATGAGAATTAGGCCAATATTTTTGGTTCAGTAGTTGTTTATCAGAAGGGTTATGAAGTTATCAGAAAACACAATAAATTCTATCAATAAATTTTGACAATTCTGCTAACTTTCAAATTAATGTCGTTCACGATTTGGAAGTCATGTATTTAAAAGAACATTAAAAAATAAGGTGCTCAAATGCCATCTATTTTTGTAACCAAATATTCCAATCTTCAATTTAATCTTCTAAAGTAGCACATAAATCTTCCTTTTCAAAACTATCTGTAACAGGGTTAAAAATATTTTTCCAAAACTGTACTACTTACTGTGTCCCCTTAAAGCATGCCAAACTCCCTGTACGTTTTCAGTGAGTTAACTATTGCAGGTCTTCACCTGCAAAATTCTAAAGTAGGTTAACCAAAACTTAAACTAGATATTCAACTTACCTCAAATTTTCAGTGCTTTGCAGTCCTAAGCAATGCATTAGTTCTGTGAATAATGTCTATTTTAAGCCTTAGAAGGAAAAAAAATAATAAATGTTCTGAAGAACTATAAAAATATGTGTATCAATAGGAAGATTATTGAATATGTTAAAATATTGCATATATCCATAGGATATACAGTTTAAAGATACAAGAAATACATAATTATTGTAATGTTGGAAAATATATTTCATGGTAAGAGGTTCAAGGATTCACATCCCCTTAATTTAAGGAGGTGAAGTTCAGAGGGCTTGCTGACATTTAGGGGAATTTTATATATGTGAGGAACAGGATTTTATAGTACAGTTATCTGTAGGAGTGCTGAAAGAAAAATAAAATACTTAAGTGGCTAGAAGCTGACATTTAGGTTTATTCAAGACATGCACAAGTGCACAAGACATGCACAAGAAGAGCTTCAAGATCTGTTGTCATCCCTGCCCATAGCATGGGGCAAGGAACTAGGTGATCTTTAAGGTGCCTTCTAACCCAAGCCATTCTAGGATTCTATGACCTGTTTCAGGACTGAGGGTAAATTTTGCTCTTTGTGCCTTCCAGTTGTGTTTCCACTCCCTATACCATCATTTATTTTCATCTTACTGATGTTGACTCCCATAACGTCTTAAGAGATATGATGAGTGACTGCATGGAAATGCCTACCAGGGTATGAGGAGTTAGAAATGGTTTGAGCGGCTTCAAGGAGGAAAAAGTGTTAACATAGTGCTGACTGGGGGAAGGATGTCAGGGTGGAAGGGAGGTTTCAGAGCCCCTTGCTGTTGCTAGGTACCTTACTTTGCTTCCTTTCTTCCTCCTTTACTTCATTCTTTGTTTCTTCACTTGCTTGGATTTTATTTTGGTAGCCCTCAGATTATCAAAATTATTTTTTTTCTTGAAAAAGAAAACAAATAAGTCCTGTATTGACAGACAGATGCAATATATGTGTCAATTGTATTGAAGCAAGGGCAGTTAGCTGGTTATCTAGAAGACCATAGGAGAGGAAAAATTCTGAAAAAAAAATAATTTAACTGTGCCAAAGGAATAGCTTCTCAAATCATGTTCTCAGTGTTAAAGTTGTTTTTTTATTTAATAATTGGTTTGGCTTATGAATGGGAGTAGGTTTTGGTTTTGGAAGGGATTCTCCTACCATGCTGTGTAGTGTGAAAGGTGTGTTTGTGTGCTGTGAAGTAGTGTATTTTCTTAACCATTTGGTTGTTGTTGTTTGTTGGTAACTATTTTACTCAAGCAAAAATCAAACAAGCTTAACAGAAAACAGTTCTGGGTGGATATTTTCTTTGGTCTTGGTTCTTTTCATTTTGCCTAACAAATTACTGATGAAAGGAAGTGTTCTTTTCCCTTCACCTCTCCTGCTCTCACAGTGTAATGTTCTTCTTGTCCCTCCCAAGACCATCAGCCCTAGAGCCATACTGTATGTGGCTTCCTGTCCTGAAAATTATCCTACCTGTGCTCTTGTTGCATTCTTGCTCTAGTTCCTGTTCCTCCTGTATCTCCTTACACTCTATACCCTCACAAGTTTTTTACCCTTCCCACTAGCCCTTTTGCTGCTGTCCATGCTACCTGTTTATGTGTTGTAACCTTAGTGAAACATTAAATTGTATTGGGGCAGGCAGAATGCAAGGTGATGCTCACTATAAAGGGGTTGAGTTTTGAAACTGCAGATGGAGGAACTATTCTAGCTATGAGAGTCTCATAGATACTAACTAGGACCTATGAAAGCAGTGAAGTCTCCTAATTTCAGAAGAGTTCTTCAGCTGTCTTTGTACTTCTACATCCCTATCTCTCTTTGTCAGCTTGTTACTTCTGTGCCAGTCACTTGTTCTTCTCAACACTTAATTGCGTGCAAGTACGGTGTGCCTGTAGGAAAACATGCTGGGCTTTGACTCTTCTACATGACTATGTAGCATATAATGATGTCCTGTGTGCACAGGTCTGTTTTTAATTTGCAGTGATTCCATCTAAGTTGAAACAGCATTGAACCGTGGTTTATTCTTTTCAGGGTTTCAAACTATGACATCTTCTGGTATACACACAACCTTTTCTTTGTCTTCTATATGCTGCTGATGCTGCACGTTTCTGGGTAAGTAAATGGCAAACACTGTCCCTTTTCCTGAAGCACAACCAGAAAGAGCAGTTTTCTTGATTGCTGCCTTTCCTGAGCTTGCTTGTGCACAGCGGGCCAACTTTGTGCCAACTTTGCTGTCTTATATGGTTTTTCAACAGATGTTTGTTTAAATAAATATCAGATTGTAACTTGAAGTATTGTATGTGCTACAGCCAACTAGAACAAATTTCTTCACTTTCAATATTATTCCTTGTCCATTTTACCAGTGTCTAGTGAGAAATCAAGAGAACATAGTTTCTTTCTCTGCCCCCTCCTACCTGTTTAGTGAGAGAAGAATGTGAAGTAAAGTTGCTCATCTCTTGCATTTTCCTCTCTACCTTTCATTTTGACTCCTAAGGAGAGGGAAGGAATGACTTCTCCCTAATTACCTCTTTCTCACTGGTGTGATACAACATTTGCAAGTTTTTCTTCTTGTTTTCACAAACATCAGACCAGTGTTAATGTGCTGAAGGTCAGGACTGTATCAGGCACAAAAAAACCCCTCTCTATTGCGAGTTAAAGCAGTTTCCACAAGTTACGACTTATGTCTGCATGGGTTGGGATTGAACTAGATGACCCTTAGAGGTCCTTTCCAACCCTAACTATTCTATGATTCTGTGAAAATCTGGGCCATTAATGTCCGTGATATTTCCTCTGTGGATGTAGATGCAGAGATTGGTATAAAGAAGGGAAGGTGTATTTGAATGAGGTGTATTTCTCCATGTCATCAAATATCTACTGAAACACAGAGTGCTTTACTGTGTGACACTGAGCACCGCTGCTTAAAGTAAACGTGGAAAGGTAACTAGGCCTAGCAAAGTCATGGGAGGAATATGTTGTTGAACAGAAACATGCAGCCTGAGATCTGGTGAATTGAAATAATGAGTTCAAAACAATTGAAACTCCTGGACACAATTCCTGTATTCTGTGAGTTTGGTTGTTTGTTTTTTTTTTTTTTTTTTTGCTTGTGGGTTGTTTTTTTTTTGTTTGTTTTTGTTTTTGTGTGTGTTTGTGTGTGTGTGTTTTGTTTTTTGTTTGTTTCTGTTTGTTTGGGGGCTTTTCTGTTTCTTTTTTCTGGGGCATAGCTCTTTTCATAGCTGGGGGAAGACGGATATAATGTGTTCTCCTCATCCTGGGGCAGGATGGACTTTTTCTAAATTATTCTTGACAGGTGTTTTTCTAACTTCTTTAGAACATCTGGTGACTGGGATCCTCTAATCTCCCTAGGTAATCTGTTCCAGTTATTGCCTTTGGGATATTTTTCATGTCCCATTTAATTAATCTCCTTCACTGCATTATCCTTTGCCCACTGTATTCCTAACCATGTTCCATTTACCAAGTTTGCAAACCAAGACTGTAGTAATACACCAAACGTTGAACAGACATCTTCTGGTACACAGCCTCCTTAGTACTGAATTACAGAGGCATTCAGTGCAAATCTAAAAGAACTGAGTGTCAGTTAAAAATGGGAGGGGAATGAGTCATGGAGAGTGGGAGTCAGTTCGTTTCAGATGCCTAAATGTAGGTCTCCCCATGTTTTCTAAGTGTCTTTCTCCCATTATGGTTTAATGAGTTCTGATAAATACAGTCAATGAAGCCCGAAGGATACTTCAACTAACTTGCTGTTACAAAGATTCAAGTGACCTGGATTGATTTATAGGCTCTATTAGTGATAGCAGTAAGATCAAGAGAAAGTGGCCACAAGTTGTATGAGGGCTGATTTAGATTGGATATTAGGAAAACTTTCTTCACCAAAAGAAGATGCTTTAAAACAGGCTGCTCAGGGAAGTAGTGGAGTCACTACTCCTGGAGGTATTTAAAAGACTTGTAGATGTGGTGCTTAGGGACATGGTTTAGTGGTGAACACAGCAGTGCTGGGTTAATGGTTGGACTCAATTATCTTAAAGGTCTTTTCCAACCTAAATAATTTGATCATCTCTTCTAAGAATGAAGGAAACTTAGATATCTGCACCCAAATTACTCCTGTGTGGCATGTCTTGGAGAGCTGTGGACTTGTGGCCAGTTACTCTACAGAACAAGGCATCTTCTGTGGCTGAACTGTGCAGACAGTTTGAGTGAGGTTTTGCCTGTATTTCCACAATATTGCTGGATTCTTGTCTTGTTTAAACTGTTGTGGATACTTCTTGCAATATGACTTTGAAAGGTTTTAGTGGCTTAAGACTTGGTGCATATCTACAATCATTCATCTATATTTTAGGTCAGTAGTAGCAGCAACAAAAATTAGTTTATGTAAAACAGATGCTTGATGTTTCTAGTACCAGTGTAAGGAGCTATAAAACATACAAAATCTTTGGAGCCAGGTTCCCAGCTGATCCAAATTTGATGTTACTGTGGTATTACTGTGGTCTATAGAGGCTGAGAATAAGGCCTTTGTGCTCTCACTAGAGTTATTCAAAGATTTTTCTTCCAAAGGGGTGAAAATTCTTATGAGTCCACCCACACACTGACCTTTAGCAGACCCCTCAAGCAACTTACCTTGAGCTAAGCAGCAGAAGATGGATGAGGAGATAGGAGCAGTGCAATTCCCTATAAAAACATTTGGAATCATTGATGTCTAGTTTATAAACTTTAAAATCTTAAGAAATAGTGATATTTCTATTTTCCAGCTCTAGCCAGAAGTGAATTTTGTCTCTGTTTTGGGCATGGAAAATTGGAGCAGAGCTTGAGAGTCTTGCAGATTCTCCATACTGTGCTGGTCAGCCTGTAGCACACTTTTACATTACTTTCTCATTTTGTCTCACCCATTTTTGTTTGCTAAAGGTGTCTATCTCCTACTTCTTGACATCCATACTGAGTTTTTATATATTCAAGTGTTGCATCTAATAAATACATGAGGATATATCTTGGATTTCTTAAGAATTGTGCAGAACTCAACCTTTCTGGGAAGTGATCTTGGGTGTGTAAGACTTGACTTTCCTTAATAACTTCAGAAATGGGAGTAGTTGCAGCTGCTGTTAACAAACAGCTTTGTCATCACTGTTTGCCACTCAGCATGTTTGTAATAGTTTGACCAAACTAGAGATCACTGGAAGGTATTCTCATGTTTACAGCTATTCATGTCTCAAGGAAATCCTCTTTTGGATGTTCTGAGAACAGAGAAGCTGTGGGAGCTGCTGACAGGCTTGCACACAAGGTTGACTGGAAAAATATTGCATGGGCTTTGACTTCTAGCTGAATCCATGAGGCACTATAATATTTATGAAGCAAGGAACTAACGTAATGCCAGTGGTATCTGCCACTTTGCAAATATGTGATGACCAGCAGTGATGGCAGATGCAAGCGATAGGCATGATCAAGCAGTAAATGCAGGCAGAAGCATGGGTGTAGGTGCAAGGACACTTCCCAAATGATTCTCCCAGGGTCAGATGTGGCATTTAGAGTGAGGGGGTTTAACGTCCAAGCTGACATTGTTCACTGGACCATGTGGGAAGCTTGTTACTGGCTGTCAGGATTGCATTTTTGTAGGGAAGATTGCCAGTAGCTTGTCAGAGCCCACTTAAGTTGGGAGTATTGCAGATGTCCTAGTTCTCTCTCTTCTTGTGAACGAAATTCTATTTCTACTGCTGCTGTGTGTTAAGGAGAGGAGGAGGGAGTCTATGTCCTTATGTTTGATTGCATACTTAAGATGAGCCTTCACAACATGGTCTAGTGCTCAGCGGGCATGTCTCACCAGACATTGCCTCAATATGCCTCATTTCCACCCAGCACCATCCTATAGAGGTGTCATTCAGCCTTTCATTTGGCTGATGGTTGGTTTTTCTTTTATTTTTTTCTTTTTGTTGTTGTTGTTGTTGTTTTTTGTTTTTTTTTTTAAATATTCCTGCTTGTGGATTTACTGTCATCAAATACAGATTCAGAGACAAGTAGTGCTTCTGAGGAATTTTACTACTACTGTTATCTTTTCTTCCCTGTTTCCAATGATTCATTCATGTGCTGGGATATCCCAGAGTGTCTCAGGTTTCCAATTCTTTCTTCAGTTTCTAGCTGCAGCTGCAAAGTTCTTACTTTGTTTTACTACAAATTTAGCTTAGCTTAAAAAAAAAAACAAAAACAAAACCATCAAAACCACAAAACAATTTGCAAGGAAGGTTCCTTGGCTATCATGCAGGACTTTCTTTTTTCCTTTTATCTGACAAGATTATATCCAAAGGAGGAAACTATAGAATTGTGTGCAAACCTGATAAACACCAAGTAGTAGGAACATTCCTGCCATTTATAATTTGGCAACTTAGGCCCCTTCTGCTACAAGACTCCCTTAAAAACAGGGCTTGCTGACTGTAGGGAGGATGAGTGAAAACAGCCTGCCAGTGTGAGATTGAATTGGAAATGTGATTACTTACTTTTTTTGCAAAGTTCCCACAATGTTTTCCCTCTTTCAAGCAGCAATAAGCTTGAGGCTGTTCAGTGTGGGAGTGCCAAGCGAGCTGGAAAAGTTAAACCTTGCCTCTAGTGACAGGAGGCTCTATTGTTGCAAATCTTCAATCTCATTGAAAGTCCTGCAAACAAATGGAATAAAAATTCTAACAGAAGATGAGGCTTTTGACTACTCTCGAAAGCCCTCTCTGAATTAAGATAAGTGGTTTGTTTCTTACTTCAGTGTCTTTATTATTCTTACTTTCATGTAGGGGAGTGCTCAAGTACCAGACGAACTTAGAGGAACACCCTCCTGGTTGCTTTAATCCTAACAAAACGCTCCGACAGAATCTGACTGTGCCAAAGGCTTTTGAAGAGCTGTTTCCTGACTATGCTACTGAGCCTTTCCCAGAAGACTTCCCAGTACCAGAACCCTTTGTACAAAATCACTTTATGAGAATTTGTTCCGAGGAACCCAAGTTCCAGTCACACTTCCCAGAGGTCTGTATGATCCGACATTTCAGGTATTATAAGCCTTGCCAAGTCTTTCAGTCAGCCATAACCACTAATTATTGCTTTTCCAGACCACATGTTTTAATAATGGAAAATATTATTAAAACCTTTTGAGGCATTCAAAGATTTGGTGTGGAAAAATCAATCTGTATTAAACCCTGAGCTGCATTACAACGTGATGCATAGAATAGGGAGGGTGGAAAAATGTCAAGAGGTCAGCTGTAATATTTTTTGTACAACATGATAAGAGAAGTATTGGTCATGCTATAAATGTGACTTTAAATTACAGCGTAGCACTTCAGAGCAAACATTTATATAACATTTCTTAAGGTCCCTTTGTAAGCATTGTGTGACAGTAGTTAGTTGAAATAATCAAGCTCCATTTGTTCTCTTTTTTTACCATGCAGATGCAAGTCCTAATACTCATTTCTGGTTTGCAGTTGGTTGTGGTTTGGCTTTTATGACCTGTTGTTTGCAGAAAGGCTTGTTTTAGGTATGGCATGGGTAAATGAGTATGATGATAGCAGGGATAGAAAAGCCTTTTCTTTTTCTGTTTTCCATTTTCATTTTGTTTCTTTATGTTTTGTGGAAGCAGCTTTTTCTTCATCCAAATTTTCTCTTTTCTTTTGAGAAAAGATGAGTTGGGCTGTATTGGTAAGTAGCCTGAGGAAGCTTGCGAATATGGAGTTCACAAGTCCAAGGCCCACCATTCAAGATGGTCCCATAACAGACCTCACAGGAGTTTCTCTTTGTTATTATCCTTGTTTTCTCTTGAACACGTGTGTCCCTTACAAGCTGTAGTGGGAACCCATTTTTCTATGGAGCATGAAGTCATAATAAGAAACAGTTAATTCTACATTGAATTCCTCCAACAAAGTTCTTTGGATTGGTATTTTGTTGTGGTGATACTCCTGAATTACAAGCATCAGTGTATAGCTGGCTCCATATGACCCAGAGGACAGTAAAGAGTCTTAGGGACTTAAGATGCCTGCTTTAGAGCCAATTATGGGAGAAGAGTCATGGAAAGAAATGGCCACTCAGTGTTCTCCTGGCAGCTTTGTAACACTATTTAGGGCTTTTTTGGGTTTGGAAGTATTGTGATATCAAGATTAAAAAAAAAAAAAAGCTTCTGTGAGCTACTGAAACTTTTAAGGCTTTTTTGTGGAAATTAATTAATCTCCGCTAGTTTCAAGAGAGGTTGATATGTAACTTCAAAAATTGGGAAAGAAAGATGGGTGAGGATCAAGGGCACTTCAATGCCATAGCTTGAGTGACTGAGCAGATGTAGAATTAGTAGTTAAGTCTGCCATAAGCTATTGGTAATTGACTCTTAGGATGAGATTTAGCTGAGCAGCTGCAAATGTTTCCATCTGGAGTAGTCACCCAGGGCTCCCTGGGCTCCCTGAATAATCACTGCAGAGAAATGGGCATTTCCAGGACATCTTCTGTCTATCATACATATATTCCATGAGGGCAAATGACTTGTGATTCAGAAGTGCCCATTCCTCTCTGTTATCTATGATTTTACGCTAGTTTAATATAAACATAAATTCTATGGAACAAGAATGAATCTTTCTTTGGTTTTTACTTGAACCTGAGATTATTGTAAGATAATAGTCAAGTAATATTACAAGACAAACAGTGTTTTTCCTTAAAGGTTAAACGATTATACAGTACTCTGGTCTGTTACATTTTGAAACCACGTATGTATTGTGTCTTTGGCTGCTGAAACCAGTTGCAATCTAACTACATAAAACCAGAATAACGTGGTAGCAATTGAGGTCATTAGCATTTTATTCTTGATAAGTTTTATTCCTTGTACTTGTGGATGATGCTACTGGTTAGACTGATTAAGGCTTCAGAACATACTTGAATTTTTGCATGTAGAGAGATTTGAAGGCTAGATGTGAAATGAGGTCCTGCAAGTACTCATGTAGTTAAAAGTCCTTGAGGTGGCCTATTTTTGTTCTCCCATAGACCTGGTTTTGGATTTCTGGACCCCTGTGCTTGTACTGTGTGGAAAGGCTGTACCGCTACATCCGCAGCAATAAACCAGTCACAATAACTTCAGTAATAAGCCATCCCTCCAATGTCCTTGAAGTAAGGATGATGAAAGATGACTTTGAAGCAAGGCCTGGTCAGGTGAGTTAATGTGCCCCTAAAAAAGCACTGTTTTCCTGTAGCGTTGTCTATAGGGATGACTGTCGATTTATAAACACTAGCCCATCACTGAATGTTCTGAAAGTATCTTTTCTGTTATTTTATTTCAGTATGTCATTCTACACTGTCCAAGAGTGTCTGCCCTGGAAAGCCATCCATTCACCCTTACAATGGTAAGAAATACTGTTCTTTTCTGTACTTTCCCTTTTATTTGTATTTGGTAAGCAAATGGTCTTTTTTATTTCTTTCAAGGTGAAAATTCTCTCTAGAAGAGCTTATGTTTCATTTATGAGGGTACTAATGAATGTGAAATGGCATGATTATTATGTATGACAGTACTTGATACATATTTAATTTTCTCCATTGTTGAGAAAGTGATAATAGGAACTTTTTTTGAAGTCTTCTATAAGTGAAAACCAGTAATAAATAAATGAATAAAATCCATGTGATGTCGATAATTGTTTCATAAAAGAAGTTTTAGGCGTATTTGTAGACCTTAATGAAGAATGAGCACAAATTGTAATGAACTTTGTCATCTTTCCTCTTCAATGAGAAGCTCTTTCTGTGACTGCCTTTTCCAAAATTAGGTAAACATCAAGTTTAAAAAGGAAGTTTCTAAAATTATTTCCTGATGTATTTTTGTATTATGATACACCAATAAAGTCATACAACATTTAGATTATTACTTACTCTGCTCAGTTGGTCCAGAATGGGAACTGGGGCCTCTGGAGATAGAAATAAAATGATATTTTATATAAATGTACCTGAAGTTCTTCAGGAGTACACAGTACAGAGACCTGGGATGTGCTACTGAACTGACTGACTGTGTTGTTACAAAAGCAGAGTTTTTAGAAGAGAATATTAGTGGCAGCCTTTTCCTTCCAAGGGGAATAAAGGCTTTCAGATTGCCTGAATTGGATATTCTTCTTCAAAAAGATCATTGAGATAAACATTCATGTTTGATTCTTTTCTTTGGACTGATAACTGATACTTTGTCCCCACTGAGTTATACCTAGTGCTGTGGAAAAACCGGGAGGTTTTACTGCTACCCAAAAATCAGAGGGCACAACCAGGTCCAGTTCTTTGGGTTTGTAGGGTGTTTTATTTTGTTTTGTTAACTTATTTATCTATATGCTGAGCCAGGAATCACAGGAGAACCCCCACAAAATTTCACCCAGGGTAAATTTTGTGCTGTAAATCTGGGAATTAATCTCACTTAAGGGAAGCTGCCTCTGTATAGCTTGGTGAATCATTAATGGCACTTGCATAGCCTGAGTTTTTCAAAGGCTTTAATGCTTATAGAATGTGTAGGCAAAAGCTTAACTCAGTTGTTTTTCTACTCCCATCTGACCTACTTGTAGTTACCAATCAAGCTGGAACACTACTGCTGCTTCTTTTGTTGGATAATGATAATCCCTGGATAATTTTTCTACCTTGGTTTAGGAGTATGGGACTTTGATCCACAGCAAGAACAGCATGAGGGGTGTGTGAGGCTTTGGGTACTGGAAGTGCAGTGCAGGAATGACTGTAGCACAGTTGGGGGAAGACTGTGGTGTTCTTCCTGGCACTGTTGTCCTGCTTAGAATCATAGAATACTTTGGGTTGGAAAGGACCTTTAAAGACCATCTAGTCCAATCCCCTCTGCAATAAGCAGGGACATCTTCAACTAGATCAGGTTGCTCAGAGCCCCATCCAACTTGGCCTTTGAATGTTTTCAGGGATGGGACATCTACCACTACCACTTTTCTGGGCAACATTTCTTCCTTATCTCTGGTCTAAATCTCCCCTCTTTTATTTTAAAACCATTACCCCATGTCCTATTGCAACAGTCCATGCTAAAATGTCTGTCCCTAGGCACTATGTGATGTCCTTTTTATGCTGATGAAATATCTCACTGTGTCTGGAGCATGTTTGAAAGACAAAAAGTTCAAGCAGAAAAGACCAGTTCAGGCATATCTTTATACTTTTAAGTGAGGATGATAAGCAAAAGTGTAAATGAAGGGGTGAGTCACTGTGAAAGAGTCATGCAAATATTTTACTAGTCCCTTCCCTTTTCAAGGTTGTGTAATATTTACAATTTAGCTCAGTTTCTTACATAACACCAGGGTGGAGGAACACACAGGGAGGCTGTGTAAAGGCCCTGAACCCACTCCAGTTGCATTCTGGCAAAGCTCCCACATTTCACTTGGAGCCAGAGGGAGCTCTTAATTGTGACCAAGGGCACATTAGGAGACTTTATTCTCTTTGCACCCTTCCTTCAGGTATTTATATACTTTGATAAGATCCCCTTGAGCCTTCTGTTCTCCAGTCTGAACAGTCTCAGCTCTCTGAGTCTATCCTCATAGGAGACATGTTCCAGTCCCTTCATCGTCTTCTTGATTGGATGCTATCCACTATGTTCACATCTCTTGTAGTGAGGAAACCAGTACCGGACATGGGTCTCAAAGCGTGGTTTCACCAGTTCTGACTAAAGAAGAATAACCTCCCTCAACCCTTTGGTAGTGTCCCTTGTACATTCTGAAGTTCAGACACTTAGAGATCTCAGTTTTCTCTCACGATCAGTGTGGAAGCTGGCTTTTTTTTAACTTCAGTTTTGAAGTGTGCTTCTGCTGGTCTTTACTCACTAGTGACTTTGTACTTACTAGTATGACTGCTGGTCTTTGTCACCTGTTGGAAAGCGTGAGAAAGCTAATGAAGAGATGGTCTAACATCTGAGATTCCTGTAGGTGACCTGCTGGACAATTCTAGGTAGTGCATAGTGGGTTACTCACTTGACAGTGTCTTCATTGCTCCACTGTCTTTGATTTCACTTTAACAAAAAGTTTTCTTTTTATCATGTTTTATGATGCTTTTTTTACCGATTTCTATACACAGCTGTACACTGTACACAGCTGTTACTGTGCTGTGTAAGACAGCGTGAGTAACATTTACAGTCCTGTATGCCCTCATGTCCAGTTTACTTGTTTTAGATAGGACACTATTGCATCTTACAGTTGAATCTGAGCAGAACACAGTCAGCTTGAAAGTGTTTTCATCTATAGTTGAGAGAAATACTTTCTGTATATAAACAGTTGAGTTTTTGTAAATGGACAAATTATTTTTGTGTGTTTCCACTTGATGAACACTTTTGAGGAGATGTCTTTCAAAGCAACCAAAAGATATAGTCTGGAGATCAGACCATCCAAAGAAACATCAGAAATCTCTCTAGTGCTCTGTTTCCCGAGATTGACATTTCTTTACACTTTTCTGGAAGAAAGTGTGGAACTCATCTGCTATGGAACACAGTTTAGATGTAATTTTTTTTAGACAATCTTTAAAGACCTTGAAAAAGAAAGCAAATATTATGAATAATAAGAATTTCCAGTAGTTAGGATGGTCCCTCTTACCAAAACTAAGAAAAAAGTTAGTTTATTCTTCCCTTTTTTTTTTTTTTACATTTTATAAAGTTTTTGACTCCATTCTGGTTGCTCTTCATTTTAACCTCTATGAACAAGAAGAGACTAAGGCTTGCAGTTTACAGTAGCATTGAGTTTTTCTCCATCTTACATTTTCCCCTGGTATTGAGTTCCCTCTCTTTCTTTTTTTTTTTTTTTTTTTTTTTTTTTTTGGCCAATGAGTAGCTTCAGAAGTAGATTTCTATTTAGAATATATATTAGTGTCTTACAACAGGAGTCACTTTTTCTGCTGTGTTTTTGGAATTTCTTGCATTAGCATGCAGTGATTGGAAGCCTCCTGGAAATAGCCTTGTGTTTTGCAGATATTAAGTGCTTCAGAGGATGTCCTGGGTTCTCTTGTGCAGCCTCTGCTGAATCTACTACAGAGTCAATGCACAAACTTTCACAAGTTGCAGTTTAGAGTAGACTGCTGTCTACTCCCAGCAGCTCATAAAGCTTGGTGACCTTGTTATTTCAGTAGTGTTGATTTTTTTGTGGCAAAGGAAGGTAGGAAACAATTACATCACCTCATGTAGGACTTAGACTGTAACAGACATTGAAATAAAGACAAAACTAAGAGGTGAATTCTTCTAAATTTGGAGATGGCTAAGATCTGAGGTTTGGTGAAACTTTTGCTTTGCGACAGCAACCTGTAAATGCTGGATCAATAATCTGTTATTCCAAAGTTTTGATGGTTTTAGGTGTCGCTAGCTGCTGTCATGCCCTTGTTTCCCCTTGGACCTGAAATCTGAATATTCTGAAGTTTCCTTTAAAGACTTTTTTTTTTAATTGACACATATCTCAAGTTACTCCTATTGATACTTAGACACAGGTAACTTGCATAAACACTTGTTGAGCTTTGTGTCTGTATAAGATGTACTTTGCATGCCAGCTGATTAGTAGCTTCATGATATAGAGTTAGAACAGGCAGATGGCTTGG
The DNA here is from genome assembly GCF_003945595.2 of Pipra filicauda. NCBI lineage: Eukaryota > Metazoa > Chordata > Aves > Passeriformes > Pipridae > Pipra > Pipra filicauda. The sequence goes on from NW_024103896.1 coordinate 710,230, forward strand.
AAGTTGCACATATAAAGCAAAAAATAAAAATAAAGAAGCCACAGCAAAGATCTCAGTCTTGAGACTCCAGTGACTGTGTCTTCGGATCCTCCAAAGAGTGTTGGATCTTCATTCAGTGTCTAGATCCCAGTTCTGGCAACAGGTAAGCAATGATCAACTACCTGCAACAAGAGGTTTGAAATATTTTTTGAAAGTAGAAATTTTATCCTGTGTTACAATGTACTCCGACCTCCCCTACTTCAGTGCTGCATAACAAATCTGCTTTTAAATCCCACTGAAGTAGAACCGGAAGAGTCTGGTAAAAAAAAAAAATTCCAAGAAGTTAGTCGTTTTTCTGGTTCTCCATCTTTTTGTGCAGATGGTTAATTTGAAGCAGATCACATCAGGAGGATTTGTAGTACCACATCTTTCTTCCTTTCCTTCCGCATACAGTTCTGTATGAGGAAGAAAAGAAAAACTCCAGAAGATCTTGAATTCTGTTGTCATAGAAATGTATGATAAAATCCTTGCTATGTGACTTATGGCATGTACCAAGTTAGGGGGATGGTATATGTGCATTTTTTAACATGTCAAAGCTGAGTTTTTAGGAGAGGATAAGTTTGCATATGCAGGTATTCAGATCCACTCAAATCCAGGTATATATTATTGAGGAAGAATACTTTGCCTGATTAGTATCCAAGTTAAAATTTCATAAAGTAATTATTACTGAATCTCGGGCAGAGAAACTCTTAAACTCATCTCAGAATAGGTAGAAGAATTACCTGGAAGAGATTTCTGAATGTACATTACAAGTTATATACTGTATGTAAGTGACTGAGAACTATTACTTATTCATAGATTTTCTACCTTTAAAGTTCTTGGTTTGGTTTGATTTTTTTTTTTTTTTTTTGGGTAGATTGAGTTTTCCTTGTTATCTCTGCACCTCTGTTTAAGTCCATTTGGTATCTGGATTTGGGCACGATGGGATTACAAGCTGGTGGCCCTGATCTGTACATTTATGTTTTTTGGACTTGATTCCTTGTCAGAAAAGTCTTAGCAAATAATATATGAGTATAAACAATGTTGCAAGTAATACATTTGCTTTTGTAAGAAAAAAAACAGTGTTTTGTAGACCAGAGTTGTCTTTATTCATGTATAATCCAGGGTTCATTTGAAATCAGTGAAGATATTAACAGTCTAGAAGTGAAGTTTTAGCTCTAAGCTTCTTTAAGTAAGAAATTTTGTATTGCACAAGGACATGATGGAGAAACATGTGTCCTGCACTGTAAACTTAAGAAATAAACTATCCAAAACAGGAAAAGCCTAGGGGCCAAATTCTGAAATACTTCATAAAAAAATGGAAAAGTTGTTGGAAGTTTGCCTGAGTAAAAAGTATGTAAGGACATCAAGAGCTAAGTTCATACTGTCAGATAAATACAATAAAAACAAAATCTAGCATGATGACATTCTAATAAGATTTGTTAAATATCTTGTGCAAATAGTTATAAAACTTGTCTTTGTGAGATGATTTGCAGAGCATTTAGGGAAATTATGAAGTATCTTGCTGGCAAACTAAAGAAATCCCTAGAGTTTGTCTGCTCTTCGTAGAAGTAGACTATCTAGCAGCTGTTTGATGAAGAATTTAAGTAAAACAAAAATAGAATAGATTAATATCGCAGATGTCTTTAGTACTTCCTTAGACTTTTTTGTTTGGTTTGGGGATTAATAGTTTTGGGGTCTGTATAAAAACCCTATGTAAACCCTGACTTTTATTTAAACTTTAAAATCCTGGATGACGGGAACACAGAAATTGTTACATTCGAGTTCACTAAATCCCAAATTCTCCTTCAGCAGACACTTTAAAAAGAAGGTGGCAGATTCCTCTTATAAGCAGGGTTTTTTTGTTGTTGTTTTATTTGTTTTGTTTTTTTTGTTTGTTTTGGTTTGGTTTTTTTAATACTATGAAACTAAATTTACAATATATAATAAGCATCTATTGAGTTTAACAAAGAAATATGTTTTCTCCCATTGAGAGGCGGTGCTTTTAGTTTAGCTGCTAGGTCAGGTTAGAGAAAGGTCTAGGAACTGCAGGAAAATATCAAAATAAAAAAAAAACACAACCTTTAACATGAATACTATTAATACGTGGACAAAATATCAGAAGAAATGAAGTCCCTTGCCTCTTGCTGTCCTAAAATTAAGACCATCTGACGGGTAGGGATGTCTGCTTAAGCCTGGCAAAATACTGTATGTGCTGTCAGGGGAGTTTGGAGAGACAGAGGATTCCTTAGGGTGTTGGTGATCTGACTGGAAAACCTATTGATCCTTTGATGGTTTTTCCATTAGTGCCTCACACCACTGGGAACCAGTTAGCATGAGTCTGGGGTTGGCCAATAGTTTTTCTCAGGGATGATAGAGAATGAATCTCTTGTGCCATTCAGTTTCCTTGTTCAGCTCAGTGTTTCTTGGCAATATGTCCACATACCTTTGGAGGACATGGAGAGGCAGCTTGGGCAGGAGCATTGTTCAGGGATGAAGGCTTGCATCCTGAGCATCTCGAAAGGTTTCTTTCCTGAGCTAGCAGCTTGAAATCCGTAATTTATATAGGCTGAATATTGCTAGGATTGAAACATTTTACTATGTTATAGGGAGCTGGACGCAATGATCCCTATGGGTTTCTTCCAACTCATGCGTTCTGTGATTCTGTGAAGTGTAATGTGTCTGCTGGGGTGAAAGGGCAGCAGCAAGTTTTTTGCTTTGGTTGAGCTGCAGAGGCAAAGAAATACTGATTAGTCTGTCAAATTGTATTTTTGTAGTGTATCCATAACAGCAGTAGAATAGCAGTTGGGCTACTACAGATGTACTAGAAAACAAAAAAAGAAATTTCATGTTATATATTCAACGATTTTTGTGTTTTATGCAACATTATATGTATTTTACAAGTATTGTTCTATTTACAATTCTAAGGTATTTGTTACATTAAAGATATCTGTTTTCCTGTGGTGCAAGAGTGAAATCAAGGAACAAATGGTCATAGATTCAGACCTAAGGAAAACAAAGATCATTTTGAACACTGAGAGAAATTTAACAACTGAGACTGCAGGGACTGAAGTAGCAAATGCTGAACTACAGACTCACGGGAATTAGTGGGTGTGGGTTTGTGGTTTGTGTTACAGAGCAAGTTAGACCCCAGATGACCAGAATGATCCTTCTTGGAACTGCAGCTGCCCAGTGATGCATCCTGCAGTGTTGTGGTGTGTTTTTTCCACTAGCTAGACTGGAGGTGTTTGAGGTTGTACAACAAGGAGTATATGGGAATGGAAAGTGAAAAGGAAAAGTGTTTGGGATATGTTTCTGCAGCTGGGCTGCTTGCAAGGAGTTGGCTGTAGAGCTGGGAGGGCTCTGGCTTAAGCAATGAGTACGGAAGACATGGTGGTCTTGCCTTGATCTTCCAAACACCCTTGATACTTAAATCATGTTCCCTGGTTAGGATTTCCCCACATTCAGAGATGTTATAATGTCTGCTGATGTCTGCCAGTTAAATTAGGATAGCTTTAAGGCCAAGTCTCTAACAGGGAAAACTTTTAAGCAAAATCCAATCTATAAAATAACATGAAACAGAAAAATAAACAGAGATGTTTTAGTAAATCTCCAAGCCTTTGAGGGGGAAATGTGTTTAAAATAATAACTCCACATAGTAACTCTTTTTCCTCTGAAATTTGCTTCTTATGGGATTAATTAGTTAAAACAGGGATAGTCCAGTGTAGCAGAGGTTACCTCCTATGAGTCAGACTGAAGCCTAGCTACTATTTTTTGGCTACCTTTATATATCATGCCTGTGTTTGTCATCACTCCTGTTAATTTTCTGATGTCAGTGAATCATTTTAGGAATGTTTATATCAGTTCTGTATGAAACCAGACAAGCTACAGCTTAGTGAGCTTCTGAGGTTCACATTTTCTTGTCAGTTGACGAAGTTGAAAGCCTTTTATTTCTTTTACTTTTTTTTTTTTTTTCCCTTTTACGGGAGGGAAAATACATTGGTTGTGTCTTGTTCTTCTTTTTTCCCCCCTCATTTCTGCCTCTTTTCTGAACATGCCAAGTCTTTAATGTGTTTTCTTGTTCTGGGTAAGAGTTCATCTGAGTCTGGAGTAAGGATGGGCCAATGAACTGGGGTTTGCAGTGCAACTGGTCCACCCTGGCAGGCAGTAGCATGGAAATGGGATCTCTGTAGTGTTTCCAGTCCTGGCTAGGATATCTGCAGATCCATAATAGGATCATATCATGGCTTTTCCCTCAAAGTGAAAGCCTTCTTTGAAAGAGTTTCTTTTTATTTAAACAAACCCCACAATGAGCTTTTTAATTTCCCAAATCAGACACTTTGTTCTTCCAGCTGTGCCACAGATCTCTGTAGCTTTGGGCACTATTCAGACCACCTACTACAGCACCAAATTCAGAAGATGGTGTTTACTGTGGTGCAGTATACTTGAGAACAGTATCTCCACAGGAACTTGTAAGGAGGTTAATTTGCAGAGTCACATGGGGATATGTAACTTGGGCATCTCTTTCATCTCCTTTCTTCTGATAACAGATATTCTGCAGTGCTATCTTGGTGCATGCATTAGCATTTCCATGACAGCCTGTAATCAAAACCTAACATCTCTCCAAAGAGGCTTCACAATTCTCATGGAAGAGTAGTACAGAAGAACTGGATACATTCAGGAATTAAGTTTCTATTTTCTTGCTAGTTTTCTGTTGACTCACCACACTCCATGCACCCCAAGGCCTAAAAAGAGTGTTTTAAAATATTAAATATTATTTAATACCATTAAAATAATTTTAGTAAGGTTTGTCCTGTTTCTTGTTCTGGACTTGATTTTTGACTGGGAGTAGATACCAGTGATGTTAAATATTCAGGGTATTCTAAGCTGGAGGCACAGATGCTTATAACATAGTTTTCATTTGCTTTATGTTGTGCTCTCATATGCAGATTTCTCCATTGCTCATCACCTAGAACAGATTTTTGTACCCATATAGAATCATGGAATCACTTAGGTTGGAAAAGACCTCTAAGATTAAGTACAACCGTTAATCCAGCACTAGGTCCACCGCTAAACCATGTCCCCATCTACATGTCTTTTGGACACTTTCAGGTATGGTGGCTCCACCACTTCCTTAGACAGCCTGTTCCACTGCTGGACCACTGTTTTGGTGAAGAAATTTTTCCTAATATCCAATTTAAACCCCTACTGGTGCAATGCGAGGCCACTATAGTGGGTATAAGGTATTATCACTATGATCTAACAGTAATTAGTTTGCTCATTTTATATTCATATAAAAGCAAGGCAGTGGGCAACTTAGAACCATGATTACAATGTAAAACTGATTAAAAAAATACATTTCAAGTATGTATTAATCTTGTGCATTATATATTATTAAGTTTATTGAAATTATCATCTAAATTTTATCTCAGCATAGAGATAGATAGTAGAGCTGTAGTTACTGGCAAGCGTAATTAATTTGGTGGTTTATAAGCATAAAGTTCTCCAGGTATTGTTGCAAAATTCTTACGTGATAACTTGCATTTGTATTCCAAGTTAACTTGAAAAAAAAAGGAAAAATTATATGGAAAAGTGGGTGTTTTATGAAGATATAGAATAAACTATATTCCATAGGTTTTATCTACATGTAAGATACTCTACAAACGTGGCTAGAGCCCTTCCCAAATCTTCGTTTGCGAAGCCTAGCCATGATGATGATGAAGATACTCTAATTCTGTTAAATATGAAAATACATACAAAAATAAATTAGGCATTTTAAACTTGCTCACATGGGATTACCAGCTCTGGGGAAATCTACCAGTTTACTGATGCTAAGAACATAGTTTAGTTTCTCTTGGGTTGTAAATCTACACAACTCCTATTAAATTTAACAGAATTCCTTTGGCTTTCAATTGCTTTTGGAGGAGGGCCAAATGCTGACAGGTAACCTGATTAGTGTAGACGTTCATACCTGTAAAATCTTTCACTTTTAAAAGGTATATATTGCTTAAAGTTAGAATAAAATTAACATAACTTGAAGTAGTTACACTATCTGCAACTGTTAATTTGCAAATCATAGCATTTTAATCAAATGAATGCAGCAAACAAGGTTCATTTAACTCTTCAAAATCTGGAAAGGACTACTGAAAAGCACTTGTGACCTTTAGTTTAATGATGTCTACTGTCCCTTCTCATTACAGACTATTCAATTAGTGATTTACCTGTCTGGAAAATATGGTTTATTTAAGGAAAAGGAACTAAGAGAAATTTTTTTTTTTATTTTAAGAATGACTAATCTTTACAGTTTCCTACTGGGCAATAAAGAAAAAGTAAGGGGCTGCATGTAGCTCTCAACACAGTGAATTGTTTCTTAGGGCTTCCACGTTAAAAGCAGCATGAGGAAGTCCAAATGTTATTTGCCGAAAGACATTTTAAAAACAATTTTAGTTGGTTTTGTTCACAGCTGCAGAGAGGGCATGATGCATTGCTGAGGCCACTGATACACCTTTATTTGACCAAGGCAATAACTCTGACCTGCCTTGCTGGAAAGCAGATCAGCAGAGAATGACCAGGGGGTCCTGGTGGACACTAAGTTGACCATGAACCAGCAAAAAAAGCCAACAACTTCCTTGGCTGTACTAGGCAGGCTGTTGCCAGCAGGTCCAGGGAGGTGACCCTTCTCTGATCAACACTGGTGAGATATATCTGAATCTCTGTGTCCAGTTCTGGGCTTGCTGGTATAAGAGAAACATGGACGTATTAGAGCACAAAGAGCCATGAAGATGACTAAGGAAATGGAGCATCTCTAAATATGAAGAGAGGCTGAGAGAGTGGGAACTAAGGGATGAGTGAAGAAAACAGAGCTAGATGCTCACCCAGTGACAGGACAACACAAACTAATACGCAGGAAGTTTCATCAAGATCTAAGAAAAATGCCACTTTTTCTGTGAGAGTAACACAGGTTGCCCAGAGAGGCTGTAGAGTCGCCATCCTTGGAGACATTCAAAGCACAGTTGGACACTGTCCTGGGCCACCTGTTCTTGAAGACCCCACTCTTGAAGGAGGATTGAAGTAGCCGGTCACTAGAGATGCTTTCTAGTCTCAGCTGTGATATGATTCTGTGATTTCATGAAGAAGGTTAAATATATAAGACAATATTTTCACTGCACTTCATTACACATGCCAAGTGGTATGTTAATAACATAGGAAAGTTTACCCACTTCCATGATTAAACTTTTGAAAAACTGTCTTTGAATGCTTCTTAAGCTGCTGCAATATATTCTCTAACAGCCTTGAGAAAACCACAGTTTGGAAACTTAATTGTCTTCATGGAGATGAGAGAGGTAAAGTAAGTGATCCATTCAGGAAAAAATGTAAATACAAATTTCAAAGTTATAATTACAAGTATATAGGAAAGTCTAAATTTGGAAGAGGCTTCTGGAGATCACTTGGCTTGACCTTCTGGTGCAAGGGCTTTAGATTAGGTTATTCAGAGTCACGTGAAGCTGAATTAGCAGGGGAAATTGTACCATTTCTGTACCTATTCCACAAGGAAGAATATTTTTCTGAAATTTCCCCTGAAACAACTTGTGTTCCTGGTCTGTTGTCCTGTTTCCATGCATGGTGCTGAAGACAAGAGAGCACTTTCATTTTCTCTATAGCTATTTTTGATTTCTTTGAAGACAGTGATCTCCTCAAGACTTCTCCTGTGTGGGTTGCACAAGCACGTTCCCTTTTTGACCTCTCTTTGTGTGTCAGGTTGTCCAATCCTCTCATTGTTTTGGTGGCCCTTCACTGGACCATCTATATGCTTTCTGTCTCTTGAAGTGGGAGCATTTCACTCCATGTAGCCCATATGGGCATGTTTCTTCTGGTAAGACTTAGCAGTACAACAAGATTTTTTCAGAACTCTCTGAGGATCTCTCATATCCAGTTATAAGTATCAAAATAGATTTCCTACAGTTTAAAGAGAAATAAATCTCACTTTTATTGGATAATTTTTTAGAGTAGTGCAGAAAGGAGTTAGTCGCAAGGGTAATGTAAAGTATAAAAGGTTTGAACCTGTTCTTGCTGGAGACAAGGGGTATTCTGCCATTAACTTCATGGAAGGAGGAAATGACAGACAATTTTATAGAAGATGTACTGAACTGGAACTGTGGATAGTTAAAAGAAGGCAATCAGTCAACCTCCTGTGAAACAGAGAGCTGTGCAATAGCCCAGAGTGGAAAATAAACCCTGCTAAAGGCTCTTACAGAAACCTCCAGGAGAACAGACCTTTTTTACTGCCAGTACACAACTTTCTACCTGAGAGGCTGCTTACCTGCTTTTGTATGGAGAATTGGTCTTTGATATTTTTGTAGGAAGACATTGCAACTAGGCATAGCAAATCGTGGCCTCATTTTGTGAAGTTTGCCAGCATCCCTCCCTTAATGCCATTTTGCTTTAGAAGTCTGAAACTTGCTGAAATATTTGGGACTCTAGGCTTCTTTACCCCATTTTTATAGGAAAACTTAGAAGATGACAAGAAGTTAAATATGAGTATGTTTAGTAATCAGCAATCTTAACAAGAGTGCTCTTCCCCTTCAGGAAAATGGAGTGACTAGCTGGGACTTTGTATTCCCTGTTTAGTTTTGCCAAGGTGTAGATAGTACTAACCTTTTATCTGTCTGCTGTTAAATAAGGAACCGACCCTCAGTCCTGAGGCCAGTTGTTTTGCACTCCACAACAGATTATCTTGGGAACGCTAATGGCAAAGCTCCATAACAGAGCCAAGTGTCTTCATAAGCATAGTGCTTGACTGAGTATTTGGTGCTTGGATTTGGTACCTGGACCTCTTTTATTTATAATATAGATGTGTTTCTTGAATTTAAGCCCTTTCCTCAGAATCATATTTGTCTTTAGCAGTAGGAAAAAAAAAGAGAGACAGGAGCATCACCTGTTAAGTACTGGTTTCATGATGGAGCTTGAATCAATCATTAACAGGTTCTAAGAAAGGCATCAAAATTCAGTAGTACTATCTGTTATCAAAAAAAAAAAAAATCAAAGGTGTTGGCTTATAGAAGAAAAGCACTGAATCTTTTCCTGAGTAATAGTTACTTGCCCTGTTTATGTGTGCAATTATTTAGTATACCCGCAAAAGCTGTCCAGGCAGTGCATTTGAAATGCCCCTGTAGCTAACAAGAAACAAAACTTGGGGGGCACCTTAGACCTTTGACTTGGCTTGTCTGGAGGTTTTTAGATACCATGATGTGGATGAGACTGTAAATAATAGCATTCCTGTGTTAATAGTCACAAGCAAATAGCCCTGAGGTGAGGGTGTATGTGCAGAGTGAGAGAATGGTGGCTAGGTAGTGATTTTTATGATGTGCCACACAATATGGTGCTTTTCCTTTGCAAACTGCAAGCTCTTGTGGAGTGCAGCAAAATCTCAGTTTCCATTTAGAGGAAAGCATCAGTTGTGTGAGAATGATCAGCTTGAAAACATGGACTCTGACGTTCAAGAACCAGAAATCTCCTAAAAGCCTTGAAATAGGAGTGATGGGGTGGTTCCCTATTATGAGTGATAAGTGTTGATAGTAGAGTGAGTATTTCCATGCTTTAGTACCTACAGTTGGTATAATTTCTGAGTAACGCTTAGTGAAGGGACTGTTCCAAATCACACCCCCAAGCAAATGTCAAAACTCCCCTGTGACCAGAAGAAAGGGTTAAGTCTGATTGGAGACTAGACGTGCTTGATTTCCCGAACTGTATTGATGATAGACTTGCTTTTTAAATGGTATGGCTGCTGGTATGGCTGCTCAGGAATGACCTATTTACACCACGTTCTGTCTTAACAACTGTACTTTGAATGCATTTTTTTGTTTTTTTTTATTAACCAGAAGTGGTCCTTAATATATTTAATATTTTTAGTGCCCTACAGATACCAAAGCAACGTTTGGGGTCCACGTAAAAATAGTAGGAGACTGGACAGGTATGTAGAAAAACAATTCCTTTTCAGAGACAAATACCTTTACTTGAACTGTTCTCCCTTTCTGGCTCCAGCACAATTGCTCCTTGACTGTGGTGTATTCTCTCTAGAGATTGTTCATGCTTGTTTTTCCAAAGTTGTTTTTATTACATTCTTGATGCAACCTCTGCTTTATTCAGATGTACCATTTCTTCAGATAACATGTTTTTCCAACTACTAACAGATCTTCTGATTGCACTGTAATAATTTTCAGTGTTCCTCCATTTCTGCCTCTTTTTCTTATTTTTGGGTAGCCCACTGCCCCTGTGCAGTGCAGCGCCTCTGTGTGTAGTAGCGTCTGCAGAAATCCTGAAATGTGCAGCTTCCAGATAAGCGGATTTTGATGCCAGCAGTTTGGATGGCAGCCAGGTTAATTAATGCCTATGGTACACCGAGATTACAGGTTTGCTTTCATGTTCTTCCATGCTCTTCCACTGCTCTTTGAATGTCCTCCAGATCAGGGGTGTAAGCCAGGATTCCCCACAGAGGAGAATGGTAATTTGGTGCTCCCTGTAACAGTTGTATGCTCAAGTGATAGTTGTCATTATTCCTTGGCGGCTGACTTTTTTCCTGCTTAGCATAGCATTTCCTTGTAAGGAAGACAAATACACAGCACTGTCTGCTTCATTTCTTATGAAGAAATATTTTCCGTGCTAATTTGTATCAGCTTGTGTGTTTGTGGAATTGAGTCAAATGAGCTTGTAGCCCTAAAAAGGATTAGACCAATGCAGGGATAATAAGTCTGTGAATATTTGTTGAACTTTCTGGTCTGGCTACGTACTTGCCTGTGGAAGACTTCAGTAGGCAAAAGTTGTGAGGGCAATGCCATATGTGCATATGTTTCATAATCACCCTGATTTTCTGTTCTTGCTTGAAGTATAGGATGTTGGCTAGACAGGGGCAGATTATGGGCGCAGTTAGCCTCTGTTTTGCCTCAGAATGATGGCTCTTTTGTTGTTAAGCAGCATTTCTAGATGGGAGAGGGCAGTAGGCTATTTTGGAGAGTGTAATGGAGAAGTAATGGCTAAATGAGCTCTCCAAAATAAGTGGCATCTTTAAAGTTTTCTGATTACCTATGTGGTATGAACTGCTCTCTATTAGCATTTAAATATTATTCAGCCAACTCAGTATTTATAGTCTCCACTGAGAGAAAGGTCTACCTATGTTGGACTGTATGAGATTTAGGACACTGTCACATTACAGAGACCATTTATTGTAGTAGTTGCTAAAGAGAGAGATCTCTCCCACAGTGAAATGTGCTGTTGAGAAGCAGATGGTTTACCCAACTCTTTATACTGCACTAGTACCATGGAGCCGTGTTGTCACTCGCTCCCTTAAGCCCTGTGACAATTAGTGATCTCTAATCTGCTGACTGTTTGAGGAAGGATTATTATATTTTTCCACATTCCTTATTATCCTTCTTAAGCATGCTCTAAAGGCTGCTTCTGCAGGCAGGATATTAGATTGGAGGAGTTTTTATGAGACGTACTGTCATTTGAGCTCTTCTCCTGACCTATTCTCTCAGCCTTTATCCTATTTATTAAAATTCTCCTTTGTATCACATTTTCACATTCCTGACAGTTTATACCTGACACCAAAGACACTTAGCGATTTATTTCAGAGAACTCAATTACAAGCCTAAATTAAAAGGATGCAAGAGGAGCACAGACCTGTCCTGAAATGCAGAGAAGAACTGTTTAGTTTCTCCTCTGGATGGTTTTAGCTTCTGCTGTCTGCACCTGGGAGATGTGGTGAAGTAGCAATTTCCTGCCATGAGCTGTAAGGACAGGAGTGGGGATACAGATTGCTGGCAAACCAATTCTGCAAGTTGTTTCAGGTCAAGTCTCTTAAAACAAAGTCTTATGTTTTGAAAATTAATTAGAATATCTTGTAGCCTTAATGACTTTGTTTTGTAGGTTGGGAAAGCAACTGTATGTCAAGAGAAAAGATAAGGGGTGTAATAGTATTTTCAGCTACTGATGAGAAGGTGCTGTTGATGGGAAGTCATTTATTGCCCAAATCCCAGTACATATCATTTTAATTTCCAATCGAATAAGCTGAAAGAAGTGACTTTTGGAAAAGTTAGTCACTCTAGAAATAATGCTTTGCATAGGAGCACACATTTAATAGATTTTCAGGCAATAGTGTTATTTGCTTTTTAAAATAAATTATTTGAATAATGAAAAATGTAGGAGAGAAAAAGTAGGGTAGAGAGGAAGAAACCTCAGAAGCGATAGTTCTGAGACCTTTGCAAACAAAATGGTAACTCAGATCCCCTTTTTCGTTCACCACTCAAATGAAATGGTGCTATCTGAGCTTAGAAGAGCTCAGAATCTGCCCTTTTCAGAAGCAGATTTGGATAAAGGCAAAAATTTTCCTCCCATTCCTTTTTCAATACAAATCTGAGATCTTCTATTTCTCACCTGTTTTGTGGTGGTATTGGTAACTGTATAGTGTTTAACTTTCATGTTCATCACAGAAAACAGACACACAAGCACTGGTATTGCTGTAACGTGCCCTCAGATGCCCGTAGCAGACAGTTTCACCTGAAATACTTCCCATAACTCCCTTTCTAGACCTCTGACCTGTTTATGTGTCTAGTTTTGGATGAGACAAGCCAGGCCTCAAGCATGCCTTTTTCTCTTCAATCATTGTTAAGAGTCTAGATATATACATCACTGCCTCAGAGGTAGTTAGTTTAATTAACTGACAACTGGTTGTGATTTTTCCCATGTAAAGGTTCCTAACTTTATTTTTCCTTCTGTCTTTTGCCATATGCCATGGGTATTGTGACTATTGGAACAGCTATTATAGATCTCCCTAAAGAGAGGATCATATAATTTTTTGATCATATAATTTTTTGATCATATAATTTTTTGATCATATAATTACTGTCCTTGTACTGATGTGTGACTGCTTAAGTCAGAACCTATCGTTTTAGCAAAACATTCTGTGGCACTGTGAACCCATGGCTGTAGAACACAGCTTAATTCCCTGTCAGTACTTAGACACCTGAGTTACAGTGTGTTTACATCATCTGACCTGTGGTGTTTGCACACGTGCAGGTTGGGTTAGCCCCATGGCTCAGAGCTAAGTCAGCCTGTCTTCCTCTGTGACTACTTGGCAGTTGTCCCAGCTGAGCTGGTGAATGGCAACTTCAAATCATAGAGTAACATTGAGGGCCCTACAATGACTCATACACAGGTCAGAGCTGTGAGATCCATGGCTGAGCTAATAAGCTGATCTTGTTCCTGGCCTCCCCTCTAAATAGTTGTTTTGTTCTGCTTCTCCTGTGTCTCTGTGATCACCTATTTTTCCTTCAGCTTTGAGACAATTGCTGGTTTGGTATTTACAAAAGGTTTTTTTTTAGGTTTCTTTTGTCTCTCTGTCTAGTTTGTCCTCAGAGCTGTCATCTAATCAGCCTTATGCCTCCTCTGTCCTTGCTGCTGCCTCAAGTACTACTACTTGCTTAGTTTTAAAGCTGACGTTTCATCTGGCATCTCTGGAGGGAAAAAGAGAGGCCAGGGGCCATGCCTTGCATTCAACAACTTGACAGCAGTGAAAAAAAACACGGCAGTGTATCAAGACAATGTATGTCGTTCACTAGATAAGCTTCAGGGTGTGAGACATAAAGTGATATTGATGATGCAGAAGTAACAGGCTTCAGAAACCATGCAGCATGTTTTTATGGAAAGCAAATACAGAGCACTCAGAGGTGTTGAGGTGAGCTGCATGCCTCAAGGCAGTAAAACATTGCTGTTATGTTGCAGTGTGTTGCTGGTACAACTTGATGTGAGACCGTGTTTAGAGCACTGATGCTGTTCTATGCTCTACAGTAATTTTATCTTGTAGTAGTGACATCATCCTGCTGTGTAGCTGTGTATGATCCTGGAGACGTTCACAGGGCCTGTCCTGAGCAGCATGATGTTTATTGTGGGAATGCCGTATGAGCACCTTAATAGCACCCATTGAATCTGATAGTTGTGTCCTATAGGTTACTAAATGTCATGGCAGTGGGAGGTGGTGATGTGTGCTGAAACTGTCCAGCTACAGGGAGAACAGACAGATTATGGGGCACCGATCTGCATCACCCTAATAAACTCCAAGTCTCATCAGAAAAGGTGTATCTTTGCTTAATTCTTTGTGCTACAAATGAGGATATGCATGGTCACTAGGTCATTTAGGTACAGACTACCTTATTTTGAATCCTGATGTGGTATGATGGAAATTTTTGTCAGATATTGTCACAGTTCTTTTTTCTGGAAGGTCCATATTTAGAGCTGGAAGTTTCAGGGGGAAAAAACAAACAAACCATTTTTCAGTTAAAAACAACAATTTTCCAGAACATGGCAAATGTATGAAAGTATGGACCTTGTTTAACTCCCTGTGGATTAAGACCTGAGACAGCAAACAGTACACACCCCAATTTTCTTATTTTTAAACAGAAAAAAAAAAGAAGGCGGTTGTTTGCAATTTTGGAGGCTAAGGATTTTTTTTCATGTTCACTAGAAGAAAATAAACATACTTTTTAAGTGACTCTGAAGGAAGAATGATTTAAACTTTCTAGTCTGGGAGGGCTTGTTGGGAGTATCTGCATGACCTTGTTAAGCCCTTGCAGCTCCTGATTTGGAGGATGCCTGAATCATCCCAAGGCTTGTTGTGCATTGCTGCGCTTACCTGGAATTTATCAGCAAGTATAGGATCTAGCAAAGAGGTGATATTTCATTTCCAGTAACCCTGAGGACAGTGTGAGATGTACTGAAGTAGTGGATCACTCAGTCAGTATCTACTGTATTGTTAGTAGATCTTGATTCAGACTGGAAGAATGTGTGGAGTAGAAGATGACAAGAAGGAATGGTAAGATGACAAAGTCGGCCTGCAGGATGTGACAAGGCTGTCCCAGGTTCTTTAAAAATATCTGCTCACTGGTGATGAACAGTTGGTCAACTCTTGCTATTATCTCAAGGCTCTGTTTGATTTGGGCCTTTTTCATCCCATAGTAACATGTATTTAGTTGTGTTTAGTTTTCCCATGGGGTTCCTGGCAGGGTGTAAAGGTGTTAATGATGTGATGCTGTCCAGTGGTCCAGCAAAATCAGTGTGTGCCTTTGGAAGAGGACAGAGATGAGATAGATGTTATTTTCTCCTGTTAGATTTTATGACTAACAATTCTTATATTGCCAGGGAATCCTACTTACACTTCTGAGGAAGATATCAGAATTGAGTGCTAAAAAGGTTTAATTGTGTTTTTTTTTAATATAATTTGACATTAGTAATAAAATAATAGTTACATTTCTGGGAAGTTAATATGGCTTAAAAATATGATTAGCCATAGTGTGCTGTAAAGAATACTAATTTTATTTTTCATTGCCATTAATGTTCATTAATTATTTTATGTATTCCTGAAAAAAGCACCATAAAAGACAAGACTAAGAGACTGGAGAAAAAGAAGAACAAATTTAGTTTACTGACTCAATGTTTCCTCTGATTAAAGAACTAATGCTAAAGGTGAACACATCTGAATTTTTTGGCTACAGACCTGGATTGTTTTACATTAGTTGAACTCCAGCTGACTTAGTACCAAAAACAGTGTAACTTGAGTCAAATCCAATTTGAACAGTTAATGAGTTTTATCCCTAGGGGGGAAAAAGATTTTTTGGTGAGAAAGTTACCTTGAAGGAAATTTTCTCCTACACGGAAGTCCTTTCTTCATGTATCCTATTATTTGTAAACGTCCACCTTTTTGCATATCTCAGGTTCTTTTTAATCATGTAATGATTATAGAAAATGACATGGCTCAGTGATGTACATTTATTTTTATCCTTTGATATAATATGCAAAGGATGTGTGGATGTTGCTGTAGTTAAGAACTGATACAAGAACACACAGTTGCAGGATTTCTTGTCAAGCTTCAGATGTTTTCATTACTTTCATGAACTACATGAGTGAAAGCTGTAGAGCACATTAACATGTAGCATCTGATAGGATCAGAACGAATATAGTGAAAAAAAGCAAAAAACTGCTTTCCACTTTGATAATAGAATTACAAGATAGAAGATCTTTAGGACGTGTATTTTAGTGGACTGCCAGGAAGATTTCTGGTTTTGCAATCACTATTTATGTGTTTGCTTATTTAAGAAGGCAAAATTGGTCTTCTGGAGTTGCCTGTGTTTCACCCTTTTCCTGTTAATCTTTGCTTAGGGAAGTCCCATTCTTATATAGTTTCTGTGCAGAGGTACACAACTGCTTCAAGCACTAAATATACAAGTCTGGCTAGATTTTCAGGTTCCTTTGTGTGAGCTCCAGTGTGTAATGGTTTCTAGAGAAATAGGAGGGCTCACATGCATGAAGAGCTGGCATTTCTCAGGGGACAATAGATTCCCTTAGATGCCATCCAAATTTTGCTGAAGAATCCTTACCAAATGTCTAGTTTTGTTCCAAGTTTATTGAGATTTCTCCCTTCAGGACAGAAGAAAAATGCAAAGGCACTTCAGACTTGGAATTATCACTTATCACAGTTTAAATAAAAATTGCTGGTTAAAATATCTTAAAAGTAGATTTGAAATATTTGAAATCCTTTTCTAACAGATTGGAAAACCTGATGTAGTTAATGAGGAAAAATCTATTTCAGATTTAGAACATAAAATAGGAAAAACTTCTGTAGGAACTGTTGGTATTTATGATCTTTATGATCAGAAGGGACAGTTATCATTATATGATCCCAACTCCTGCATGATGCTTGATAACTTCTTAGAATAATTTCTGTACTGAAGTTAGCATAAATGAAACCCAGAATTTCGGGTTGAAATAGTCTGCAGATTTTTCAGCTTCAACCTTGGGATGTTCATGGGCTCTTTTTATGCTATTCATGAAAATGAAGCTCAACTTTATGATGATCACAAAACTTACTGGTTTTCTTCTGTTGTGGTTTTTTGTTTGTTTGTTTGTTTGTTTTTTGTTGTTGTTGGTTTTGGGGTTTTATTGGGTTTGGGGTTTTTTTTTGGTTGTTTGTGGTTTTTTTGGTTTAGGGGTTTTTTCCTCTTTTTATTTTTCCTCCTTTCCTTGTTTCAGGGCAAGAACCACCTCTCAGAAATGTGTGTACATTTTAGTGGTTGCCTCTTTGTGTGCAAATACAGAAAATGAGCATGGCACTTCTGAACTTTCCATTTGGTTATCTGTTGTACTAAATTCAGCTTTTGAGACCTTGTATTTGTTTGGCTCTGCTTTCTGCATGCTCTCCTCTTCTAACATTCCTTTGAAATGCAGAAGTGGGCTTGCCTTTCAATAGCAGTCTCACTGTTGATTTGGGCTGTGGTTCAAATTAAAGTGTAGCTCTCTCTTGCCATGAAGACCACCAGTAATCATGGTTGTTGACTTGCCATGTTACCTTGCACTGCTCCTTATTCCTTGGTCTCTACTACCTGTCTGCTTATTTCTACAGGTTCCCTGACTAAGCTTGGATCAGAAGGGAGAGGGGCCATCACTTGCTCAGAATTTGTTCTGTGCACAGCAGTTAATTCTGTGGGAGTTAATTAAAACTCTCACAACATTGCAAATGTGATCATGATCAAATAACGTGGTCAAATTACGTTTTCACTCTATTTTCACAATAAACCTTATATAGCTCCTTGTTGGCATGATATTAGCATTGAAATTCTAGTTAGGATATCCCATCTCCTTTGTTGCATTATTTTTTCTCCATCTTTCTATAAGTATATTTACTCCACTTTTTGCCAGCTGCAAGTCCTCACCCTAAGCTTCAGTAATCCTTGAAACAGCAATTGTTAGTTACAAAATGGCTTTCCATTCCAAGGTGCATTAAAATCAGTGCTGGCCTTGTTCATGGGAAACAAATCCAACACCCCAAATTTTAGAATCAGTTCTCTACAGTCCCTTGCAACCCAGCTTTGCATTCATGTGCCACACACACCCCTTCCTGTTGCTCCATCCTGTCCTTTGACTTTTGTAAATGCATTGTTTCTCAGAAGCATCAAGTACTAGCTGGAGAATTTGGGTTTCACTATGAGGAAATAGAGCCAGTCTGTGATCCAAGAATTTTTAAGGGGCAAATTGCAGCCATAGCTCTTTTCTGCCCCAGTCCTTCCCTAGAGATTGATCTCATTAAGTCATAAATATTATTAATAAAAATCTATCACCAACCACCTGTATAGTTATCAACTGCAAAAATAGGATTCCAGTGTATGTGGTAGCTTCAAAATGGTTAAACTCTTCCTTTAAAGAACAAATCAAACGAAACCTTAGAACTTGCACTGAAAGTTCCGTGTCAAGATAAAGGAGCAACAGCAAGTTTCCACAACTTTTCCAAATAGATATCTTGATATCTGCTCAGAACAAAAGAGTTTATCTTAAAGTATTTGTGGCTATGTGTTTTATATGAACTTAAACCATACGAAGCTATTGCACTAATCACAGCTCTGTGCTAGACTATAACGCATCGAAATGTGGATATTCGAAGGCAGAACACAAAATGGAGGCAAGTTCCTAATGGGAATGGAGCCAGACTGCCAGTGCAATCCATGTTTTAAAATAAAGGCATCCTTTTATGAGTGTCAGTCTACTAAATTAATTTATAATTACACCCCAAATTTTTTCTTTTTATCAGGTCTTGAAATTTCAAAAGGCAGCAAGGCAGAAACTCTATAAGGTTTAAGATGCTGCAAGGTAAATTAATTGCTAGTGCGTCCCAATTTTGAGGGAAACTTGAAGTATGTGCTGCATGTGGTATTTCTTAGTGAGACAAAGGATTCACTTATTTAAGTATTAACTAAAGTGCTGTGAGGAGAAACTGTTAGAGGGAATTCCTAGTCTGGAAGTTACTTCTCAAAATGCAAATGTGCCCGTTGTGGTACATGGAGTAGACTGTGCTGTGACAGCAATAAATGCCCGTTTGGTATGAAGTGCAGCAGCTGATGGGCAGTGTGCAGTATTTGTTTTGTTTCACTGACAGTGAAACATATCTGCAGCTCAGGCATGCTTCTGTTCTTCCTCTTTTTTTTTTTTCTTTTAAGCTCTTCTTGCTCAAAAAATGAGGATGAAGTGCCAGAGCTTGTGACATTTGTAGCAGATTAAACCAAAGTACTTTATAATGACATAATATTCCATGAGGGGCAAGTTTTGCAGGGAAAAGTAATATCTTTTATTAGATCAGGTGAAGCAGCTGGAAAAAACAGGTTGTCTTTCAGGCATCCAATGCCTTCAGCAGGTTTGACGAAGAGGCAGTGAAGTCCAAGCAATTAGCAGGGAATGAAATAACAGTCCCAGCTACTTTTTGAAAGCAAGTTTTTCCATGACAAGTACGAGCAATAAAATTGCCTAGTAAATGAATGGAAGATACCTCCACTTTTAAAAAAAGGTTAATTTAAGTTTTTCATAGAGAAATATTACTTTTTTCTCAAAAAATTCATATAGTCAAAAATGCTGTCTGAAAGCCAAAAATATCACTTGTAAATGCTCTCCTTGCTGTCTCCTAGGATTTGTATGTCTCCAGCTTTCTTTATCTTCTCTTGGCTGGGTTCCCAGTTTAGGATATATTTACTGTAATATGCCATGGTCTCACTCCTGGAGAGAGAAACACTTGCATCTTTGGCAGACAGAATGCAGTTTCTGGCTGGGAAAAGAGATGGGCTTGTGAGAAAACTTCACTATGACTTTCAAGAAGTGCTGCATTTTATTTATATATACGTGCCCACATATATCCCTATACTTTCAGCATTTGGATGTGTTTTTTACATTTTAATAACTTTTTTTCTTAAAATCTCAATATCCTAGATAAACAATGGTTTGATTGAAAATGTTTGACCATCTACAGAGAGTAAATTTTGGATAATGCTTTACAGAAAGCATCACTGTGTTTTTAGTAATTTGACGGGACCCTGTTCTGCATATAGAAACTGATAACCAGTGGATGACTGCTTAGATTTCTGACTTACCTGGAATCAAAACATTTTAAGATCACTTGAAATGTTAGTAAAACTAAAAATGCTGTAGTAAATACCATGATCATGAATGAAAAAATGCTTTCCTACTGGGGAAAGACCCTGGAAAGTTGTGGATCCAAATAGGCACATTAGGTTTTTTTGTATGTATTGAACAAAGATGGACTTAGTGGAGGTGGTATTTACTGAGTGCTGTTGACACATTTTTCAGTGTGGAAGGGGAATTTTGGGGAGAGGAGGAGTTTCAGAGATTATTGGCTATTTTGAGTGTTGCTGAAGTGGCTGCTGTGATGATTTTACTGTACTGTCAATGGTAATTATCACACCTACAGCCTCTGAGAAGCCTCCTCATAATATATGAAATTAAAATAAATCGGTGGGCAGTTTGTGCTCTTCACTGTGACAAGCAGTTTTAAGGACTATCTTTTGTCATAAATTTAGCATATTCCCTTATTCATTAAGCACACTCTAAGTGCCATTTCCTCAGGGAAAATGCCACAGACACCCACGCACATTTTCAAAGTCAAACCTGTGGTGCTTTGCCGTGTTTTGCCAAGTGACTGGTGCCAGCTGACGGCACAGGGCTTTCCCTCAGGGATTTCACTTACACTGTGTTAGTTGAGTGTCTCTCAAGCTTAGCTGTGACTGGTTTGAAATTTATAATTAAAGGAAGACATTTTTATAATTTCTGTTATTTGATGTTTTCATTTTTTTAATTAGTTGAGGAGATTATGCTAATTGTGCCCGATTATTAACAAGCATGGAAAATATAATTTTTGTAGTTTCCAAATAAAGCAGCAATTCATTAATCCAAAAATTTGTTAAGAATTAATTTTTCTTTAAAAATCTCCCATGCTTCTCATCATATATGTACCAGAATGTACCATTTCTCTATGCATACAATTTTATCATTTCTGTGCCATTATGTATTGATGAATTTGTGATGGTGCATTGATGTTATATGCCAGGTCATGACTGGTAACTAATGAATCAAAAGGTAGATATCTAATGACAGTGTATAGTTACACAGTTGGCAAAATCACTTTTTCAGAAAAGTATATGCCAAACCATTTCCTTACAGTTTGATCTAAATCATGTTAAACCACTGGTTCTTTGTTCTAGAAAATAATTATCAATGTAGTATTGCATAGTAATATTTTTCAGCTTTTCTCTCCCATTCAAGGCTGGAAATACCTTTTCTGTTGACTTGAGTAGTAAGAGACTTTCTGTCATGTAAAAATGTCTATTTAGTATTTCATTATGTTTATAGCGTTATAGAGCCCTCCCCAAATCTTTGTTCGCGAAGCCTAGCCATGATGATGAGTTGAAAGATGGAAATCTACACAAAAGCTAGTGCTAAGTGAACAAATACAGGTATTTTTAAGAAATTACTAATTAAGAATAAATAAAAACTACCCAGACTAGGTTATATGTAGCAGTTTATATTCACGAAGTTGTCTGACTTAAGTTCTCAAAAATGAGTTGTCTAATTCAGATATAAGAAGAAATAACAGAATTGCTCAATCAGGTGAAATTAAACCAAACTTTAGATACATTTCCTGATAACTCGTGTGCAGTACACTTTATCACCTACAAAGAAACCAAAAAAGCCAAAAAAACCCCCAAAAATAAAAAAAAACACCCCCCCAAAAATAAAACAAAAACTCACAAAACCAAAAAAACCAACAATCAAGCAACCAGTATCTAATGGCTCATTTAATTTGTCAGTTATTCAAATTATTTCCTGCTAAGGTTTTGATATTACCCTTTGAGAGATGTTATGAGAAATGGAACCTCAGATGTAATTAGATCCTTGGAAAAAATGTACATTTCTTCCCAATGGATCATCCCCAGCTGACTAGCAAAATTTATATGGAAAATAGGATCCAGCTGAGCTCTGATCACATTATCCTGTGTTATGCTTTAGTGTAACTAGCACTAGGAGTGCTTTTAAAGAATTTGTGTGTGTTCTCTGAAAGAGACAGGCAGCTGAAAACACAGGGGAAATTATTTTTAGATATCAGTTGAGTCCTTTAGTACCCTGTTTCTTCTTTTGTTTCTTATTTGAAGCCTTACTGTTATTCCTAGCATTTTATTTCAGCTAAGTCATTGGCTGGACAGGCATTTCCCGCACAGGGTGTCTATCAGCACTGTTCACTCCAAGCACAGTATTCAGCGGATTTCGGGTTTCCCTCTGGCCATTAGCACAGACCCTGAGAGCAGTTTAGCTCCTGCCATGTAGGAACTCACAACTTGGCTGTGAGCAAGTCTAAGTTATGCTTACTAACCTCGGTAAAGCCTCAGTGATAAGCAGCATCGTTCATGGTTACAGTTGGACTGGTGAGGACTGGGCAATCTCTTACTATATAGTCCAAGGCTTTGGGTGAGGGTCCATTAACAAGGAAGCTCCCATCTTTTTTTGCAAATTCCTATTTCCTTAGCGTTTCCCTTTCTCTTTCCATCCTTGCCCCAACTAAGGGAAGCCAGCATCTAACTTTCCCAGCATGTCTGAAGCTTATTCTGCAGCAGTGTCTTGACTGCATGCTCTGGGGACAGTTGTCTCCTAAGCCAGCTGTGCCCCTCTCCTCAAACAGACATGCGTTTTCACTTTTATCCAAAGGTGGCAATCAATGGAAACAGCACAAAATATTTCTATTTATATTTTTTTTTCATAAGCAGACTTGCTAATTATATCATAGAATCATGGAGTGGCTTGGGTTGGAAGGGACCTTAAAGATCATCTAGTTCCAACCCCCCTACCACGGGCAGGTAACCTTCCACTAGACCAAGTTGCTCAAAGCCCCATCCAACCTGGCCTTGAATACTTGAATTACTGAAATTTAGGGTGATGTTTCAGAAAGTAGTTGGCACAAAGAACTGAGATGTACTTAGCAGTGATGTGTTTGTAGTGGCATCCTTTGCTAGGCCAAAATCTGCTGGTATGTCCCACCTGTTCTGTTGTAATGGAGTAGAAATGCTTTGTGGGAGACTGGTCTGTTGTGTGTTTTGGGTATGCGAAACACTTTGTGCAAACCCACCTCAGCAACAGTGGCCAAAGGCAAAATATAATCTTTTCAGCCTTAAAACACCCCTTATGTTGCACAAGAAAAGATTCATTAGGTCTTGAATTCAAGTCTCATGACATGTAATTGTTTCCTCCAAGACCTTTTGTCCTACCTACTTGAACCTGTAAGGAAGTAAACTAGGCCCTTCTCAGTGGTGCCCAGTGACAGAACAAGAGCTAATGGCCACAAATTCAAATACATAACATTCTTTTTAAATGCAAAAAAAAAAATGTTTCCACTGTGAGAGTGATCAGGCATAGGAGCAGGTTGCTTAGAGAGCTTGTGCAGTTTACATCCTTGGAGATACATAAAACCCAAGTGAACATGTCAATGAGCAACCTGCTCTCTCTGACCCTTTTTAGAGCAAGGGAATTGGACTAGATAATCTCCATAGATTTCTTCTGCCCTCAACTGTTCTATGATTCTGTGGAGTTATTATACAGTAATTTATTTGCATATTTGAGAATCTGTGTCTTTATTAGTAAGAGGGTGAAATGATCCCATGCTTACAGCTTAAACTGAGACTGAATATGAATAGACAAAAGCACAAGAACAAGTTCACAGTGGTTGTTGGTGGTTTTGTTATAGTGCAAAATTTTAGCCTTGGATAGGATTAATTCCATTATTTTGTGACTGCCGCATAGATATGTTCAATGAAAAATTCTTGTAGCTTGTTCAAATGTATAAAATATATTACACTTGCAAACCTATTTATAGACCTGACTAAAAATACCAGTGCATTTATACACGTGGGTATTTACTGGTGTTTAATATATTT
The DNA here is from genome assembly GCF_003945595.2 of Pipra filicauda. Taxonomy (NCBI): domain Eukaryota; kingdom Metazoa; phylum Chordata; class Aves; order Passeriformes; family Pipridae; genus Pipra; species Pipra filicauda. The sequence continues at coordinate 734,052 of NW_024103896.1, forward strand.
GGTGACAAGCTAATACACATGGCTGGCAATGATGAGACCATGACAGCCCAAGAATAACATTTTGGAGTCATGATAACTATTTCCATGAGGACATCAGCTTAGTGTCAGCAGCAATAAAGAGAAAAATTATTAGGAGCAGAGCAGAGAATAAAGCCAAGGAGATGACTGCAGCTGGTCCGTGTTTCTGTGGTGCTACCAGGACTTGAATCCTGTGTGCAGGTCTGATCCTCATCACTCAGACATGATACTGGACTGTAAAGGCCCAGAAACTAAAACGATCCAGATATGGAGGTAGAGACTGGAATGGCTTATTGAACATGCAAATGCTATTTAAGGGTCTTGGGGGCTTAACATGCTAATAAGGAGGCCGGTTTATGCTAAGTAGGGGAATCCACAACCATTAGCATTTCCAGTAGCAGGGATGACATAAAGGGGAAAAAGGATTTACATTTCTTGGATCCTATTTACATTTGGGGGGAAAAGGATGGATATTTCCAGTAAGAAGGATTACACTGGGGGAGGACGGTCAGCTTTTCCTGAAACAAAGATTACACAGGGAGGGGAGAAAACAAAGGGATATCTGCAGGGACGGTAGCATCATGCAAAGTTTCTCCACATCCTGCTGGAGGAGACAGGACAATCCACACCAGTGAATGTCAATGGATCTTGTCTGGTCTTTTAGATGGTGGGTTTTTCCCCAGCCCCTGTGGCCCAAGGCTTGCTGTTTAAACACAGCAGTTCCTTTTCTGCTGATATCCAAATTTCGGACTACAACACTGGACAGGGTTCAGGAAGGAATGACAAAGATGATCAAAAGCATGGAAAGGCTTCCAAACATGGGTTACTGACTATTCAGGGACTCTTTAGCCTTGAAAAGATATAATTTAGGGGAATATAGTCATGGTCTAAAAAATCGTGCATAACACTGGAAGACTAGTTGGGTAGGGCCTGACTACTTACAATTTCTGCTAGTATCAGAACTTTTGGCCATCAAATACAGTCAGTATATAGTGTCAGTAAGACACTATTTCACAGCAAACATGAGGTGATGGATCATGTAACAGATGAGAAACACATGGAACTCTTTGTCAAAGAATGTGGGATGGATTAGGATGTTTACCTGGGGATTGGACAAGTACTTTAGAGAAGTAAACTCACTTCTTAATAGACAAACTGGCTTAGATTCATGAGATCCACTGACATAAAAATGGTTGGAGGCTGGGGAGGTGACAGTGGGAGGGTCTTACCCTGTGATCATTTTTCCATAGGTGTGTCTGCAAGTGAAGCCAAATATTAGAGTAGGGGGGCCTTGGTGTGAACCAGTACATCCTGACAAATTGTGCCTTTGCTCAGCCTTTTAGAGGCAAACCCTCTGGAGCTGTGCAGTGCTGGGTAGTATTGCAGTAATTGCACAGCTGGATAGGAGCTCCATTTCAGTGTAGTTTTTGAAAGGTTGGGCTTTCTCCAGTTTCTGTATCAGATTCCAAGTTACAAAGAGAGAACCAGTTGAATTCCCCCCACCTTACATAGTTTGAATCTTTCTTTTTCTTTTTTTCTGTGAATACAAGGATTTTTAGATCAAATGTCACAACATTACCTTAAAGCCAAAAGGGATACACTGATCCCTCATCATTTATTCTGGCATGTTCAGAAAGAGGAAAGTACACCACTAGTGAGGGAAATGGTAGTTGAGCCTCTCTGTATTCGCTCATGGGGAATTTCAAACAGCAAAGTACAGTTCTTCTTGGCCAAAGGCAGCAACTGTTGAATGTGTGCTAAAAAAATCTGCATAAATAACGTTTCCTTCAGGGCATGCATTTATAAAGATATTTTTTAAAGTTGAAGTCTTGTGTTATTTAGAAACATTGTTTTTCTGTTGCACTTTGTAGGGGCTGAGTTGTGGATTGCGCTTTACTGTCATGACAGAAATAGTCTTCAAGTACAATGAGTACCTTTAAGGAAAAAACTTTCCTGACTGTGACATTGGTTTTGAACTCCAGCAGTCAGCTAATTCCCAACTCCTCTAGGGAGTTGCTGTGTAACCTACAGAAGGATTTCTAACTCAGTATTGAGCATCAAGACTGCTTGACTTTGGTGTTGTGTCCACTTCTCTTCACTGGCTGTCTGAGGAGCACAGTACTGGCAGCATAGCTAAAGGGCAGTCTGGGTCACTTGGTGGTGTCTTGTGAGGTTAGTCATACAAAATGCAGTCTAAATATGGTCCTCAGCAACTCTCCTCATGGTTTTGAAACAAAACATGTGACGCTTTTTCCTTCTTGTCATTCATCTTCCAATCTTTTAAAGTCTCCTGGGACAAGAACTGCCTTTTACTGAGTTTCTTCATTTCCTGATATATGGGTATACATACTTAAATCATGCAATGTGTCTTTATAGTGTAAATAAGGGAGGTCTAGTTAGAAATAAATCCATCTAAGCTAATTTTGACATAATAGTTTGGAGAATTTAAAGACACAAGAAGGCACCTAGAGTTCCAGCAGGGAAAGGATTTGCTAATGCCAGAATCAGGAAGAGGGAATGATTTCCAACTAGTAAACATACAGCTAGGGAAAGAGAAGGAGCTTCCTACTCTTTAGGAAGCAAAGACAGGTTAGGAGGGAAAGCAAGGCTTACAAAAGCTTTCTTCAGAGAAAGGAAGACTATAATGCAGGTCTAGAGTGACTGGAGGTTCACTGCTGACCTGTGTAATGAGAAGATGATTTTTTTTTTCCCTCTGCTTAAATAAAGTCCTGCAAAAGAAAATGTTGAAGGATGATCATTGTTTATTCACCTAGCTTAGAAAATGAAGAGTCCAGTTGCATTTCTGTAAAGGCTTCTCTAATTCCCTTAAAGAAATGGAAACAGCAAGGGGTTTTTATATAGTTTTCAACTTTCTAGGCTTTCACTAGTTTTCAGGTGTTTTAAGTAGCTCTGTAAATGGTGGGCTCTAATTAGTCTTTCAGAGGACTGATCAAGAGGGAAGGAAATAGTGGTGAAAAAACAAGAGAATTAAACTCTGTAAGGCTTAATGGACTGAGAAACATGAAAATTCAAGCTGGTCAAAAAGCCTGTCTATCAGCAAAATATATATGTTTCAGGGAATTTCCAAGGCTGCTGATGTAATCATTTTGAAACTTTTTGCTCATCATCTTTTTCTTTCCTCCCCTTTTAATTTGATGAAGAATATTTGTATCACTGATTCTTCAAGAGGAAAGAAGTGACAGTTCCTTAACTTCAAGAACTTTGGCCATTAATAAACCACAGGTCAAACTAAAATATTGGACATTTCAGTTTTATGTGATCTTGTTGCTCATCATAGTTTTAAAGCCCTTAACTGTCAAAGACTTCTTCCTAAATGCCTTTTATTTTTACAAGGCACTGAGGAACTACTTATGACAGCATTTCCAAATTTACAGAGCTTAAAAACAAATCAGATTAGTGGATCTCAAATCCTTTTAAATGCTGTCAGCTATTTTAAGAAATCTGACATTTTTAAATTCATCGTTTTAATTATCACAAGTTTCTGAGTAGCTATTGTGAAAGTAGCTATATGAAAGGTGTTCCAGACCACTCTGTATTTTGCATAAAACTAGGCAGACTTTTTAGTTTGAAACTACAGGACTTGCAAGTGTCCATGAGTGAAAGGTGGAACTGATATTTATTTCTCAGTGAATGCAGAACAGCTGAATTCAGAAACATGACTACAAAATATCCAAATGTACATGAGTGTCACTATGGATATACCTTTTGGTAGACAGCTATGCTGGCTGCTGGATCACAATTTCTGTACTGTAAAATTGATAAGGCTATTCTGTTCTCCCATTCTCTGGTTGCTTTCTAATCACACTTCTATTTATTCTTATGAACTTTGATTTAAAAACTAATCCATAAAACTGATATTAAAAAAATACTTATCCTGTAAAAAGAAGTTGCCATCAGTTTTACAGTGTTCTTAATTGAGTTGACTGCATGCAATTCAACCATTTTTTGTTAGAGATTCAGAATGGGAGGCTGCTGGGTAAAAGGTGATTGGGATAAACAAATAAGTAATGTTGCAAACCTGAGTTATATACTGCTGTGACCTCATACCCATCAAACTCTGAAACAGCAGAGATTTGATTTTTCAAGACCCTCAGAATTCAGAGGAGAAAAATCACAGCAGAGTGGAAGCAGAGGGACTTTGCTGTTATTTTCTGTAAGGTATTTTGTGATAAGAAGGAGCAAGAAAAGACAACCACAAGATTTGACTTTTAAAGTCAAATCTTCTTCAACTGCAGTGTGTGACCTTTGGCATAATTTTTGAAGTGCAAAAGCAGTAAGAGGTTCAGGGATGTGACAGCTTTGAAAAACAAGGCCAGTGCTCTTTGTGCACCACAGTGTGTCTCTGTCTACAGATGTCTACAGAATGTGAATAATAATGTGTTTTAACTCACAAGGACCTTCTATATAAGTTGATTTTCTTTGCTTTGCGAGCCTCATATATTAAAATATTGCAAAAAATCCCTTTGTCTCTCTTTCCACTTTTCTAATAGTGTGTCCTGGAAGAAGGAAGCTTGCCTGTGTAACCAGTTTGAATGAGCTTCAGACTATATGCGCATTCTTGCTTACATTTTTCTGGTATTAGTGTTACCATGCTGAGCACAACTGCATTCTGTTTGAGAACAAATATGAAATCCATTTAAATATTTCAAAGGGAAAATTTCCCTTGAAATGCATCCTTCTCTCCTTGTAAATTGTTAACTGCTATAACAGGTATTATAAAGATGTTAAAAGCATTTAATACTGAGATTCCAGCAGCTGACTTGTGAATATGTTATGCTTGGAGGGGTGGAGGAATAAAAGGTAGAATAGAGAGAAGAATTAGATGAGAGACAGGGAAGAAATGTATATGTATAGGACAGGTTAAATCTGTAAAGCTTGCAATGGCAAACTTTCTCTTCTTTATAGTCTACAACCTTCCTGATTTGGGAGGACAGGGGATAACACTGTGTTATTACATCCAGCCTCTAGTCATCACAGGTAACTATGTTACATGTTTAGCTAAACATATATGGTCTCAATGAGACTGTCTAAATTTAACTGAGGACTTCTCACTGGCTCATAATAAAGGATTTGGAAGGAACTGTACACTCAAAATGAAAGCCAGGAAGAAGTTGCAACACAGCATATTGGAAAGATAAGTTTGAGCATAAGTCATGACTGTTCTTGATGTCTGTGAGAACTATGTCCTGCGGGTAGACTCACGGGAGCATCAGTGAAACAGACTGCAGTGTCACACTCAACAGTGTGACAAAACAATCACTGGTGTTATTGATCTCAGAACAATGTGAAAAATCATTAGGAGACTAGCTAGTACAGACTTAAACTAATGTAAATTGCATGGATAGAATGAGAAACAGAGAAGATAATTGCCAGCTTTAGTAAGAAAGCAGCCTTGGTTAAGTAATTTTTTTTTTTTTTTAAACAGAGAAACACCTAGACAAAAGCATCACATTTTAGATACTAAACTATAGTAAGAACACAATTTTGGAAGATGTCTCTCTAAAATTATCCAAGCAATAAAAAGATTGTCTATGACATTAGGTCTATTGATCAACTAGTGATTGCAAATCAAAATAATATAAAAATGCTCTAATTATTAGCTTAAGTAGTTCCCAAATCTTTCATTTGTTGTTGTAGCAAGAATTAGAAGAAAGTCTTAGGTTTTTGAAAAGATTCCCACCCTCTTTGGGAAGGTATCATTGTGATATTTTTTTCTCGCAAATTGAAAGGCCTTCTCTTGTCAAGCATTAGTCTTCTCATATTTAGTTCTGTAAGAGCACCAAAATTACCTATGTTTTGTCCATAGCTACCAACACTCTCATCATCTCCCTCATCACCTCGCTGGATAGTCCTCAAAGGCAGTAGTAGAGTGATTTTTATACTGCACAAACATAGCATAGACCTGAAGAGTAACACATTGTAGATAATGGTCCCATGGGACAAATCAGTCCTAAAGGCTTCTGTGCTGTGGATTTACAGGACATGAAAGGTTACATGTGCCAGAGGAAGTTGTAGTATGGACTTGAGATGAGGTGGAACGCTACCATACAGTGTTTCTCTGGTGTGCTGGTTTGAGCTAGAATCGAGTCAATTTTCTTACTAATAGCTGGTAGGTACAGTCCTGTCTTTTGAATGTAGGATGAGAATAACATTGATAGCATTGATAACTTTAGCTGTTGCCAAGTAGTGTCTATACTAAGACGAGGACTTTTCAGCTTTACATGCCCTGCCAGTGAGAAGGCTGGGGAGACACAAGATGGTGGAAGGGAACACAGCCAGGACAGCTGACCCCCACTGGCCATAGGGATATTCTATACCATATGGCATCATGTTCAGTACATAAACCGTGAGGAAGGTTGGCCAGGGGCCACTGCCCAGGAACTGGCTGGGCGTTAGTTGGCAAGTGTGAGCAATTGTATTGTGCATCACTTGTTTTGTATCTTCTAATTATTTTACTCCTATTATTATTATTATTATTACCACTATGATTATTATTTCTTTACTTCTCTGTCCTAATAAACAGTCTTTATCTCAACCCATGCGTTTTCTTACTTTTACTCCTCTGATTCTCTCCCTCATCCCACTGTGAGGGGAGTGAGTGAGCAGCTGTGTGGGGCTTAGTTGCTGGCTGAGCTTAAGCCACGCCACATGGAAAAATGAGTAAAGTCATATGGTGAAAAGAAAATAAATCTGCCTGGGAAATTTGCCATAACATGGGGAAAAAAATAAAAGCTGACTTTAACTAAAACAAGATCCAGTAGGAAAACTGTTTAGGCCAATTTCAGATGCCATAACTTGGCTGGTTTTGCTCCAGTACTGGCCTGCCCTGTCACATTACTATTCAAAATATTTTCAAGATCGCAGCTTGTTGAATTGAGTCCTGGAGTGCAGCCAGCTAGCCTTGATCAATGGGAAAGGGTAGCAGTACAAGAAAAAGTCACAGGATAGGGGGTAGAGATCGAATACGACCCTCCGCCTGGGTGATATCCATCTGAGAGAGAACAGTGGAGCAGGACATATCTACGCACCCACCAAGATGTTTTGTCTCTCCCAGAGTCACAGGCCTTTTGCAAGGTCTGACAAAACAGCTTTGCTCACCTACCTGTAATGTGGTGTTGTGCAGCACTGAACTGAATAAGAGCATGTCTGTCCATGTTTTGCATTTCTGTTAAACCTCGGTACAGGCTCTCAAAAATAAATCAGTCATGCCACCACAAAGGCAGATCCTTAACCATGGTGTCTCACTGAATCACTGACGTGATTCTGGAGGTCAAAATCTTCAAGTTATGGAAAGAAGTGCTGTCATTTGGTGTTTGCCATTATAAACTTCCTCATTCAGGCACACACATTCACTATGCGCACATAAAGGCTGTTGTTCGTATGAAGACTTTCCTGGATTCCTGGAAATGCACCAGTAGCTTGAATTACATTGGAAGATTCCTGAGGTAGAGGTAGAAGCTAATGTTCTAGCTCTGAAGATACGCAGTGGGATATTTTGCATCAGTGAAAGCTTTCTTAAGCCTTTCAGTTCTTGTCCAGTGCCTTTCAAGATCATAGTGTATCATGTTTAGGCAGGTAGCTTTAAATGGTAAGCTTTTTGTCAAGACAGTGAGCAGGCTGTTCCGTGACAGGCACTCATTGGCTTTCACTTCATCTTTACAGCATTGCATTTATTTTTGTTGGCCACGTCCAGTCCCTGCTCTAGTTAGGTGCAGGAAAGCTAAGCTACATTTTGAGGATATGGTAAGATTTTTGGAGGTAGGAGTGCTTATTTTCTTCAAAATTGAATCTGAAGAGGTATAGAAATAAAGGAACAAAGATAAGCTCTTGTTTCTTCACTGGTAGATCCTGGTATCTTGTCCAAGATGTTTGCAATATGTGTTAGCCATCCGGTGAAAGACTAGAGAGATGTGAGACAATTGACCTTTAAAACTAAGCCCTTAACAAGAGAGTTTTCTTTCTGAATTTACTGTGCTTTCTTCAAGGTATTACAACTTTATGAAGTATGGGTTTGGGTGGGGATTTTTTCCATTTTAGTGGCTACCTGGCAGAATTATATCCAAATTAATGGAGTTTAGTTATGATGATGTAGCATTATATAAAACTAAATGCTTTTCTGTCCCTTGATTTCCTTATCTATATATTCAACGTTAGAGGATATTTTGAGATACATAGGGATCTAAAAGGAGGAGGACTACATTTACCCTCAGGTTCAGTTCCCAGGATGAAGAACTGCTGTGGAAGAATAGGTTAGAGAAATCCATGGTACAGCTGCTATACACAACACAGGTTGCAAACTATGGTTTAGGAAATGAAGGGTAATACCTGTTGCTGAAGACTTAAATCCACAGTTTTTAGGTATTACAGGAAGAGTAGGAGATAGGAAGGGTATCACCTATGTCCTAGGTTCTGTGCCACTGTAGGACTGATTAAAATTTGCAGGTGATGGAAGGAAAGAAGCAAACAGAGCATGTCCCAGCTACAGGTGTACCAGAGGGATTTGATCTGTGGGGGAAATTCTATCCCTGAATCTGGGTATCAAGTGAATTTTGAGGAGGTTTCCATCTTCAAGGAACTGAGAAATCAGTACCACTAGAAGCTCCTACAGATCCCATTTGACATATTGTGTCTAACCACCTCTAGAGAAAGAAAGGCATCAAAGGCAGCTACGCAAACCACAACCACCCCTTCATTTGGTGCTCAGTGAAGATAAGTTACAAAAGCTTTACCTTCTTCAGATGATCCTATCCTGCAGTTTTTAAAATACGTAATAGTGGTGAAAAAGCAATCCAGTCTTCCAACAATCCTTGCAAATACCTGTGAATTGGTTACTGAAGGATTTGTACTGCAGTTTAATTTAGATTAATTAATTAATCTATGTTTGTTTAAACTACTATGATCCTTCAGTGGCTGGTGAATTCTTAGTGCCTTCTCCTTTCTGTTTAGACTAAGCTCTTCAAGGCAGGACTGTTTATGGCTGTCAGTATGATACCCCAAAGACCTCTATGCAGACCTCAGAAACTTATAAGGACTACTAGAATTCAATATTGAATGAAAAAAAATTACATTTTAAAATATTAAGGTGTTTTACAGTTGATCTTTAGTCCCTGTACACTTAGTCTTGTCCTCTGCTAAATATTTCTGGAGAAGAGAATTCACTGATATTACTGCTTGCTTGCTTGTGGCCTGAACTTACAGTACAGAGTCACAGTCTGGGTTTGTTTTTTTTTTTTTTTTTTTTTTTCTTTCTTTTCTTTTCCTTTTTTTTTCTTTGTCCTGACAGAAAGATTTCGGGATTTACTGCTTCTACATTCAAATCAAGATACAGAGATTCTGCCCATCTTTCAGCAGAGACGCTATCCCAAGTAAGTAAGATTGTCTTCTTGGGAGAAATAAAACCTTTACCTCTTTGCTGTGAGGGAGAGTGAAACCTTTATAGCATTGTACACGCTTTTGGTGTGAAGTCCTTAGACAGAACTGTCAGGAAGCCACACTTGCGCTATCTTTTCAGTCTTTTGAGTGGTGTCTGGGAGAGTCAGACATGCTTTGTACGCATGGCCAGCTGTCAGTGGGGAGGTGGTGGTGGTTGAGGAAGATGTTAAGTTGCCTGGATCAGTGTCTGATGGAGCTTTGTTTCACTGTTGACATAGGCAGATGTTTTGTTAGGCTAATCCTCACTCTTGTCTTGTGGGATTCCATCATTTATAGTGACAGATTCCCTTGTATTTTAACAGGCTTTCCTCTGAAAGGCTGTAAACACTAGAAAACATTCTTTCAGCCCTTTTTTAGGGATATATGTTTGCCTATATCCTTTTATGGATAGAGACAAATCAAAAGAGTAGTGTTGTATGTTTAGGAGGTCTTGAATATATTGAGTATCCTGGAAAATAGCTCTCCTTCTTCCAAATGACATACCTGAATGAAAAAATAAAAACTCCTTGTTATTATGTTGGCTAGAAGAAGCAGTCACTTTCAGCTAAGCCTTGAAAAGAGGCAGTGAAGGTGAAAGAAGAAGAAATAGTCCTCACATTAACCATGACCAGAGCGAGCAATAAAAGAAGGCTAGTGCAGGATGGATAGAGGGAAGAGAAGGAAGAAAAAATGTATGATGCCAGTCCCCTGATGATGATGGAAACAAGCAAAGTTATTTATTTTAGTTATTATTGTTTGGATGTTCCTGAAATAGATAAGAAGCCAGTGGAGCTAAGTGTTAATATGTCTCTCAAAATCTAATAATACAAATTTTTTTAAGAGCAGGAAACAATTAGAGGGGCTGAGCGCTGAAAGCCGGACACCTCTCCAGACATCTCTTCGCTGTGAATACTTGAAAATAAAAGTACTCAAAGATGAAATCCTGATTCTGAAAATGGTGAAATTTTGCTTTGATTTCAATGGAGACAGGATTTTATCCCCCTGAATTTATTGTTAATGTTACCTGTTGTCACTATTTTACTGGAATACTGTGGAGGTACAATATATGAAACAGTGTGGATGGCCTGGTCTACCTGTTTCACTAGGACTTCCATGACTTATTACTTTTCTTCTCATCCTTTGGAACCCTAGCAGTAGAATGCTTTGCTTGGCTTAGATGATTTCATTTTTTATATGGACACTGTCAGACTGGTCTGAGAACCCAGTTCATTGTCCTTCCTCAAAGAACAGACTTATTTCTACATAAATAATTTCTAACACGTCTGACTTTTCATTTCATTACATTAAATTTATTGCTAGCATTCTTAGCAAGTACAGTCTACTAACAGTATTACACACTGTCAGATTCATGTGCGAATGAGTACCTGTTGTCTTTTGCTTAATGGATGCTTCAGCTCTTTGAAGACCATACAGCAAATAGCTTGTACAGAGCTCTATGTAGCTTTGCATCACAAAAGGATATATGTTTTCATCCATGTGGCAGACTTGCCTGATTCCTCTAATGTACAAAGTCAGCCAAATTTTGGCACCTAACTGAAAGAAAAGTTTATGTTTGTTCTTAAAAGCAATAGATTTTTGTTTATAATATCATTAATTGGTGCAAATTTGCTTGCTTGTTGTAAAAATTTATCATATATTATAGTTCATTTAGAAACAGGTTGAAGACTACTGACATGTCTAAATTTCCCCAGGGGTTGTCTTTCAAGTGAAGTGCTTGTGTTCAGCAAGGTAGAAAACCTGCTTATCTTCATAATATATTTTGTCTTATTCCCATGTCAGATTTTACCCTTCCATACGCTCGTTTTCATTGAAAGGTCACTTAACAGAAATGAAGATAGGGAAGAGACAGATCTCATAAATCAGTGTCCCTTCATTGACTTCAGCTGAGCAGTGGCTGGTTGTACTGCATAAGAATGTGAGCAGTAAGGTTGTTGTATTGAGACATTGTCAAGGGGCACAGGCTGGAGTTTGTAATGATCAGGGAAATCTTGAGAATATAGAAGGTTAAGAACAGAAGATAATTTTTAGTAATGACTTAGCTGAATGGCTTGACAAAGCAGGGCTTAGTACACAGAAAGGACAAAACTTTTCGTGTATTTAAGATGTGCTCAAAAGAAGGAGATTGGATAGGATAATGTTCAGCACCACTCAGGATATTCAGAATCACCGCAATAAATATTAAAGGCTAAATAAGCAAACTATAATCCATCAACTTTTGAAAGAAATAGAAACCTTGATGTTCTTGCCTGAATTATGTTCTTGTACATTTATTATATTAAGGCCTGAACTCTTTCCCAGGGAACAGCAGGATAATTCTGAGTGCATGTTTGTTCTCAGAGAGGATGTCTGTGCATTGGAATTTCTGGAAGAAGTTTTCTAGAATATGCATGGACTTTGTTCTGGATTTTCTTGGGTAAATGTGTCAAAGAAACCTGCTTTTCCCTCCTGGTTGATGGAGAAATGCAGGATCCTTTTGCAGTCCTTGTGTTTGCCTGAGTTTATTCTGCTGGTCTTGGCTTAGCCAAGGAGCAAATATCTACTATGGCAAGTAGAGGAGACTCTAATAGAGAGGCCTGCACTTACAAAGAGGCTTGTGAGGCCTCATGGCACATCACCTTGACTTCCTTGACCTACTACTGTGTTTCTACAAGTAACATGGCATCATGAGCACCAGTTCTCACTGTGGCCTGTGGGCTGAGATGCAGTTCTATGCCAGCACAGGGGTACAGCACCCATCCTGTCAGCCCAACCTGCAGTATGCATCTCTCATTTTTCTTCTCAAGGCTGCAGAGCAGATGGAGCTTGGCTGTGTCTTATGCTTCAGTCATATACCTACAGTAGGATTTCTTAATGAAACACACTGAGCTGCATGTAGGTACAGGTTACAGAACTAGCAAGACCAGTGTAATCCAGGCAAGTCTTTTTGATACCTGAAGTGACTGATGTGGTTCAGAAATCAGATGTCACTAAACCCCCCTCATCCACCCACAGAGAGAAATATCTTGAGGAGAAAACCTGTCTCCTAGCTGACATGAAGCCATTACCATGTCTGTGAGGATTCACATTCCTGAAACTAAGAATAAATCTGCAGCTGTGGGCAACTAAGTGGGTTGGGGTGCATAGCTGCTTCTAAGCATAACTGCCTGGGAGGACCCTCTGCACGGGAACCAAATTACAGACATACTTGCATCTTGTTCCTTCTCTCCCTCACTCCACAAGTGTGCTGAAGTCATTGAGGTGAGTTACACCAGCAGTCAGGCCTGTCAGCAAACTAAACTTATTGTAGTGAATCTTATCCCAACTCCTTACTTTGACAGTGAGCATTATGGCTTCTGTATCTCATAAAAAACTTTTCAGAATTTTACATTTAGCACATTTCTGCAGGAGTTTTTCTCATTATGGTATCAAGCTCATGCTTTTCTTGATTGCCCACTTTACTGATGACATTCCAAAATTTTTTTTACATGGTTTTACTCGTAAAATGCGAGAACAGCTGAGATGCAGTAAAGGCTACACAGGATTCTTCTTGAAGAAGACATTATACTCATTAATTTGTCTATGGGGTTCAGCACAGGAAACGGTGGTTGGTGCTAGTAGCGAGGGCTTAGGTTGCTCTATCCCATTAGGATCTTTGGTCTTTTCCTGCTGACTCCACTCTGCTCCTGACTACCTGTGCTGTGTGCACAAGGGAAGGATGCAAAATTGCCCTGAAGCACCAGGGAGAACCTTTCTCTTGTAGCTGGGCCTGATAATGTCAAAAGAAAAAAAAAAAACAAAAACAAACCCAAGAGAACAGAATGATATGGGAATTGATAAAAGAAGCGCGACAGTGAGAAATTAGGTTGGTGGATGAAAAAGGCAGGAGAGAGTCTTACACTGCACAGAACAGCACTGGAGAGGAATGTGCCAGAAATGCTACTGGTGTTAGAAGTATTTAGCAGTTTTCTCTGTCTATGAGTGATTTGACAGTTCAGCAGTACTTTATATTCTCAAGTTATTGCTGAAGTCCTCACATACATATGTGGGTTTTTCTAGAGGGATTATTTTCTTCTTTTTTTCCCCTCTTCAGAAATATTTGCAGTCTTCATTCTTCTCCTCTCTTCATTTGGTAGAAAAATTTTTGGATGATTCACAAATTTTAAGAAGAGAAGAAGCTCTTATGTTCCAACTAATTTGAGTCTCTTCTTAACATAAGCCACAGAGCATTACCCAGTAATCCCTGCATTGTTTCTTGTTTAACCTTAAATTCTCAAGGAATTTTGAAAGACATGCAGACTTTAAATTGAGATGTTAAAAAATGGAAAATTCACAAGCCTTTAGATCAGCTTGTTTCAGTTGTCAATTATTTCACTTATGTATAACATTAATTTCTTTAACTTCAATTTCCAATCCCTGCTATCTTACTGCACCATCTTCTGATGAACAAGAAAGTCCTGTACCATCTGAAATGACACCTCCATATAAAAAGTTGGAGATCACTTAAAAAACTTGCCCTTGTCTTGAAAAAAAAATAAAAATTTCTTCCAGGGTAAGACTTACTAAAAAGGTCTCTAAAACTTCTGAAACCTTCCCAAAATTTTCCCTTTTACTTTAAAAAAAAATTAAAAAATAACCAAACAAAAACCCCAAAACAAATAAAACAAATAAACAAACAACAACAACAACAACAAAAGGCAAAAAACCCCACTCAAACCCAATCAAACAAACAAGCAAAAAACTGAGCAGGAAAGAAGAAAGTATTTTGATATCTGTTTCCATAATTTGCACATAGAGAAATAATAGCACTTCTTTGTAGTCAAATAGGGAGACAATCTAAATTAATATATTTAACTTTATAAAAAAATAAATAGATGGCAAAATCTTTAACTTAGGAGAAAAAAATGAACTTAGAACCTAGCACGTATAATGAAAAGATATTCGAAATACATTTGCTTTCTATTAGTCATAAAATTTCAAACCATTCTTTGGTGTATATTCATGGTAATTTAAGGTAGTCTTGTGTATGCACAAAAATGTCACAAAAAATCCCAGAAAATGGAGGATCTTGATTTTTATATGGATATATTTCTCTTCAAATACATAGTTTTGAAGGTCATCTTTAAAAAACTGCTGAAAATTTCAGCTCAAACAAAGCCAAATGGTGCTATTCAATTCTCATCATGGAGTAGTCTAGACAAATAGGCGGCAGAAAGTTAGTGCCCGAAACCATTGTTCCTTCTGGTTCCCAATTGCCGCTCATTTTAATGATAATGGATCTGTAATGGATCTGTGCCAATTTCCTACAACTTGAAATTTGAGCCAAGAAACTGATAATATTTCTTAAAAAATACCCCAGGAATGAAACTTGTATCTTATTTGTAACTGTCTTGAGAACATTTTTCTTTTTTAGAGGAAAATAATTTGTATCTAACTAAAGAAAGTAGTGAGTTGTGGCTTCTAGAACTGATGATGCTCAGTCAGTGCATCCATTGAGATTCTTTTGAATCACAGATTGAAGCATGCACAAGAGCAGCCAACAGGATCATGGCCTAGAAACCCAATTCAGTTTGTATCAGAAACAAAGGCAACATTTTCCTTGGTGTTCAACAAGGGGGGAAATCATGACCTATGTGTTCATAGCTCAGTTTTCATTGTAAAGGCAAAGAGATTTTTAATTTGAAAAAGAGGTGGAAAGCTTTTACAGAGTGTTTTTCTATAAAAGGCTTTCTGTGAAGTGCTTTACAAAAGATGTTCTCTGCTTATGGAGGAGAAACTGAGGTATGGGACTCTGATGTGAGTTACCAGCATCACCCAGGAGCAATTCTCCTGGGGATGAGACCAGAAATAGAAATCAGATCTTCCACAGTCCTTTTGGTTGTGTGCAGTTAGGTCTCTTATCTAAAATAACATTTATCCTGTTTTCCACTGCAAAAACACGTGGCCTGACCATATTGCTGAAATCAGATGGGGAAGTTCCAAGTGAAGGAGCTTTTCAGAAATGCCCACACAAACACTGTAAGTGCTTTGTGTAGCATTGTATGTTAAGTATGAAAATTAACATTTTTGAAATGCTCCAAGTTTTATTTCAAAATGCAGGTTAGAGGCAAACTATCATGAGCCTAACTCCTCAGAAACCTGAGTCTCAGAAAATTTTGATGACTTGATTAAAAAAGACATACCTGCTTAAGGAATCTGTAACGACCTTTAAAAGAAACTCAAGCTGTTTAGGGAGAAGAATATTTATTAGGGGTTTTAGTGGTTTTGGATTTTGTCTCTTATTCTTTGTTCTTTTTAATTTTTATTTATTTTTTTTAACGTGACTTGCAGTGGTATCAGATTATCCTTTAGAATTTGCAGACCAGTGCAAAGTTGACCTCCATGACAATGAAACACACTCTAAGTTAAGGTCATTTTCCTGTCCCTTGGGGGTTTTACCAAATGGGAAGAACAATACTAGCAATGGGGTAAAGACTGGTAGCTGTTCATTAAAAACAGCAGTCATGTTATAGGAGTAAAAATTCAAGTATTGGATCTAAATTTTTTTGAAACCATAATGAAACTGGGAAGAAAGAGGGCAGTAATTCATACTGTGCATTATGTCTTTGAGCTCAGATCCTACAAAGAGTCATGTGGACACATCAGATAATATCAAACAGGACCATTAAAATATTTAGGACTACACGTTAAACTAAAATGTGGGTCATAAATTCCTCAAGACAGAGGCTTATATTTGTTTAGAGTACCAGTACAATGCTCCAGTTACTTGTAAAATAAAGACACTTTTGTTCTGTTTCTAAAAGCCTCAAGTTTATGTAACAACAGCACAGAGTGAACTGACCACCTTAAAGTCTAGGGGAATTTCTCTGCTACCTTCAAGAGGGCTTAGACCTGAAATCCAAGGCACAAGTACAAATCTTTCTACATAGAAAGATGAAGAAAAAAGAACCTCTAAGAGATTTGTGCAGCAACATACATGCAAAATTGAAGCTCTGTGTGCATAGATATTGTCTTTTAAGTACCAAGCATTTTAGAATGCTGCTTTAATTTATCTGTTTATCATAGCATAGTTGTGGCTCATTAGCAGTCATGAACTGTTTTCTGAAAAACATTGCAATAATCCCAGCTGAGAATGGGAAAGGGCTGAATGAGAATAAAAGATGCCTAAACCTTTCAAGATATTTTGGAGATGAAATCATTGCTTTGTTCAAAGTGAATGGGATAAGACAAAACAGTAGAGCTGGTTTTCATTTGGCTATTTGGGAGTATGTGCAGGGTTCTTGATAAATCCTGTGGATTTAATTGATATATACCTGCCTATTACTGAGCAGCAGTGTGAGACTGTGAGGAATTATCTGCCACCAGATGTCTTGAGGATTTTTTTTTAAATATCTCAAACAGAATTTATAGTATATTGAGGCAGAAATTATTAGTGAAGTTCTTTGATTCATTATGTAAGAGAAAGTTATAATGATCCCTTCTGCCCTTACATCCAGTTTTATCTAGTTTTAAAAATAATGGCTTATATTAGTTAAAAAAAAAAAAAAGTAGTTTCATGATTACCATATTACAGAAATCCAAGCACCAGGCTCTGGAAAAAAAGAAAAACAAGTGCTAAAGAGTTTTGGTTGTTAACAGGAGTAATTTCCTCCTGGGCACAATCCAGTGCAGGCTACTTTAGGTGAACCTGCTTGAGCAAGGGGGGGTTGCAGTAGATGACCTCCAGAGGTCCCTTCCAGCTCCAATCATTCTGTGATTCTGTGGTTCCATATGAACTCTATGGATAAAAGGGAACAGCATCATTCATTCACTCCTATATGCCTACGTGCACATTAGCAATTTTATTTTTGGCCCCATCCTTTCAGTGAGGGACTCTGGAGGCTGTTTCCTTTCATAGAAACTGTTAAAGGAGGCAGCATCTTTGATTGGTGCTTTGTTAGTAAGTCTTGATGAAAAAGGGAGAAAAGAAAGATTCTGGTTATACCAAAGGGTGAAATGGACCTAAACGTATGAAAGAAACTGGGAGGGAAAAAAAGCTGCCTGCCATGTCATCTTTTATGTTTCATGTACGATGTAAGCCATAAATGTATTTCCTGATCTTTAACGATGGTGGAAATTTGTCAACACTCATTGCTGTTCTGGCCCTTCCCCAAACAAGATTTGAAGAAGCAGGTAAACTGTTAGATAAGCATCTCATCTGTGCCTCAAGTCTGTCTTCATACTGTTTAATACCACAGAGTAGAGGGGAGCACAAACCTTCAAGACAAAGGAGACTGTTAGGGTGTTCTAGTTTTACATAAAATGGGCAAGGATTTGTTCTCTTAAGGACATGAGCCTAGATTTCAGTTTTAGCAACCTCTTGGTGTGTGGTACTGGTGGAGTGGTTCAATTCTGAGAGCCAGGCTCTTTAATATATATGAAAGGGAGACACTTCACATTTCTTTTTCATGGCCTTTAAACTCTTGGTGATAATCAGGGAAAGCAACAGGCCCATGTTGATCTAGCAGCCATTCCCTGTCTCTTCAGAGAAATGGATGAGGGATCTGGGCTGTGGGATGCCAACTGGACTACTCTGAATTGAGCATCCTCAAATAAACACTTATATCCACCCCATTTCACGGAGGAAGTTGTCCCAGTAGCTGGGCTAGAGCGTAGCTCAGAACTAGCAAGTCTTAAGAATTGGCAGTGGTAGAAAAGCCATCTCATCCTATAGTATGTTACTGTAAATCTTAATTAGCCTCAATCATGAGGATGGGAGTTGGCTGCTGGGAGATAGTGCCCAGTGAGCCAAGCCTAGCCCCAAGGAAACTTCTTCTATGACCTTGTCAAGTGGTTTGCAAGAATCACAAGTGCTTTTGAATGACCAGACAGCTAGCAGCTGGAAAACATTGTTAGCAGCTGCAGAACTGCAACAGCCCATGATATTAGCTGCCAAATCCTTTCTGAGTGTTGCCTAATTAGCTGGCTAAGGCTGCTCATGAGCAGAATTGGAGACGAAAGTAGATAAATCTGAACACAAAAGCTGTTTGAATAGAAGATATACACTGATTTGTTTGATAGTGAAGATAAATTGGATGATATTCAGAGTTCCTGGTTATTGTTTTTTAAGGGAAGAATTTTGTGAGCTACAGATTTGTCAGAAAATTACCAGTCTAGGCGTCTGCACCTAGAGTGAGGTATCACGTGTGTCGAGTGAGCTGATTAGTGATGGGTTTCTTTGGAATCATGAATGTAGTGACATTTTTTCTTCCTTCAAAGCAATGAAAGAAGATGTCTTACAGGTACTAACCGGAAAGAAAAGATATGAAAATCATTTGCCTTACAGCCTAATAACTTTCATGTAACGCTTTGCTTTATGACTTCATTATCCATTGCTGTCGAGGTATCTTTATAATACAAGGTTTAAATTAAATTTGTGTATGATTGAAAGTCATTTAGAATCAAATTCTCATTTAAAATCAAACATTTAAAACTTCTGCATTCCTCAGGGAGCTTATATAAGACAAAATTGCTGCATACTCCAAAAAAAACACATGGGAGCGGGATCCCAAATCCACTTGACCAGTATGGCAATTATAACCTATACTAAAACCTATGCAGTTATCAGTGCAAGTATTCTGTGTATCCTCTCTGCTTTTAAAAGTACGCAAAAATGTCTAGTGAAAGTCAGATTTCCAGGGACTGAGGTCTTGTTTGCCTCTGCATGGTCCATCATGATGTTACATAAGGATATTATAGCTTTGTATTTTCCTTTACTTTATACTATGTCTTTAAGATTAAAGTAGAATTTTTAGGTACATTACTGTTGGTGATTTCTAATATTCTTAAGGTTTAATTACTTCTTCTTTTCTAGACAAATCACCATAACAGATTAAACATCTTTATTATATTGAACCAATTCTGAAGGTCTTACAGTAGATTAATTTTTGCATGGATAGCTGAAGTTTCCTAAACTATATTTGAAATGTGAGCATTTATTTCCAGTCTTTTCTCCAAAATGAGAGTATTGCATCCCTTCTCAAAAGACTTTGAAAGCTATTTGTACTTTATTTTTTGTTCCATACTTCTTACCTTGCTGGGGAAAATACAGCAATGGAAGTAGTTGTTTACAATTTCTCCATCACCTGGTGTTATTTTACCAGACCAAGGCCAAAGAAATGGTGGTAGAACTGTGTCATGCATTTTCTTGTACTTCAACTTGGATAAGGCAAATCATGAAGATGTAATGTTGTCTTGTGAAAGGATATAAATCTGATGTTCTGGCCATTTGGGCACTGTGAAAATGAAACTTTCTGATCTTAGTAATACATCAAGAGCATCTCCTGCAGTTTTCAAGAGAAGTATCTCTAGGATTTCAGCTCATCAGTCTATCAGTGAGAATTTAAAGGTGGAGAAATACCCCTCAGTTTCCTCAAATCTAGGAAACTGGCACTTCATTCCAGCTGGTGTAAGGTAAAATCTGGAGCTGCGAACCAAACTCAAGCTTTCTGTAATTTTTTAGCATAAGTTGCAAGAAAAACTAAAAAGTATCAAAATCCATTTTTTAGGGTGCTGCAGTGGGCAATTTAGTGTGTGTGCCAGTTTTTCTGAGCGAGAAGGGCAGGGACTGCTGATCTGAAGATTGTAAAAGTCATTGGTTTCGTATTTCAGTTATGCCCAAGTGAAATGCTGTGCCACTTTCCATACAGAAAAAACAGAATTTCTGTGAAGGACAGTTGTTACATGCCAGCCTCTCCATTAACCTTATTTTGTTTCAAGGAAACAACATGGAATTTTGCTTCAACTCACATATGTAAAATGTGCTGCTGAACTGAAGTAAAAAGAAAAAAAATCTAAAATGTTTGTTTTCTAAATGACTTGGAAGGGAGCAGTGATGCTGAATATTATGTGGTCTGAATGGAGGGAGGGAAGGAGGAAGGAAGGAAGGAAAGGAATGAAGGAAGGGAGGGAGGGCAGATGTAACTTTCTGGTTTATGCACAGTCCACACATTACATGGAGAACGATACCTTAATTCAAAAGAACAGGTTTACTTTATGGCATCAGCAGAGCAAAATCTAATGAGCTTGTTCAGTGACATAGGGCTCTGGCTGTAATGAGAGGCTCTGGGCACTGCTCTTCTGTGACATGCCAGTGATGTTAGTATTGATGGACAACCTGTGCTCCTTCCGTCTTGTGTTGTGTCTTGTGAATTTATTTGTGAATTGCTGTGTCCTCAGGAGAAAACAGGCTGAGTTCAGTGTCTCCAAATCTTCTTTCACCCATGGTTCCATTAGCACTTGAACATCTAATTCAAAGCTCCAAGTGCAGCAGAAGGGTTGTCCCCTGAAGCTCAGCCCCTGCTTCCCTCTTTCCACAGTCAGCCCAAGCTGAGATGATGAACTTTTCTAGCTTTCACTGCTCCATCTGTAGCAGTGCTTTGCTGTCTGAAAGCATTTTTGGGTGTGTATCACATTGTATGCATGTATACATGTATATGTAGTGACATATATACATGTCACTACATTGTATACATGTATATCACATGTGTATACACATTTTGCCTTCACATTGTTAGATGACAGTAACTGGCTGTGTAGTGGTTGATGGTTAACTTTTTTTTCTTGGTGCATATTTGCACTACAATTAAGGAATCCACTTTAAAGAATCAGTGCAAACAGTAGTTAGCAAAATTTGACCTGTCCCTCTCAAGTCATTTGATAGCAAAATAAAGCAGGTTGGCTGCAAGCAGCTCTAAAAAGTACCACTGGAGCTTAAGAAATCCATTTATCTCTGTATTGGCCATGCCAGCTGTTTGTAGTCAGATGTGCCCCCCTCACTGAATTAACTTTTTTGTTATTTATTTGGCCCTGCACTCAGATTCTGGCACCAGTGAATAGCATCTGCACCATGTAGAAATGTTTTGGCAATTATGAGCCAATGAAATTTGGCTCATTCCCTTGTTCTATTCTTCTTGTGATGTCCAAGGAGAAGACTCATGACTGAAATACTTAGCATCTATTAAAAAAACAAAAAGAGTGTCTTGATTCTGCTGAGTCTGGGGTCTGTTTATCTCTGTACTGAAGGTCCCTTGGAGGATGAAAGTTCAAGGGACATTATACCATTAAAACTTCTTCTCAGAAAAATATATATCAAAAGTACTTCTTTTTACATTTATGGTTTTATTATCATTGGGTCACTGGTGTTAAAAAAAGCCCCTGTGCACTTAAGTATTTGAACATTGTCATCTAAGGTTAACAAAACTGATTAAATAAAATTAACAAGGAAATAATAAGGATGGTGGCTTTGTCCACAGTCAGCTTTACCCTTTCTTTATTTTATTTGTCTTGGCAAGGCTTCTCCAATGAGATACGAAGCTATTGTTTACCCTTTTTTAAACTATCAGGTTTAAAACTGTCAGATAAGAACCATCAGTTGGACAGATGGAAACCGTAAAACAACGATTCTCTAGGAATACTCCTTTGTGTAATGTTGTACTCCTTTCCTTTTACTTGCTCATTAAGGATTGTGATCCATTTATCGATGGGGTTTGTGACCACCATTACAGGAGTATTTATGTGCCTCACAAACTTTTAATGGAGTCATTGTTGCAGTTCTCTTCTCTGTTTGAACCTAGAGCACTGGGATTTCATCCACTGTGTACTGCCCATTTCGTGGTGTATTTGCTTGCAAATACAGGTACCACAGCAGGATAAAGAGTAAAAAGCAGACTCAGTATATGTATACACTTGCATAGTGGATAATACACCTTTTAGTCCCACAGGTCTAAATACTGATATCATGTAATTCAGTGGCATTTTTGCCCCTTTTTTGTTCTGGAATCAGATTTTTTTTCCATAGGGAATTCAGCAAAGTATTGTCTAAATAAGAATACAACGCAGTTTTTTAAAATATAAAAAAAAAAAAAAAAAAGAAAAAGCCATTGCTGACAGGTGGCAAGCAGCAAACAGTTCTTAAGCAGAGACTTTTAAAAGGAGTGAGATATCAAATAGGCAGCAATTCATCTTGAGATGTGTTCTTTCAATATATCAAATAATGAATTATAAGGAGGGAGATGTAAACACCAAATTAACTAAATCATTGGATTTAATTACTAGGGAGGATAATATAGTTCAGAGCAAATGTAATGAAATTACTGAATGATCTGGCAAATTTTAGGAGATGGATGGAAGAAAAGGACGATGAGTTGAAATAGTCAGAAATGTCAGACTGTTCACCAAAAGAGAAATTATCATCCTTGAAGAAGAAACAGTGACATGGGGTGAGGGAATTGTGGGGATCATACTTTATAACAGCCTTTTGTCTGTGTGTATCACACTATGAAACCTATTAGAATCATAGAATCATTAATGTTGGAAAAGACCTCAGAGATCATCAAGTCCAACTTTTGATCCAACATCACTCTGTAAACTAAACCTTAGCACTAAGTGCCACATGCAGTTATTTTTTTAACACTTCCAGGGATGGTGACTCTACTACCTCCCTGGGTAGTCCGTTCCAATACTTAACCACCCTTTCAATGAAGAAACTCTTCTTGATGGCCAACCTGAACCTCCCCTGGCACAGCTTGAAACCGTGTCCTCCCATCCTGTCACCAGTTGCCTGTGAGAATAGACTGGCTACGACCTCCTTTCAGGTAGTTGTAGAGAGTGATAAGGTCCCCCCTGTGCCTCCTTTTCTCCAGGCTAAACAACCCCAGCTCCCTCAGCCAATCCTCATATGACTTACTCTCTAGACCCTTCCCCAGCTCTGTTGCCCTTCTCTGGACACACTCCAGCACCTCAATGTCTTTTTTGAAGTGAGGGGTTCAGAACTGGACACAGTATTTGAGGTGTGGCTTTGAGTAAACTTAAGCATTAAGCTAATTAAACTTAAACTAAGTATCCCTTATCTTGTGGAGGGGAGTTCTGAGAATGTGTTGTTACCTGATTTCACCAAAACAAAGAGTATATCTGAGGATGTAAATGACATTCTGGAAGTGGCAGTAGATCAGCATAAGGGAGATAGGATTAAAAGTCTGGACTTATCGTCCTCTCTGACTGATCAAAACTGGCATTTTATGTTAGACCTGAGGCACAGTCCTGTAATCTGCATTTCACAATGACAACAAACATGATGGGGATCAGCTTTACTGGTGTGGAGCTGCAGGACACTTGATTTTGTGCAAGAAATCTCATGTCTTTATAGAGTGGCAAGACCAGTCATACACAGTGTATATATGCAGAGCAATTTTGGGGTCCTGGTCAACAGGAACGGGTATTGAACCTACAGGAAAACTTTCTTTGGCTTAGATCCTGACTCTATGCCAGATGCTGTGATGCCCAGCATCTGCTCTCTTCAGTTCCTTACAGTCACCTTGCCCTGCAGCAGTGTTTCTCATCCAGTGGGTTGTAACCCTCAGGATATTTATGAAAAGCAGAGGTGGGAAAGGTTAGGAGAAGAATTGTGTATTTAAAGTACTTAAACACTAGTCCCCTCTCTGTCTCTCAGCAAGTCACTCATCTGTTTTGTTTGGGGTCACCTGTCCTCTGTAAGCTTCTTGTATATAAGTCATAGAAATGCTAAAAATCTGTTACTATGAGTACTCTTACAGCACACAGAAAGGTAAGAACTTGAAGGAATTTAAAAATTCAAGGGATAAAAATTTCTTTATTTTCAATAACCCAAGAGAGCTCCACAGAGGCATCTTTGTATGGTAGGAACAATGACACTGCCACCTATGAATAATAATGTCATTATACAGGTCCTTGGCAGGACTGAAACTGGAACACTGCAGACAGTAACAGGCCATTCACTCTGAAAAACAGAACTTGAAATAAGAAGTTGGAGCATGTTCAGAGAAAAACAAAGAGGTCAGGATAGTCAGAACTGCATTGAGCTCATCTGTGATGTAATGCAGTATATTCTCTGGTTGCTTGATAAGCTTCTGCCAGTGAATCTATATGCAGACTCATCTCTAGGGTTCTGTTGACTTCAGAAATTCCTTCTCCAAGTTGGGTGATCTCACTCTTATTCTGCCATTTTACTACAACTGTGTGTGATTCGCTCTACTGTTCAACAGGTTTTCTTTCTTTCCATTTTGGCCTTGCCAGTTTTCTGTATCCCTTTCCAGATACGAGACTGTCTGCCTAAGGAAATGAGCTTGTCTGACCATCAGTGAACATCTGGAAGCCATCTGAAGTTGAACTATCACTATCTTGCAGATCTCTTGTCAGAGGAATATTTAGAGAATGTCTTTTCTATGCTTTCTAGCAGCTAAATTCAAGCACAGATTCTTTATAGACCCAAAGCAGTAATTACCTGCTTCGTGAAACTGCCCTGAAGGAAACTTACTCCTATAGGCACATTCACTGACCTGTATAGGATGTGACGCTTATGGAGAACATCTTTCCATAAAGAAAGTGTAGCTATGAGAGACATTTTCCTAAAAAGAGTTTTCCAGAAAAAAGATGGGCTTGTAACTGGACAAAGTCACTTTACTTGCCCAATGTAAGCCTTAAGACAGAAATGAGTCAGCAGTGAGACATGACAAATTCTTCTTGGGACTTTATTACATTTCAAGTAATTTTTGTGCTTTGGTTTACTATATATTAACAATCTCGTTTTATTGCAGGATTAACTACTTCATTCCACCAGCAGAATTTATTGTGAGATTTGTCCTTCTTTGTTTTTTCTTCATATTCTCTTCATTTTGAATTCTCTGCTTAATCTAGTCCAAAGAGCCTGAGCAGCTTGACTTTGAAGGGAACCATGATGTACCTGGCCTTGTCTTCAGATTGATCTGCTGCCAGCTCTGTCTTCCAGCAGTCCAGTCAGCTGCTTCTCTTCTCCCCTATTTTTTCTGCAGATATCTAGCTAGGATTTTAAATCCTGCACTTGTCATCCTTCAGATTTGTCAGCAGAAGCCAACTTTTGTTTTCCCAGCTCAAAGGTGTAGTGGAGGTTGATTGTGTTGTGTGTTTCTCCGGGAGCCAGAACAAGGACGTTTGTCCCGGAAAAGTGCTGCCCTACCTGTGTCTGGTCCCTTCTCCAGCCACATTCTGTTCTTTCTCACAGTGTGTTACTATCAACAATACTTGGCTGTAGTTGCCAACAGTCCTTGTTTGGCTCCACCGCTATTTATCCAGCTAGTGGTGTTTGAAACATACACAATAGCCCCCTTGTCTTCTAGGCTTCTACAGATACTGATGCTGCAGGTACTTACACTGATGTGGAGACATGGGATATCCTGTCCCAGTCAGTATACTTTACCAAGCGAGGAAGAGGGCTAATATTGGCAATACTTCCATGCCATGTATTAGATGGCAACTCTGAGACGATCACCAAAGGGAATGGTATAGGCAACAAAAAGCTTCCTGTAAGTATTGAAAGAGACCAAAGATCAAATACAGAAGTGCATTACTCTAAAGCAGAAATTCTATTTGCAGTGAGACAGACAGATAACTACTGTGTCAGTGAATGAGTTGTGGAGAAATAAAGCCAAATCATTCAACCTGATTGTGGTTGCTGGTCTACAGCATTCTATCACTTAATCATGTAACAACCTAAATTTTCAAAAGGCAAGTTGAAACAGGTCACTAGTTGCAATAGTCATCACAAATACTCTTTATTTTTCTTTATTAGCTGAAGCGGAATTGGGAGGACACAAATTTACAGAGAGGCAAGGCACTTCACAAAATAAAAACTGTAATTGGTAAGGAAAAAAGTCTAAAATTGGATTTTTTGTTATAATAAAATTAAATTATGTGATCTTTAATCAAGTGAATACATTCTGGAAACATTTTATAAAAAATGACCATAAAAAGGCTGCCATGGAGAAGAATTAATACTACATTAATTAAGAGTATTGACCCCAGAATATGGAACAGAAAGTACATGTACTTTAAGAGAACAAAGTTGCCTCAATACATAATTATACTTGATTGTAGTTCTCACAGTGGTTTTATAGACCTTTTTAATGGAGTAAATGAATAGTCTAAAATGTTACTTTTATCCTGTGATAGTCAGCAATGAATAATCAGAAATATTGTTCTCAATAAATATTCTAGGCAATGTTTAGATAATTTTATTCAATTCTGAGGAAAATTAACTTGGTCTGAGAAGTTGCCTTCAGATTTCTCTAGGAGTCATGAGCAAGGAAGAGCCTCATTTACAAGATTGTATGTCAGCTCTGCAAGTCTGTTTTCTGTTGCCATCTGTGGGAGTTCAATCTCCATGCTTTTTTGAATGTCTCATTCACAGTTAGGAGATTCTTTTCTTGTTCTCTACCATCCTCCTCACTCCTCTGTTACAAGTCCAGTTCCCAATAGGTTGTTGTACAACTTCTGCTGCTATAATGTTCTAGCCTACTCCTATGGTATCTTGTTTATGAACTTGTACTGTGTCTCGCAGAAAACCATGTAGCTCAATTAGGGGTTTACAGGAGGAACCTTACCATAAAAATGCAGGTTCCTGCTCCACTGTTTCACTTTCTTGTCCTTGTCATCATGCCTTCAACTTTATTTCCTCCTGCTAAAGATGTAAAACTGGAATTTCTTATTTGGTCATCTCTGGGCCGTCGAGAGTATAATAAGCTAAAGAACAGGTGATTTTGTTTTGTTTTGCCCAGTCAAGGAGAAATAAATAGAATTAAGAATTACTAAAACCAATGGCTCTTACACGATTTTAAAAATCATAGTTTGGTATGTTTCTATGGGAAGAAAATCTGATGCTAATTGATTCTGTAGAGTTTGGAGCCATCTATGTTGTTATAATCGGATGCTTCACTAACTGATCAAGAAATCCTCTTCTGTAGAAGGGAAAAGGAAACTTTTACAATTTCTGGTACATATTGTAGAAATATGTTTGAACTTGAAGGGAAAAAATGTGAATGATCAATCAGAAATTAAACTCGGGCACTTAATAAAATCAGAAGAAAATGCCTAATGAAACCTGAATTAGAATCACAACCCTTTTCAATCTTGCACAAAATAGTATGTAAAGTTAATTGGACCCACTGGGTTTTGCAGTCTTACTTGTCTAAGGGGCTGCGGATTTCTTTAATGGAAACATCATCCTTCACAGTTTCGGGAGAACACATGGGAATCTCTGATCTAACATGCCAAATGTCACATTTTGTGACACTTTTAAACCTTGAAAGCCATTGTAGTTTTGGAAATCCATATGAACCAAGGCTGGTGGGCTTTGTTTAGTGGTGGTTCTTCTTCTGTAAAGGCTTTTGGTACTGAAATGCTGTCAGTAATCACAACCCCTCTGGAAAAATAGCATCAGAGTTTACACTCATATATTGAGGCTTAAATAATTACATGAAGTATTATATATTGACTTAAAAAATGGAGTAGCTGTCTTGATTTTTACTTCAGAAAATATTTGAAAATCTCTGATGGTAATAATTGCAGCTTCTTTGAAAAATAAAATCCCGTCATTTGTTGTAGCTAGGTTTTTACTGAGAACTATGAATTGAGCCTTGGACTCCAAAATGTTCTAGGACACTGCAGTAGTCAGTTTTGCTGTCTGCAGGCCTACCATATGAAAGACTGTCTCTGCTACAAGGTTTAGATTTGGGTGCTTTCCAGTAATTCTTCACTGACGTCAATTATCTTAGTGCCCTGAAGAAACAATCATGCATCAGGAAGCCATCTTGATAGACAAAGTCACACAGCAGAGAGACAAACCAACTTAAACTGGAGAAACAGGAGACAACAGATGGATACAGTCAGACAGCAAAATTCAGGAAACAGTGAGATGGTACCGAGCCAGAATATCACTAAGCTACAGTGAGCACATCAGTAGTCTGTTTTTTCAGCTATCAGAGGAAAGAGGAGTCTTAAGAAGGAATTTGAAGAGAGATAATGAAATAGCTCTTCAGATGTTTACAGAGAGTCCGTCCCAGGCATGAAGGGAAATGTGGGTGGAACATGGAGGCACTTTTTTGAATATTTGTCATGTGGGGGTGGAGGCTGGTATTGTGGGTTATCAGAGAGGGGGGGATTGCATCTCTCTAGTGCATCAGAGTTACAGCAGCAGAAGAACATAAGGAAACTGCTTCAGCCATTGCTCAGTTCCTTGGAGTTCTCCGGCTGTATCCATCAGTACTTAGCTGTTGTTTTGGTAGGACAAGTAAAAGAGAAGAACAAGCATGGTAGGAGGGTTGTTTAACTATTGAAGTCAATGATGTAGGAGTTTTATAAGGAACTGGGAGGGATTCAGCTCCATTAGCTGTATTGACTATGTCTTGTGACTGTATCAAGAACTTAGTATGCTCACACAAAGATACCTACATTTGGGTCTTAGTAAGAACTGAATACCAAGGATATAAAATCTCATGCTACTGGGTGAAATCCTTACTCTTTTGACAATGGTAAGAGCTTTTCCACAAGTTTCAACCAGACTAGGACTTCACTTTTTGTCCTCTATACAGTACTTTGTATCCAAGCATTTTGTTCAGCTTGCAAACGATGATACTTCTTTAATTAAAATTTCCTACAATTTCTTGAAATAACTCCCCTATCCATCTGTTATTCCACTAATATCCCAGATAATATCTTACTGTAAGTCCCAGAGAACCTGGAAAAAAATGGTGTTATCATCATTTACTAGTGGGTAGTGAAGTACAATGTAAGCATTAAACTTTTCTAAGGGCACCTACACCCTGAAGTAAAGCACAGCACGGAGATCCAAGTCCAAGAGGGGTAAGTAGGTATCTCCACACATCACTGGGCAATTCCTTATGGACGATAATAACTTGGGTCTCAAAACCAGTACAGCTGCCTTTGTCTCTGAGACAATGTCGCCCAATTTAGGGACAGCCCCATGTTAATGCAGTTGCATTGCCCAGCACTGGAACGAGCTGGTTTAGTGCTTGCTGGGCCGTTTTGGTACCACTGTACTACAGAAATGTGCTTTAAATAGAAAATATTTTGACCATCTATCTGTAAGATGCTTTTTAATAATGTGCTCTGCTATTTTTTTGTGATGTATTCTGTTTTGAAGAGCTTTTTTTTCTGTTTCTGAGCTAAGAAGTTGTACCAGAATAAGTGAGAGCACTCCTAAGTCTGGAAATGAATACATGTGGAAAGAACAACTCGTTATTTGAATAAGTTTGCCTGAAGGGTCAATTTCTTAACTTTTAGTAAAATTCCATTCCTTGCCTTCATGTTAATTAAATTAAAGCTGGGGGCATAGGAGAGCATAGCATAGTAGTGTGATATATCTGGGGCACAACTCAGGAAACAAAGTCATCTTACCCCCCTTGGCTTGACTTGTCTTTTTATTGAGTGCTGTGAGATTTCATTTGCAATAATGAACTACTTGTATGCAAAACTTTTCAGTCCTACCAAATGAAAAGAGGAACATGTTGACAAGAAACAAAAATGCATAATCTCTGCAGAAGTCTATGACTGAATCACTACTCTGTTCAACCCTGTGCCTTTTGATATGGCATCAGAAGGTTTCTTGCTTTCACTGACTTGAATAAAAGAAGGTTCAATTCCTAAATGACCACTGCCATTAAGGCATCAGGGCCACATTTATCTTAGTTTTAATTATCCCCATATTAAAATGGTGCACGTTTATGACATCCAACAAAATCTTTCAGGGAGATAATGTTATCCTTGGAATCAGTCTTTTCAAGCAGTCTTGTGGAGTGGGTTAACTCAGTAGCAATATTTCTCCACCTTTTTCCCCATTTCTCTTTCTCACACTTGGAAGCAGTGACTTCTGGCTGTTCTGTGCTGGACCACATGCAGACACAGCAGGAGGTTCTTGGCTTTCTGATTGCATTTGCTATCCAAGCAACTGCTCCTCACTCCCTCAGAGGAAGACACAGTGGGCAAATAGAAATATTTTGCAGGCCAGATGGGGCTAATGGACCACAAACTGGAGCAATCTGACCAAAATACATATATAATTACAGGTTATTTCTTAAATTTCTGGCATGCACTGTGCTTGACTAGTTTCTTGTGACCGGATCTAGTTTTTGCATGTTTCAGCTCCTGATCATGGCAGTGATATTCAGTGGCACTCAGACTTCCCAGGAATTGCTTAATCCCTTCTGAGATCAGACATACATACTTCAGGTAGTCCTCAAATAGTGCAGTTATGCCAAGTGGCACCCCTACAGTGTATGACTATTGTCACATCCACCGTGGTAATTTCTCGAAAAATATGTTTTGCTAGTTCGTTTTTATATTTTTTGCTTGTGTTTTTCACTCAAAATGTTGGCTTTCTGTATCCAAGGAAAAGTTAGTGCTGCGTGTCCAAAATGTAAGGAATTTCCCTCAGGCCTGTGTTTTTGCCCTTCATACCTTTAGGAGCAATTCTCTAGATTTCACCAGCTAGGCACGGTCTGCTTAGGATAACATGTATAAGAGGTACGCCAGGAATGACATGGGACCTCGGTTGCCTGTCTTTGGTATCCAGTTGTTTTGATTTTTTTCTTTTTGACATACTCTGGTATCCCAAAATTTGATCTCGGTTAAATCTGTTACATATACATCTGAGACCCATAACATTTGTGGACTTCTTTCAGAATGTCCTGTGGACCAGATTTATTTCACTGTAATGACCTGCTTCTGAACATTTCCTCTGTTGCTTATTTAACTAATAGATGCTCCTTCACCTGCTCAGTCAAATGACAGTGCAACATTTAGATCTCTTAAAGCAGCTGCTGCTGCACTCTGCACCAGCAGTGGTATCATTCATTAGTGGAAAATAAACCCTTGTTAAGCAAATGTGGTATAAAGCATTATGTAACAGGAAACATTTAATGAGCAGATACTTAAAGTTCTGTTTATATTGTATACACATGGCCAATTAAGTTTGTCTTGGCCCAATTTTGCAAAAGAATTTATCTGTATTAAGTAAGGCGTGGATTTGTTTTTCCAATATTCCCATCATGCTGGAACTAACATACCTGACTGTGAAAACCTTTGAGATTCTCCAAGAGAAGGTTTGTAGAATTCTGTAGAGAATAAAGACAGAAATGAGAATAAGCATATTTATGTTGCAGATTGCCTAGTTATAAAGTTTTTTCACTTATAAAAATTTACTGTCAGCATTTCCAATGCCTTCTGATAATGTCTGTGGCTGTGCCAGTGTCTTCTCCCTTTCTCTTCAGGCAGGACACCAAGAAGGGAGTTTATAAGACAGGGCATAGTTAAGGATCGCCCTCCAGATCCCTCAGAAAGTAGGTACTTATCTGTGTTCAGTTAAGACATTGTTGAAGAAGGAGCCTAACATATTAGGCATTCAGATGTCAGCAATAGCAGAGATCTGGAAAAAATTTCCTAAAAGGGATCATATTGGCCGAAGACACCCAAACAAGATGTTGTTTTGACTGGTAAGATGATGCCAAGGATCAAACCACAAAATTAAAAGAAACAAGATCAGACCGAGAACTTAAAATTATGGCTAAAATCCAGCCCGCAAAAGGAAATAATCAGATGAGGGTTGGAAGACTTTGTCTGGGAAAAGAGAAGTCTCTTCTGCCTTTATTTCTCTGTCTGATGTTATAAAGGAGAAGCTTATGCCCTTTCATTATGTAGAGTATGCACAGTCTCCTAAATAATCTTTGAAAACAAGTGAACAAAATGGTTATAATAATGAGAAGCATGAGTCAAAGAGGAACAATTTGGCAATTTTTCTCCTTCTTCAGAAAACCTGAATAAGATGAACCTCACAGGCAGGCCTAGCCAAATTCTTTTCAATCCTGCGTAGACCCACCAAGTTGTTGTTGTTGTTTCTAGTGCAGCACTTTCTTTGCCATCTAATGCCAGGCACAAAAGGCAGCCATAACTTAGTCACCTCCACTTGTTTGATTAAAAAATAGCTTGTCTAATGATGGAATGGGCCAAGAGATTTTTTATAGCAGTTTTTCATACCACCTGTACATTCATTTCTGTCTACATAAAGTTTTCCAGGGTTTTAATTCCAGCTCACTTTTCTTTTCCTCTCTCTGATTTTAGCAGCTTTCTCTAAAAGTGTCCTTTTTGCTCTTTATGCAGACTGTATGTGGATGGACCTTTTGGAAGTCCCTTTGAGGAAGCCCTGAACTACGAGGTCAGTCTCTGCGTGGCTGGAGGTATTGGAGTTACACCATTCGCATCAGTACTCAACACACTGCTGTAAGTGAGCTGGCCTTTCAAAGCCATTTCCCCCCAATTTACAGTAGCAGTGCATGTCAGAAAAACTTTGAGAGTCTTAAAAAATTTCCACTGGTATAAGCAAATGATTCCTTGGAGAGATCTAGAGGACTGTGATATCCCTGAAGGGCATAAATTATCTCATACTGGCTGTGTAACCCAAAGAGTCGTGGCAGAGTTTTGCCAGTAATGCACCTCGACTGGGACAGTGTCACTAGCCTTTCCACCAGCCTAGCTTGTGATTAATGTAGTCACAGTCCTTCACCTAGGCTTGTTCCCCTAGTCCCATCTCAGATGAGGCTGCAGACTATAATTGTGAGTTTTTGAGAGTCAGGCAGTTGTGACAGTCTTTCTACTGGAAATGCAGGGCCAGCTCTCCTGATTTGACTTTTGTCAATATGTAAGTTTAAGGTTTTAAAAGAAAGGAATCAACCTGAATTCAGATAGTATTCCGATGTTTAACTCCATTTGAAAAGTTTAAATTTTAGGTATACTGTTTTCTTATTTTTTCTTCTTGTTTTTCTCTCTCTCCTTTTAAAAAATTTATTTTAATTTAAAGCCTTTGACATTCTATGCAGATCAAACCTTTTACCTCTTGTTCTTCTGTTGCATTGACAACATGGTTCACACCAAATCTTATGCTGTGTGAAATAGGTTTGCTTTTGTGTTTGCTATTGATTTCTTTTTATTTGTTAGAGTATTGGCTAAGAGCTCCAGTCACAGGTTAAGCATCCCTGTTTCAAAGGCCCGGTATAAACAGCCAACCAAAGCAGCAAACCTTCCCTGAGGTGCTGAGAGGCTAGCTGGCTTTGCAAGGGCTTTAAAATGCACAACTAAAGCATTTGTTCCAAGATGAACATGCCAGTGATCAGCTCTAACTCCAAAGTGAAGCTGAAGTAAATTTAGATGCTGCGAACCTTCTTATGTCCTTAATCTGGGCTGGACCTGACAGTGCTAAGTGCTACTGCAAGTTATTAGCCTCACCTGTCTCATAGTGCAAAAGACCTCAAAGGGTCTTGTGCTTCCTCATTTTCTTTTCTTTAGAGTGTCTGAATCATCCTCTCAAAACTAGGGTACATTTTTGCTGAAAGCCTAGAGTTCAGGCAAATAAAATTACTGTTTTCCTCGTGATAGATTATCCTTGACAGTGTTTAGCAAAAATGTCACAGATCACAATGATAAGCCATCAACAGGTAATGAGATGTTTGCCTCTACCAGTTATCAGAGGATGTAGGAACTTGCACAGACATTGCCAGAGAATTGTAGTGTCCAAAGGATTTGGCAATGTCCATTTATCTGCATAAAACCATAAATTGACTTCTAAGGAACCAATTCCATAACCTACCCTTGTAGCCACTCTTCCCATTGTGCACCATACAATATAGAGGGGAATCATTTTGGGAAAAAGTAACAATCTTAGTCTACTTCCCTCCTCCAACAAAGCACTGTTTCAGTGGATGGCCTGCCTGTGTCTTTGCCCTGACTTGGAAGCAGAAATTGGTATGAACATGCAAACTGCCTTACAATGCCAGCGCTGCAAAACAGCGAGGCCAGTCCTATTGTGTCAAGGACATGCGTGTCTGAGGAAGATCAGAAGCCTGTTGAGGTGGTCTTTTGTTTCCTGCTCCATTATGTTCCTGTTGTATGTACATAATTTGATTCCTGTCCCTGCCCTTCCCTCCACTTAGCTGTTGAACCCTATGCCCTATTTTAAGAAAATACAACGTACTTTAAGGAAAGCTAGTGGCTTTCATGCAGTAGGGTCTGTAAATAATGGCTTTTATTTTGAGCGGAAGTAACACAGAAACATGCAAGAAGTATTATGTACATGTGGATTGGGTTGTAATGGGAGATTGCACCTTTACTGCATAATATATCCTGCTGGAGGTAGACCAGGCATATGTGTCTGAGATGCTATTTTAAATCTATGCTTGACTTGTTTCATGAAGTCTTGCAGTCCAGCCTCTTTGTCCAGCTGCAATGTTTCATCACCATGAGTGGTGTTTTGTTACTGAACTGCAGCATCTCAATACAAAATGCCTTGCATTTTTTTTCTTCTTTTGTCCTTTTTTATGGTGAAAGGCACTTATTTTGCTTGCTATTGCTTATAGTTCTCATCACATCTGACCAGATTATGACCCTTCCTAAGGGCTTGTCTTAGTCTAGGCTGTCAGAAAGAGATGGAGGAAATCTTGTTTGACAGGTCAGCAGTTTATAAATAAAAAAGTTGAAATCAGGACTTGAAAGACACTGTACTCCCAAGTCTTTTTTTTTTTTTTTTTTTTACTCTCTGTGGGAAGTTTACATGAAAGGTGAGTTCTCAGCCTCTCTACGCTGCTGAAGTGCCGCTGATGTCTCTATCCTTGCTCCTCAGGGCAGGGAGCAGTATGAGGAGGCAAGACAGTGATTGGAACCATCACTTAAATAGATCTATTAATACTCTTCTAATTATACATATTCCAACTTTAGAGTTTGGAATAATGCACAGTGGGTATGGTGAGGTGTATCATGAAAGTTTTTTGATTGGGTTTGGCTCCTAGGATTAGCATTTGAAGTGAACAGGCTATGGCCTTCTCTATCTGAAAATTATTTCAGAGGAAAAGGAGGAAACAATCTATTCACGACCATTTCAGTGATTAGAACAACAGAAAACAGTGTTGGCCAACTAAGAAAATACTTCCTGAATATGACGGCTCGCAAGGGGAGAAGAGTCAGCACACTTCAAGGGTCCAGGGTGAAATGACCTCTTTATTAAAATGGTGCTCACCTTATATAGGGTAGGGAGAGAACATTCTAGAAAAAGGGTGTAACTAGGGACGAGCAAGGGCAGAGCATGCAAATTAAGAGGAGGGCACAACCATATATGGAAAAACACTGCAATGCAGCAAAAAACAACCAGTGAGAGAACAGGGTTCAGGGCCATGAGGAATAAGGGAATTTACCAGAAACCTGGGGTACAATATAAGGGAAATTATACAATAAAATAGGAAACATAACATAAACCCCAAAACACATATTCTTCCATAGTCCACAAAAGTTCGTATCTGCTTAGATGATGCTTTCTTCTGCAGGGGGACTATTGAGTTTGATGCTTTCTTTCCAATTCTCATTTTTGTACTCCAACATGAATATTTGTGCTTTATTTGAACTCCTTAATCATCAGGTCATTTTTCATTTCTATTTTATTTACCAGCTCATTCAAATCCTTCCTTTGTGCTTATTTGTGGTTTAATTGAATTAGAAATCTGACACAAGAGTCCTGTTTTTGTAAATGCAATGCCAGAATCTGCCTGTGGCTGCACTTTACCCACCAGCATTTCCTAAGGTCTGTAATATATCACACAGTCCCCTAACACAATGAAGCCCTGATTTGATTTGGTCTATGTGATTTTGCTACTATTATTAGTTGTAATCAACCAGAGCCTTTCACATATAAGGGCAGAATTAAGTCTTGACATTATTGCATTTGTCAACACTTTCCACTTATGGGTTGCTTTATAAACCTAGTAATGAATTGACAAGATACACTTGAACTTAGAATGTCTCCTTTTCTTTAAAATAAAAGTTTGATGATGATGCATGAATCCATATTTGCTGCCCAAATCATCTGTATTGCTGACAACTTCTAGTTGTAGAAACAGTATCTATGATGGCTGTTAGCTCTGCATTAGAGATTTAATATTCTCAGAATCATTCAAATAGGCTGCATTGATCAATTCAGTGTCTAATGTATCATAGCTTGAAGAACAACTTAGCAGTTAGCCTTTAATGGAAATTCATGTTTCTGTTAATGAATATAAAGCATATTAATTAATGTTTCTTTTTAAATGATAATTTTTAATTACCCACACATTTTATTTTCAAGGGACGGCTGGAAATGCTACAAGCTCAGAAGACTCTACTTCATTTGGGTGTGCAGGGACATTGAATCTTTTCGCTGGTTTGCAGATCTGCTCTGTATGTTGCATAACAAGGTAATGGGTGTTTGGAGGGATACTGACAACTCAAATGCAAGGTATGTCCACACCACACAACTGGCACGCTATAGAGAATGGTAGCCTTGCTCAAAACAAATGAGCTCCAGTGGTAGTTCTGCTTGGGCTGCCTGACCCAGGCTCCATTTATTCTTGGAGCTGCATGAAACAGTTTGAGTATCTATGACCAATATTTTATTGCACACTGTTGCACTTATCTGTGTCCATCCTACTTTGCAAGATGGAAGAAGCACATGCAGACTGGGAAGTCTGAGTGACCTTTAGGCATTGGACAGCAGCCAGATCGAGAAGGGAGGGGGATTTGCAATTTCAGGTGGATTGTAAGAGCCGTGTAGCTTCCAAAACCAATATTTTGTACACAGCATGATGTGCAACATTCACAAAGGGGTGCTATGCAATCATATCTTCTCCATTAAAAAGCTTACTTCACTGATGCTGAAACCTATATCCCTCAGCACAGAAGGCACAAGTGACTTCACACTTAGATTAAGAGAAAGAATGTTATTTCACTAGCTGTTTTTATCATCCTTCCAGCTTTGGCAGGAGAATCGGCCAGACTATATTAATATCCAGCTGTACCTCAGTCAAACAGATGGAATACAGGTATGTGGCCAAGTGTTGTTTGTAAACTGAACTAGACCTTGGAGTAATAGGCAATGCAAACTGTCAGTCAAAGGTAGAAAGGGGGTTACTGCAGATGTTAAAAACAGGAGATGAGGCCATAAACTCAGATGACTGATTCATTACTAGAGAAAGAGAGCCAGTCCATCCTTACAGCATTAAGACAGTCTAGTTTGGTACCCTTAACTTGCTTAGGTGTGGGTAGAAATCCATATCTTCCTTTTCTAGGAAAGAGGTCCTGCCAGGCCACAGACCAGGCAATTGGAAATGTTTGATGGGAAATCTGCATTGTTTCTGGGCTAGGAATCAAAACAGAATAGTTCTAGGAACTTGCAAGCTCAATCTTCTCATATATATTTTGAGAGAAACTAGCTATTTTAAAAAGCTTTTTATTTCATTGCCTCAAATATAGACAGAAGGTAGAAGTTTCTTGATGCATGAGCCTGAAAATTATACTGAACTGTCAATTGTCATGTATTACCAAACCCCAGGCTGGGCTAATTCCCCAAATCTTGGCATCTCCTGTAACTATTTACGCTAGCAATCTTCATTTTACATTATTTAGCACATAAGCCTAGATACAAGTCTTTACCCTGCTATGTCAGGAAGCTTTCAAGTGACTGTAGTGGGCCCAGAACCAAGCCTAACAATTACTTTTTAAACAAGAAATGCAGTGACAAACCATACCCAAAGGATTTTGATCTGCTTAGTATCAGATGGAGATAGCATAACATTCACAGCTTTGGTAGGAACACTAGTCTAAATGATGTGATAGCTACAGTAGTTATGACTATGACAAATGTACTGTCTGGACAACATATGTCGATTGAAATGGGGTACTTGAAAATACCTAATTTATGAAGCTGGTATGTAATTGTTAGCTTAAAATTAAAAGCAGAAGCAGGACTTCAATGCAATGACACAGCAAAATTGAAATAACCGTCAATTCAAAGAAAGTGTTCTGATATTATGGATCAAGCAGCTGCTGAATTTATTTAAATCAGCTTTTTGGTTGAAGTCTTTCTTTAAAGACACTTTTTTATGGCTATTGAACAATGCTGACATAAATCATAACGCTGTTCATAATTTCTCAAGGGGGAATTAAACTCAACTCTCCATTGTCATATAGCTGATGTGTTCACTGCTGTTACTCCAAAGTGCTGACTGCTACCAAAAATAGGGCAGTTTCATTTCATACTCCCTTTGCAGAGAAGCCCTGTGCCTGTGTGGTAAGAGGGAGCCAAGCCCACCCTGCAACAAATGCCTCCTGTCTATAAAAGCCCAACAGAGGATGAGTTGGCCAAAGCTCTGCGTTTGCATTGGTATGAGCAATGTGTCAGGTTGTTCAGCAGAGAAGGGAATGTGGGAGCCTAGATAAGATGTAACCACTCTCTGCCTTTCTGCCCCATTAGGATAGCAAAGCAAGGAAGGGGCATGCCCTGCAATGGGAGGGCATTCCACCTTATCAAAATGCTGTGAGTTAGCATTGCTGAAATGGATTTGGTTCCATCTGGGGAGCAGTTTTAGTTGCTTTCTGCTCTCACAGCAGTTCAAAACAGCTGGCAAACTACTCTCAGGGAGAAAAGTAAGATTTCCCTTGTTACTTTTTCAGACCTAGTAATCTTAATAGTTACTTGTACAAAGTTAAAAAAAAAGGCTTACTTCAGACAGAAATATGATTTTTGCATCAGCAGTGTTTCTTCCAGCTTAGCATTAAAAGGCAGTGAGGGAATGAGTAATAGAAGCATGGTTATTGTTTTATGACTTAAATAAATTGGTTTAAAAGTAATGTGGAAATTAATGAGCAGCTGCAGAGGAACAATGTATAATGAACACCGAGGAGAGCCATTGCAAAGGTACTGAGCAGAGGTATCGGAGCATAAAATAGCTGCAGTTTTAATCACAACTGTTTGGTACTTGTGCTCAGGTTTTATATCTCAGCAGTATGGCAAGTCAGCCAATGTCAGAAATGGGAGCCCTGGGTGATACGAGGCAATTTGCAAATCAGGCACAGTGGAGTTTTTTTGTTTTTTGCAGAAAATAATTGGTGAAAAATATCAAGCTTTAAACTCCAGGCTTTTGATTGGACGACCCCAGTGGAAACTCCTGTTTGATGACATAGCAAAGTGTAACAGGCGGTAAGTAATAGTCTGCTTGAAGGATGCCCCAGTTTGATGGCTGGGGATATCTGTGTCTAGCTATGTTGGTATGAAAATATTTCTGGGTTTTATCATATAATGTAATGTTGAAATTCACTAATATTTTGCTGTGAGATGTAGCCTGTAGAAACAGAAACACTTTTTTTTTTTTTTACACACACAGAGCAGTCCAACTTTTTACACAGCTATGTTCAGTGGCCCAGGAAACAAAAGTAGCAGATTTTCATCTCACTGCACAGAGCTTCCCTATGTTCTTGTCCATGGCAATGTCTTGCTTTCAACATGCTGGTTTTATATATGAGGTTGCACTTTTTTAAATTGTTGACTTCTCCTATAATTTTCATGATTTGTAGTGCTAGTTTACAAAAAAAATTCACAAGGAAGACCTTGACTGACTTGTATTGTTTTTATTCGGAGGATATATTGTCTTTGAAGATTTCTGGCAGTTTTTTATTCTTTGTTAAGACCTGGCAATGCCTTTTTACTGTGCTAGGAAAACATATTATGGTCTGAAACAAGACGGTTGTAAACCAGAGAAGACATGCAGTTAGACTATGGAATGTCTTTGTCCAGATCCAGCTTTGTTGGTTGAGTATTTTACCCCCCACTGGTAGTTTTTTGCCTCAAAAGTTAATCTGGTAGAAGGGATTGTGTGAATCTTCCCTAATCTACTTTTGTCAATGTCAGTGGTGTGGAAGCAAACCACAGTAGCTGTTGGTAGTAATCTGGGTGCATCAGGTTGAGAAGTGCTTGCATGTTCATCTGCAAAATTTTCCCTCAAGAACTTCTTGCACTTGCACTTGCAAAGTGAAATCTGTCCATGGCTTACTCAGGCCAGATATGACTGAGGACACTGAGCCCTGGTTCTTGAGAAATACTGAGTACCAAATGTATCACGTTGGCAGTGTAAGCTGCTGACAATATTTTTCTTGGATTCAGATCATAGAGGATGTTGTGGACAGGGTCCCTTGTCAGGACGTTCCAAAGGCTGCTACAGAGGGACATCCATGGAAGAATTCTCACACTTGGAGAAGGGTTTTAGAGTAAAGAAATATGGGAAAGAAAGGGAAATATGTCATGGAAGAAAACTGACTCTCTGGGCTCAGAGACCTCTGCGTAGAAGACTGTTGATCTTTTATGCTCCATGCTAATGTCTTTTTTTTGTTTGTTTAACTGTGTGAGTGCAGTTTTAAAAGATGAAAGTGATGATTTCTGCCACTTCCTTGCAAGGCTGTAAGTGCACATAATATAGATTAAACTATTAGTAGTAGTCATACTTGCTTTTTCTTTTTTGCTTTCCATTGCATTACTCCTAATTAGATTTCAAGTACCATTTTCTCTGCGATTTCACATGAGACCTTTAAATTGTGCCACGATTTTCAAACAAGGTGTCTTTTAGTACCTAAATAACGTTCCGACTCCTTTGATTACCTGCAGCTTACTAAGATGTACTCTTCGTCACCGTTGGTCACCCTTTTATCAGGGTTTATACAGGTCTATATATCTGTAGACATAGTTACATGAAACATGATGCACGGTACTGAAACCTGTAACAACTTCAGCTGTCCCACAGAAATTTACCTCTTGTAGGTGATTATTCTCCATATTTCCTTGGATGAGACAGGAACTTCAGTTTTTCCCTATAGTCCAATTTCTAGGTCTACTATTAGCTTTATTTCAGTTCGTATTTCTCAGTAACTTTCCATGTAGGTGTCCCTGCTGCAATACAGAGATGAAAAAAAACCCCAAACAAAACAAAACAGGTCAATCAAGTCGTTTCCAACATCTGGTGCCAATGTTCAGGCTTTCACATTTGCAATCATCCCCTTGGGCTTGTTTATGTGCAGCTGAGATATTTTCCAGTTTTATTTGTGATTTTAGGAAAAGCTGCATATAAATAACAGGCAGCTGGCAAAGCTCTTACAGTGTAGCCGTTTGATTGCTGTGTGCTTTGTGCATTGTTGCTGTTGTTGCTGTTTGAGTCCCAAATAAGCAAAGTGCACTTGTAAGTGTCTGAGCTTTGCCAGACCTTCAGAGCGTGACATAGGGCAACCCAGCATCAGGTTCCTGTTCCTTTTTTCTGGAAAAGAGGAGCAGACGCATGCCATCTACTGTCGATATTTCATATGACATCTGCAGTCCCAGCAATGTGCATTGGGACTGTTAATATAACAAATTACTGGTCTTTTTTTCCCTGCTTTTTTGAGGGGGATGGAGCAGCAGTCTTGTTCCTGTTCGGTTGGGTTCTGTATGAAAAGCTTACACTGTGCTCAGTTTTGCGTAGGTCAAATGGGTGTGTCCTCCAGGTGGAGACTGACCTAGAAAAAGACATGAATATCTGTAGGAGAAAAAGGCATGGAGCGCCATGATACATTTCTCATGTGATGTAAAGGAGAAACATCTCTCTAGAAATGAACGTGGGATTTAAAACAGGATCTTTTTAAGTCCTGACCGTATCTTCTCAATGTAGCAAAGCATTTCATCTCTCCCTCACCTCCAGCTGTTCATAAAACGGATGTAAGAATATGTGCT
Source organism: Pipra filicauda (assembly GCF_003945595.2). Lineage (NCBI taxonomy): Eukaryota > Metazoa > Chordata > Aves > Passeriformes > Pipridae > Pipra > Pipra filicauda. The sequence continues at coordinate 775,945 of NW_024103896.1, forward strand.
GACCTATTCATCCCATAGGAACAGTGAAACTTTACTTGCTTAATGCTCTGAATGAGTAAAATCCTGTACTGATGTTTATAATTATTGCAAAGAATGGCCTAGAACATAGATTCCTTAATTGTAAACATGTTAGTGGTATTTATAAAGATTTTCAGACATAGCACTACACAGCTGCCTGTTTTCTTCTAGCAACAAAGTAAACCTTTGTCCCAGACAACTGATACACAATTAAAGTCCCTCAGCTCAGGGTAGTAAAGTGCTGCTCCATGTAGTAGCATCTCTCAGCCACCTGCCTGCTTGTGTCACAGCAACCTGGCAGGAGCCAAGCTGCTGGCAGAGAGGAAGGTATCTGCAAGCAGGGAAGTCTGTGATAGAGGTGAGGGAGAAAGTGGGGCCTGAACTGTGGGAGGTAAGTGGTATGTGGGGAGATGTCCAGAATAGATGCTGGTGTTGGGTATCCTGTGAAGGAAGTCTGAGAGCCTCTGGCTCAGTGCACGAGCAGTAGTTCACCAGGGTTTCGGAGACGTTATTAGCCACAGGTCTCTTTTGTGACTTTAGGCAAATCATTTAACCTTTCTGTGGTTCTGATTACTAGCCAAAAATTCTGTGTACCTTGGAAGGATGTTGCTGGGATGGGAATATATTAGCAGTATGTGCTGCTAAGACATGTCTTTACTTCAGTGGCAATTTATATGTAATGAAAGGGAGAGGGGCAGACAAACTCTTTGGGATTTATCAGTTGGTTGTACTAATTAGACTAATGAAAAAAAAACAAAACAAAAAACCAACAACAACATTAATTCTCTCAATTAAATACACAGTAGAAAACAGATTCTTGCTGGCAGCTCATGAATCCTTTTTCTCCAGTGCGCACAGATTAGAGGGAGTTCAGAGTCTACAGGTGCTGAGAAATCTTATTTGAGAGCAATGAGCAATAGTACTCTCATTATTGCTGAAAAGTCAGCCACCAGCACAACATCCCTTGCCATTAAAAGGAGTACTGCTAGGACAGGAAAGCTTAATAGGTATATATAAGGGTGAGAAAAGAATGGGTCATAAATATTTGCCATGGATTAATATGAGAGATGATGTAATTGAAGGCAATTAAAATCAACATTGTAAGGTGCTTGCACAAGGACGCCTCTACAGTTACCTACCTAACTTTGTGATGCTTTTTAATGTTTGAGTCCGCAGTTGTACAATGCCAGCGTTGCTGTGCAATGGTACAGTGTGCACTGCCATGCTATTCGAGCAGCAGGCATGTATACTTGACAGTATGCATCAAAGATTTCTTCTTGTATGTGTTAATTCCCTTCCCTCAGCAAACACATACACAGTGAGCTTTAAACTGTGTTTGATTATCCTGCATGTGCTAAAATATTTTATATTAAATAGTTATTGGATAAAATACTGAAGCAATCCTGGAGGCAGGGTCCAGAATTCAAGTCTCCAGCCTCTTGGTGAGTGCTGTAGGTCACTATAGTTAGAACCACATTCACTGTTGTATGTTTTTTCTTCATTTCACTAAATCTTTAAGATCTTTTTCTGTAGTGGCACAATTTCAGCAGGAAGATAATGATTTTTTTTTTTCATGATGTGGAAGAGGCAGCACTGCATTGTCTTTCCCTGCTCCTTCCTTTCCCTTCTCATCTTTCAAAAAAAGGGAGCTGATGAGTATTGTGAATGGCTCAGTCCTTCTGCAGTGGATGTGCCCTGTTCTGTTGCCGACTACAGTTCTGAGCCCTTAGATATTGTATGACTATCAATCTGATTTACAGGCCATCTTTAAGGTGACCAGAGAGCAAAGAGCTGCTGTCAGTAGAGTGGTGTGAAAAAGTCAAGTTAACTAATGAACCTGGACTGAGACCTATAGGTGAAGAACAAGGATCATACTCTGTGTTTGACTTTTCCTAAGATTTCCCAATATGGATGTTGAAGGAAAAACTGCATGCTAATGTGAAAGTAAAGCAGTAAAATTATTCTGCTGCTGCCAGAAACAATCATGGGTTAGTAGTGCTCTGTTTTCATGAGTGTAACGAATCACTGTTAGTGACTTGATCTCCTGATGGTGTAAATCACGAGTTACACTAATGAAGTCATTACAGTGAGACACATTTTTCACAAAAAGGTGATTAATTATGAAAATAAAAATAGAGTGGAAAATAATCATTTTTCTTGAAATTAAGATTAGGCACTTCTTCCTAAGAGTTGTCATAGTCAGATAAGTAATAGAGTTTATTGTGGGGATACTTGAGAGAGATATGGTGGCTTCAGTAATACTAACTGCATGACCTAATGAGCTGTTCTCACCGTAAAACCTATATGTAGTTGACTCATATGTATGAGTGAGGCCAGAATCTAATTCTGTCTATCATTAGATGTTACTGTTTATTCACAATGTCATAACTTTTTTCTTTTTTTTTTTTTTTGATAACAGGAAGACCATTGGAGTTTTCTGTTGTGGACCAAACAAAATCTCTAAGATACTTCATAAACTGAGCAACAGCAGCAACTCTTATGGGACAAGGTTTGAGTACAATAAAGAATCCTTCAGCTGAAAGTCTGTTGGACTAGCAAGACTCACCAGAAGATAAAAGTGCAATTTTTTCTTTTGTACAACTTAGAAGTTCATCTGTGGTTTAAACAGATAGAAATGTACCAAAGTGTAGCACAGATGTTTTTATTTATGATTATTTAAGACTGTGAATGCAGCAGTATACCAACAAATAATCAGTGCTTATACTCAAATGCGCTCACACAGTATTTGTGGCAGGAGTGATCTTTGGAGTTGTTTCTGTTAATTAAAAAATACAGAAGCTGGGGAGAGACATAATTGTTTTGAAAGCTGACGGGAGGAAGAATCTGTGGAATGTTTAAACTTCTTCCACTTAAAACTTCTTCCACTTCAGTCCTCTGAAGCTGGATCAGTAAACCAAATCCCAGGTTTATCCAAATGACAAAACATAGTGTATTACAAAGACTCTTGCTTTTGTTGGTATTAAAATCTCATGGCTTTGGGGTGAAAACACTCCATATTAAAGATTTTATTATATATTGCAGAACTGGGATTCTATATTTAAAATATAGAGTGTTACTCTCACTAGTCTACTTCTATAATGAAGTTAACCTAAGGAAATGTGAGCATAACTGTGTAGCACCAGTGGGCAGCCTTCACTGTGATGTCAGTCACAGCCTTTTGGCAAGCAGCAGCTATACATGCAGAACTCTCTATCTTGCATCAATTCAGCATTCAGTGGGTTTGCAGAGTAAGTATGATTTATGGAGCAAGAAAGTGATGAACACGAGCAGATAGGCACTCAAGTTTTTATTATAACACACAATGTGGAAGTTGCACTCACTCTGCATTCACATGCCCTGAATGTCAAATACCTCTCTTACTGATTATTTTACAAGGCAGCAGGTTGAAATGCAGTTTTAGAGGTCCCAGTATGTTTGGTTGACTATGATCTTTTGATTACTTTCCCTGGAACCACCTTTGTTTGCCCTGACGTCACTAAAAGCAGGATGAGATGAGATGAGATCTACAGCAGAGTAAGAATGAAGTCCTCAGCACTGTGGCTCCTTGAATGGTGTGTGCAGACAGAAACCTTGCAGGAGCTGCAGTATGCTTTCAGTACGCTCCAAAGGGGAAAATCTGAAACATCCAAATTTAAGCTCTCCTTCCCTTTTCCTTTCCACAGCTGTTTTCTGCTCATAATTGCCATGGAAGGGCTAAAGGTTGAAACAGGCATTTTATAGCCTTTTGGTTCTGAGGAGCATGGTTTTTTTTCCTCCATTCAATAGCCTATCCAACTTTATTTCTTCTTTTCTCCCTTTTCCTTATTTTGCCAAGAAGAGGGCATTTAAGCAGGAGTTAGACACTTAGCTGGTGTAAATAGTCACCGCTCTAGTGCCTCCTAATAGAACAGCATCACTAACATGCTGAAAACCTTGCCCTTAATCTCCAGCAGAAGTTTGGGAGCAGGACCATGTAGTGTTTCCAGCATACACAGGTGGCAGATGACTCAAGAAGTCTTGTGCCTGTGGTTCACCTGTATTTAGCACAGTGCATTTGATTTCATTTATTTCTTTCCATTGACAACCTTTTTTATTTTAGTGGAAAAGACATTAAAATTTCACTCACAATGCGCACACTGTTCAGGAGTTTGCAAGTATCAGTATTAATGTTCAGAGGGAAGCATTTTTCTAGTAGGTGGTGTATAGGCATGTTGTATGTGTAACTAGTGAGAATGAGTTGGGTCTTTACCTTGGCAGCTTCTGCGAAGGAGTTGCATTCAGTGAGCATCAGGGTGGAGTTTCATCAGTAAAGCCACATTGGAATGTGTTCCTCAGTGTCTGGACTTGCAACTGGAGTTTTTACCTCTGGCTCTGTCCAATTTGAAATTCACAGAGGAAGGAAAGAACAGAGATGGATGAATTCCTACTGATGAGAATTCTCGAAGTAGCCCAGATGAGAGAAGTCAAAATAGAAATGCAGTGTGAGATGGGAGCCTACATTACAGCTACTGATTTTAATTTTTTTCTTTTTGAGGCTGGGAGGACCATTATTTTTCTATTGGATCTCATTCACCCATTACTGTAAAACTAGAGGTATGCAGCAAAAGATTAGACACTTTTTAAACAGTAAGATTTGTTTCTAATACTACCTGCATGGTTGAAATCATGCCTACATCTATTAACCACAACCAGACAGTGATCTTTTCCTCTTGCTTCAGGATCTAGTATCTCATGCTTTTGAATTACAATTTAGAGTCTTTTAATCACAAAGTTGTTTGTGGTTTCACATCTCCTCTCTGATAGATATCAGTTCCATTACCATATAATGAGCAGCTAGTTTTGCAGTTAACTCTGTGCTAAAGCAGATTATATTTTCTGGCTCAGCTTCTTTATAGGTAACACTTTATAATTAAAATAGTAGTGCTAGTACTGTGCTCTTGTTCTGCATTGTAACAGGAGTCATGGCTGCGTGTAGGCATATTAAACACCTGTTGTTACATTAGGCTGTGCTGTCATAGCAAGATCTAAGCAGATCCAGGCTCTTCCCTTTCCGTCTTCATGTGGTGTCAGCCTCAGATGTTTGTTTGATCCACTTGTAAAACAAGCTCTGGACTGTCTGCCTTTCTAGAGTGTTGTGAGGCTTAATTAATGTTTTGGTATCACTTCAGTGCCCAAGCAGTAAAAAGATCTGTCTAATTGTTATGCAAATGTACTTGTGTTTTATTTTGGGTAAACCTTTCTATTAATCATATGAGTAATCTCTAGACAAGATGCGGCTGACTTTGGAGAAAGTCTAAAAGCCTCAACTGCTTTTTTTTCTTGAACTATAGCTCTGTTAGAGGGGCAAAAGGCTTCAGAGTTGTTAGTGGCTGTGACTTGGCTTCAGGAGTGGCAGATATTATGATACACAATCTTTCTACAGGCTGTGTTGTCATTGCTGTCTCCATCTTGCAAAACAAAGTCAGGCCCTCTTTTAAACTCTATTACTTTTTTATCTGTAAGCCAAATGTATGTGAAAATATAACTCAGTGCCAGACAAGTAAGTGAAGGCTGACAGCACTTAATTCCACATTTGCAGATCGACTGAATTTACGTAACTGAGCATCACTTTGCACTTTATACTGTGTCCTGTGAGTTCATCATAAGTGTCCTGCTGGCAAGGGAAGGATCCCACCATGAATTCTGCTACTTCTGACTTAGTCACAAAGCTGCAGGCCCATCAGTGTTTACTCAGCAGGATCATTGTGTTTTATCCATCAGAAATGTTTCAGGGCTGTTTTTTTAAAGCAAGAATGTTTCCATACCATGATGGAAACCAAGCCCTTTCCCTGCATTGGGAATCCAGCCCTCATGCAGCAGTGTGGGACTCAGGGCTTTACACAGCTAACAACTGGATTAATCAGATTTACCCAAGACATCCTATTCCCATAGCACTGATATTGCTTGTGTGAGTAAATGTCCACTGCCACAACAAAGGAGTGCAGAGATGAACCCTAATGTTGTGTGGGAAGGCCTGATGAGGACTGACTTTCACCTCTGAAGTCTGCAAGACAGCCTGTCCCTCCACAATGATTATTCCAGCCCTGTATTTGAAGCAACACTTCCCTATTTCAGTATGTGGTACTACTACTAGCATGTGAGTTCTTCCAGGGTCTTTTATCTGCTCTTCTAGAAGACAGGACTGAAAGCAGTATGAGAGATCACAACAAACAACTTTGAACCTGGGCTGGGAGAGGACACCACTGCATACCACAGACACCTAGCTGATGACTTCACTGCTTACGGTAGAAAATTTAAGCCAAATCCATTTTTCTGCAAAATGCTGATTGTTTTGCCACAGCAGACTAAAGAACAGTTGCTTTAAAGGGAAAACAGATAAATCCTCTCTCTGAAGACTCCTATCTGCACAAGCCTGATACGAAGATGTGTGTGAAAGCACTGTGCACATTGTTATTACAAGGGTATGTAATGATAGAATAAGGGGTAATGGCTTTAAACTGAAAGAGAGCAGGTTTAGATTTGATATTAAGAAGGAATTCTCTTCTGTGAGGGTGGTGAGACACTGGCATAGGTTTGCTCAGAAAAGTTGTCATTGCCCCATCCCTAGAAATGTTCAAGGCCAGACTGGATGGGGCTTTGAGTAACCTGAGGGGTCAACCTGCCCATGGTAGGCAGGTTGGAACTAGATGGTCTTGAAGATCTCTTCTAACCCAGTCCATTCTATGACTCTATGATTCTTTGATTCTATGATTCTATGATTTCAGTTTCCACTGCATCCTCATCATGGGCTTACACTCTCAGCTCTAAATCCCCATTGTTTTATTTGGTTGCATATATTCACCCACCTTGTTAGCAGATGTGTCTTGCAGGTAAGGGAAGTACTACGTATATTTGTATCCATGCACAGTCTGATCTAAGCATGGAGCAACCTGTGAGCACTTTTTACAACCAGTGCAAGCAAGTGCAGAAGCTGTCTATTTGCTCCTAATCCTGCTAGCACATAGGTGAGAAGGAGATTTGGAGTTGGCTGAGAAGGGGCAGATAATATGAGTAGCAGATGAGCCACATTGGAGACAGTAATTCAGCTGTAACAGCCTAACAGAGCAGAGAACTAATGGTTTGGTAAGACTTGTAGAACAGCAGCCTAAGAGAAAAACTTCTACTCAACATTGACACACCAGATTTTAGTTTCAAAGTGCAAGACGTGATTTAGGAGAAGCAGGCATGTGTCTAACTAGTCATTGCCTATAGCAGTTCAAGGCTCATAAGTCAGTTATTAAAATGCAATGTTTACCTTTTTTTTTTAAAAAAGGGCTTCTAGGGAGATTAATTTTCACTTCAGCCTGGCAATCGTTTCATAAACTTGCCAGTGTGATATAAGACAAGCTGGATCTATTCTTCTCTGGATTATACATCTGATTTGTCTGCAGATTTTCCACCTCACAGTTTAAACCAGTTTTTATTGTTTTAGCAAAGAGAATTTAACAACAAGGTTTAACATAAATGCCGCTGGTGCCTGTGCAAAACTGAGATTTTCTGCTATGAATGTACATTTTTCAGGGATATATATAATATAGCTGATGACTCAACTGTGAATGGTGATTTGGGATTTGCATCATCTCTGCTGCTGGTGTATTTCATTAAGGCCACTATGGTGATGCACTGGTGAGATGCATGGAGCTGAGATGAGACTCTTCATTCCCATAAGGAGTCTGATATTTTAGTGCCCATACTAAGCTTAGTAAATCCTAGAAACTCTGGAATTTCCTTTGTAGGTACAATAGATTAATTAGACAGCATCTTTTAAGGTTAAATCCTGAATCCTCTGCTGGACTGACATGTATAATAAATGCTCTTACACACCGGGTTTGAGCAAAAAATGCTTCTCCTTAAAGGGCTGGATGAGTATTTGTGAAGGTTTACTGTCCTGCTAGTTATATCACACATGTTGTAAGAAGGATGGGATCCATTTTGGAACCAAGAAATGCTGTGCACTTCCTCTGATGTACGAGTATCTCCAATCTTGCAGTAGATCTCAAGGTTTGCTGTGCCTGAAGTGTTATATTCTCTAGAAGGATCCTATTTGTAAGAAACAGATGCTGGATCTGTACTAAGGGCAGTGGATCTGTCCCATTATTTCATGGGCACAGAGAGAAAGCTGGAAAAAGCCACTCATCCCAATTGCAGATTGCTTCTTGACAGAGCGCTTGGATAAGAGGGAAGCCTGGTCCTGATGCTTCAGGTAAACTGCTGTCAACTAAAGAGCAAATCAAGGAGGGCAACAATGAACAAGATAAAATATTTTGAACCTGAGAGCCAAGGGGAAGGAGGAGACATTCTTCTTGGCTTCTCAATTTTAGAAATTAAAAGCAAACCCCATTTTCTAGATGTACATACAGTCTCTCCCTGGGGGTTGAGAGCTAATATATGCAAAAGCCTTGCATTTCCATGCACAACTCAGTGCTAAAGCCCAGAAGAAAACTAGTATACTTTAGCAAACAACTTGGAAATAAGCAATTTGTTTGAAACAAACCCTTTACTCTTTCAAGTTAACCCATTTAAAAAAAAAATCTACTTCTTTTCTGCAGCTTTGGAATTGGGAATAGCTTTACACGTTAACTCCTTTTCACCAAAATACTTGAGTGTAGAGTTCTCCGTGTCAGCTGTAAGTAATGTTGACAGTTCAATAAATAAATTTTGTGTTTGTTGCTGCTGACCCCAGGAAAGGGCAGCCTTGAGGATGAGAAACAGTGTTACATAAATGTCTAGCATACATAGCAACACTAAGCAGGGAGACGCTGCTGCATCGCTTTTGGTGCACCAGGCACACATTAAAATTCTGTCACTGCAAGGTCACGTTGCTCATCTCATACTCTGCAACCCTGAGGAAGAAATTTGGATGAGAGGTGGAGGAGGAAAAGCGAAAATTTCCTCCTGGTGCTGTAACCAAGAATATATTCATTGACAGCAGGGCATATATTTTGATTGCAAAAGAGCATGCCATTTATTTATTTTTTCAGGGATAACGGATTTCCTGCTGGTGCTGTGTCATGGTGTTCGCATGTTAGAAGTGTAACACAGTGATAATGGGTTGATTTTGAACTGAATAAATAACACCTCTGAGCTTTTTCTGCTCCCTTTAATAGTCTGAGAGAAATGCAAAATGCCAGAGAGCATATATAGTGGACTGTGTCCCGAGCTACACTCGGCGCAGCCTGGTTAGGGATGCTGCACAGAAGCTCTGCGAGCTACTGGGAAGAGGTGAGGTTTAAGGCAAAGAGGTGAACAACTGTTTTAAGGAGAACACAGTAATGATACATGATCTATAGTCAGAAGCAGGCCATGTCACATTGTCTGTCACATCTTTGAATGGTGCTGAGTCAGAGCCAGCCCTAGATATCCTTTGGCATCAGGGAAAATGAGGGGCTCTTGGATTGGATCTGCACTGTGAGAGGAAAGGCAGTTTAAACGCAACTAAGCAAGCCTCCCGTGTGCACTTTCCAGCTTGGAGCTCAGAGCTGTCATACCTGAGGGTAAATTGTGTAGACAATGAGCTGGTCTGACCTACGAGTACAGTCAGAGTTGTATGGTTAGCTGAGGGCATGGGCATACCCTCTGTATTTCTCCAGCTTTGTAGAAGCACGTTGCTCAGGGACAGGGAAGTGGAGTATGTTATTGTGCCTCATTGAGTGTTAGATGCTTGAAAGCACATACTCTCTAAAACAGATCAGGATGGTAAATGCCAGCTTCCACCAACAACTGCCCATGTTTGCACTAGTGTTCATGAGGAACAAATGGCAAAACCTTTGCAGGAAGACACAAGTTCTATGTTTTTCTTTTATTGTGTTAGAACAACATAATTAACTGTTAATAAATATTTTCTATCAATGTGAAGATTCACCTATGACATTATTCTTTTTTGACTGCTTAAGCTCTAGTAACTGTTTGATACACACTTTTTGACAAAAACATAATGTCCCAAAGCTTAAAAACATGGCTGAGATGCAACTTGGCAAGAGGTCTCCACCTGATAGTGAAATATCATCTGTTGGAGCTGGATGCATCTTGGTCTACTTCTGTCTTCATAGGAGGATTAGAGGGAGCTGAGCTTTTAGATCCATCTCTTCCTCTCTGCATATAACCTCAGCCTTCACCTTTGGATCACTGGATGCATTGTCGTCCACGTGTCACATAGTCCTCCGTTTGTGCTCTTCCTCCCTCCATAGTACATGTTTTATCAAGAGGCCTCTTCCACTCTCTGCTTTTCCCTTAACTCAGGAAAATGCCACTTTGGGAAATGCAGAGGTCCTCAATTTTAATCAAAATACACCAGCCTTTATAATTCTCCTAGTGTAGAAGCATTCAAAAGTGCAATCCACAAGCCAATGGGGCTCTTGTATTTGCTTTGATGGGTGCAGCATCCCAATGATGGAGATGCATTTTAGAATGAGAAGAAAGTCAGTGTTATGAGGGCAGCAGTGTTATGTAGAAAATGGGGAAAACTCATAACAGCAAAGGTGTTTTCATCTTCTGAATGAGAATCAGGGATTTGGTTTTTTGAAAGTCAGGTAATTTGTGGCTACCACTGAAATTGAGTCATGTTTCTGCTTTCACACTTAGGCATTTCAGGACATTGGGCAGTGATAGAAAGGGTTTATTTTTTTCAATTACATTTGATATTTCCATACAGCCTTTAGTTTATCAACTGCATATAAATTCCTCCTTTCATTGATTAAATATTTCCTCGCCTGGTTTCTTTGCTTCAGGGAGCTTGAGAGCTCATTGTTAATAAAGGGAAAGAAGTATTGTGCTACTAAGCAGGCAACTCTCAACACATATTCAGCTCTGCATCTTCGAGAAGGAGACACTGAGGCTGCTGCGAGTGCAGAAGGACAGAGTTTTCACTGAGATTCAGATGTGACTGAGACCCTCTTCCAGGATTTATACGTTGATGAAGCTCTGGGCTTATTAACTAACTTTTTCTGAAACGAGTAGCCTTAGCCCATATGTGCCAGGTTGTGAAACCTTTAATCCCACTGAGTTTTTCTCTGCCTGTGTTCCTTCTGATCATTTGCAAGAACAAATTTGATGAAGTACAGTTGGTAAGAAATAGTTCTGTTGGTCTGTGATAGTTGAGTAGAAAAGTCATAATTGTGACATCTTCCCTCAAACTGATGTCCAAAAAAAGTATTTTGAGTAGCTCAGCTGTATTAGTTCCATGATGTGTATAAGGGTTTGTTTTTTTCATGTTCTGTGATTTTACATCACTTATGTAAAACTGATTTCATTTCAGAACCAAACAAAACCAACCAACCAACCACCACCACCAACAACAAAAACCCACAGAAAACCACAAACAAACAAACAAAAACAAACAAACAAAAAACCCAAACCAAACAAAAAAAAAAACCAGAATGCTCAGTGTCCCCTGATTTACTTGGGAAATGTTAGCATGTCCAAAACATGTCTGTTTTAAAAGAATTCTTCCAAGATGCTTAGAAGAAGGGCAGAAACCATCTGGATAAAACTTTCTAACAACAAGGCATTTTTTGGGTTTGTGTTTTTTTTCTTTCCAACCTTCATAAGAGAAAAAATACAGTTCAAATTAAGCAATAGTGCCACAGTCTGAGCTACAAAAATTCAATATCTTCCTTTTAAAGCAAGGCATTTCTCTAGGATCACGCCTGGGTTCAGATGATGTCTACACTGTCATCTGAACCTTCAAGGCAATGTCTGGGGCAGGTCTAGCCTTGGGTTGCTGTCAGAAAGAAGACATGATCCATTTTCCTCTCACTTTCAGTAATTATTTGTCACTCAACAGCCATGTGAGAGTTTGATGTGGTAAATGACCGAGAACTGGAGCCAGTGGTATGAGCGAAAAGACCTTAGCCTGTTATCCCGCTAGTCAAAGTAATCAAAATCCAGTCTCAGGAAGGAAGATTAAACTCTTGCCATCCCTAAAATTTGAAGAAAGCAACAAACTAAGGTCAACTCTCCATTTTTTTTTTTTAAGAAATGAGCCTTGGAAGTAGTTATTTCCAGTTAACATGTATAATGTGATAGAAAAAATTAATGTCCTCTCTTTTCTGTAGATGCAGGTCTTGACTTTTTCACTTTTGACTGCATTCTTCCCTGTCCCAAAAGAAAGAGATCAGAATTTTTTTTCTGAATTTCCAACTCTGTAATTATATATTTTTATTCCACTAGACCTGAAATAAAAATAATTTATTAAAAATGAAGGTGGTATTTACTTTTTATATCTCTGTACAATATGCAAGATAACCATTTTGGAAAGTATTAGCATAAATGTCCACAATTTTGAGTACTCAATGTTCTTTTCAGAGATGCCTGTTTATATTAATGTAATTTCAATCTGTTCTTACGTTTTTATAGATCAGGATGTGGTACAATTCTTTGAAGAGAAATGTCTGCTTAGTTTCCAAGTGGAACAGAAAGCAAGATTTGGTACTGAACTTTCACTTTTAATTTTTTCATCTAGGCTTGACTTTAAGAAAAAGAATAGTGCTTAGTGGGTTCGTGTCTATAACAAATCATACTCTTGTCTTATGAAACAGCCCATTTTGTACCTTCAGCTTGCTGCCCCCCAGCAGAACAGAGGAACTGTGTTTCACTGACTGGAAGGACTTAAAATAGTTCACTGTTGTACCTGCATGCCTCATAAACCTTCAAAGAGTAAGCAATAAGATTTTTGACTCTGTTAGTTCCGACAAAATGAGGCAAAGATTTTTCCAGTTATGTGTATAATAAGGCAGAGCTAGAAAACTGATCATAAAAAAGATTTGAGTTTTCATTTTTCTATTTTCCTGTGTTCTTCCTCTCTTTTTCATGAGTCATGTGCAGAACTGTTTTCCCACAGTGTCCCTTCCTTAATTATACGGTGTTGTGAGAGTATGTGCAATACATTGACTAAAAAAGGGATCAGTCAGGGTAAAACTCTAAACTTTATCCCATATTCTTAGAGAGTTCCCCTGCAAACCAGTGACTCAGCTTAGGATTTGCAGAGCAATATGAAGAATTCAGGTTCATTGAGGTTTTGATGCCCAACTGCATTGTTTCTTTCCAAAATCCAATCTTCTTTTTTTCTACTTGTAAAATGGGGACAGTCACACCTGAAAAGAGTTTTACAAATTTGCCTGGCAAATAGTCCTTCAAGTTTGCTTAGTTAAAATGCAAATCCTGGTTGCAGTGTGGAAAGGATCCTAGTTCCCAAAATACTCAACTGAATTAGCCATTTTATCTTAATGGCAATACTGATAACTAAAGTATTTGGCTGCTGAGTTCTGTTGCTGTTCAGATGTGATTTTTGCATTCTGTTATATTAGCAGAACATTTTAATGTGATTTAATGTCTCATTGTATTTGACAAAGCACCATACATTTATACATCATGTAATTATGGCACTGTACTCTCAAGGTATTTACTTTACAGGAAGCTTCATGACTTTGCAATAAACAACCATTCCAAGACTGAGCAAAACATGGTTGAGTTGCTGTTTGTGACCTGGTTTTGATTAATGACATACTGCTTTAATTGTGGAAGCATTGTGTACATGTATGTATTAAGTGCTGCTAGGGGAGGCTGGGATTTCGCTCCTTAAAACAGAGGCTCTAATACTCTTTGTGATGCCCTAAACTAGCTGAAACATCCATACAGGGTTGACAGATATGCTGCAGGAGACCCAGGATCCTCTGACATGACAGCAGGAAGTTGGGTAGGATACCCAAAGTGCCAAAATTGACCTAGGTACCCTTGTTAACCACCTGGAGTTGTTTTCTGGCTTAGAACAACATTAGGAACATGTTTACTCCATAGATATCTGTGACTGAGACCATCTCGGAGGTAGAATATATTATTTCATTCTCATCATCACACCACTGGAATTTAGAAGAATATCACTCCTCTGCACTCTGAATGTCTTTGTTTAGAGCACAGTGGAAGCAGAAAGCAGCACATGCCTGACTCTAACCCATCAAAATCAGTCATGAACAAAGTTCCTTCCCATACCAGAAGTGTGTAGAAATCCTTCCCACCTATGATGAGCCTGATATTTGAGTGCCTGACAGTGAAACGTGATCTGGTCTTTTGCTTTAGTCGGCTTGGTCTGGTGAAGTATTGATCTTGATGGAGAGCTGGTATTTTATTATGATCTTCAAGACACTTTTGATTCTACACCAAATCTGCAACAACTGGTTTAAAACTCATGATCCAGTAATGGATTACTTTGCAGTAATGTGGTTAGGGGTCTGTCTGGCACGCTGGAGACTAAAGCACCCACTCGATGTTGAATTTTCTGGTGGCTGTCCACCTAATCATTTCTGCATTTGGCAGGGTTGTGGGGTTTTATAGGAAAACTACATGTGAAGCATGGATTATTACGAGTATGCGATCTTGTCTGAGATTTTTCAGAATTGTTGTCAAAAGTTCTGGGTAATTTAGTTTTGATAACTAAGAATACAAAATTAAACTTCATTTGGTTGTATTTTTTGCTTTCTCATTCCAGAGTGGTGTTGATATAATGACGGCAAAAAGTACCATCTCCAGAATGAGGAGTTTTAACTGCAACAAGATAAAAAAAACCCAAATCCCTGTATATTCCTTTTCATACATTAAACCTTCTCATAGGTTAAAAACTCAGAGAGAAAGCTAACATCTCCACTTCAGAGAAGGTCTTGCTCTGTGTAACTGCAAAAGGTGTTTATTTATACTTAATGCAGGGTCAGTGGCAGGCTGGGTAGAGCTATCTGAGGAAAAAATTATAACTTCAAAAATTACGATGGAGTTTTTCATTAAGAGGAATATCCTTTCCCACTCACCTTCCCCTGGCCAAGTAATGGGGTTTGGCAAAATGTGTTTTGGCTCTTGAGCTTTGATTTTCTGTCTGATATTTTGGAGAATTTTTATGGGAAACAATGTATTTCGCAAATGCATTTTAGCAAGAAGATTAGGGAAAGGAGAACATAAAAAGTTGGAGGGATGTATTTTTTTACAAAACCTGGCTGAAAATGCTGAAGCAAATAAGAAACTCTTTAGAGTGGGCAGCAAACAAAGTATTGCAGTCTGCTGTTTTTTTAAGAGAAAAACTGCTTCCTCCTCCCCACTCCACCGCTATATGGACATAATTAATCATAATAAATTCCTGATAACGAGGTGAGCAGAAGGATGGGCAATGGTAGGCAAAGGCTGCTCAAAAGCTCATGAGCTAATACATGAGCTTTTCTAGAGAGAAAACTAGCAGCTGTGGTCTGAGCAGCAGCTGTCTGCCTAACCTATGCACCAATCTCGCATGAATTTCAGTTATGTAATGAACCAAATCTCCTAAAGTAAATGAACACCTTTCTCACATCATCAGTGGGGCACGTGAAAACTTTTGAAGACCTCTAACGGGATCTGATTCACCTGACCTGGATTTTTGCATTTCAGCATATAAACTGTTTTAAAAGCTCCTTTTTCACTCCATTGGTGTTACAGGGAATGTACGTATTTATTTGGAGAACACAGCATGTTATGGGCTGTAAATGCGGGTGCTAATTAGATGTGACCTGGCCTCCCCTGCCTCCTACAATATCTCAGCTGAAGAACCATTCGAAAAAACAGTTACAAAATTGAGACCATCTGAGAAGCACACACAGGTTATCCTTTACCTGTTCCTGATTCTGAATACTGGAGTAAAAGGATAGGTACCACATTGCAGGTACCACATTGCTGGTCCCACTAGCCTCCTGAAAGCTGTGCAATCCAGTCAGAGCCTTGTTCACTGCAGGCAATCTGATTCTTTGCCTTAAATATGCCCTGAAAAGTATTACAGGCATGTGGATATTGTAGGAGGGCTGAAGAGTGGCATATTGGAATAATTTGTAATCAATGCAACTTGGATTGTTTCTCCTGAAAACTCATCATCATTTTTGTAAGCAAAATGACTTAAAATCATCTGCATTTGTCATCCATTTCCCTTATTGTAACTCCTCTCAAATTTAATACTTATGAATTTAATGGCTCCATGATTTATTATTTCTCTTTCTGGTTTCTTGTTTAGCATATGCATAAGCTTTAAATTGAGCTTAATAACTGCGCTTTCTAATCTGAAATTGCACATTGTGAACTGATGACTGATGATCTGATAGGACAATTTGTCCTATCTTCCTCCCCAAAACCATTCTTCTGATTTTTGTGAAAATTAACTTTGTTACTCCAAAGTTTCTTCTCTCTCTACAGATTAATTTTCCGAACAAGTCTTCCTGTAACCTTTTACTGTAGTGTGTCTGCTTGTAGGAGAATGTCACCTTAATTGGGATGACTGCAGAGATTTCCCAATCTGTCATCTGTACCCAGACCACTAAACACCAATTTCTAACATGACAGCCTCCCTGCAGACATCCTTGTTTGGTGCTGTAGAGTGCCATGGCTCCTCGGATGAGACAAAAGGCTGTCATTTTTAAGACTTGGTGTCTAGACTTTTGGATTTAAGCGTATTTGTTCCACTGAAAGGGGAAAGAACTTCTGACTAGAAGTGATCCAATTTTCTGAAGTAACAAGCACCTTTTCTTGTAGCTGTAAGGAAGACAGAAAAGCCTCATTTTCATTTAGGTTCTTAAATGAGAGTTGTTAAGAGTCTGATTCTCTCTGAATATTAATAGGAGGTTGATGCTTTGAAAGTCAGCCCTCTGGATTAAATAAGTGGGACCACAGACTATAGAATTGAAAGACTAAAATTTATTTTAAAGTAGCATCTGAAGTCCATTATGGTGTAAAAGAGGACATGGAGTCTGGATTCTCTGGTGGTCTGTATCTTCCATGGTCACTGTGGCATTAAGTGACAGGATCAAAGTTAAAACAAATTGCTGCTGTTCTGACTTGAGAAATCTTTTGTTCACTTGTTCTTGATATAAATGACTATAATGTCATCCAGATGAAAGGGGAGCTGGGAAAAGAATCTTTATAGGGTTTGTCCAAACACATGCACATATGTTGTACAACTTTTACTACTATTGTAAGTATACAGTTATTTATTTATATTTTTACCATGAATATATGTATTTTTCTATCAGCTAATGGTTGTAGCTGTGTTACTCTGCAATGTGGTGCTTCAATTTAAAAAAAAAAAAGTCACATTTTCTCCTAATTCCACTATTAAATATTTCTGTATCCAAATACCATCAGCTTGATAATTTGGTATTTTTCCAAATATATATAGCCACATATATATTTCATTCTATACAGCCAGGCTGTCTGACAATGAAATCAGTCTGCAGTAAATTAAGCAGAGCACCATTAATGGACCATCTGCCAATCCCCCCATAAATTTATGAGAAGACAGTCCAGACCTTCAACTTCTTAGTAGCAGATCTTCCTGACATGCAATTATATTCAATGTGAGTGATTCAAAACAGAAGCATTTTAACACTGTTACGATTAAAGGAAAATGTGTGAAAATTTGTCAACAATGTGTAATCCACCTGAAAATGCCTGATTTGCTTATTATTGCCTGAGAATATTTTTTTGTTTAGTAGAAAAGAATGAAGAAATGCAGGATCGTGTTTTTATACATCCAAGTTCCTTTAAAACCTGTGTGATGCACTCAGACAGCAGTCGTGTATGTACCACGCCTGTCATTACCACCACTATACCAGCCTCAAAACTGTGGGACAATCCCACCACTGAGCCCTTGGGGATCCCTTTTCTGGATGGATAAAACAGTGCAGTCTGGGATGATAGGAGAGGGAATCAAGTTGCATGGAGATAATCTGAAGTGCCAAGCCACGGTGAGAGTCCAGCATTTATGTTTATTGCCAAATTCTTATTTCAAAGAGGATTTTTTTTTTGTTTGTGGGGAAAATACTAGTTTTTCTACATATTTTATTAATCAGATTTCTAGAACTTTTTTGGCATCTTATGAATTCTTCATAACTGATGCCCTGAAGAGGAGGTGAGACTCCTGGGGAAATGTCCATTTGTAAAATGAGACATCAGAAAGCCTAATGGATATGCAGAAATAAGTTGGTTTTCTATAGTTAGAATAGCTACTTCATATCTAATTCAGAGTTTATTACAAAAATTACAGTAAAAGGCTGTTTTTAGTGACAAGGTCTCATTGCTGCCAATTTTCAGCTCACTATGGAGACTGATTCAAAATGACTTGCATCCCTACACATGTGTGTGTACACAGATGGTGAATTACAGATTTAACTTAGGGGCCAGGTGCTAAAAATACACGTTTGGGTAAAATGTGGGAGGGAGAACAGAATGAAAAAGACAGACAGCTGCTCATTGTCTTGCCTTGAATAACTGTAACTCTTAACAGTCCAAGGAAGTAAAAAACCAGGCTAGAAAATTAAAAACTTGACAGAGGTAACAGCCTCTTGCAAAGGCCAAGGATATACAATGCTGAGTACTTTGTTATGAAGGTGTCAGGTATTTTCTAGATTGGAGAAATTTTTTCATTGTGTGAAACAACATGGTGCTGATACTGCAGAAACTGTCCTGCATATTAAACTGGTGGGATCCTTGTCTAACAAGTACTTTCAGACAAGACTAATCTCAATACCCGTGGGGTCAAGGTTTATGTGATTTAGATACACAAGATCTAGGTTTTCAACTCCCATTTTTGTCATTGATTCATCAGAATACACTCCCCAAGGCTGAGCCAACTGCCTAATGGCAATGGGAAGTTTACTGTTTCAAGATACCTTGGCCAGACAGAGGAAAATATTAAGGCAGGGTTATGTTTAAGCTCTGACCATTCTGATTCAATGAGATTACATGGCAAGCACAGCCTCAAGGTATTACCTTATTCCTAATGAAAAAAAATACAGGAGCTACAGCTTCCATTTCAGGGAAACATCTATCAAGAAAAGAGGTCCTTCAACACTTACATTTGTTTGAACACAGAAGTAAGCACAACCTTGAACATGATTCCAAGAAGAAAAAAAATGTGCCATTGCATTCGTAGCCTGAAGACAGAAAGCACAACATCTCCTGGCAGTGCTGGCGGCCCAGAAAACATTCAGTGACGTAGTGCTGAAAGAGTCCTTTCCCTCCTTCTGACCCATCCAAAACTTAGGTAGCTGGTCGTTAAGCTACCTGTTTTCCCCAGAAAGCCAATGGGGAGGCATCTCTGCAGGACAGTTTCTCCTGTCACAAAATAGTTGCTCTAAGATTGGTGCAGTCAGTCTACACCTGGCAGTGGTGTTTCCTTCCAGTGCTGAAGGAACCTAAACAACTTTGCTCAGAAAAGAGGAGCAGTTGGGGTTTCATGTGCTCAGTCAGATACACTTCTGAAGAGGTTTAACTCCGGCCTAAGCAGAAGCACCACAATGCTGGAGAGAACCAGCATGTGTTGCTTGTATAAATTTTGTCCTAGTTACTAAGATTAATATACACTGTATTATCTATTCCTGGCCACAGACCATGCTGACTGTTGGAAATAGGGCTATGTTCTTTGTTCCCTCCCAGAGCAGACATGGTCACCAGGTCATATGGTAAATGGGAAAAATGCTTGGGGATGTGCCTACAAGTATGAAGGCGATAAAAATTCCCTTTCATCAGTTAGAGCTTATATGAGTTCTCTGTGATTAAGCTTTTGGGGAAAGAAAATGGGCTATTAGATCCTCAGCTGAAGAAAAGGGAAAGGAAGAAGCCTGCCTGGGAATTGGTAAATGATCTGAGTAGAGCATAAACAGACTTTCACATAGGTCACAAGTATGGTCACAAGTATGAATTATGCATTCCATGCTTTTTAGGAAGAAGAGATGATCAAGAACTGGCAAAAAGCAGGATTTAGGAGACCTAATGAGGTCTCCACTTTCATCCTTCCACACATGCTGAGTTGCCATAGCCAGAAGAGGGAGACCCAGGGAACACTGGTAACCTGTGGAGACGGCACCAACAGCTGAGGAGTTGAATCAGAAATTATTTGTTGGCCATGTCCTTTGCAAGGGGATGACATCTGGTAAAAATTACCTTGACCAATGTGAAAATGAAATGTTGTCACCATGGAATACTGCAGAGATTGAAATAAACTTGCTTAGGATTTTTCTATCAGAACAACTTTTCAAAGTATGATATCGCTTTACTGACACAAATATTTTGCACAATGGCATTTTTTTTCAACAAATGCCTAATAAAACACGGGAGTTACCTTTCTACCAGGGCAACCACCCAACCAGGGATCACAGCTCTGCTGCAGTCTGTCACAGACTGCCACAGCCATTCAGACTGTCTCAAAGCTGGACATTTGGGACTTTTAAGGTACACAATTCCAACATATTCCTGTCATGTTCTAACTTCAGGACTGGGGGCCCCAGAAGTGTACCAGCTCCCACAGGAGACTGCCTGGGAAGCCCCTGGGAGCATATGGGATTTTCATTCTCCCTCCGTAGGCTGAATGGGTCTTTATATCTCAAATTCACTGCAGTCGACGCCATCTCCATCTGCCCAGTGCAGCTGAGTGAGAGCAGGGAGTCTGGAATTCCCAGGCAATCATGCCACTTAGGCTTCTGTGAACTGTTATTGAATAAAAAGCAATTTTTATTTTTTTCTCTGTCCCCAAATATTTCCTTTTCAAATTTCTTCTGTTAACTTTTTTCATATTTGTGCAAAAGAATTTTTCAGAATAAGAGTTACATAATAATTTTAAATATTTTAGCCAACCCATTGTTATCAAACACAACAAGTGAGGTTTTAGAAAAATCACTGAGGGACAAAGTATACTTTTCACTGTGTACCTATCAGAGGGGTTTTTTTCCCATTTTGTTAGCTGAAGTAGTCCAGAGGAATTAAACAAATAGTTAATAGTTGTGGAATCTGAGTGAAGTCCTCAAATAGACTGAATAAAAATATTTGTGTTTATCTGACTTTGAAAACAATCAACATTTATTAAAATTGAAAATTATTAAAATTTAAATATGAGTATTTTCCCTCTCTTGCTATCATTTATTTTTACCAATGGAATATCCTGGCTTAAGTAAAATACACATTACAAGATTGAACTGACCCCTTGAGATATAATCATAGTATAATTCCTTTTCTCCTGCTTATGCCTCAGTTCCAAGAAACATTTGTTTGTGCTTGTTTTTAATATTTAACTGAGATACTGGAGAGCACTTGTCTAGTAGTAACTCAGATCAAGCATCAGAAGCCATACAAAAAGAGACAGTTCTTGGATTTAAGACCAGAGTTTTTCAAGTAGAACAGCTTCATTTAGCAAAAGGCCTGCACTTTGCTGAGTCAGAGGAGATTTTAGCCAGTGTCTTCCTTAATCAGGGCAGTGGAGTAGATCAGCAGGTATTGGTCAGGGTGTAGACCATTCCTTCTATTGCTGCGTAATACACTGCTAGTTTTATTCCCACCTTCCATTTTTGCCTGGTTTTGTGACCATTACTGTTCAGTCAAGGATAGTTGAGAGACTGCAAAAGTCCTTGTATGCTTCTTGAAAGCAGGATTTCCAGAGCAGGAAAGGAATACTAACACTTTGATGTGAAAAATCACAAGACACTTCCTAAAGAAGCATCCACTGTAGGTGGACCCTTCTCAACAGATAAACAAATCCCTTGCTGCTGGATGTATCTTCTGCTCTGTCAAGTTTATATAGTTCAGAGGACAATTCCAGTGCAATTGTCCTGAAAAGGAAGTGAGTCCATGTAATTGGGCAGTTGAAAACAGTCAAGATAATAGTCCGTGTGGATGTCCACTAGAGGCATTTGTGAGAGAAAATAGCTCATTTGAAAGTTTCCATGGCATTTATTGGCTAGAGGAGAGCATTCAGACCAGTTGTCAAAGTTCATGTTTCCCCCATTTGAAAATGATGCAGTTTTTGTCCATTCCTTCCTACTTACCTTCCCTCCCTCAGCCTTCTCACGGTCCCCCTGAACGTGCTTGAGGCTCCGTGCAGTGTTCAAGCATTTGCAGCTGGGAAAGAGGAGTGAGAATATCTAAGAGAAACAGCCCTGCAGACACCAAGGTCAGTGCAGAAGGAGGAGGAGCAGGTGCTGGAGCAGAGATTCCTCTGCCCATGGTGCAGACCATGGTGAGTCAGGATGTGTCCCTGAAGTCCATGGAGGTCCATGGGGGAACAGACATTCACCTGCAGCCCTTGGAGAATCTCATATCAGAGCAGGGGGATGCCCAAAGGAGACTGTGACCCTGTGGGAAGCCCATTCTGGAGCAGGCTCCTGGCAGGACCTTGTGGCCCCATGGAGAGAGGAGCCCGCACTGGAGCAGGTTTGCGGACAGGACTCGTGATCCCATGGGGAGGCCAACATTTAGCAGTCTTCATGGAAGGGACCCACGCTGAAGCAGTTCACGAAGAACTGCAGCCCATGGGAAGGACTCACACTGGAGAAGTTCATGGAGGATTATGTCCTGTGGAAGGAACCCCATGCTGGAGCAAGGGAAGAGTGTAAGGAGTCCTCACAGGGACAACGTATGATGAGGTGACACAGCCCCCATTTTCTGTCCCCCTGTGCTGCTGGTATGGAGGATTTAGAGAAATATGGATTTGAGCCTGGGAAGAAGGGAGGGGTTGGAGAAGGTATATTATTTTTTTTTAATTATTATTTATTTCTCATTATCCTATTCTGACTTTTGATTGGCAAGAAATTAAACTAATTTTCCCAAGTCAAGTCGGTTTTGCCC
Organism: Pipra filicauda; assembly: GCF_003945595.2. NCBI lineage: Eukaryota > Metazoa > Chordata > Aves > Passeriformes > Pipridae > Pipra > Pipra filicauda. The sequence continues at coordinate 798,613 of NW_024103896.1, forward strand.
ATGACAGTATTAGGCAAGTAATCTCTCCACCTCCTTACCTCGACCCATGAGCCTTTTGTTATATTTCCTCTCCCCTTCTCGGTTGAGGAGCGAAGTGACAGAGTAACTTTGATGGGCACCTGCTGTCCAATCAGTCTATCCACCATACCCTTTTTTTGCCTCATGGAATATATGCATATTGAGCACCCAAAAGTCGACTGTAATATGAGCAATTGTAAAGTCAAATGGAACAGAGGTGGGCATGGTGAGACTAGGTTTCATCTCCTAAAAATCTCCCAGCTACCCAGACAAATGCAAGGTAGTATAGAGGACAGCGACTAGCTGGAGTATTTGAGGCAAGTGAGAAGTGGTTTCTGAAATCCTTCTTTCTTCTGCTGATAACATTTAATCGAGGGCAAACAGGACATGGGAACTGGAGGGAAAATGCTTCTATCCCAGAAGAAAAATGTGTCTATGGGACATTCACTCTACTCAGTCACCACCTATTTTGCTCTTTCTGATCTTACATTCAAACACAGAGTGAATGTAGCACAGATTGTGCAGTCAGACACCTCTTACTAGATCCATGTGCCAAACACATGGATTGGCCTGCGGTATTGGAGCCTACAATGGTGAAAGAACAAATAAAAGGGAATTATTATACATTAAAGCCACCAACACACAAGCTGGTCTGGTTTCATAGGAGCATTATTTAATCAACCATAGGAAATACATGGTGTTCTTTGGGTAGCGCGGTAGCTTATGTTGGATCTGAGAGATTTTTGTAGGAGTGGATCTGATAAGATATTACAACACTGGAGGTTACAAGACGCTTGAGGAGCAAGGCTGCCCATCCTGCTCATGCAGCACATCTCAGCAAGGTATTTGTAAACATCCATCAAACACTCCATGCTTGATTAGCACCTTAGTAACACGACTGAGTTACCAGAGGCATCTAGAAATTGGACTGATAAGTTATGTTGTTGTAATCTTCACTTTCTATGAGCAAGGGTTGTATCTCTGAAGAGGTTCCTCTTTTTTTCTTTCGACAGGCCTTAAGGAGACCTGTGAGCACAGCAGTAACGACGCCTCCAACCGCAGCTGCTCCAACCAACCAAGCCCAGATCTGACGGGCTTGCTGAAGGTAAGGTGTCAAAAAGTCTAGGAAAGACTGAAGGGCTAGAAAAAACAAATAGAAAAAGAAAGGCCCCTTTACATGATACCATGTACAGTCACTTTATGGAAGTCATATAATAAATAATACTGGAAGGCTGAGTATAAAGAAGAACAGTGGTAGAAATTATTTGAGGGTAATAAATTGTTTTAAACAAATCTCTTCAGACCTTATAGTCTGTTTCTCAATCTTCATATTAAAGGCAGGAACAGAATTCACTGTCCCCAGTGCTCCTTATGGTTTTATCAAAACATAAGACACAAAAAGTTTGATACTCTATGGCCACAAGTCCTGCTAGCTCAGCAGGCAACAATTACTGAAGTAGAATACTAGGGAGAGTTTAAGGAAAGGTCAAGCCTATTACAATCCTTTCACAAAATACTTACCCAGCCTCAAACAATTTACAGCTCAGGGATTTCCTGAACCAAACGTGATATTATTGTATGTAATAGTCATTGGAGGACTTTTTTTCCTTCCATCATCTTTTAAAGATGTTATTTGAACTTTTATCACAACTTTTTGCAGCAAAAAGATCCCTGCCTTAACTATATATTGAATGGGGGAAAAAGCTTCCTTTCACTAGTTTTGAACCTGCCCCCTGCTCATTTAATTTGATAGTTCTTGTGTGGGAAGTGGTAGTAGACAATTATTCTCTGGTTACTCTCTGCACAAGAAATCCTCTTTCTCTGGTGAATCCAGGGCAGATTCTCACTGTTAGATAATCAGCTGCCCTTTTGCTTTGTGGTATGAATGTGCGCATCCGTCTCTCTGTTCTTCTTGCTAAGGCTTAAGGAGTCGTGAAAATCCTGCCATAGAGGGCTTTCCTTTGGCAATAGAGATTGGAAAGGGACGGGTTCAAAACACACCCAACAACCTGGCTTGAATTTGAAAACTGGGAATGCTGTCCCCTTGGACCAAGGAGAATTTTGAGTCCACATCTCCCGATTAGGATCTCTAATTGCTATTATTAACTGTAATTACTAGCTAGTAGAGAACAAAAGAAAAGAAAAGAGCACCTCTATGGGCACCTTCTCTGGGAAACACTATGGGTTTATTTTTGAATGCTCTTTATGCATCTGGACTGATTTAGATGTACTTGACCATATTTAGTATGGTATACCCCCATAAAGGCTGTAAATATCTTCCTGTCATCTTGCATTTTCACTGGTGCCCAGAGAAGCAATCCCATATATCCTCTTTGATCATGGTACTTCCGAGCGTACACTGTTATATGCTCTGTGTTCTGAAAAGATGGTGCCTCCTTGGGGCCTGGGTAAGGGATGTAACCAGGAAGCTGCCTGATTTGGCACAGCCCTCTGACTACTACCCTCTATTAGTATTCCAGGCGGATAGAGATGAGATTGAAGGAAGAAGTCCCAGGGTTCAAAATGGGACTTCAGGACACTGGGGCATTTAGTTGAAGGAGCAGGTGAGCAGATAGTATTCTTCTCGATTCCTTCAGTACTAAGGGGAAATGCTGAAAGGAATAGGAAATTTCAACAGATCAATACATGTGCCAGTATTGGGTTTTTTTGACCACAAGGTGGCTTACACGGCACCAGGCCTGCTCATGTCAGATGGGGTGCACCTAACTCAGAGGGGGTAAAGGATCATGGCCCAGGAATTAGCAGGGCTGATTGAGAGGTCTTTAGACTAGGCTCAGAGGGGGAAAGGGATAAGACCAGGATCACTAGAGATGAGCTTAGGTGCGGCAGGCCTGTGACAGGGACCAAACTACCAGCCCAGCTGAAGTGCATCTACACCAATGCACGCAGTGTGGGCAGCAAGCAGGAGGAGTGGAAGCTATTGTTCAGCAAGGAAAGTCATGATGTAGTCACCAGCATGGAAACATGGGGGGATGACTGTCATGACTGGAGTGCTACAATGGATAGCTATAAGCTCTTTAGAAGAGACGGGTGAAGCAAGAGAGCTGGTGGGGTAGCTGCATATGTTACAGAGTGTTTTGCATGTATTGAAATCGACAATGATGAAGATGACAAGATTGACTACCTCTGGGTGAACATCAAGGGGAAGGTCAACAGGGCGGATATTGTGGTGGTCTGTTACAGACCAGCTAGCAAGGACAAATAGGCTGATGAGGCATTCTACAAGTGGCTGGTAGAAGTCCAGAAGTTTTCTCTGGAAATACACAGCATAGAGGAAGCAGTCTAGGAGGCTCCTGGAGTGTGTGGAAGACAACTTCCTAACACAACTGGTAAATAAACCTACCAGAGGAGGTGCCCTGCTAGACCTGGTGTTTGTGAACAAAGAAGGACTAGTGAGTAATGTGATGGTCAGTGGCCATCTTGGGCATAGTGACCATGAAATGTCAGCGTTTTCTGTACTCTGTGAAGGAAGGAGGAGCACCATCAGAACTTCCACCTTGGACTTCTGGTGGACAGACTTTGACCTGTTTAGGAGATTGACAGAGTCCCTTTGCAGTCAGTCCTGAAGGGAAAAGGAGTCCAGGAAGGCTGGATGTGTTTTAAAAAGAAACTGTTAGATATTTAGCAGCAGGCTGTCCCCAGGGTATAAGAAAACAAGTCACCGGGGAAAAAAGATCGGCCTGGAAAAGCAGAGAACTTAGGCTGGAACTCAGGGAAAAACAAGAGAATCTACCATCTCTGGAAGGAGGATTAGGTAATTTGTGAGGACTCCAAAGATGTTGCAACATCGTGTAGGGAGAAGATTAGAATGGCCAAAGCCCAACTTAATTTGGCCACTATAGTTAAAGACAATCAAAAAAGTTTCTATAAATACATTGGCAGCAAGAAGAGAGTCAAGGAGTGTCTCCATAATTTTTCGAATGCAGAGGGTAGTGCAGTGATGAGATGAGGAAAAGACAGAGGTATTTAATGCCTTCTTTGCCTCAGTCTTCAATATCAAGACCAGTTGTCCTCAGCTGAGCTGGAAGCTGGTGATGGGGAGATGAGTGAAGGCCCATAATCCAAGAAGAGATGGCTAGTAACCTGCTATGCCAATTAGACACTCACAATTCCATTGTCCCTAATGGGATCCAGCCATAGTATTGAGGGAACCACCAAAAGAACTTTCCAAACCACTCTTAATCATCTACCAGCAGTCCTGGTTAACTGAATAATTTCCAGCTGAATGGGAATTGGCAAATGTAAGGCCCATCTACAAGAAGGGTCAGAAGGATGATCTGGGCAACTACAGGCCTGTCAGCCTAACCTTGGTTCCTGGCAAGGTTATGGAAGAGATCATCCTGAGTGCCATTACATGACACATGCAGGACAACCAGGGGATCAAGCCCAGCTAACATGGATTTATGAAAGGCAAGCTTGACCAACTTGATCTCCTTCTATGACAAGATGGATGAGGGGAGGGCTGTGGATGTGGTCTGTCTGCACTTCAATTAAGCATCTGACACCATCTCCCACAGCACCTTCCCAGAAAAACTGGCTGTTCATGTCTTGGATGGATGGATTCTTTGAGGGGTAAAAAACTGGCTGGATGACCATATCCAAATTGTTGTAGTGATTGGACCTAAATCCAGTTGGCTGCTAGTCACTAACAGTGTTTCTCAGTTTTGGGGCCAATCCTGTTTAACATCTTTATTGATGATCTGGATGCAAGGATTGAGTGCACCCTCAGTAAATTTGCAGACGTCATGAAGTTGGGTGGGAATGTTAATCTGCTCAAGGGTAGGAAGACTTTACAGAGAGACCTGGATAGACTTGAGCAATGAGCTAGGGACAACTGCATGAGGTTCAATAAGATGAAGTGCCAGGTCCTGCACTTGGGTTATACAATCCCATGCAGCACTATAGGCTTGGGGAGGAGTGACTCGAGAACTTTTTGGCAGAAAAGGACTTGCGGCTGCTGGTTAACAGGGGCTGAACATGAGCCAACAGTGCGCCCAGGTGGCCAAGAAGGACCTGTCTCATCTACTGTGCCTGCAGAGAGAGAAAAGAAGAAATGGCCTTAAGCTGAGACAGGGGAGATTCAGATTATATATTAGAAAAAAAAATTTCACCATTAGGGTTGTCCAGCATGACCCAGAGAGGTGGTGGAATCACCATCCCTGGAGGTGTTTAAGAGTTGTCTGGATCTGGTGCTGGGTGATGTGATTTAGTGATTTAGGGGTTACACTGGTAGTGCTGGGTTGACAGGTGGACTTGATGATCTTAAAAGTCTCTTCTAACCCTGATGATTCTATGATTCTATGATTTTGGTTTGCAGTACCTTTAGGGTTAAGCTGTCCTTAACAGCTGAAGTCTGAATAATTTTCTGAGATGTTATTCAGTTTAGGTTGAGTTTAGGTTGAATATGGTTTGTCCCTACAACTCAGTTTTACTTTGATGAATGTTTGGTGGGTATTTTTCTGTTCCTTGCTTTCCAGTTAGTCCAACTTTGTATTCTGAGATTGCATTTTCAAGAGTCTGCATGTTCAGCCTTCTACTTGTATTCTCATTAGACATATAAATGCTATACAACACTAAGAATTACACAAAAATTAGATTCTTGATGTTTCAGAGTGAACTCCACAAACCTCTGGCTATGCAGGACATTATCTCTTTAATCTTCATTTCTCATCTGTCAAATGAGGACAGTATCATTAACAGAATCCTTTTTATTGTGAATATGAATTAATATTTCTGCAGGACTCAGCTGCTGTAGTGATCATCACCAAAGAAAAGCCTTAGAGGAAATATCTTCAGGATAGAAATTCAGAAGTGTGCAATAAATCACACATTAGGCTACACGCTGCTCAACTGGGAAAACAAAAATCAGAAGTGAAAAGGATTGGATATCTGTTTCTTAATGAATGCTGTCTGTGCTGTGTAGTGAATGACTTGAGGGTCTGGGGAAAAAATAATGTGCAATTAAAGATCATGCTCACCTGGAGAGGTGGAGGGTGGGTTGTGCTTACATAGACTTTAATGCTGGCACACCTTAACTTTGTGTGCTTGAGTTTGTAACTCAATTTTTTTTTTTAACTCCACTCATTTGTGTTTATATTACAAACATGTCCAAATTAGAAACAATACATCTATTTAAAGTGAATTACAATTATGCTAAAAGGAAATTGATACATAACAGAAACTTGACACTGTTTTAATGTCATAGCAAAAGAGAATTATTACAAAGTTCTATTCCTTGCAGAATGTGTCTAGGATATGAGGGCTGCCACGGTTCAAAGGGGGGATGGAGCCGTGACACAGCACGGATGGGTTCAGGAGACAAGGTAGGGTGCAGATGGAATGCTTTATTGAGGCGTGCACAGGATTTTTTATCAGTTCAGGCTGGGAAAGGGCCAGAACATGGGGTGGAGCATGGGACAGACAAATGGGGGAACAAATCGGGATAGGGGCACAGGCAAAAGACTGTGGGAGGAACCGGGGAAGGAAAGGGCAAATGGAGGCTGTCTCCTTTCTGCAGCTTCTCCAGCCGATCATCAGGGAAGCAGGGAAGTGGACAAGCCTGGGCATGCCCAGGAGATACAAATTCTGGGGAAACATACATTATGTATATACATAATAACTGTAAAGTTTGTATCATAAAGTCCTTTCAATCGCTGTACATCTTTTTCCACTTCTGAAATTGTTCCCATTCTGATTCCTGGTCCTTCACAGAGGGTTTTCTATGTGACATCTTAAATTTGTGCTTTGTCCTTGAACCATCTCTCTCCTCCATCAATATTACTTAGAGGTCTGACCTATCTTCTTCCCAATAAAATATAATGTCACATTTCATGTCAGGCTCTTTTCAAATAAATTAATCTCTTTTATTATATCATGATAATCAATCAGACATGTCCTTCTCTTGCTTTCAGCCTCAGTCTATACTGGTTTTGTAATTAGTTCAAAGCCAAAAGCCATCTTCTGGTATCTACTGCCTGTTTCTTTTTGCTTCACAAAAGTGTTTGGCATCACTATCATAAAGTTGCCATGGCAACTTTTGGATGTTAAGGGATGGAATAACACCCTGTGATCTGTTAATCTGTGACTCTAACACAACAGTAAAACCTTTGACTGGACTGGCTGCTCAACCAAAATCTTGCAAATTGCCTTTTCAAGTATTCCATTATCATGATTCTTTATCTCTAACTTTGCAAGGCCCAAAAGCGCAACAACTGTGTTTGCTGATAGCTACCCAGGAAAAGTGTCAAGGGAGTTGGGAGCAAGGGGACAACATATAACTGTTTTATTAGGAGACTGGCCAATGCCAATCCCATTTCTTTTACATCAGTGTTAAGGATAGTCCTCACTGGAAACGGCCATGAACACCATGTCAATATGTTCATGACAAAGCAAAAGGAAACTAGGTTGAGCTGCTGCTTGATAGCTACCCTCCCATCACTGACAGAAACCAATGTCTTGCCTTCTTGCTCTTTTTGATGGGAAATTAGCAGCGGCTAATCTCAGCTGTGGTCTTAACATTCAGCTCTTGACATGTTCTTGTTCTCAAAGAATGTGTTAGTTCTAGGTAACAACAACAAATAACTTCCTGTTCTTAATAAATCAGATTGTTCTTTTTTAGTGTAATTTAAAAATGCCAGGCAGTCTATTTCATGTGGGTTGATGAATGTCATTGAGAGGGTAGTAAACCACAACAGTGTAATTTTAAGGTGAAGCAATGTGTGTCTCCTATATTTAGGGTAATAATGTGGATTTTGCGTGATGATTGAGGAAACATACTATAGTAAATCGATCATTGAACATCCTCAGATATGCCTTTTGTGGTAATGTCAAACCATATTATTGATATAATAGATCCCAAAGATTAAAAATATCCCCTAACATTTAAACTTTTAAAAAATATTTGTATATTTTAGATATTCCTTCTATGTAAACCACAGGATGGCAAAGTCTTTCTCTGGTTAATTACACAAATTAGAAATAAAAACTCTGGCCAACCAAAAAATAAACGAAGAAAAATTCTATAATTTATCTATTGCCATAGTCCCACTGATATGTTTGCAGTCTTACTACTGCATTTGACACCCATTTCTACTCCTAACCTGGGTAGTTAAAGGGCATTAGGTTTTAAAGCAAACCTTGAGACAGTACAAACATTTCTATCACTTCTAGCTTGCAATTTTTTTCTTATCCTAGTGAGCAAGTTAATTTCTGCCATTTGGTGTGTCTTTGTGTTTTGCTGGTTGTGTCCCTCTGAGCATTCAAAGGCAACACCAGTGAGACTTCCACAATCAAAACTAGGAGGATGAACTGAATGAGATTCAGGTTCTGGAGTTGGTTTTAGGGCAGGATTACTTGTCTTTGTAGTGATGAAAATTTCACAACTCTCACAGATTTCATCAGAGTGTCCTCATTATTACAGCTTGGAAAGTGCTTTTTAATGTCTTACAACAACAAGACAAAGTCTGGAGAAGACTGTCATCCATATTCCACTATTTTTGGACTGCAAGAGATGCTGTGCAATGGGTGTTAGTGGGTTGTTTATGGTTGAGCTACAGTATCTCATGGTGTAAACTCAACCTGCTCCCTTTCAGTTTTGTCTTCTGCCCCAGGTGGGATATCAGGAAACTATGACTCATCATTCATCATGTGGCTGTCTCTAGAAACAGTGAGAATCCAGTAATTTCTGACAATGACTTTGTAATTAATTTTTCAGTGCTGAGGTTGATTAGAGTTTTCTCTGCCTGTTACTTCTGCGTAGTAACGTGTTGCTGTCCTGCCCACTTGGTGGCAATGATAGCCAGACTCACAGAATGGATTCCTGAAAAAATAGATTACTTTGAAGTGTTGAGAGAAGATAAATCAAATATTCCTGGGTGTATTTATAAAACAATACTATTTATTTTTTATTTGACAACCTCAAATCACTTGCACTTTACAATAGCATTCTTTCAAAGTTTACTTATACAAATTTCTTATAAAAGAGGTGAGATCTGCCTATAGGATACCTGATGTCACCACACTCTATATGCTACCAGGGTGTTAAAAACTCACCAAAAGTTTTCTACCTCTAAAAGGCTCTTAGGAAAAGAAGAAAAAAATGTTTTTAAATCCACATTTCTCTTCTTCTATTAAGCGTCATTATATAACCATTAAAACATCTGTTCTTACTTTTTACTGTTTTCTTTGTTTCTCTCTGTTTTAATTAACCTGAATCTACATCTCCTTATCTATGCCTGAAGAGAACCAGAGGCCAAAATACTCTCTTGTCATCTTTTATTTAATTTAGAAATCTAAACCACTTCCCAACCCAGCATTTTGCCACCTTTAATTGCCTTTTATTGTCCTAGCATCCACATTTTTGTGTACATGTCACTATTTTATAATAACCTCTGAGAACATAATATTGCCCTTTCACATTGTGGCCAACACTGTGTGCTCCTGAGCTGGGAGTCTCTTCTTGAAGGTATCATATTTGCCAGCTGCCATATTTTCTACTGACCTGGATGGGATTTTGCAGTCAAATTGCTGAAGAGCCAGACATAGAAATGAGCTGCAATGTGACACTGGATCTGAGCTATGGATCCTCCTGCAACACATGCGGGAGCAACCTGGCTTTCTGCATTGTAGTCACAATTCCTTGCTTTGACCTGAGTCTCAAAGATCCTTAGTTAAGAAACACACTTACTTAGTGTCCAGAAATTGAAACTGATGGTCAGATTCTTAGGTTTGTAATTGGATAGTTGTCTGGTTTTTAAAAAAATAAAAAGTGGTTTACCTAGCTACTCATGTAGTGGTCATCAAACCACTGCTGGAGTGTGTCCTGAGAAGGGTAACAGAGCTGGTGAAGGGTTTGGAGCACAAGTCTTATAACGAGTGACTGAGTGAGCTGGGGTTGTTTAGCCTGGAGAAAAGGAGTCTCAGGGGGCCTTCTCTTTATAACAACATGAAAGGAGGTTGAAGCGAACTGGGGATCAGTCTCTTCTCCCAGGTAACTTCAGGACAAGAGGAAATGACCTGAAGTTGTGGCAGGGGAGGGTTAGATTGGATATTAGGAAGAATTCCTTCATGGAAAGGGTTGTAAAGCACTGGAACAGGCTTCCCAGGAAAGTGGTGGAGTCATCATTCCTGGAAGTGTTCAAAAATCATGTAGACATGGTGCTAAGAGACATGATTTTGACTGGGCTTGTCAGTGGTCATTTTATGTTGGATTCGATGATCTTAAAGGCCTTTTCCAACCTAAATGATTCTATGGTTCTATAATATTGTTCTCATTGGAAGAGGGAGACTTTCTAGGGAAAAGTCAAGACTGCATCTGTAAATTATCTGTTTTCATTTCTGAAAGAAGGAAAAAATATAGAAAAGACTTAGTCCAGTCCCTGAAATATAAGCTCTTGGAATAGCTCTTGACACAGTAAATTGTTTTGACAGCTGTTGCTAGGTGGTGCCGTTAGTCTTCCAAATCTTTTTATTGATGCTAACTAGTGCTCATTTTCAGTAAGCTGTGAGGGTTGTGGTAGTTTTACAGCTCACAGTTCTTGTGTCAGGGAAAGCTGGGTGTCTGCTCTGGCTTCTGTTCAGAGCAGCTCCCCAGTAACTACACTCTGACATGTGCCTTTGGTTCCTGAGGGATGGATTTCCATAAACACTGTGATCACTTCTATCACGACATGTTTTAGCATGTCGTACATATAGAAATAAATGAAGTTACAGTTAAAATCAAATACTGTCACACACAGATTTGCTTTGGAGCGGAAAGCAGAGTTCCAGGCATTGGTTTTTCCTCAGGGACACAACAACAATATAATTTAGCATTAAAATGCCATTTTGTCATTGAATTCTTTCCAAGTTTTATTTCTTGCAACCAACCTCATCATGCTCTGTGTAGTTGTGCTTCATATCTCCAGAGCTGCTGGTACTGTAACTCAAAATGGCTGCAGAGTCAAAGAATCATCCAGGTTGGAAGAGACCTTCAAGACCATCTAGACCATCTAGACCATCTAGACCATCTAGACCATCTAGACCATCAAGACATCAAGACCAACTGTCAGCCCAGCACCACCATAATCACCCCTAAACCTTTTTCTTTAAAAGCAAACAAGCCAGGTCTTTAGACCAGCATAGAGTCAGATCTTGTGTGCTCATCCCTGACTCTATCATGTCCTCTTCCTTTACCTTTCCTCTTCTTCCTCCTTTGGAAGATCTGCAGAAATGCTGCCTGTTCTTGACCACCCAGATCTTTGCTACTGAATTTTTTTTCCTCTGTAATTTTTCCCTATTTGTCCAGTAACTCCTGGTTGCCAATCACAGACTTTCTCTTCTCCCTTGAGTACACAGGAACTTTCAGGGAGAGTCAGCAGGCTTTCCTGCTTCAGGTATCAAGAAGTTTCTGTTTATGCCCACGTTCCTCTGACCAGGAATCTAGCATTGCTATCTTGTCTGTATTTAAATACTAGAGTAGCAAGAAAATCTGTATCTGCATTTTGAGAGTCCAGCCATTTTCCATTTATAACCAGTTCTTCTCTTCCGACAAGAAATAGCTCAAGCTCTCATCTCAGTGAGATTAACAAGGAATTGAGCGACATTTGAGGATTATCTGGGCTTTCTGAACAGCATTGAATTTCATTCTTTGTGTTGATCTTTCAAAATAATTAGGGAACTTCTTTCCTTACCTCTGTGTTAAAAACATGGGCAGAATTTATTAAGGTTTTCATTTTCTGAGGACTGTGTTCTCCCCTGGAAAAAAAGGAAGAGTCCAGGAGGAAACAGAAGTGAATTGTTAAATGGTAAGTAGCTTATAATTTGCTTCCTTTTGCGGTATCATTTCAGGGTCTAGAATTCCTGAAAGTCATGATATTTGGAACTTTGTCTGAGTGGTACAATTCTAACAACAGTATGAGTTTAGGAAACTAATGGCTTTCATTAAAATGTATGAATAAGTATTTCTGGTCTTGATCTGAAATTAAATTATAGCATCAAGAACAAAAAGGCAAAATACTACTAAAACAACTAAAACTATAGTTTTGAAAATATATTTGAAATATTTATTAGATTTTTTTCAGTCTGTTTTTATGACATGTTAGGAGAAATAGTGACTGCTGTATCTTGGTTATAGTACTAAAATGACCTTAAACAATTATACTGGAGAGCTGCGGATTTCTTTCATTACACATAAAACAGACAAAAAATTAGTTTTCTAGATGACTGTAAAAAACACAAGCTAGATTTTTACAAAATGTGAGCAAATAAGCTAAATGCACGATTGGACAGTTTATCAAGTTTGCAGTAAACACATACTGCCATTAGCAGGTGCCCTGAGACCTGATATTCTTTTGATAAAGACAAAAATCAAGCTATGACAACGCTAGAGATGCTAAAATATATCTGGTGATATTGCTATAACATTATTGGACTTTCAATTCTTAATTACCTTTTAACTGAAGGGACAAGTTCACAGAATGTTTTCTGCCTCAAACAGGAAAGGCAAACATGCCCAGTAACCTACCTGTTCAGTGGCCAGTACTCTGCAAGGATAACTGCATCCCACATCACAGGGAGTTTTTGGCAGTGTTGAAGATGAGAGATGTATCTGATCATTGCAATGGCTCAGTTCTATAAACGATTGTGCCAAAGTATCTAAACAATCTCAGTTCAAGGCACCATTTTTATTTTAAGAGAACTAAATCTTTCCCTTAAACAATAAGGAAATGTGCACTACTCAAAAGAATCTATGAATTCCATCACTATGGACTTACTATGGTGTGGTGGGGGGAAAAACAGTTTTCCCCCTGAAGTTATAAAATGGTAAACCCCAAGGGGGTGGTTACCCTTGGGGCTGAGCCAATGAACGCTTCTGCAAAATATAAACATATCACCCAGACCGGAAAAGAAGGTTAGTTGTAGTTGTAGTTGTTGTTGGAGAGGTGGCCATGTTCTGAGGCCACGATGAGAAGGGGCCTGGAGCCCCACTGGGGGCTGGGCCCCACCCAGCCCCTGGCTGGGGGGCTATAGGCACTTGGAACAGTGTTAGACTGGGCTAAGTATCTGTAGCTGAGAAGCTGGGAGTTTTTCTCCTCCATCGTGAGCAGCAGCAGGAGCAGTGTACGGAGAAGAGTGGTAAAGAGCCAGAAGATAAGGAGCAGCAAACAAGCATTGCAGCCAAAGAGGAGAGACACAGAGAAATGTCTGATGGAGACAGAGCAGAACTAACCTCTACAGAGAGAGAGAGAGAGAGTTTGGATAAGAACTGAAACAAACTCCCCAAACCCCTCTGAGACCTCCTAGAGAGGAGGAGGATGATGGACTCTTACTTGAGAAGAGTCTTGGAGTGCTACAGCACTACAGAGAGGAGCTGAGAAGCTCAAGGCATCCCAGAGCTGGACCGGGACGGCCGAAGGAATGTGGAGGAGGGCTTTCCCCCACCCGCTGCTGTTAAGCTAAGTTAGCAGCCTGAGATCAGAGCACGGAGCTCTGCAAGGGAATTTGAATCCCCTGAAGATAGGGACTGTCACGAATACTCCTGTACTTCGTGATATGACGTGGTGAAGTGACCTTTGTCCCAGTGAACACAGCCCATGGAAGAGGAAGACCCTGGCTTGGAGTTGAAGGGCTGAGAGGGGCTTGGAGACCCCCCTTGTGTGTAATGAAAAGTGATCCAGCTACAGCTGCTGCATGGAAGAGAAAGAGAGAGAGAGAGACTGATGCCCTAGAGACACTGCTGCTCTGAAAGTGGAAAGGATCTCTTCCTTCTTCCCTCCTGGACTTTTATTTGGAGGAAGAAGAGATTTGATCCATTGTAAATACTGCTTTATCATAGAAAAGATAGTTATGATTGTATATGATGTATTGTAATATTTATTTGTAAAGTCATTGTAATATAATCCCTTCCCCCCATTTTGAGTCTTGTGTGGTGTCTGGAAAACCCATCTCACACTGGGCTGAGATGTGGGAGGGGGGTTTGGACTCGAAAATTGGATTTTGGGGCTCTCAAACCGTTACCATGGTGTACCTGAGGTTCCCCGTCAGCTACAGCCTCAAGAGCCTCTGCCCTCCCTTTGCTCAAGGACAGCCACGAAGTCTAAGTAAAAACCAGCTCTGAATAGCAATGTATGTCAAAACTGTCAATAAACAGCACAAAATTATTTTGTTTGAAATGAACATAGTGAATTATTGTGTTCCTATAAGCAGCCATAGGACAAGCACGAAGTCAATGGATCACTGTTTTAAGTGCTGCACAGGCCTTGTGTAGTCTTTGGTGCTGCAATGAATTTTACTGTGGGTATTTAAAGGATCAGATTACATTTATAATCCAGAAAGAGAGTTTTGAATCTGCATTCCTTCGAACCATGTCCAGAAAACTGAAAATCCCACTTGTTGGTGCTGCACTGTAACAGCTGAGCTGGGCAAATGGCAGGATCAAAATCCAGCACTTTTGCTCTCCAATTCTGATCACCAGCTGATCATCTGAGTCAGATTTTGCTATTAATAGGCTAGGATGGATAATATTAATATCAATGACTGATTTTTGGTTGAATCTTTTCTAACAGTAGTATGTGGATTCTGTATCAGACCAGAAATGTGAAAACAAGAAGGTACAATGTGGGACTATATTCAGGAAAAAATCTGGAACAAAGGGATTTTTTATCTTCTCATTTGACAGTCATATTCTAGGTTATAGGCAAAAAATGTTACATTTTACATTTACCCAAAATTATAATATTACCTGGTTCTTGCAGATACTCATAGTCATACCCCAGCTCTCTTGAGGATTTAAAAAATTCTCCATTTCTGTAAAGAGGGATGAACGGGACCATGTAATTTTCTCGATTGTGCCCAATTGGTGCATTGGCTGCTGGGTAAACTTCTAGCATGGGCCTATGTCTTCTTAACCATCGTTCAAAAATGCTGTGGGAAAAAAAAAGCATGTCAATCAATGGTGGAGATCAGCAGAAATTTTCTTCTTGAAAACTAAAAAAAGTGTTGGCTTTCTTTTAGTTTTTTTGAATCCTGGGGATAAAGTTGCATGCAATGTCTTATTTTTATATGTGTGTAATGCTTTCCAAATGTGAAGTTATCCACTTCAGTGCTGAGTTCCTATGCAAGCCTACAAAAAGCAAAGGCCTGCAGTGCTGCAGAGAAGCTGAATATGCTTTTAAATTCCATAAATGTAAATCATTCTCTCTCTGTGACCTGACTGCAACTTCTGCTCAGCAATTGATATGGTTGTGAGGGATAGATAGAAATTGATTAAAGACCTCAGTCATTCCTCCTCACTTTCAGAAACATTTGTCGCTGGTTGTGAATGGTCATGTTTTCCGCTGCTCTGTCCTGTTCCCCTTCCTTCAATTTCTTACCAAGGATTTTCACACTTGCATTAGAGTGTGGTCACACCATGGCTGGTTGAACATCAGCTAGGGAGTGGAAACACCTGAGGTAGAAGGTATAAGCTATCTGAGTCCAAAAACTTGACAGGTCTGTTGTCAGTAAAGTGTCTTTCTCCAGAATTAGCTTCTTCACTGACCTTAGTGTCTGCACTCTTTTTTAACACATTCTCACTCCTCTCTCCCAGTGCTGTTGGGCAGCTTTTTTTACCCTCTTCTTAGATATGTAATCCCAGACGTCTACTAAGGTCACTGATGGGCTCAGCTTTGGCCAGCAGCAGGTCTGTCTTGCAGCCAGTTGGAACAAGTGCTGTCCGACATGGGGACAGTTTCTAACACCTTCTGACAGAAACCATGCCTGTAGTCCCCTAACTACCAAAACCTCATCATGTAAACCCAATGGAAGCTGTTACCCATATCTCCATCCTCAGCTGCTCCTTTCCATTTTTCTCTCACAAAGTTTGTCCCATTATCTGTGCGTCAGCACAGGGCTGTATGGTTGCTCTTCAACTCAGAGGCAGAAAGCTTAAAGGCTGCAGTATGGGAAGAGTTCATGTTGACATTTTCAAGTCAACTACTAGATGTGTTTGGAAAGCAAAATTGAGAACCTTCCGAAACACTCTCAGTTTTCCCTGTGTCTGAGCTTTTTCTGCTCAACTCTTTCTTTCAATCCTCAAATCCTTTCCCTGATGCCTTTGTGTTTGTTCACCTGAATGTGCCAGGTTGGAATAGGGGAGGTGGAAAAATGGTGCAGGGAAAGCAGATGCAGGTATCTTTTAAATGAAGAAAGAGGACCCAATACTCAATCAGAAGATACTGGTAGGAAGTGAGTATCAACATCAAGTTCAGGGAGGGGTCACTGGATTCATTTATCTGTTATGAGAGATAGAAATGCTCTAAAGAGATAAGTAAATTGCACTTTGATTGAGATCTTGGCTCAACTGTTTCTCCTCCTCAGCATAGACCACCGACTGGACTTCCCCCCCTCCCCTTCTAATTAGTAACTGACTGTTCAGGAACTCAAGTTATCTCAGAAATGCATGTACTCAGGAGTATCAGGATCTTTATCCCAGGATCTGCTGCTAGACTTTATTCTTGTTTTGAGGCATAAAACCAAGAGTTTTTACGCATATCCCACCACATTAAAACCCTCTCACACTCATCAAAATAGAATAGGGCTAAAATCTTGGTTCTTTTTTTAGAATCCAAAAATTTAATTTATGAAAACATCACTATGATCACACACCTTGTCAACTCTTAACAATGCAGGTATTACTTTTGGTTGAAATCTTTATTTGTGGCTCTCTTCAGTTAATTTCATCGACCCTGTCTAGAAAGAGTCTCATCTGAGTAATGTTTAGCTGAAGCTTTCAGATGGATAAATTTAAACAGTATCAAGGCTTCAGATGCAGTTATCACAAGAAAGTTTGAACAGAAACTCTGTAATCATTAGAGAACATAATGAAGAAATTAATATTTAATCATTAAAAACACATAGACTATAAAGTAGTAATTTAGCTTGAGGAGGGGTGGTGTGTGGGAGAGTGTACTCCAATCTTTCCCCTGCCTGGCTTTTACTCATGCCTTGGGTAAGATACTCTGCCTATTAGTGCCTTATTTTCCCAGCAGTTGCAGATGGGAGCTGAGAGAGCTCTTCTCTGCAGCATAGGGTTGTTAGAGGTATGTAGATACTTTAGTTGTGGGAACATGGTAATAATTTAGAAAGGTGGCAGAGATATAAGTTGGATCAGGTTTTTAAAATCTGGTGATGATCCATACCCTAACTTTGGAATGTTCAATGTGAGGTACTTCCTGGGTCCTGATTTTCAGAAAATGCTGAGCAGTCACATTCTGAAAATCCAGAGGGCTGATTAGCACAAGGTTCAGAGCTAAAAGTCGTCATTCGCCTGAAATAGCTTTGCATGACATACCCTGAAATGCAGCATCATCTCTGGATGAGTTAAGTGTTGCTGTTGCATAAGCGCTTCCAATAAAAATCCTTAGGCCAGTAATCTTTCAAGCAGAATGCAAATGCGAAGCATTTCCATGGAAATGAACATATGTACTTTTGGATTCTTTCTTTTGGATTCCTTCATTTGCAGTGTGGTTCCCACATTAGGTATCAAGCTTTTTGTAGCAGTAACAGGAGCATTGAATTGTCTGCTCTCGCAGCTGATCTGTAGATTTAGATGAGATAGCACGCCGCTAATTACTTACATGGTGAGTTGTACTGATGCACAAGATACATTGCACAATTCATTGAGTTGTTTGGGAGCAGTTCTCTCTGTTAGCCAGCAAAAACCATATCATCTTGACTGAAATCTGTTTCATCAAACATATCTGTATGCCACCGTAGAAATCTCAGAAACATCCTTTAAGGCTTTAAGAGTCACATTTTCCTTACTCTGTCCTGTGCATTTATATTGTACTTACGGGTTTTTTTTGATGCTTTGAAAGATTAAGAGTTTATTCTGCTTGATAATAAAGTGATTGGGTGAAGTTGCATTTATTATTTCAACTTAAAAGCTTGTTCCCAGCTTGTTTCCAGCTTGTTAAGTAAGATGGACTCAAAACAAAATTTTTTTCTTGGCAAGATAATGCATCATGCTCTGTATTTGCAGGAGGATGTCGGTGGATTTTTTTAATTTTGTTTGAGAAAACTGACAGATTTTAGGGCACTACCATTTCCCTGCCTTACTCATATTTTGTAAAAAAAGTTATGCAAGAGGAACCTTACCCTTGCTTTTCAAGAACAGTTTCTGAGCTTAGTAGAAAAAGAAATCTCCCAATTGCATTCAGCTGGGGAGAAAAGTCCATGGAGAGGGTACAACTTAAACTGTATTTCTGTTGGTGAAGTACAAATAGTTCTTGTTGGACATCATAAGCCATTTCATATCAGAGTGTTACATTTTATAACTCCTCAACCAAGACTTAACTCCTTTCATACATTTTTAAGGAAAACTGAAATCTTGAAGTAGCCTATGGCTTTTGCTGTCAGCCAGGTTAGTGATATTGGCACGATGCTCCTATCCTTGGGGACTTGTCTTAGCTGAAAAGATTTGGGCCAAAAAAAAGTATATCTGGAGAAAATAGTCACACTACCTTTTGTTTCTGAGTACTCTGACGGCTGAATCATACATTGTAGGATACTTTTTTTCTTTAAATAAGATACTTTCTCCAGGTCTGTCTACATTTAAGGCAGTTAGCATCAAATATTTTCTCCTTCATGCAGTGCTATACTTTCCTATAGGCAAAGAGAACACATCTGAGCAACTATGATGGATCAATTTTTCCTTGTGCCTTGGTCTATAGAGACAGTTGTTTTGTCTAATAAGAGGCATGTCATTTCCATGACAGAGAGAAATCTGTTCTTCCATCCTCAGCAGTTGATCCACTTACAGTAGACAGCATTTTTTCTTTTCTTCCTTAAAAGCAGTGATGTAAGTTATTTCCTTTTAGTATTTTGAAAAATGTGTACTTGTTTCCTATTCTTTTCTCAGTAGCTACAACCTTGGAAGAGTTTAGGGCTGCAGAACTAAAGCTGCATGCAGAGAGACAAAATGCTGATGTAATTAGTCGGTCCTTTCATGGAGTGACAAAATTCCTGGTAGAAAAGTCAGGTTTGTGGTACAGCAGGAGACCTGAACTCCCTAAAATTGTTGGTTATCTTGGCAAAACACCGCTCTTATGTTCTCTTCATATGAACCTCTTCCTCCTTCCCTGGACCTGAGAGAGCCTAACAAAGCAGGACCATGAATTAAAGAACATCTTAAGGGCCATTTTGTTCTATGTTGCCTCCCCGTCTTGACGTAATTTTGCTAGGGGTAACAAAAAGAGATGCAAAGACTCAGATCAGGGCTCTGCTATATCCATTCTCCATACTAATTCTGTACAAAAAAAAGTACTGGACGGAAGTTAAGTGAGAAAGAGAGAAGTCTGTCTGGCTCCTACAGAAGCCTGATTGGTTACTTTCTTCCTCAGCATGTAAACAAAGAGAGCAAGCAGATAAGTATAGCTAATTTGTATAGGTGGAAGTGGTATTTTCTAGAGACTGAGACTTTTTCAGCATTGCAACTCCAGCTAGACTGGCATCATTTAGGAGATACTGGCAGCACTAAAAAGAGCAGATGGAACGTGAGCATGGTGGGTAAGACGAGGTTAGAAAAAGGAAAGCAGAGAAGAGCTAACCAAAAGTTGTCAGGAATTTTATTTGGACAATGGAAATGGAGAGAACCCAAACTGGGACTAGCAGAAATAAACCATATATAAAACATAAATCCTCTGGGGTAACAGCTCTAGCTAGAAGGGTCACAGGCAACCAAAGCTTAAGAAATGGAAATTAACTAAATTAAGTAGAGATTAGTCTCCTGATGTCTCTAATGCTCTTTGTATTTCTTCAGCTGCAAGTAAAAGTGACTTGGAAGAGATAGCTTTTATTTAAAGGCCTTGGGCAGATTAAAAAATAATTCTATCTTGATTAGGGCAAAGACTGTCTGCATCTGGAAGACAGTCTTGAAGAAATCTTGAAGAAATCAAAGTGCCCAAACTGAATGTCCCAAATAAGAGGCCAAGGAACTGAAAGAGATAGGAGACTAATTTGAATATTGAAAGATGTCCTGTCTTGCATTTGGTATTCAAAGAGGCTCAATATCTCTAAATTGCACTTCCAAAATAGAAATTATTTTGTAGTGGGTGTGATATTAAAGTAATTACTAGATTATGATAATCAATACTCTATGCAAAGATTATTTTTGTGGTAAGAAGTAGAATTTTAATATTGTAGAATGGGTTGGATTTAGGCAAATGTAGACTAAAATAAGGCTCAAGGTTTGTATTTAAACATAGAAAAAATTGATCAAGGGACATGATAAATTCACTCTTACTTAAACCATCTGATTCAGTCAAAAGCCACATGCTTGATGCAGAAATAGCCAAGGGAGATCATCTGGTCAGAAGGACTCCTAACAAATCATAAAGGTAAAGAATATTCTTCCTGCATATTTGAGAAATTTTAGAGAGTCTTACAGGCCTTATTTCACTCTAGAGAAAATAGGCACAGAGTACAAATGACTTGCCTAAGTTCATACTATACATGCCGTAGTGGAGTGGGACCTCAGTTACAGGGCTAATTTGTGCCTACCAAACTGTGGTACCCATTGGAGTTAGGTTATATCATTGCAAAGCATGGAGTCTCAATTTTATTTAAATTTTTTGCTATACTTCTGTATTCAGGTCACTGTAACTATTGGTGAGCTTAATACTTGTGTGTGCCAGCTCTAATCGGTCCAGAGAATTGGTATATGGTAAAGAGTTATAAAGACACCCACCTGGTATGTTGATGTTTTGGCAGTTTGAATTTTCATTCAGGGAAAATATACTTTGCTTTTGCAAAAAGTTTTTGTGTGGTATAGTGTTTTTACAGAGAAAATTAAAGCCATCTATAAAAGACACAGATATATCACTTCCCTTTAATTTCATATAAATAGACTCAAATATTTTCCTTGTCCTGCTCTGTACATACCAGGTTATACAAAATGAAATGAAATGAGCCTTAGTAGAAAATTAATTAAAAAAAAACCAACCAAACAAACCCACCTGGTGGGAAAATCGGATTGATTTGAGGATGATTAAAAAATGGCCACCAATATATATTTCTGAATTCATATTATTTTATGAATAATATATGCAGTGGGATTATAGCTAATGAAAGGATGAGTCAAGAAATAAATGGGTTTATGTTGCCAGTGGGAAATATCAAACAGAGTATAAAAACATTTCTGTATATAGGCTGGATTTCTTCATACTGTTCCAGATAGTGTTGTGCACTCTGAAAAAAAGATGCTGCCTGCAGGAAGGAAATCTTAAAATCTAGAAAAAGTAGGGTAAAACAGTAAGACAAGGCATTTTCTTTATAATTTGCAAAGTGTCCCTTCTAAGGACCTTTTCCCAACAGTGTGCTTCCACAGTTGTTAACCAGAGGTACACTTGACTGACTGAATGTAAGGGGGGAAAACAGATCATAAATATCTGTTACTAAAGATTTCCTTGTATTGAGCCACATCAGAGACACTGACTCATAGTGTAAACCTAACTGTCCCTTCAATAAGATTTAATAGGAGAAGTTTAATCCAGTGTGTTTTACCTTGCAATTAAGGACAGCTGGAGAGAGGGAAAGGGGGAAGATGAGGGTTCAGTACTTCTATATGAATTCCTCTGTCACGCAATCAGGAACATGTGTCACACTGCAGGTGTGCCCAGTGAGAGGACTACAGTCCCCTAAAGGTGAAGGTTCATGATCATTGGGTTTGTAGCACCAGGGAGGACAAAGTACAGTTTTCCTCCTGCCTCCTACTTTCTTGTCCTCATTTTTCTTGTAAGCATTTGCACAACCGTGCCATAAACAGGATTAAGGAACTAATTTCATTTCAAACCAAACATCTCATTTGTTTTCATTTGTTCTGGGATATCTGAGGTAAGATAAAGCTGTAGACCTGATTCATTATGCTTTTGCATGATAGCCAGTACCCACACAAGGGAGGAACAGAGGTGAACACCTCTGGGTTGCACTAATTGCTGAGTAGGACTTTTTCTTCTTCCTAACCTATGTACCAGGTTAAACTGACTTAAAGCAACAATGAAACTGTGCCCTTTGCTTCTCAGTAACTTGATAAACTCGTGCCTCAGCTAAACTTGCACTCAGGAGTAATCTTTCAGCTGCTAGGTAGCCACTTTGTAAGCCACTAATAACTTTATCACATTCAAATCTGAAGCCCTGTCACTGGTTGTGCCAGGTTTGACACAAAAACTTTCATTCCTCATCTAGAGTTGTGAGACAGGCTAGATCAGACCGACTATGGCAGAAGAAAGGCAGAAGATTGTTGCTTAAAGCTCATTTATACAATTTATTTCAGTATCATGAGATCTGACATTCTGTAGAAATCTGGCAAGCAACATTTGGAAAGAAAAGGAAAAGGAAGCAAATTGAGGAAAGCTGAAATGCCAGCCCAAGGACTGTGATTACACAGTAGTCATCACTTTAAAAGTTGGCAGTAGTCAGCTTGTATTGCAAAGTCACCTCAGGTAATTCCCATCCCAAACATTTGGGAGAAACATCAGCGCTTCAGTCCTGGAAGAGCTGCTGATGCTGAGGTTGTAAAGTCAAGACACTGTACTGTTTGCCAATGTACGCAGTTATATTGCAGTGTTCTTTTCTTTTTGTTTTAAGTTGGCTAAAAACACTGCAGGGACTCTAAGGCAGGTTGTAAACATATTACACCGTCATAATGCAAGTGTCTGATTAAAAATTAAGATGCTGCCCTCAATTATTGTGAAAACCCATCCAAGACCTCTGAGGCTGTGTCCCTTGCTGGTGAATCACTGACGAGGACTGCCCTGTGTTACAGTGCTTACTCTGTGTCTAGTCCCAGTTGCTGTGGAACATCCAGGGGCTACCATTATCAATTCCAAGCTGCAGCATGCAGCAAGCATCCTTGGACAACATTGCCTCTTCCACAGACCCTTTCATTACCTCTGTCAAGTTTCTTCTATGCCAGTCCCTGGACCAGCTACTGGACAGACCTCTTTATGCAGACATGTGTGTGTCTACCTGCGAGTGAGGCAGCTGGAGATCAGGCGATCCAGTTAATGGGCCGACTGGGTACTTTAGGCCTGTTACTGGGGAATCCAGACTTTTATGTGTATATCTCTCTATACGTATGTATATTTTCCTATAACAGGCTTTCATTCTGGTCAACCAAAGAGGTAAAGAGGATGAAGCTGTTGGTGCCATTGGAATTTGTGTGAGAGCTGCATTTCTTGTGCTGGTCTGTGTATCTGGTCAAACATGTTAGCATACGCATATATATACCTATTGTGTCCATGTGTGCCTGTTGGGAATACATGCTCAACCTCATTGCTGCCTGGACCAAAGAACATGGAGCTGTGGTAACTATACCATATTTGGGCTTCCAGATTTGTCAAGCCCTAACACTTTAAACACAAGCTTGCACAAAACATAAAAAAGGATGTTCAACCTGGTGGACCTGTTCCCTCATATAATGTTGTGGTTTGGATTTTTTTCTCGGAGTATATATTCCCAGGTAGGTCAATTATATGCCTCTGAAATATGAATATTCATTTTCAAGAAAGGTCTGGCCTACTTTTTTGTTTCAATTTACTTCATCTTCTGACTCAAAAGTGTTTTTTTTTCTGTGGACTAGAGTGGAATAGACCACCTACAACACTGAGAGGCAACATGTAGATGACATGTTGCGCCTTACTTATTCAGCAAGATTGATGTTGGTTGCGGGTTGTCTCCTAAAGTACCATTCTCTGAGTGAAGCATAGGAACGTACACTATACTGACACCTTCCCACCCATTACAAAATACCAAAAGAGTTGGGCAGCCATGTGACACCTGAGGATCTTGACACTGTTCTGCTTCACCATCTCACTACAAGCATTCCGTCTCTTTTGTTTTCACTGTACAAACTGGATGCTTGGAAATTGTCAGACAAAGAAAACAAGGGGGGCAAAGCTGTCAAAGTTGTAGTCCCACACAGCCAAACCCATTAATGCCACTCTCTTTGCCTATGTCCCACTTTGTTGAAAGCCTCAAGGTTACTGCAGCTGCTTGGTTCATAGAATCATAGAATACCCTGAGTTGGAAGAGAGCCACAAGGATCATCAAGTCCAACTCCTGGCTCAGCACAGGACAGCCCCAAGAATCACACCATGTGCCTGAGAGCGTTTGTCCAAATGCTTCTTGAACTCTGTTAGGCTTGGTGCTGTGACCACTCCCTGGGGAGCCTCTTCCAGTGCTCAACCACTCTCTGGGTGAAGGCCCTTTCTTTAACCTAAGGAAACCTTTCCTGAATTTCTCCTTTTGGAACCGAAACTTCCCTGACACAACTCCACGCCGTTTATGAGATATTTTTAATATTTCCTCTGTCAACATGAGTTAGAACAGTTTTCCCTCTTACCTATGAAGGACTCTCAACGTGTCTATAGGATTAAGGGAAGAGAACACTCTTAAAGCTTTCCATCTGAAACTTTTTCTTTCTGTGTCAAACAACTTGAGCATCCATAGCCATTTGGAGAAGATGCAGTTGGATGTCTCATTGCTGCTCTGCATGCTCACTGAGTGCAGAGGGCTATATAGCTTCCAGTCATTCTCTGACAATCATGTAGTGCTCCAAGTATTTCTCTTCTAGAATGAAGAAAGTCAGCAGCTCCTCGAGCCTCTATTGAGAAAAGAAGCTGTTCAAGCAACAGAGTCCTGCAGAGGATTCAGATAAAATCTTGAGCAGAGATCACTGCTGGTGATGTAGGACCAAATGCGGCTCCTCTCTCAGAAAGGGTTGCTGAAGTCCTGCATTTCTGTTCCCTGTTTGCTGTCCTGACTTCCTTTAGTTGCATTGCAAAGTGCTTAACCTTTCTCAGGAAACTCATATAGCTACTTGAGGCTTCAACTCTGTTGCATATGAGTCTGGGGCACAGTTCTCATGCCACAAAGCCTAACAAGCTGGGCAATCCTGTAACCTACTTTCCCAGTAAATGAGCCTTACAGAAATATTGTTTTTGTCTTTTCATAAAACTGTGTAGGATGAAACAACAAGTGCTGAGCTCTACTTATGTTTGATCAGTTGCTGTGAGATTACAATATAAAGAGCTTTATTTTTATCGAAGATGGAGAAAATGGATAAGCTAAGCATGACACTAAAGACAAGAACTGAGTGTTGGAAAAGATGCAGGAATCTGTGTAGAGGGATGTCTGTATTCTCTAGCTTGGAACTAGGTAGTGCCTTAGTATAACTCAGTCATTGGCAAAGCAAGGTAATTCCTGTGGAAGCTTATTCTGCCCCTCTGCTGGGAAGAAATGAGTTTAAATGAGAATTAGCTGTGCTGTTATTCTGTCAGATACCTGCTCCAAACTCTACCACTTTTCTTAGTCAAGCCAGCCTTTGTTTAACACCAATGAAAGTTGTCAATGGCTTTTCCAAGGTGGAGGAGAGAAATTCTTTATCCTTAAATAGCTGTCATCATATGTGTTGTTTCACCCCTTGCTGTCAAACCAGAGCAATGTTTGGATAGAAATATTTGTTTCTCATTCAGATGTAGGTCTCCAATACTGCCCAAAACTGAAAAAACCAAGTTATAGATGAGACATGATGGTGTGTACTGTGTGCTTTGTAAGTAAGGAAATAAAAATGCAACTGTATGTTGCATCAAAAACAAAAGTTAACATTTGCTGGAATGTATATCCTGTGTCAGATTTCTTAGGTTCATTTTTGCCATGGTTTGCAGCTAACAGAAAAGCATCACTTGAAGCAGGAGATAGTGCAAATGCCAGCTGCTCCCAAGTTTAATAACTAGTTTCCCCTGAAGAGAAAGATAATGATCAGATTAATATGGACTGCTGTGGAGGTAGCTGAACTGACACTATGGAGCCCACTCCTGTGCTCTGTAATTCAATTCTTTTGAGAATTTAAGATTGTCATTATTGAGGTTCACAAGGGCATGTAATATACAAATCACATCTATGTTAGTGAAATGATAATTTCTTTTGATGAATAGGAGGTAGCTGCATGTGGGTGAGAAAAACACCATGTTTTCTTGTGATTTTTTAAAATTTGAATAATTATATCAGCTGTTATTGCAGAAGTGTTGCAGGAAGGAAATGCTAGCTGTCTACATCAGAGCTCATCTTGGTCGCTGTGCCATCGGGAGATTTCTCCTCTTCCAGCATTAAGAGAATAGGTGAAGATTAACCATGTGGCTCTTGTGAAGTTTCAGGGCAGTGTAGCCTTTCCTTTTAAAAACCACTAATCACTCGCAAAATATGAAGTGTTCAAAGTGATCCATTCTGTAATTGTGTTGGCTGAACTAAAATCTTGCCATAAGACTGATAGGAACCCTGCATTTTAAATAGTACTATTTGAACTGAACCTCCTATATTATTGACTTTTAAGAGCAGAATGGGTCATTACAAACATTTAGCCTGAATAATGACATGGGAGGTGAGATTGCCAACTGCTGTATTTCACATCTAATACAGAAGATGTCTGTTTAACCTTTCTCTGTTCTTTCCCCTAAAACAAGGTGGAGCAGCAGCGCTATATGTATGTTTTATGCATGCTTAATCGATAAAAAGAATATTTATCTCGAGTCTGATCCTTGTCCTTATTTCTCCTTCTCTCTGATTCTATATGGTCTATCTATGAATATCCAGAGGACTTATTTAAATGAATGTAGGTTACTTTAGATGCAGGTGCAGCCTCAGGTGTACTATATAGGTTCAATACCTCTCTGTCCACTGGAGGAGAGATGCTCTAAACCTATACTCCTTTGCTTTTGCTTCTGGCCACCACTCTAGCCATGGTATACGTTATATGGTCTGTGTTGTGACCCTTTAAGACTGTTCCCGTATCCCTTTTGGTGCTTTGCAATTGCAGTAGCAGGAACTGTCCAGGCTTGCTGAAACAGATGTTAGAGTCCAACTCAGTATCTTGGTGTATGATTTTCCTTTCAGCCCCAGACACGGGGATATCAAAGGGAAGGGAGAGATACTGGAGAGATGCGTATCTCAGCAACACCTCAACCTTCCCACTTACACTCTGCTTTCCATGGATATATTTATGTGGTATTTTGCAGTAAATGTGAACTCACTCTACCCACATACTGAGCCCACTTTGAGTGAGTCAGCTCCATCAAACAAGCTGAGTAGCTCTGGTTAACGTGCTGCAAATCTTGAGAGGTTAGGAGGGAAATGTTAGCAGCTCCGGTTCAGTGCCAACAGAGACCTTGGGGTGACAGAGGGAGCATGTATCCTCCTGCACATTTGTAGACATCCCCAAGGGGAAACAAAATTTAAAAATGTAGAAACTTCTTTTATAAAAACTTACATTCTTGAGTTCCCACTCCTTCAGTACTTATCTGCTCTGTATCTCATACTCGTAGGAGTTTATGTGTGCCAATAAAGCTTGTGACCAAAGTCATTCCTGGCCCACCCTCATATGAAACACTCTGATACCTCTCCTGACAGAAGAGCTGCTTTCTGTGACCTAGTGCCTACTAGCACAACTGCTGCTGTAATGAGGTGATTTTGTTAATCCTCAGGGAAGGCTACCTTGCTGCTGTGCCACAGATCCTGCTGGTGGGATGTAGATGTGCATGCTAATCAGACCTCTCTTCCCAGGAAGAGTCATGTAATATGCAAGAGGCAGGGAGAAGAGGCAACTGCCACCCAGGATGCATTGCAAAAATTTCATTAATTCCCCCAAGAGCTTTGGAGGTGGGAAGATAACTTTCCCAGGCTCAGTCTTATTGCATATACAAGTAATGGGTAACGCCCTCATGTACCTTAAGCATTACATGTGTTATGGGTATTTGTATTATAGCAATTTCTGAACTTGAGTTTAAACAAACCCTCTATGCTAGGTACTGTATAGAGATAGAAAGAAGTATTTTGAGTGTACCCATACGATTAAAAGACAAAAAGGTTCCTCAGCAGAGATGTTTGTATTATCTGGCCACTAGTCAACAGTGGGAGGCATCCCTACCCATGGCAGGGAATTGGAACAAGGTGATCTTTGAGGCCCCTTCCAACCCAAACCCTTCGATGATTCTATGAACTACTTGACTATAGTCTTGCTGACTGTAAATGAGGCTCAATAGGAGATGTCTGCATTGTAGCTCAAGAAGAGTATAGCTTAGACAATGTTTCTTTAGAGGGATAAATCAGCAGCTCCACTAGCTGTGACTGATAGAGACCTGCATGTTAACTGGTACTTGAGATGTGAGCAGGTCATCAGCTCCAATGCTGCTGCCCTCATTCACCCAGGTGCCAGCGGACAAGGTTGCTCTCTGGGGCTGGGGAGCCTAGGTAAACTACACAGTGTTCCTGCCTATTCATAGTCCTGCAGACAAAATTGTTTGTGGGGACTTCTTTGGGTATTGTGCACAATTATCCCACTTCTGTCCTCGACCTTCTGCTGCCTTCCCTGTCTGTTTCTGAAGTGGTTTTTTCCCCTCTTTATCCATCTTACATGCATTTGGCACATGCATACAGTCCCACTAAAATCATACAGTACCAACTGATACCATCCTACTGCTCCCATATATGCCATGTCATACCATGAATATGGTTCTTTTTTTTTCCTATGCAGTAGCACTTTATAATCTAGATGTTTAATTCCAAAAGTCAACCTAAATTTTATGGATATATATCCTGAGTAAGAAATGACTGTATCTCCCACCATCTCCACAATATTTCACTCAGTTGAGAAATATCAAATGATATATTAGCAAAATGAAAAGCTTTTAGGAGGTACAGTAGTGTTTGGAAGCATTAGGGGCTGTCCTGCTACATACCACCATCACAGATCTGTCCTGGAAATGGTGCAAAAATGTCTCTAGTTCAGGAGAAAATCCCAGGGGCTTTGCTCTTAAAAGCTCTACTTTCTCACCCCTTAGCATAGCAGTAGCTCAGTGATGCTCATGCTTTCACTGAGTGGGATGACTTTGACTGAGTTTCGCCTTCGTGCCAGGGACAATTATGAAGATGACTTCATCTCATATACTGCTTTTACACATGCACTTGGGAGCATACAGGGCTGGGCATAGACTGTAAGATCCTGAGCTGGCATGATGGAGAAGCCCTGTGGATTTACTGTTAGTGTAGGAGGAGGTATATTGGTAATAGCAACTCTTGACCTGCCTTTGTCCAACAGATTTCAAGTGGCTCCAAGCCATAATTCATTCAGCTCCAGAAAAAGGATGACTTTCAGACTGTGTCATCATTTTTTTACAAACATACCTCAAAAAGTGGTGAGCCTTGCTGTGGTGAGCCTTATCAAGGAATAAAATTAATCATACACTTAGTGTTTATGAAGTGATTTCTTTGTTTTTACACTGCTTTATTATTTGCCAATAATTCATTATATTACAATCTCCATCTCAGCACCTCAGTTACATGTTTTGGTGTCTCTCATTTTTGTACATCAAATGAAGAAAATTATTCCTTGGCCTTGTGCATATCTGTGTTGTCTCCCACAGGAGACAGTTCAGGATAAGGAATTATTCTTATTTTATATATTAAACAAGTCTGGAAATATAGTGTTTTCTTACAAGAATTTCTGATGATTCTTTTTGAATACCTTCTCTCCAAGTGTTCCAAATTCTTGAAGCAAATAGTTTTTAACTGCTAGAATAAGTTCCTGTTTCCTGTCAACATTTCAAAACAATAGAACAACTTGTTTTTTTCTCATCTATTTTTTGGTTTAAAAACCTTGAGATGACATTTAAGAGAAAATGAAAATGAGCTGTTTCAAAAACAGAGTAAAAATAAGGAGCTTTTATTTTGACATTTCATGGGGGTGAAAAAATAAAATTTCCTCTTGTTAAAGTGATTTTTCCAGCAAAATTACTATTGCCAGAATGCTTTCTTTTTCTTTTCTTTTTTTTTTTTCCTTGGTGGAAGAAGGGACTGGCCTAAATATATTGAGTGATGGGCATGTTGAGTGGTGAGTATATTGAGTCCACAGGGACTGAAAGTGTCCATAAAGTTGACTTAGGGAATGGAGTGTTGCTGATATGCAAATCAGGATGCGTAGATTTTGGGTTCTAATTTATTTTTTAACAGATTTCTCTATACATACTTTTCAGTTTAGCACTTCACTGATAAGCAGTGTGAGCATTTTATTGTCAGATTCCCAGATAATCCAGAGTCCGGCATTTCCTAAGATCCCAGCTCCAGCCTGCCACTGAAGCAGAAGGGTTTATTTTAGCATTCTGCATATGAGTCTATGGCAGCTGATGTTAATGCATAGCACAGAGACATTTGCCTTGATTAGGCAGAATTTTTGGCTTTATCATTGGACTCTGAAGCTGATGCGTAGGAGAGTTTCTTCTGCACCTACTTGGCAGTATGCATGTATGTCAGTGGCTGTAAATGAGTGTCTCCATTCTGTGTGTGACCTTATCTTTGGCTTGGATTACTTTTAGCAGAATGTATGTAAACACACACAAATACGTATGCACACCTCCCACTTTTGAAGATTTTGTTTATTTGATGTGAGAAATCAGTCCTATGTGATAGCAAGCAAAACAGTAACTGAAGTAACAAGATCAGAGTATGGACGTCCAACTGTGTCCTATCATTTCCACTTCATACAATTGTAAATAAAACAATTGTCATCTCCTGTTGCTCATGTTGCTTTGACACCTAAGAACCATGGTCAGAGGCAAAGAATATGCCATGTGCCTGTCGCAGTTTGAGACACAGACCAGCACAGTGAGACAGTCCCTTAATGACAGAGCATATGACATAAACACAGGACAAGGGACAACAGATAGATGCTAACAGATAGGAGGAGGACTAGGCACCCATGTAGTGAGACTGCAGTAGTCCACCTACAAAGTGAATGTTTCAGCTCACTAGCATCTGAGCTTTTTTTCAAGTGTCATGTTGAAAGGAAGAACAGTGACTGAATTTGTGGATGCACAGGGTGAACAATGCCCAGCCACGAGGATCATGGAGTGACTTGTCTGAATACAAAACAGATTTACAATAGAGATTGGTATAATGAACGTTTTGGAGGGGTGAGTTCCTTACAATGAAGAAGAAAAGATTTGGGGATGAGCAGTGAAGGACCTTCACAATAGAGACCAGTTGACCTGATGTGAAGAGAACAAAGAAGCAGTAGAAGGGCATGGACAGAGAAGAACATCTGGGCAGAGTACTGAGTTAAAGCAATGATGGTTACAGCAGTATTCTGAGCTGCGTAGTTACTCATGAAAGCTGGAGAAAACAGCTGTTGTAATGGCGGCATTGCTAGTACTGACAATCTGGGTCTAGCTGTAGTACAACATGCAAATAGTCTAACAAATACTAGACTTTAGAGATGCAAGAGAATGAAATCCTACACAGTATTGGGTTTCTCCAGAAAATTAGTGCTAAATGGTTTGTTCTAAAACCAAGGCCTTTGGAAGTCGTCCACATTATTGTAATAAACCCTGCCTGATGCTGCAAAACTTAGAAATGAGATGAGAACTGAGGTCCTATTGCATTAGCTGTTGTGCAGCTATAAAGTTGTATGGCAACTTATATTCCCCATTGCTATTTAGCTTTTCTGAGGGGAATTGTTGGGATGGAGTGTGGAAATCAAGAAGAGTAGAAGTATACAACAAATGAGAAGAAAGGTGAAAAAAACATTCAAAGGACAGAAGTGCAGGGAGAACAGATGGAGATACTATGGGCTGTAGAGATAGAGGATCTGAAAGATTCATCATAGAGGAAAGAGTTCCTTTTCAGAGCATGGAAAACACCCCAACAAGCTCAAGTGGGACTGTGGGCCCTTGCTTTCACTGCCTGTGCAGCTGTTCCTTCCAGCTTGAGTGGGTTGACTCCTCCCTTGTTATTCCCTTGTGCTGACTGTAAAGCATATCTGAATAGTAAAGAGATTTGCAATTAAGAGAAATGCTTCAGAATGCTAAAAAAGCTCTTGTTTTTGCTGAATGTATATTTCGTTGCATCTTTTTTTTTTTTTTTTAGCCATTCAATCAAAAATTAATAATTTTCAGGGTGGTCAGCTGTTTTTACCGAGCACAGAGATTTGTTCCCTAGGTCTTCTAGCTATCAAATTATATGTCAAGGAGCCTGATTAATCATTGCTAAGAAAGATGTTGCCTGGGTGTTTTCATGCTTCTGCACTGCTGAGAGGGAATGACCTAAAAAAAAGGGAAGTGTTTGTAAGCCAATGCTTTTCTTTTCACCTGAGCGATCTCAACTTCGCCTCTGCTTTGTCCATCATTCCCTCCTTTTGTGCTCAGGCCCAGGCAGGAAAGGCTGAAGGACAGCAGATGGTAGGCTGACTGTTGCTCAGTTTGGAGAGCAGCTCCTAACATTTGGCTCACACCTGTCAGCAGACTCCGTATACACTTGTTTATCCTCCTCTGTACCATATGTTTCCATGCAAAATCAGTTCCTATGATCTATTGCCTTAGTTCTATCACTCCTATTATGGTTGTAACTGAGCATTTCACAGTCATTAATGCATTTACCCTGACAGCATCCCTTTTGCGTAGGCATCTAATATCACCCACTATACAGATGGGTTAACTGAAGCTCAGATCCATAGCTCCTCGAAAGTGTCATTCAAATCAATGGGAAGGAAACACATCTCCAGGGGATGAAAGCATGGGACAGTAAGTTCCATGCTCACTTTCACCCAAAGAATTTGCAGTGGACCGAGGGAATTCCTCTTTTGGATCCTACATGGATGCTCAAAGTGCTGGACCATTCTTTATTTCTTGACACAGAGCTGTTCTTCCCTGCCTTTGCAATCCCAGCAGAACTGTGGTTGTCGATGTCCAGGTTTTTTACACACTTTGCCAGTAAAACCCGATCTTGCAACTCTCCATGTTCTCACCAAGGAACATGGAAAAAGATGCTGTCCTTGTCAGAAGATATAATTTAAAAGTCAATTAAAAGCCCATTGGCACAATGTAGTAATAGCAATCAGCTCAAAAGTATTCTGCCCAAATGAGAAAAGCTGATAAAATGTACTTCTGCTGCTCTGGATACTGTTTCTCCCTTTTCCACTATTCTTTGTATTCTTGTTTGACTCTCAGAAAATAACTTCTTTTCAGCCCTTCTGATTTAAAGTCTATGTAGGAGAGGAACAGCATTTTTTAAAATGTTCTGTATGTACCTATCAGTCACCTACTTATTAATTATAACTAAAAGCATGATTAATCTGTCATGGATAAGGCTGCTAAGTAACCAAAGTAACCGGAATCATACTAATACTTTTCTGTCACTTATACAAAAGGCAACATTATTCTCAGTTTTTACATCTGTGTGTACTAAAGTTCATATAGACAGCAGCTGCATAGCACTGGTAATGTTCTTTCTGCCACAGATGGGATGAGGTTGCATCATGCATATCTGTATTACCCCCACAGTGCCTTTGCAGTGATTTATTTCCTCAACACTAGTCCGACTTAATGAGATTGTCATTTGCAAATAATTTTGCCTTTTTAAATTGATAACAACTACATTTATGAGAAATATTTCCAGGGACTCATAATGACTACAACTGAAATTCCTCTGTCAAATTTCATGCTGAGAGGTCAGCATGAGGACCAAGTCGTTACTTAAGCCCTGCAAAGACTGGGAGCTAAGAGATATGTAGGTCTTATACAAGTGTCAGTGTCTAAGGAAAACAATTCTTTTGATATGGTACATCACAATTCTTTCTCTTCTGTGTACCTTTTGTATAAATATTCAATTGATTCCTTTTTTAATAGCCTAGATATTGAAAAGTTAATTTACAATCACCAGAGTGAGCTTTGTAACCACACTTGAAACCCTCTTGCATCCATCCTGCTGAGCAGTCAATGCATGGATATGCTAAATCACAGCTGAGCTACACTGTTTAACTTTTAAAATGTTAGGAGGAAAAGTTTTTCACATAAAAGAGTTTCAAAACTGACACCTCCAGAAGACTAATTGTGCCCCACCATATTAGGAGCAGAGAACAGGTAGGTCACCTATTTAAGGGATCATTCCACTGATGCTAAGACTTGATACCCTATCTCTCGATGTTTCAAGTGTGAAGAATGCAATCTTTTGCAATCTCACTAAATATCTAATGTATGTGTTATATATTTATAATATTATATATATTATATTATATATTTTATTATATATAGATATAAACTATATTATTTCCCCCCCTCCTTTTATATATTAAATATATATGAAGAGAAAAATCTGACTTGAATTTTGTCTTTTTTACACCTACTAGGTTTTTGGTTAAATAAGACAAAGTTTTATATAAGAGTTTTGGTGTAAACTGCCTGAAACTAAGGAACTTCAGTGCAAGATGATGTCTGCAAGTTGTAATCTGCATCCCTTCTGTGCTGCATGCCTTAGTGACCCAAATGAAGAGAGTATTTTGATTTTCATCTCAGTAAGCACCTGCATGCAGGCACAGTCTCAGTCAGTTGGCTTCTGACCATACAGATTTGTGGAAAACTCCCAAAAGCAGCGTAATAGTTTTTATTGTCCTAAACATTGCTGTAGTCAAGTCACAGTCAGTGTAGGGGGAGAAAGTAGAAGACTGATAAGAAAATATAAACTGCTCCAGAAAGTGTTGTTTGTGTAGCTTTTACTGTCCTTTGCTTAGCTTTTGTTTTTTAATTGCTCTTTATTCATCAGAGTTTAGAGTAAATGCAGTCCAGTTTAATTTTTTTGAAGCCATTAACATGTATTATAGTGGCACAGAAATTTTTAAGGTCACCATTAAATCTTGGAATGCTGCCCTTAATGTAGCAATTCCACAATTTTCTTGCAAAATTGTGCTCCTCTACTCTTTCTTATATAATAAGCATGATATCCTTCTGTTTTCTTTCTTTCATTCTGCACAGCTGCACTCTTCTCTTTCATCAAGAGACAGTCACAGTTTTGATTGTCACACTGAAATATGTATTTTTTCTTCTTCATTTATGAACGGCAGGCTTGGATTTTCCTTATGGAATAGAAATTAAAACAGCTCTGACATTTAGAATGTAAAGGAATTGCTCCAACTGATTATAGTTGTATTTCAGTGAGTCACTAACTTTTGATCCAAACTTCCTGACATACACATCCATATATATTAATCATTATGACATCATTGAAGAACTATTTTTACCTTGTTAATAAAAGCTGAATGCATTTGTCAACTTGTCAAGTTATATTTAATCCAGTGAACATACAGTCAGATTAGGAATGACATGTGCTTTCAAATAATAGCAGAGCTCAATACTACATGTCTGAAAATGTTGTGCATGTAAAGGCATGTAACATGTTTGCAGCATTAAAATGCCGTGAAAAGCATACTGTAAAAAAACCCCACAAAATGAATTAGGTTTACTAAGAAGAATTAAACCTACCTGTCAACAAATGCGTGGTGTAGTAAAAAGATAGGATCATTTGCAGAGCCTTGTACTTGGGACATGGAGCCATTCATGTAGATGTGAAGCGCATTATGCAAACCACTTTGCGATGGGTTTGATATTGCAGTCTGTGGATCAGCAAAGCCTGTAGATTCAAGAGGAAATCATATGCTGATATGACAATGTGTATAATTCTTTTTCCAGTAACAGTGAAGATCAAAGTACCTACTTTCCCTTCATTTACATTCAACTTTTTAGACAAGAGCTTAGGAAAACATGTAAAGGAGTGTTAATATATTTCAAAGGCATAGCAAAGATGAAATTAGAATAAGCTAAATTAAAACTCCTGCCATGTAGCTAATGCAGCATGTCAGCAAATGTACTGTTAAATTGCTTTATATTTTTAAATTTCTTTGTCCATTTTGTCTGGATGTTAAAAGGCAACATAATCCCTATAGATATTTAGGTGCGTACATTTATTTATGTTGAGAAAATTTATTCACTTTATTTTCATTTTGGATCTCTATACTTACAGGTTGCTAAGATAAAACAGGTTATTTTATCCCACAATATACTCGTTTATTTATTAATGTTTGTCTCTATGACTATGTCCTTTTATTGATAGGACCCAACACACTACAAACTATAATCCAACATTTACAGGAGGATTTGGTAAGTAATCAATAATCTTTCACAGTCAGACTTACAGGCCAGACTTACTTACAGGACTTCTGTTATTTTGGAGGAACTTAAAAGATGGGTTTTGAGAAGACCCAAACTCCCAAAGAGGAAATACTGGCAGATGAGTCTCTCCATTAGTTTTTATCTTGGTAGCCTGTCCATTCCTCAGCTCTGATGTTGGTAGCTCCACTCAGTGTCCCAACAACCAAGCTTATTCCCTACTTGTAAGGACTCCTAGTAAAAGCCAACTCAGCGATCTGATCCTTCTTTGGAATTTTCCCAGAGAGACAGAGCAGAAACATATGTTGTCCTCTCTGATCTATCTCTTTTATTTGGTTCCTGAAGATGTATTCCTCTCACAATTTCCATAAGCCGTAGGATGAGGAAGCGTAGTGGAGTCACATTAAGACATCTTCACAATTTAATAATCAAATAAAAAGGGCTGTGAACGATACGGTCATTGTGTTGATCTTCAGTGTTTTTCCAATATTGTTGCAGTTTATCAGGTATGCAAGGCAGGGAAAGGAAAGATCTTAGCTTTTATCTTTGTGAAATTCCTCACAGACTTTGACCACTTGCTTTATTTACTTATTTGGACTAAGAATGAGAATTTATAAAGTACTTTTGAAGTGAATCTCCCAACAGTTCTTCTATTTCATGCTGTGACACATCATAAGGCAATTTCTGACTTTGCAAAACTGGATTCCTTTTGGAGGATATCTAAAATGTACCAACTATTTGGGGACTGAACTACAGCTACTATGAAAGAATCCCTTCCCTTTCAAAACTCTCATGTGTAATGTGGAATTCAGGTCCACAGTACAAAATGGTTTGCTCTGCACTTGTTCCTCTTGGAGTCACACAAAGTATTAATTGACGTGTGGCTAGAGTTGCCTTATGAGTAAGGAAACCTGAGTTTTAGACCCAGCTAGGACTCTGATCTTCTGTGTGAAATGATTGCATTTCTTTGTCACTCTAAATTCCCTCACGGAGCTTTGTCTTGTTTATTTTTTCATACAAGGGAAGAGCATCTGACATAAATCACTGATATTTATAATAAGAATCAGATCATAACTATGGCACCTAGAAACCAGCATGCCATGCTAACCATCCATCCTTCTGATTCTAATAGTATGACAAAGCTTTTGAGAAATTCACAGAATCACAGAATATGCTGAGTTGGAAGGGACCCATAAGGATCATCAAGTCCAACTCTTGGCCCTGAACAGGACCATCCCCAAGAGTCATACCATGTGTCTGAGAGTATCATCCAAACACTCCATAAGGCTTGGTACTGTGACCACTTCCCTGGGGAGCCTATTCCAGTACCCAACCACTCTCTGGGTGAGAAACCTCTTTCTAATATCCAACCTAAACCTCCTCTGACACAACTTCAGGCCATTCCTTCGGGTCCTGTCACTGGTTACCACAGAGAAGAGATCAATGCCTGCCCCTCTGCTTCCCATAATTAGGAAGACAGAGTTGAAAACATAATTAGGACAGTTGGAGAAAGTAAAGTTGGCTTGTTATGAAAATTGTAGGTTTTTAAGGTGGAGTGAATCTGGATGTAGGAAACA
Organism: Pipra filicauda; assembly: GCF_003945595.2. Lineage (NCBI taxonomy): Eukaryota > Metazoa > Chordata > Aves > Passeriformes > Pipridae > Pipra > Pipra filicauda. The sequence continues at coordinate 836,228 of NW_024103896.1, forward strand.
AAGAGAAACAGATAACTGCAGATTTTGAGTGCATCAGATGTGGACCAGGATTATTGAAGAGCCTGCTGGGTGACATAAAGAGTAAAGGACAGATGTTCTCAAAGAGAGAACAGGGCCCACAGAAATTTTAATCATGCTGAATGCTATGTTACCTAGCTATCAAATCAGGGGGTTCAGCAGAATAAAATATTACTTATGAAGAACAATTTATATTGACAGGCTGTCCAGAACTCCTAGAAACCAATGACAACAACTTTGACTTTCTTTGCTGATGGCCACAGCACATGGTCATTGGGATCAGTCAATTTAGCAATACTAGGAAATTTCTGTGAATATTAACAAAATACGATATATCTGTATATTATTCTGAAGCAATTCTTCCACTTATATTCCAATACATTAAAAATATGTTTAAGGGAAGATAAACTTTATTCACGGTCTAGGCAGAAGGCTAGATGTTTTACATCAGATTTGGGATTCTTCTTAAATTTCTTAATGCATTGCAAACGATCTAATAATTCATAAAAAAGCACCAAATATTCATTTTGGCTCTGGTTAGCTTTTCATGGAACATCTGCACACAAACAATTTATTTTAATAATCAAAATCTCTATAATTGGGACAGCTTTAGCAACCCCACCCTCTGGCTCCCAGATAGTTGGAGTGCATCCAGTCATGACAAAGGTGATGTCACATTTATCCCTGCACATGAGAAGTTCTAATATCTGATCTCTTGTTACGAAAACTTCATATAAATTGTAAAGTTAGCAGGAATAAGGCTGCAATGTGGTGTCACTGTATTTTATTAACTTGGATCTTATTCTTTGCTCTTTTTAAAAGACTTAGGTAGAGTCAGTTATGAAGGATGCCATACTATTGAAAAGGGACGGAGTCACCTAAAATGCATATGTGAAAACTTTACTATTTTTTCAGAATACAGAAAACTTTGATGAGGTAGCTGTAGTAAAATCACCTCTATAGCAGATGTGAGACTACAGATATACAAGCAGGTGAGCTGAAATAAGAGCTCCCTGTCTCTAGATAGGGGAACTCTACTTTCTCCACCAGTCTTGCCTCATGCTGTGCCTTCCTCTCCCGAGCATAAACTGTACCTCCTCAGTCCTTCTGTGAACTGATTTCACTCACTATTCTGTCATTAAACTACCTTGGAGTGTGGGATGTCAGGGTTTTTTTCCAGGCTATTAAAATACAGTATCTCATGTAAGGATATGATGGGAACCAGTGACAGTACCAAAAAAAAGGAGGGAGAGCGGCTGAGTAATGGATGGAGGAGACTGCAGTGAGCCACTAAATCATCTGGCCAGTATAGGGAGCTGTAACATTCAGAGATCCTTTTAAACCCTTGTTTAATTATGGTGCATTAAAAATAGCTATCAGGGCATACATCACTGAAGTTTCCCCAGTGATTTCAACAAGAGAAAAATCACAGTTTTGGGGGTTCATAAACCCGATTCTGCTCCTACTTATAACACTGTTAATCAGCAACGGTGATTCAGTGGATTTGAAGTAGCTTCACTGGGCCAGGCTGAATTAAATTAGGTGGGAATTGAGACCAAACTCTACTATAGGGGAAGCTAATGATGCTACTCAAAATTAAGGCTGCCTGACAGATTTTAGGTTGGTTTATAGGAGGTTCTCACAGAACATGCAATTAGGTCAAGTGTATGTCCTTTAATAGAGTATTTAATTATATTAACTGTAGATTTTACCATCTACTAGTAGAGACCACAGAACTCCATGCACAGTCAAGTGCAGAGCTTTATGTGTTGAAAGCAGGTAGTGTTTTCCTCAGTTGCTCATTAACCACTGGCTGAAGCACTGTAACTGCACTTAGCAGGTGTGCAGAGCTTGGAGAGCATTGGCACCATTCAGTGCCACAGAAACAGAGGAACCATTCAAAAAATCCTATCTCCTTTGATTATCTTGGGGAACTACTTAACATCTATGGCATGCCTAACATCAGTTAGATATTCATAACAGTTTTGCAGGTGGTTTTCTTAACTGCAAAACTTTTTTCTTACAAAATAAATTTTAGTTTTGTATGACTTTCTAGGCCAGTGGTAAGGAGAGCTGGTACTTTAAAGGTCAAATTCTGCTTTGTATGTTGCATGTTGAGGGGATTGAATGCACCCTCAGTCAGTTTGCGGACAACAAGTTGGACAGAAGTGTTCATCTCCTGGAGGACAGGAATCACAGAAACACAGAATCTCAATTAGGTTGGAAAAGACCTCTGAGGTTGTCAAGTCCAACCTATGACCTAACACCACCATGTCAACTAGATCATTTCACTAAGTGCCATGTCCAGTCTTTCCTCAAACACCTTCAGGGATGGTGACTCCACCATCTCCCTTGGCAATCCATTCCAATGTTTAATCACCCCTTCTGTGAAGAAATTCCACCTAATGTCAAACCTAAACCTTCCCTGGTGCAGCTTAAGACTATGTCTTCTCATCTTGTCACTAGTTTCCTGGGAGAAGAGGCTGATCCCCACCCAATTACCACCTTCTTTCAGATGCAGAGAGTGATAAGATCACCCAGGAGCCTCTAAACACTTCCAGCTCTCTCAGCTGCTCCTCATAACACTTGTCTCCAGACCTTCACCACCTTTGTTGTCCTTCTCTGGACTCAAGGAAGGCTCTGTGGAGAGATCTGGGCAGGCTGTATTGATGGGCTGAGGACAATTGTATGAGGTGCAACCAGGCGAAGTGCTGGTTCACAACATGAGTGCTACAGGTTTGGGGAAGAGTGGCTGAAAAGCTGCCCAATGAAAAAGGAACTTGAGGTGCTGGCCAACAGCAGCTGAACATGGGAGCTAGGGGTGTTTGTCTGGAAAAAAGGAGGCTCAGGAAGGAACTTCTCACTCTCTACAACTACCTGAAAGAAGGCTGAAACAAAGTGAGAGCTGGTCTCTTCTTGCAGGTTACAAGCAACAGGATAAGAAGAAACAACCTCAAGGTGCCTCAGAGGAGATTTTGATGAGAGTTTAGGCAACATTTCTCCACAAAAGAGTGGTCTGGCATTGGAACAGGCTGTCCAGGGAAGTAGTCAAAACACCATCCCTGGAAGTCTTTAAAAAACATGGGGATATGGCACTTGGGAATATAGTTTAATAGTGAAAATGTCAGGTTAACCATTGGACTTGGTGATCTTAGAAGTCGTTTCCAGTCTTAACAATTCTATGACTTTATCGTTTAGTGGTGGACTTGGCAATGTTAGGTTTATGGTTGGACTCATTGATCTTAAAGGTTTTTCCAACGTAAATTCTATGTTTCTCTATCCGAGTCAAATTGAATAATATACTTGTCCCATTCTCCCTGGGTATGATTTTGTTCTTTAATAAAGCTTTCGCATTTTAGAAAAGCTCAGGTCAGGTAGATGCATCTACTTTAAAATAGGAGGGAAAATATAAGAATTTTAAGGCCGTATCCTTGCAGATCTTTATAGTTAGTAATGTTCTTCTAGCTTATGTTCATGGATTTTTTCTACCATTGACAAATTCACAGAAAACTTTTCAGGGTTAGATCCTACATATTTTCTTAAGCAGTGTTATTACTGTAATCCCTCTAGAGTGAGGTAGCTACAAGATCCACAGAATTTGATCTAGGGGACTAGAGTAAATGAAAGTTTGTGATTATCTAATTTAGACCATGTCACGATCTACTTTTTTTTCTTGTAGAGTTTCAATGTGGTCTGTGGTGAATAGTCTTTCTAGTTCTCTAGTAGTGATTCTTTGCAACTTGACAGCACTTTCTCAGTGTGCAGCATAAATTTACCTAGAGTTTGAGGTTCGAGCTGGGTGAGGAATGTTGGCTGTAGACAGAAACTTTTTCAATTAGAAGTTTTCTGTTGGCAAACTTCATTTTGAGAAATCTTTCTTCATTAGCTGTATGGATCACTGTGAAAATACTGAGGAAAGATTTCCAGATCAAAATCTCTCATTTCAGAAAAAAAAAAAAGGAAAATGTCCTATTAGAATGAAATTAAATTTTGAAATGTTTGATGTTTTATTCCATTATTTCATGACAGAATAGCAGTAACAATACATAATTGTGACAGACAAAGGAATGCTATGACATGGCTTGGCTTGATACCATTTTTCATGAGTTAATTCATGCATAATGAAAGTGATGTAGAGTTGAAGAATATTTTTTAATGTTCTTTTGCACTTTGTGCAAAACTTAGAAGGCACTGATTTTCATTTGAAGTTGCCATGAATAAACTAGTTTCAACTGTAGAATCTGTTCATAAAGAAAAAGAAATTCTAAGTTTTTCAGCCATCTCTTAGTCTTAGGAAGTAGCATTCAAGATGTCACGCCAAAACTGAACTGAACAAGAATCCAAACTATTTAATTTGCAGTTAGCTATTCCATTTCTGATCTTACCTGATGCTTTTAAACTAGGCTGATTTTCTGTTCTCTTGTATCCATGACGTTTCCAATGAAGCCAACACTGTTCCCCAGTTAGGACCATGAATTAACAAATCCTATTTAAAATAATTGCTTCCAGGGGCAAAGTGCAAACTCTTTTTAATCTGTTTTTCATTCAATGCAGAATCTGGCCTGCCCCAGAGTGAGAGGACAACTCATGTGCTCGACCTCATAGGGGTGTTGTTTTACTGAAAACACTGACCTTTGCTGTTTATGACTGTTGTGACGTAAATTCTTCAGTGTCATAATTTCTGTCTCTGTAGTAGCATTTTATGTTAGTCAAACAGAGATTCAGCCTGTGTTGTTGTGATCTGCTCATAACGATGCTGAAACTGATGCCTTAAGCCCCTAATGTTTTCTTTTATTTTTCTAATATTTGTAAGACTTGTAGGAATTGTAGGTTTTAAAAAGCAGAAACCCCTTTGTCCCTTGTTCCTTTCCCTTGTTTACGCATTCCCTAAACCTCTTACCCCATTCTATGTTCCCATATCGAACCTACCCCTGAATTCAGTAGCAATGTTTTGTCTTCTGTCAAGGCAAAGGCCTAGATTGTTTGGAGAACAGCATATCAAGGCCTAAACCACGGAATACGGTCAAAAATTAGGTAAATATGTACCCTTTGTGCTCTGATGAAGTTGAAGGTGATGAAGTAAGTGGTCCCAAAAAGACCCCAGACCCAATTCTCAGGGGGAGGGCCCGGGGCGGACCAGAGGAAGGGCCAAAGGGTGGACACATCTGGGATTGGATGGATAATGTTATAAAATGTAACCTCTCGGGCATGGCTGGCGCACGCGTCTATATCACCTACTGCCTTGGCAAATAAACCCTTCCTTATCTCACCCCTAATTAACTCCTCCGGAGATTTTTTTCAGCACCAAAATACACGGCAACAAAACTTACGACTTTGAAAGATAAAAGTTTTAGTCTTTATGCTCTTCCATTCTTCAGTGCACTGGAACAAAGTTTTGCCGAGAAGGGGATCTCCTATGTGAACACAGGTGTTTTCCATTACAGAACTGAAACCGAGGAGTAAATCTAACATTGGTGTAAATCAGGAACTGCTAAATTACAGCCGTTGGCTTGGTTCCAATCACCTTTCACATACCCAGAGTAATTTTAATAAAGTCAAAGGACTTACTTTGGATTTTCTTTGGATCTAAAAGAGATTAGAATTTGACCTTAGGTGTATCAGCACAAAATTGTGCAAGTAAGTAAAGAAGGACTGAAAAGCTTTTTGTTTAGAAAAGGAACAAAATATTAGGAACTATAACGTGTTAACAGGTTTGTAAGAATACTGTAATGCAGAAATGGGCCCTGACGCAATAAATGTAAGTGGTCAATTTAAGCTTGGCATCTGTACACAACAAAAAATTAAACAGGTCATTTGTAAGAAAGTAACTAATACAATATGAGGGGGTTTTGGCAGTAAAATTTGTTTTAAAACTTTTCACCATCTTTTTCAACATTAGCCATGAATTCTTGACTTCGAATGGCAGTTCAGTATCCTGTTAGCTAAACAAGTTAGTTGACAGAAAAGTTTGTGTTCCTGTGGTGTAAAGATGAGTGTTGAAATAATTCAGGTTAAAAAAATAAAATAAAAAACTCCCACAGACTGTGTCATTACTTTTGCTTACAATATCAGTAATATGATGGTAGATTCTCAGAATCTCATGACTTATTTACTTAAATTCCTTTTTCTCTACTCCTACTTCACTCTTTGCATTTGTTCACATACTTTATGGAGTAAAATGTAAGTGGACCTCTACTTAATTATGTCACCTTTTTCTTCCCATATTTCATGTTGTTTCCCTTTTCAAGGACAGAAAGCACAGCTATGTCCAGAGATGGAGTCAAATATTGTCTAGATTCTTCCTTGGCTGAAGCAGGCAAGTTCCAAATTTCTGGCCATTTTAGAAAGAAACTGGCTCACTTTTCCCATGAAAGCTTTATGGTGTTCCACATAACATTATGACTAAGACTGGATATATCAAAAGCTTTGCTTTCTTAGAATTACAGTATGGTTGGGGTTGGAAGGGACCTTAAAGATCATCTTGTTTCAACCCCTCTACCATGGACAGGGATGCCACCCACTAGATCAAGTTGCTCAGGGCCCCATCCAACCTAATCTTTAACACTTCCAGAGATGGGGCATCTACAATTTCTCTGGGCAACCTGTTCCAGTGCCTCACCATTCTCTGAGTAAAGAATTCCTTCCTAACATCTAATCTAAACCTTCACTCTTTCAGTTTAAAACCATTACCCCTCGTCCTGTCATTATTTGCCTATATAAAAAATCCCTCTCCCTCCTTTTTATAAGCCTCCTTAAGGTACTGGAAGGCTGCAATAAGATCTCCCTGAAGCCTTCACTTCTCCAGGCTGGACAATTTCAGCTCTCTCAGCCTGCCTCCATAGGAGAGTTGCTCCATCCCTCTGATCATCTTCATGGCACTTTTCTTATCCTCACTCCTACTCCTATATTGCATTGTTATGCCCTTATAGCGTTCCTTGCAAGCCAAAATCTCTGGGACATCAAAAGTAGATCATATTAGATTCAGCTGATATATGTTGCTGTAGAAATATTTATTTATAAATATGTTATCCTTGCTTATTAGTAATTTTACCAGATTCAAAAGAGTTTAGTAGACAGAAAACTGAGAATTTCTTTCCATAAAGAACTGTTTACTAGTAAATTAGGAAAATTCAAAACAGGTTGCATAGTGATATAATTAAGATAACTAAATTATCTTGGAAATTATACTAATGTTCAGTTTTGAGGGCTAACTTATAATAATCCCTGTTCCTCAGAGTTTAGGGAGAGGTCTGCTATGGAGTTCACAGTGGAAGGATGTAAATATAACATGCCAACTGTCAGCATCCTCTTTCACCCTTGTTGTCCAGCCTGGTCCCTGGAAGACTGTGAATTCCCGGGCAAACCTTTGATATGGCCATGGTTGTGCATGGTTATGCACAAGCAGATTATTAAATGACCTCCTTTTCTGCAGTGGTGTATTTTTTTGCTGTGCCTGGTGCTGACTGTAGAAGGAGACAGTATCTCCTAACAGATTGATTTAATGTCTGATCTATTCTATAGTTTATAGTTTCTTATCAAATGCCTTTAATGTGGTTCTTTCTGTTGCTATTCCAGGTGAAAGCATAACTTTTTCTTTCTTTTTGAGTTATTCTTCATGGAGCCAGTTCAAACCACTCAGAGTTTAAAGACTCTAGCCCTAGAGAGAATCAATTTAGAGATGACAATGGCATAATGGAATGAAACATGTTACCTTCCAGAGTGTTTCGGAAACTGTAATTGGCCATTTTATCCATGGATCCAGATTCATACTGAGTCAGTGACAGGCAAAATTCAACATCAGCTGAGGATGGGAGCCTTGGGGTCCTTGATTTATCGTTGTTCCCAGGATTTCGCCTTATAGGCCCCTCGCTTGTGGCATTGCATAAAGCCTGTTGGCTGTTGTAATCTTCAGACCGAGTACAAATTACCTGTATAAAACACTTTCTATTAGAAGACTTGCAATGAAAAAATATAAAAACAAAAGAGATACTTTGATTGATTTTTTTTTAAGAGCAAAGAAAATGTATACTATAATAAGTTTGTTTCAAGAATATATATTATTTTTTATATTTTCTCTGTATGATTTTAATATAAGATGGTTATTTCTTAGAAAACACCCCTCTACTACAATGCATGTTTTGAAGAAATACACTAGTCTGTATCTGAAACTACCCATGTGGACTAAGTCATCAAACCTCATTTATGCTCTTGAAAACTCACTGAGGCTAAATTCGGTGTTACCTACCAATGCAGCAGGATGTAGAGTTGAATTTGCTGCTGCAACTGCTAAATGGAGGCTCTTTGGTTTCAACAGACTACTGAACAAAGCCATAATCACAGATTTTTCTCCCCACACAGTAAGAGGAGGAATTGTTGACTTGAAATATGAGAAAAAATCTTTTATTATGAAAATATCTGTCTGTGCTTTGTCAGTCTAATGTCAGCTTACTTTCATTATATCTCAATGATGCTACATGTACAAAATGGAAAAAGTTGCTGCCGTACTTTCTAGAAATGTTCTGGAGATGAACATATACCACCAACTGAAATACTGTAATAATGACTATTAGGAAAGGATCTTAAACAGAGAGATGAATACAGATATAAAATACTGTCCAAATCCAGCATAATTGACATAAGTTTTCTCAGTTCACAGGTAAAGTCCAGTTACAATGGCATAACAAGTCATTATTTGTCAGATGATCTGTAGAAGCCGTCAGTCCGGTTTGAGACTCCTGGTAGAGCAAGATAGTTCAACGTAACTTCAAATGGTAGCCAACTAATTTTATCTGAGCCAAACTTCTTCATATTTGTCATAGGTTAAAAGTGTCCACACAGACTGTAAGTTCCACTAAGATGCTGCTCAATATCTTTTTAAGGCATAGTAATTTATTTGTAACCTAATGATGTGGGTCTTCTAATCACCACGAGGTTTTTCTTGTAGCTCTCACAGCATTCCCTGCTTGGCAGAGAAGTGATCAAAATGAGAGCAAGGATTTTTTTTTCCATATTCTGGTATAATAAATCTACAGAGAATTACCACAAGGACTAACTCCTATTTCTACTTTATATTCAGAACTTGCCTGACATGGAGTCAGGATGGAGGATGGTGAAAAATATAATGACACAATGACAAGCAGAAAATGAGATCGAGAGTTTAGTGGGAGTGTATATTGGTAGAGTTGGTGGGTATATGTAAATGAAACAGAGCAACAGTGGCTCAAAATACAGAACAACAAGTTGTTCTGTATCCCTAGCAGGTGAAGCTAAGGCTCTGAAACAAACTCACTGTCTATTGTTTTGCTTTTCTTCTGAAAAAAACACCAAAACAAGTCAAACTTTAAAGCACCAGAGATCCCTTCAAAACACAGGACTCTGCTGTTAGGAAGTAATTGATGTGGTTAATGAGGTAACTGATGTGGTTAATAAGAAGTTTGTGTCGAGAAAGAACAGGTCTCATTAGTGAGTGAGACATCATAGGGGAGAAAACGCCTAAGACTGAAACCTCAACTTCTTTTATCCTGAAGGTATAGTTCTATTTCATGGACTGGAACAATGGACAAGAAGGTGGGTGAAAACAACCATGTCTGCTTTGAATGAAGTGGAAGAGTATGAGATCCTCTGTTAATGAAGGAAGTGAGTGGGAGATTCATTTCACTGGTACTAGCCATGTACAAATCGCCAGATTGAAGTAACACTTTAGGACGACCTCTGAAGTCAGGAGAGAGAGAGACGTCTTCTGAGTGTGATTTAGCCCTCCCATACCAGATGTCTGGTAGGTGAGATGTACTTACCTCTAGGGGTGCCTGACTCTCTTCATTGACTTAGTCAGTGAAATAAAATGAGTAAAAAAATCGATGCAGAAACTGTCTCTGGACTGCAGTTAGCAAGGGGAGCAAAATTAAGTGTTCAACTTGATGCTCTGCTTCTATATTAGCATGGGATGAATTGCACCCTGGAGGCATGGACGTGCCTCTGAAGAGAGAGGCAAAGGCAAGTTGCTTTGCTGATGAACTAACTTTTGAATAAGTAGAAGGAGATTAAATGAATCCTTTTGTATGTGATTTGACAAAAATTTCACAGAAAATGTTTGATGAAGATGGTGATATAACATAGAGTTCTTAAGAATCTGGAGTTCTTAAACGATAAATTTTCTATGAATATGAATATAATGAAAAAATTATTCTCATCTTTTTTGCGGTAGATAAGAAAGCTTATCAGAGAAATTTATCCCCAGAGACTGTTCTATTAGCTGAAATCTGCCCTAGTTTGTTAAAGCTACTGAGGTGCCCTTGCAGGCTGTAGGTAGTTGTCCAACAGAGAGTTTCATGTGTACATGACCCCCAGAAGCTCACCAAGTGGGTCAAGATTGTACTTCTAAAAGGAATTGAAGTCAGGACTCTGCCTCTAAGGAGTATCTTCTAAGAATCCCCACCAATAAGCGAGGGGTAGTGACAGGGAGAGACCTACAGTTATAAACACAAAACATAGATACTGTGTTGTTTTTATGATTGATTTGTATTACTGAAAGAGTTTATTCCCATTAGAAGGAAAAGAGGGGGATGATTCAGAAGATCCTTTAGTAATTTCTTTGTTTATAAAAATGCACCATCCTGTGTCCCTAGAAGTGCATTAGTGAAGAAGGCAAATGTGCCTTGGCTGGTGAAGCTCAACCTGTTTCCCAGTTGTGACTTGACTCAGAAACTACGTATATGTGGATTTTCTATTTAACTTTCTCTCCTATGGGCTTTATCTAGGTTCATATCTTCTGGGTTCTCTGCCCTGCCATCTCCTATCTTTCATCCTTTTCCCACAGCCCTGGGGATATATCCCCATTGTGTCTTAAAAAAGGAATCACATGCTGTCTTCAACACTGGGTTCTCAGGTATTTAGACAGAGAATCTTAAAGCATGTGCTCAAATATATCTCTAAACAAAGGAACTTTCCCCCTTTGTTCTATTTATCCATTTCAGTGGGACTTAATGTAACTGTTAATGTCATGAGGCTTATAAATTGTTAGAGTGCTATTTTTTTTTTTTTTTTCATTTATGTCTCAGTGTAGCCCTCCTTAACTATCTGACTAATCAAATTCATCCTAAACAGAAACCAGGTGCTACAAGGCAGTTGATAAGTCACGGTCAAGCACCAGGAATGAAAATGCTTGTCTGTAACCTTCTGCTATTTTTTTTCTGAGCCAGAAATTAAGGTCTGGTCATAAAATTAACAAGGATACTTTCCAGTAAGATTTAACTTAAGTGATATTAATTATGGGTCTATCCTGAAACTATAACTTACTCTTTTAAGTGATAAGTGTAAGTGATAACACAGATCAGTCAAATAGTTCTTTCTGAATATAATCTGCATACAGCATAGATAAAATAGGTCACACCATTGCCTTCTTTTTGTTCAGCAGGAATACTTTCTACTAGAAAGGTGTTGGTTTAAAATATGATTTTCTATTCCCTTTCAGAACCATCCTGAGCAAATTTCTCAGTTCGCCTTGGACAAAGTTTAAAATTACAACTGCATCTGCCTTCACAAATTCGCCAGCTCCAGGGAAACTTAGGAAGATACTCAGAGGAAAAGCTTATGTAAGCAGTGAGCAGACCAAATGCCAGTAGATGGCAGTCCAGAATATGCAGTATTGCATCTGGACCTTGTAGCACCCAGCAAAAAATATCCTTCTGTGCATTGCAGGGAAGATCTTGAGCACAGCTCTTTGGAGTGTTTCTTAGAAAACAGACTGTGAAGGCTACTGTCTCATGCCTTTGGCAAATGGGAAGTCCTTTTGCCTTTTGCTTTGCAATTGCTTGCACAGATCAGCCCCCGTGACAAAATAAAGTGAAATGCATTACAGGAATCTTCAGTGATGTTCAGTCCTTTCTCTGCTGTTTTTAAATTCAAAACTGTGGAGTGGTTTGTGACAAATTCCTTGGGGTTATTTTTTGCTTATTAGATCTCAAGGGCATTCAGTACTATTGAATACTGTACAATTCAATAATATGTGCCTGAACACTTGCAAAAAGGAGATTTTCTGTGTTATTGAAATTACAAAGTGATCTGAAATTCCTTAGTTTGTTGGGGCAGCACAGATGCTCAAAGGGCTTGTTCACACCTCTGCTTCCTTTATAACTGATCCCTTGCTCTGCTTCTCTCCTGAGATCACCGAGCAGAGACCTGCTCCCCTCCAGAAACTGTATCAGCATATTTTCATAGTGTTGTGTTCCAGATTAAACAGCAGAAAAGAACCACTTCAGACTAAAGCTAGAGCAACCACTTGACTTGCCGATGTATGCCAGACACAGACATGTGATGTGGGCACTTCATGGCCTTCCTTGACACATGTCTATGTCTCTGTTTGTCCTACATGAAGTCTGGACTCCAGATAACCTGCAACAGAAGAAACCGTATTTTGGGACCTTGCTTTTATAACTGGAGCTTTGAAAGATGCTGGATCTATAGCAGAGCAAAAAATTTTTAAGAGATTCTGCATATTTGTATCTGATTCTTCATGTAGTGCTGAATATTGGCAGGAATAGAAAGGTAAAACAGGCAGAGGACTGAACAAAAATAAGAAAATTTGGAAAGCAAAGATTTGAAGAAATTCTAAGAAACATCTTGTGCAAGGATACGATAATTATCTTTCTTTCCCTTACAGCACATTCATTAAATGGAGGAGCTGTGAAACTCAAGCTAAAAGGAAGTGAGACAAACATGAAGTGACAGCACTGAAACAAACCCGGGCCCTTCAAGCTATTTTCTCAGCCTTCAGTAAAAGCTGGCTGAGTTTCATCTTTTTACTTGAAGGCAGCCCAGAACTGAGGGGTAACCTATACCCTGTTCAGCACCTCAAAATGGTGCTGGGCTGGAGTAGAAAACTCTGTTAACAATTACTGCTGAAGTATTCATTAACACTTATTGGTTTGACAGACCACGATTCCCTGCTCTCCAGCTGTCTCCAACTGCTGCTGTTTCAATGTCTGCCATGAAATCACTCAGACACATCTCTCTACGGAGAGATGGTAGGCTTCTTTTTCTACTAAATTATTAACAAAACTCAACTTTTCTGTAATTCATTAGTTACTAATTTATACAGCTCTGAAAGTGTATATTATTTATCTTTTATATTACATGACTCATTACATGAGCAAGCATGGCTGTACACTAGCGAATGGTCAAGTAACCACAGACCAAACTCCACTGTCATCCACTTGTGATCCTGTGGACAGTGAATTACAGGGACATAGAGAGGCTGAGGATACCTGAGTGGCTGCTCCTGCTGTGCACAGATCCTGATAACCCCGCACTGTGGTACTGAGGTGGCATGTGAAGAGGTACCTCTTTCTAATAGGAAATGTTCCAAATTTATAATCCATGGAAGCATATCATTAGAGACTAATCTTCATAAACTCTTCCTTTATAGCTACTTGCTCCATTTGGGCTGTTGCTTTTTAATGTTCCAGCCTGTAGTTGGCACCAAAACCTATTAAGTTGCAATAAAAAATAAAGTCATCGAGTTCATGTGATCCTCAGGTGTCCACAAGCAGATGGATATAAGATTTTGGTTGATTTAAGTACCAAGAAGTGCTGGCTTCTGGTGTTAGTATTTTTAAAAATTTCCTGAAGTTTTTAAAGATGGATGTAAAATAATGCTTCAAATGATGCTGTCAGACTATTTAATGCAGCAATTGTATTCAGCAATATAGCTCCCTTATAAACTGTACTTAGAATTAAAAAACTACATCTGAATAGCTGATATTCATATTTCTTATGAAGTCATAATTTCAGATAATGGATCTAAAGTGCTGTCACTGTTAGTTCAGGAGCATTATATCAATTTTCTATTTGTGTAACTTGTTTCTCTTTTGTAGTAGCTTTGTTTTAGTGTAAGTAGTTCTGCAGGGTGATATGAAATGAAGTGCTAAGGGAAATTTTCCAGTTGTTTCTTGCAACAAAGAATTGGCTGCAGGCTTACACCAACACATCCAAGAGCAGCCAGCTCTCCACATTATGCAATTGCTTCTCTCAGGTCTTAGGAGAGACAAAATACAAGGGGCTGAAGTTGGTGGTGTTGCCTCCGTATCACACTAGAAAACTAAAACAGCACTTATATTCTCCAGCTTTATTTTCTTCATCTTATGTCTAGCACACCATGGGGATTCCCAAACCTTTATGTTAACTACCAGCAGAAAGATTCTGCTTTTATTTGCAGAGGATTTTTATACATTTGCAACTCCACTGATTTCAGTTATTCTCAAAATTAATTCTGGTACAGAGGAGAGAAGAGTTTCACCTCCTACTATTTAGAATCATAGAACAGTTTTGGTTGGAAAGGACCTTTAAAGGTCAGCCAATCCAACCCCCTGCCATAGGCAGGGACATTTGCAACTAGATTTTTTTTTTTATCAAATCAATTATCTTGATTAATTGTAGAAAAGGGTACTAAAACAAAACACAAAAAATATTGAAAATGTCATGAAAGATCTCCAGTTCCCATATAGTTTTCTGTTAATTCAACATGGAATTGCAAAAATTGGTAAAACATTAGTATGTCTCATGCAGTCCTAATGCTGAATGCAACACTTGAATCATCATAAACAAGTACTTGAAAACATGAAAAAATCCTTCCCACATATGCTACCACATGAGGCAATCAAACAAAACCAGTAAAGGTTCCTGATAGTCTTGCTGATAAAAAAGATGCAGGAATAAGAAGTGTCACTTAAATGACAAACATGAGAAAAATGTGGATGGATAATTCACTCAGCTAAGTGATAACAGCAGCATGTTGAAGAAAAACTAAGGTGAAAGCAAGAATTTCAGCATGTATCCATGGGTATCCATGTTACCATGGCAACTCCTCAGTGGAATAAAGTATTTTCTCCTTTCTTTGAGATTAAAAAAAAGAAAAGGGATGCTGTTCTGCAAATAGATACTTTACCTTTTTTAAAAATAAATCTATAACCATTTCCTAACATAGCAGGCATTGTTTTGTTGTGCTTTGGAAAGACACTTAAAATTCTAAAAAGGATACCATATTATTGATTTCATTTGCCCTCTTTTTATTTTGAATGCTTGTTAAAGCCTAAATTCCTTCACATTTCTGAATCCTCCTCTTTTTTTTTTTTTTTTTTTTTTTCCCAATCATGCTGTTTAGCCACAGAGCTTGGATAATCAGTGTATTCTGAAGCAGATCTGTGGTTCTTTTCCGATTTAAGCTAAGGCTATTTTTGTTCCCTTTTGATTTTCTGGAGTGATATTCTGATCTCTTACTTTGTGCTACTTGAAGGAACTGTATTGACTGCTATTCTCTACTAAGCAATTGTTTAAATTTGGATTCAAAGCTTATAAAGAAATATCAGTGTCTATTTTACCTTTACTCCAAATTCACTGACTGAAAATGCAGATCTGTTCCATCTCTTTTATTCTTTCTCTAGATAAGACGATAGAGCTATACATAGAAGATGTTAAAGTGGGCTAATACCCTTTGAAGGTAAAGTTATCATGGGCTTATTTTGGAAAGTTTGATAAAAGTGTAACATTTCCAAAAGTGGCTGAAAAACATAGGTGGTAAACATTTTCAGAAATTACTTGGAAAACTTCAGCAAAGGACTTAGGTGCTCTCAGCTACATACACTGACACTGAACATGTTTTAAACATAGTACATTTTTTTAATATTGTACTCATCAGAGTTATAGAAAAATATCACTTAAAGCAACTTGTTTCATAACAAATTCTTTATTTTCAGAATATATTAGTGAGAAGTTATGAAACTGACTGTTTCAAAAATTTATTAATTGTTACTCATAAATTTTCTGGGTACTTATTACTAGGATGGGAAAATCTTAAGTATCTGGATAGGATTAATAAAACCTTTGGAAAAAAAATGAGCTATCTGACACCTCCATCTGCTAGTAACTTGCTGATTCCTTTGTACTACCTACCTCCTCCTACCTTGGTTGTCTCATCCAATATACTGTATTTATAGCTCCACTTGACACATGTAACCCATGCAATTCTGGTTTCATTTAATCCACTCTAACATTTGTACCTTTGTCACATAGCCTTTTATTCAGCTCAGTGCAGAACAGCATCAGAACTACTTCTTTCTGATAATGCAATCTAATTAAGTTAGTAGAGTTCATCCAGATTCAAGTTGTTAGAAATGAGCAGAGTCTTAGAAAATGGGATGAAAATATGTGTTTGTACCTGTATCTATTTTGTGACTATGCCTACTCTGGTAAATTAAATATGCCCAGGAAATTTCCCAGGCACTGAGGACAAACGACATAAAATAATCCATGTCTATGTCAGTAAAATCATTTTAGTGTCCCAAACGTGGTGTCTGTATGCAAATATTCTCCTGGGAAAGGTTCCTGAAAAGCACCTGTTTGGGGGAGAAAAAGGCATGCCAGACAATAGCCTAAAATAATTCTGTTGAATAGTTCTGCTTGAATTTAGAGGTATATACATGGCCTGTATTATTCAGAGAGTACAAAACAAGACTAAATACAGCACAACTAGTCCAGTTAACCCAGTTGGCTGCTGTTTTGTAATGCCAGAATATCCCAGAGCTACTTGAATTTGTGTCTCTTTCCGTTAAATCACTGAAACTGTCCAACCTTCATTTGGGCTGTTGCTACAGAAATAAATAGAACAAGGATAGATTTAGACAGCATAATCATAGACTTCAGCGCCAGAAGCAACTGTTGCTATTGTCATGATGGAGTGTGTCTATCGACGCTAATAGACCTTTGTCACTGTATTTTAGGTGATGTAGCAGTAATAAGCAAGAGACAAAAAAATCTAGAAGCTCTCAGTGTTAGAACAGCACGCTATAGTTCAGCTGTATAAGACCTTTATCACTTATGTATATATGTAATTTCACTTTGTTTTACAGCTAATTTGTTTTACAGCTACAGTACTTTTAAGTTGCAGGCACTATTGTATTTACCTCTTAGTTCCTTTGAGCAACAGAGATTATTTCTTGTATTTTTTTGAACTACTGATGTGAATTACACAGCTGGTTCTTCTGTCCTCTAAAGATTTAGTTTACTTGTTTGTTTAAAGTTGAAAGCAGATTAGTTTAATTTGATAGTTTTTAACTCGGATGGAGGAATTCACTGGGAGAGGGTTAGCGAAAACCCTGTACTTCAATTTCTATCACTCTGTCATCCATTGTTTTGCAATGGTTTTGTGCAAGAAATTTTTGTACATAAGTCCTGCTTTTTCTGACCTGACTGCTGCACCAGACCCAAACCTATTTAACCTGCTAAAGGCTATGTTTGGACACAAAGGCATAATTTTCCTCCTTCCACTTTACCTTTGGGTTCTTAATTAAGCAACCTAAATCCTTCTAAATGAAGATTATGTCCACATAAAATCTAATTTGTTTTCTGGTATTGCTTATCTGGTATCCCTAGATACATCTAAGGGAATGCAGCGTGGCTAACCTCCCACCTTGTGCACATCACCTAAGTACCTAACATCGGATGGGATAATTCTCTTCCCCTTCCCTTGGCCTGTTCTTACCTGCCACGAGGAGAAAATTGATGCTAGGCTGAGTAAATTAGGGTTGGTGGGATGTCTGCCACCCATGTATTCATCAGTGCAAACCCCACAGTCCTCTGCATCTCGCCAGTCCCAGTAGGGGATGGTGAAGTTCTCGTCACCCGTTATCTTCTGGATCTGACGTTCCCACATCAGCAGAAAGGCCCGATGCCAAGGCAGAAAACCAGGGGCTTCATGGGCAAAATCAATGTCCCGCCACACATTGGACCCACCTAAGAGTGTGTCTCGAGAGGCATAATAATGCATCCACACAAAGACATCATACACATTGATGTCTCTGAACATGGGGTTGGAGCCATTGTTCATCTGAGCATACGTGCCAGTAGCAATAACGTAGTCCTGGCTAGGGATGTTCTTTGCCAAGTTAAGGTAGGCAAGAAATTTGTTCTTCTCACTGATAGTGAGCTGGAAGATGTTTCTTCTTGTTCTCAGTTGCCTTTCCGTGCAGTTGAGCCCTGAGAAACCAAACTTGCACTCTCCACAATTGAATCCCATGAAGTTGCCTTCACATCTACATGTCCGGTTGTAAAATACAGAGGGCCAGTCCTCTCTGTCATCCACACCTGAAAAAGGGAACTGTGGTCCTAGTGGAGCCTGAGAGAGAAGGATGTTCTGGCAGGACCCTCTGCTGGAAAGCTCCCCACAAGGGGATCCATCTCCATCCCAGGGGGGACAGCACTCCTTCCTCAGCAAACTTTGGGTGTTTGCACAGACTCTGGGGAACTGTCCCGTGGACGGCTGAAGGATGACCAGCAGAAAACCCATGGCAAATAGCAGCATAGTGACAGAGCAGCAGGAGAGCATCCGTGTTATGCTTCAGTGCATGGAATGTTCCCTGTGACCCCTCCAAAATCCTGGGTGTGAAAGAAATTCCTTCCCCTCTGCCAGGAATGCTTCACTGCTGACTTCTGGTACAGTCCTCCAATATCCTTCCCCATTCCTACCCAAGATGCATTTACACACAAAATACACTTCAGGGTTAATCTGATTATCACATGTTTTAAGTGAAAGCCAAGTGACTTTTTCCCACCCCCCACAAGTTTCAAAATACAGGCATTTATTATAAACTTTCATCTTCTGCCTAGCACATGATTGCTTTCCTCAGGCAATTGGAGAGGAAGTAAAATTAAAGTTTGGACACAGATACAATTGTAAGTTCTTTGAATTCCTTCTTTGATTATATGCTTTAGAATAAATGGATGATTAAAAAAAAAAGAACTAGAAGAATATGATCAGTTTTGATTAGCTATATGGGAAGAATTGTGAACCCAAAAATGAGAAACTAAGGAATTTTGGAATAAATTATTTTTTTAACACCAAGCAAACACAAAGTGTGGGCAGATTAAGTGTGAATATAGAGCAGAATCAAGATATATAGTCTGGCTTGGCATTTTTATATTTCAGTGTAAGTGCCTTTCCAGGATGTGCATATTGCAAAGAGAAGTGAGGGAAATCATAAACTTTTCATAAGACAATTATTTTTGTTTTAGAACTGATAGTACTTTCACAGTTAATGACACACAGAAATCTGCACAAAAGTCTTCTCTGCAGTTTTGTGGGGAATACAGACAATCTGCCAACAGATTTTTTCAGAAAGTGCTTTGAGCAGATGTCTCTAGACCAGGAAAAAACCCCTTGACTCCTGTTTTTCTCCCATCAAGCAGTTTGTGAACACATCTGTCTTCTTTACTCGGTATGTTGCTGGGCAACCTCCAGACCACCTACCTCTTTCTTCCTGTACATTAGCCCAAGCAGTGCTAACAGAGCCACATGGGCGGATTTAGAAGTCAGACATTCTTTGAAGTTGCTCCTTGAAGCTAGGGGACAACAGTTATTTTACTGCTGAGAAAATCAGATATGAATTATCCGTTATTTTCTTCAGCTACTGCTGTTATTAGTAAGAGTGGTTTTCTTGGGTTTATTTTTTCCTGAAAACTTTGTGAATTATTTCCTTGTGCCTAGGTAGAATCTCAGAAGGGTAGGAACAACACACAGGCAAACTAAGTGAGAACTTTGCTGGGAAACTGTGCCTTTTGCTGGATCAGCAGGTCATCACATGACCATGGTGTGGAGCACGAGGTGCTTTAATCCTGTTGGCTTCTACGCCTCAGGTATTCCAGGGGATTATCCCTGAATCCTGCTGCCAGGGAGCCTGTGATGGGGGAGCTTGGAGCAAAAGGGGCAAAGGGAAAGGATTTGCTTTTTCGACAAATATTTCTAACCACAGTGTGATGTTTACTACTGTTTGACTGATTCCCCTGGTTTCCATATCAGGCTTGTAAAACAGATTCTATCATAGAAATGTTACTTGTTTGATTTATTCTGTTTTCTTTATGCCTATCTGTTTGGGAAACCTCACCATTTCATTTACTGTTCTTCCCACGGATGTTAGTGCAAAAATACTTATGTGAAAAGAGACCCATCTCTGAGAATAAGAATATATATTTTTTAATTTTCACCAAAAAGCTACAGGGATTGGAAAGACTTGAGGGAGAGCCTCAGAGTGAACCAGAAAAGGCCTCAAATACATATTTAGGCAGATAGTCATACACATAAATACATTGAATACCCTGTTTTCATATCCAAATGAGATTTTATAATCAATGTTAAAGAATAAGAATCCAAGACTTGAGAGTAGTCATATGATGAATTTCTGAGGCATCTGGTTAACAGAGGAATTCCCTGTGAAATTATATGAATGAGAAGCTCTGAATGAGGAATGTGACTGAGGAGCAGCACACGCCCCTCTTGACCTACTATTGAGCTGAGTCCAGTTTTGAGTAACTGTCAGTGATTCAGATAGTAGTTGGGAAACTAAGCTTTCCATACATAAACAGCCATAAATGTTAAACAAGTAAGAAAATATGTGTTTCTATTCCCATGTGTGATTGTAGACTCACTGAAACTTAAGACAATCACAATCACATGCTGCACCTGGCCAAAATCGTCTTCATTAAAGAGGCCTCGTGGGACTTTCCATCTTTGTTTTCCCAGCACCTTTTATTTCATTGTTTATCTAACATAGCCATCATATCTGCACAAAGTTTGTGCGTAAGTTGAATTCAGTGGTTTTGGCTGAGAAACCTTTCCCATGTGTTCTGCCATTGGGTAGACACCACCTTCTCGTATGCTCTGAGAGACCCATTTCTCACACCTGGGTCTCCTCGTTTAGGTATGGGCCAAGACTAATTACTTTCAGGCACACAAATGCTAGGTAGACCATAAGATCAGCATGGCTAAGGTACGTCACTTTCTGTTTTCAAGAATATAAAATACAGAGGTTTAGTGGCGATATACAACTTGATTACAAAACATAAATGATCATGAATCACTTCACAGTAGGGTTTCATAGAGGCAACTTTCAACAGCAAATTGACATGGGGTTCTGTCTCATGTCCCTAAATGTTAACTCTACTCTAAAGTTTGTGACTGGATCAGTTAAAGTATTTGTTTCAGTCTAGTAGAGTAGCACAGTAATGGTGGTATTTAAAATCAAACTTATGTTTTCATTAAAAGGCTGATAAGTACTTTATGGAGATGTCAATAGTTATTAGAAGGAAAATTCCCAGACAGAGTAGTGAGAATCCTTCCCAAAGCCCACTTGCTCACCTGCTTGTGGCATTAAGATAAGATCTGCAACACTACACTGCAGTGCTAAATCAAACTACACATAGACACAGTCCGTAGCTTTCTGATGTGGTCATGGACAAAGAAAGGGAACATTCCAAGTGAAAAATAATGGTATTGAATGGGGATTCAGATTACCTCATAAAATTAACTCTTGGTCTCTTTAGATCTGAGTGGGCTGATCTTCAAAAAAATCATGTCTTTTGTAAAATATCACAGGGAATTCCCATTTTGGGATGCTGATACTGAAGCAATCAAATTAAGTAATATCAGTGGGTTTTAAAAAAATCTGATAGCTGGATGACACCATGAAGAAAGTATCTTCTAATATTGCCTGTTGGTATGTTTTAGGAATTCTATGGGGATTTTAGGTCTAGTTGTCTATGTTGAGTGGGGGTAAAAAGAAATTTGGGATGAGTAAACGGAGAATAATTTTTAGTATGATTATTTTAAAAGTCAAACATAAAACTCTGAAGAAACCAAGGCTGGATAGAAAAAGCTGATGCTTCTCAGTTACCAGTGGAAATAAGAACTGTCAAGAGAAAAAGTGAAAACAATGGTTATTGATATGGATAAATACTAGGACGATTTGACAATTAGGGAACACTGACAAGTGAAAGGAAAGATAGTCTATTAACCAGCCAGGAAATTCAGTCTGACAGACCAATAGACTCAGATTGTACTCTCTGACCCTTACCTGTTACTTGCTGTTCGGCATCAGTGTTATTATGCACTTTGTAAGACACCTGCCTTCAGATGTTTTCTGAGCTCCTGCTGAGCTCATATTTCATGTAGCAGAATGACAAAACATCATTTATTTCCTTTGCCCCATGTTCCAGATGGAGCTATCAGAATTCTCAGTGGTTTTCCAGGGGACCAAATCTTGCTTCTGTACATCAGAAGAAAGAAAACAGTAATGTATATAGGGTAAGGACACATGCCATAGATATTACCCTGTGGCCAAAACCAGAATAAAAAAAATCTGTCTTCTGGTTACTGATGAATGGGGAGTATAAGATTAAGAAGAGTCCTGCTTGTCCTTAAGAGACATTTAAACATTACACAAGTAAGAGAAAAATATTAAATTTCTATTTATAATCAACTTTTTATCCTTAGGTAGAAAAAAATCAAGTTTCTTATTAGAAAGTAAGAAGTTCACACCTACTAGTCATAGCTCTTTACTAAGAAGCAAACTAGAAAATCCCACAAGCTTTTTAGACCAAGGCAAAGACTGTCGGGGTTGACAGAGAACCTGTCAGCAGCCTGGCAATTAGTGATGAGGAATGTAACCAATTTTTAGGAAATATTTACTGTAATGCCGGACGGAACAAACGTAATGCAGCCCAGACCAAAGGTCACCAATTAAAATGTGTATAGTGTCACCAATAGCATGTCACAGCACAGACAGTGCCTTCAGTGTCACCAATAAGAGTGTGTGCAGTGTCTACAGTTTTTTATGCTTGAGACTTTTGACCAATTGTGTTGTGGCACGATAGTGTACAAAGAGTATAAAAGAAACACTTGAGAGCAATAAACAGCTTCCTGCTCACCTTACACCTGGACTACGTCTGATCTCTGTGTCTCTTTGGCCGTTCCGACATTATCAGCGATAAAAGACCTCCGCATCTTTTGGGATGACATTTGAACATGAGGCTTAGGGACCCATTTGGATGTATGAAAGAAGGAAAATTCCAGGCTTAAAAAATATTCTGAATGGTGTTAGTAACCAATTTTTAACTTAGGACTAGCTCACCTAATATGCAGTCCACACAGCTAGTCTGCTAGATGTAACCATAGGCGTATTAAGTGATGAGTGGAATGTTGGGTTCCTATTCTAAAATTAAGCAAGGTGAAATTGTGCAGCAATTCAAAGCACTCCTGTCACCTCAGTCAGCCTTAACCCTGAACTTGTGCAGAAAAAATTCACAAATGTAGTTGTTTTCCCAAGCTAAAGTTGTGTTATCACAGTTATAAAGAGCAATCTTTGCATTAGCAAATCAATTCACTTCCTGATCCTAATATAACCTGGTCCATGCTCACATTCCCAGTTTCAGCATTGTTGAACCACTCAGAGAACACAGAGACACAAGTGCTATTGTTTTATGAAGATTATAGTTTATATTTTTTGTTCTAGTGAAAACATAAAGGTGTGGACAGATTATACTCGATTACTCAGAAGTCCTGCTGGCACAAAGTTAAACTATCCATTTTAACAACATCGAATCAGTGAATTTTAGTGAATCAGTGCTTTTATTATGTGGACACGTTATTTTTGTTCTGATACTGGGAGACCGAGAGACAGACTTAGTGCACCAGAGAATAGGTATTCAAACTGTTCTAAAAACATAGGCCAAATATTACAGGAGACTTCTAGAAGCAAGAAAAAAAGTCATTGATCTGCAGTCCAAAGCAAGGAAGAAGAGGTGCTGATGCAATCATAGCAATGAAAGTATAAAAACAACAGCAAAACACAAAAGGCAGTTTTCCCCCTGTTATGGACTGAAGATAGTATGAAAGTAGTTACCAATCTATCAATCTAAAATCTTTGTGACTTGGGTTTTTGCTGCAGATTACACAGAACTCACCTGATACCTGTCAGTCTTGATGACAGGACAGCATGTAAGGGGGATGCTAAAGCAGTATTTTCTACAGTTTTGTTACACTCCACTTACACTTCACCTCTGCTTTTAGCTCTTTGCTGAAAAACAGCCTGACTTCTGGCTTTTGGGAGCATGCTGGGTAGAGTGGAAATTTTGGTGAGTGGTTCTGAATGCTTTCCTGTCATCTTCAGAGGAAAAGTGTCATACAATTTCTTAGTACTGTGTGGCTCATACATGAATTTGGCTTTGATAGTAGGCCAGGGCCCAGGTTTCACTAGGTGGGTAATAGTGTGCTGTTTTGTGAAATCCCTGTCTCATCTAACAGCTCACTGTGGTTGAAAGCACAGAAAATTTTACAGCAACCTACAAGAAAACTATTCATTTTTTTCTGAGTTAATGTTCTGCTTATCTTCCAAGGGGAACTTCCCTGCAGAGGGGTCAAAAAAGCACTCTAATGTGTGCAAAACTAGTGGTGGAAACAACTAGGGGAGAGGCAAGGCCAGGCTTTGCTCTGTTGGAGGTCTCTTGGACTGGCTCCCCTCTACTGCAAAGCTACATCCTTTGCCCTCATGGCAGGTACCCCACAGCTGGGTCTCAGAAAACTGCAGAGCCTTCCTCTTGTAGTTAAAACCCTGTATTCTTCCTCCTCCCTTCCAGTGTTCTCTGATAAACTGAAATCTCTGTAAGGTGACAGGGGGAAGCTCCTTCCTGGGCTGCCAACCCTGCTGGGATTGTCTTCAGAACAAGCTGTGTCTAATAAGTGCCTCTAGGTCCTTCTCACAGCATTGTCCTGCTCCACTTATTCTGCTCTGCAGAGAAACATAAAAATAATAAAGACCCTTAGTAGCTGTGTGTTGGTTTCCTGTGAGTGTATGCTTTCAAAAACAGATAATCAAACAATGTATTAAAAACCATGAGAGTGACATTTAGCACAAAGAAGGTTTGGGCAGCTCCTGGTGGTAAGGCAAACATGGCTTTGCAGTGTCAAAAAACTAAATTTGGAAAAAGAATGAGAGAATCAATTGAGACAGGTACAAGTATATAAACCAAATGGGACCCTCGGAGGCCCATATAACCTCCTCTGGGCCAAGAGCAGCTGGGTTTCCATGAAACCTTGACATTGCTTGTAGATACAACAGGGACTTATACATCAGATAAGCAGTTCAAACGAATACCTTTCCCTTAAATTTAACCACACTTTATTTTATTTTTAAATTGATCCTCTCAGCATACTACCAAAAAGTCCGTTGAATACTCAAAAATGGTGAGGAGAATACTGCAGTTGTTCTAAAGTGTACCTAAGAGATTTGCTGACATAAATAAAAACTTTGTGGATGGTAAAAGATCCTGAATTTTGCATGTCTATAGAATACCTTTTAAAATGAAAACAAAACCCTCACCAAAAATATGATTAAATGTGGTCAGTTCTAGAGGAAATAAAATATGTACAGAACAAATTAGTATCATATGCTGCCTTTAGATTTTCCTTTGAATACTACCCTAACCTGCAGTAAGCTTTACCTCCTTTGGGTTTGAAAAGCATCTTAACTGGCTAGACTTCCAGATACCTCAGAGAAACCCTTAAACTTTGTAATTGTTTTTGCTAATGGGTTCTTAAAGTCTGGAGCTTTTGCTCCACCTGAACCCCCCTTTTCTTGGTAACTCTAGCAGAAGAAGCAAACCAGATAAAATCAGGCTGACAGAGATTACAATATGCAATATACAGACATTTTTCATGATACATGACAAGAGAAGGAAACCTGTGGAAAACAAGTGTTTCCTAATTCTCAGATTGCTACCTGCATAGCCGCTACTTATTGTAAGATTTTCAAGCAGGGGCCTCTTGTGCTGGAATGGACGAGAAAGAGAGAATCTGCAAGTCCAACAGGCCCACGGGGGAACAACGTGTGTCTTCCTTCTGCTTTTCTGGCTTCACAGAGGGGAGATCATGTGACTCTTCAGGTTGAGATCATTGCATGGAGAAATGCAGATAATAAAGTAGGCCATTATAATAGCTCCATTCAAGTTTCTATTAATTTAAACCTCTTCACAGCATATGAAAGATAAGGGAAAAAGACATACATTGTTTAGAATTCAAAAATCTTATTAACCTTCCATAACTGTCTGAAGATACTCAAAGGCCCAGATGCACAAAAGGCTCAAATATTAATTGTAGTTTCTGATTTGCCACCCTTACCTTCCAAATAACAACTGTAATGAAGAATCAAATTGTTCTGAATTTTACTTTCTCTGTAGAACTTTACTAAGTAATCCACAGCTAAATAAACATATAAATAAGACCTTCACATTCAATTTCACTTCAGTGCAAATAGTGGATAGGAAATTCAGTTACTCAGACTGCGAACTCTCTGAATAAAGAACAAAATGTCCTGGTAAGACATTAGGCATCTGGGAAAACAGGGAAAAAAATCCTTGTAATGTAATGTAATGTACAATGATTCTGATAATAGCTGACAGTTTTGAGTAACAAAGAGAAGGTGAATTATGAGAGATTTTTCTCATCATTCTCCTTATTTTTTTGCTACTAGGCTGCAGTATGTTTGAAACAATCAAAGATTTTTTTTTTCTTCCTACAAGTCATAGCTAAGCTGCTAGATTCATAGTAGTTGAAAATTTTGATAAGTTCAAACACTGAGCAGACAAAATCAGGAAAACATGTCACAGAATCATAGAACATGAATGCACCATCTCTGGCTCCTGAGGTCTCTGAACCCTAAATTCCTTGAGAAAGGGAGATCACTCCACAGATTTGTCTCTACAGGCTTGTTCTGTTCCCAGATCCCTGATGCATCTGCCATAGGCCACTGAGGGGGCAGGATAATGGACAACATGGTAATTTAGTTTGCTCATTCCTATGCCAAAAGCAGATTAAATACTGCCTAGTTGCAGCCAGTGGTATGTTTAGCACAGATGTCACCAGGCATCTGGTCTCTGCTGCACAGAAGTGCAAATAGTACATGTATCTCCTTGATACTTGACAGCAAGATTGCCAAAATAATTAGAAAGGAGAAGACACAAAGATTTGGGGTTTATTTTACAAACCTAAAAAGTGGGTCTGCTTTCAACTTTTCATGAGAAAAAGCAAAGAGCTGGAAGAAAAAACTAAGAATTTTGTAGGTAACAAAGAAGATTTCATTGAGCTTATTCACATGGATACTATAAACACTCTATGTGCTCCATTTATAGGTTCTAGGAGACTTAATGTACCTAGAAAGACACTTGAAAGAAATGAATAGCCAAGTGTGTTCCTGGAAGTCCTTTCTTCTCCTCAAACCAGGGAACAAACATGTAGAATATACTAAAAATAAATAGTTTGGAAAGCAAATGATACATCAGTCATGCAAGATACTAAAGTATTAAATAAGACAAACTAAAGAGGTTTTCTTAAGAAGATATATGTTTAATATTTTTGACATAAGTGTAAGAAATTCTTGTGACTAAAATGTTTAAATTATTCTTAAATTGTCCCTAGTCACATGAAATAGACTTGGCCTAAGCAATTTTATCATTACAGTCTTTCTTTCCAAGTATAGTTTCAGCAAAAAAAAACAAATCCAGCAAAAATTTAAAAGGTCTTGGGTGGTAAGGTTAATTTCAGAAGCAGTGAAGGACTGACTGGGTTCTGAGTGCAGTGATTTGGCAAATCACTTGGAGAAGCAAAGACTTCTGAGTGAGTTCCCAAAGGGAACTTTATACCACTCCTTCTGTTTTTATGAGAACACATAAAAATACTCAAAGCCCTCATGCTTATGCCAGGATCTTTTGTCACCCATTTGCTCATCTTCAGCTATAATAGGCACAGTGTATCTATCTCCCTATATGCAGCATTTATCTATATTATAAATTCACAGATTCTACTTTGCATGTGTGTGCTGGCTTGCACTGATGCAAAGTTGGGCTTTCACACACCACAGGCTTGGAGTGAGACACCAACAATGAATTTCCACACTTTTCAATAAGTTCATTGTCAGGTACAAAAAAGGTTTTCCTGGAAGCTTTGTGTATGTTAGTAAATTTTAATGTGATCTAGCATTAAGTACAATCAATTTTATTTTGAACTTGATCTTCCACTCACAAAAAACAAAGCCACATTTAACATTAGGTTAGGAAAAATGCTTTCAAATGCATGGAAACTGCAGAATATTGTGCATCCTGATAGCATGTGCCTACCAGCAAGACCAAAGATGTCTTCATCACTAAGAAATTATGAGGACAGCATGAGACAAGGACTGAAAGTGGGTCATAGTGGGAAAATTACTGACAACATGCATATGATAATCTTAATTGCCCCTTACACCAAAAATAAACAAATATCAATGAAGAGAATGGATTTCAACCCCTTTTTTATGGATTACTTCTTGAGGAATTTGGTTTTTAAGTATTTTATTATTTTGCTTAATAGCAAACACTGCCTCAATGCCATGAGCTGATATCAGATTCTTCCATGGAAAGATGAAGAGCTTGGAAATTCCTAAAAACACTTGCCTGTAGCTATTCTATATGGAGTGATGTGTCAAGTTTTCTAGGTCTGATATTTTGGGATCTCCCAGAACTAGAAGTAAGTGTCAGTTCTGCTCTACTTTTGTGAATGTCTTCATTTCATGGGGGCAAATCTCTTCTTTTTTATTTCAGTGCTTGAAATATGTTGGACTTCAGACTTACTATTTGTGTGACAGGTGTTTTATAGAGGAGTTATTTTCATGGCTGACTTTTTAATTGTTTTTATTTTTTAAACTGTCCTTGCATGTGGGATCACTATGTTTCTATGTGGAACATGGCCTTTGAATACTTGTTGTCATACAGAGAACTGCAAACGTTTAATATAATGGTATGACATATGATTAGTACTTTGCCTTAATTTACAGGTAAAGAAAATGAGGTTGAGAGAGACAAAGCAGCCCGTGCTGAGGCCACACAGAGCCTATTTTTAAGGTGTTTGAGAATTTGTATCAGAACTAACAACAATAACAAAATTTAATTTCCATGAACATAGTGCAGAAGAGAGATGATTGCACTGTGGTTCCAATTTCTCCATCATTTAGTTTACCTTGAGAGTTAAATCATGTTCCTGTCACATATGAGCTTGCCATATTGCCAGCGCATGTTATCTCACTCTTTATTCAGTTAATAACTTATCTTTGTTCTATGTACAGGAGAAGCACTTGTCTTCACTGTTGGTCTAAACTATGATGAATTAAAAATCCTTCCAAGGAAAAGGATACAGATGCTGTCCTCATTGTTGTCCATGGAGAGCCCACTCTACATGTTGAATTCTTCTAAGCAAATATAACTACCTGAATATGAACTACTCATCTGGACTGTTATTGGAGGGAATCTTTCAGTTACTGAAGCTTAGAGTTACTGGAGCAAAACTACTGGAGGGAAATTACTGGAGGATCCTTCCCGTCTACTCAGCATTGGTTGGGCCACATCCGGGCTTGTCACTACAAGAGAGACATGGACGTACTGGAGAGAGTTCAGTAAAGGGTCAAGAAGATGTTGAAGGGACTGCAGCATTTCTATGAGGATAGGCTGAGAGAGCTCAGACTGTTCAGCCTGGAGAAGGCTCAGAGGGGATCTCATCAACATATATAAACACCTGCAGGGATGGTACAAAGAAGATGGAGCAGGGATCTTTTCAGTGATGCCCAGTGCTAGGATCAGAGGCCATGGGCACAAACTGAAACACTCGAGGTTCCCTCTCAGCATCAGGAAACGGTTTTTACTATGAAGGTGAATGAGCACTGGAACAGGTACAGGTTACCCAGGAAGCTTATGCAGTCTCCATCCTGGGGGAAATTCAAAAGCTGTCTGGGAATGATCCTGGCCAACTGGCTCTAGGTGACCCTGACTGAGCAGGGTGGGTTGGACCAGGTGACTCCAGAGGCCCTTTTCCACCTCAACCATTCTATGATCCTGTGAATCAGAAAATTTTAGGAAGTAAATTACCTCATCCTAAAGCAAAGAATATACCTTAAACGATGTAAATTAAATACCTATTTCTTTTCATTTATTATTATGGAGCTTAGGTTACTTAGACATACAATATTTGCATTGTAGAATTCTAAAATTTGGTGAAATATGGTCTACACTAGATGTTTTATCTTAATTAATCAAGTTTTTTATGTTTGACTGTTGACTTACATCTTTCTTTATCCTTTTATGTGTAATCTAAACATACTGATATTGACTCATGGCTGCAAGATTGTAGAATTCTTGCTGCTCTGCTTCCTGCCAATAGTGAAACAGTGAATAATACATGAAGAGTTTTATATAGCAGAAATGATAAATGAGTACATACAAATGAATGAAAATCCAAGTGAAATTCACCTTCCCTAAATTCAATTGTCAGGAATGAAAATCCAAGTGGAACTCATCTGCCCTAACTTCACCTGTCCAGATCTGAGCTAGTAGGAGTGGAATTCCTTCAGTGGCAGCATCTCTGGGTGCAGTCATTTCACCTTGAAACAAATGACCATGATAGTTCAGTTTAATCACTTTCAGAAGGTGTCAGATTCTGTCCATCACTAGAGGAAAAGACAAGGTAACCAGCTCAGACGCAGACATCTGAAGCAGAGTGAGATGCAAGAAAAGTGACCTTAACTTTGCATTTAACCACACATTGCCACACCAGAATTAGCCTAAGCAGGCCTTGAACCCAGCAGAGATGTCATGTGCCCACCAGTAAGGCACTGGTTTGTATTCAGCTTCACTGAAACATTTTCCTACTTCTTAAAAGCAACAGAAATAAAAACATCCCTGAATGAGTTGTTCATTGTTGCCAATGGCATCTATCACAAAAATGAACTTGCCTATGCATTTTTGAGCTGCACTGATAAGTTTATGCTAATTCTACAAAACCATCCTTACAAAGAAATAGGCTAGATAAGTGGTCTTATTTTCAAATGTGAGCTATGTTACCTATACACTTCAAAGTACAGGTAAATCAGAGAAGAGAGATTCCTGCAGTATCAGTTGTTTTATAATCTTCATTATGTATCTAGACAACCTTCTGAAATAGAAACAATATTAAGAGATAAGCAGCCCTTCTAAGTGAACAGTATCTTTCCTACAAATGCAAAGAAAAGTTCACTGTTGCCAGATTTATGAGCAAATACATGACATGCAGTGTTTGCCTCTTCCTAGGAAAATAGTACTAAAGATGTAAAGCAGAATTATTTAAAATAAAATATCCAATTTTGACTAAAGGAGTCTATACATGTGTTGACTTTGGAATGCAATTACTATGGAAACAACAAACAAAGAGGATATCTCAGAGCGTGCCAAGTTGTATTCATGTCTGGGCCGATTTAAAGTCTTTTCCTTGATGAGAATTACAGCTGAAGGTTTTCATGCTGAATTCCAACGGAAAAATCTTCCAGCATGTTATTTTCTTTTCTTGATTTCTCCATGCTCCTTTTCAATAACAAGGCATGAAGAACACTTTTTTTTTTCTTAAAGGCTAGTAATTTTGAATGCCCCAAATTTTGAATGCCCCAAATTTTGGAGTATCTACTTGTTAAACATTTCTCACTTTCAAATACTATGAAGTAAAAATAACACTGCAGAACTATGCATCTGAGTATGTCATTCCAGGTTTTTATAGTCAAGTTAGAGAAATGGATAATTTTAGTTGCAATCAATACGGCTTTTTCGGACATCAACCTCACAATTGCATGCTATAAGCACCTATTTCTTACTCTTTACTGTAAAGGGTATCTAAAGCACATTTAAATTTTTTTATATAAATATATTACTAAATGTAAACATATTGTTGTGTATTACACAAATATGGTGGATACATATACAGAATAATTTTTACTTCACAGATTATTTCCCTATTGACAAACAGCCCAATTTAAAAAGAATTGTGAAACATGAAGAAAAAAATCATAGGAGACGTGGAAACTAATTAGCATTTTGATAAATTGTGAAAATCTAATATTTGTTTAAAAATGCATTTTTACAGAAATAAAAATATATGACAGATATTTCAAATTTTAATACAATAAAAATAAAGCTGTGAAAGATGGTGTTGAGACAAAATATTAAAGCTTGCAAGATATAAAATATGTCATGCTGATAGTAATAAAAAATTTTAAATGAAAATACATAATTTTCATTAAACTGTGTGAAAAAAGATTCCTAGTCATACTATTTTGACTATACTAGTCATTATATTTTTTGCCCAAAAACGAAGAGTAATCAGGACTTCCAAGAAGGATTTTGTAGCTGCTACATGCTTCTTGGGAATAGAGGAGATAGAATAATTGTATTGCCACTCTCTAAAATTTAGAACCGTTAGATTTTCAGAGTTTGCTTAGTATTACAGCACATATTCTATAAGGGTAGAGTGCAATTAAAATGTGGGAAAGAGAAAGACTCTTGTCTGAAAATATAACAATATAGAGAGCACTGAGGATCCTCATTCTTGATCTTATTTTAATAGATGTTAAATTTTGAGTTTGAAAAATAGTAATTATAACTTTCTTCAGTTTAGTTTTCTTCTTCCGCTTTTCCTAAGATGGAGAAAAAAACACCCACTCTATTTCAAAAGAAAAAGAAATAGAATATCAGTTTCTCATAAAAAAATCCAAATACATCATTACATTTCCGGTTTATCACATGATTTATCTAAATGTTTTAATCCTTTTGTTTTATTTTAGTTTATTGAAAGTTAGCCTGAAATGCCATTTTTAAGTGAAAAGTCCATGTAGTTTATTAAAATTACTCAAAGTAAATCTTCATCTGTCTTAATTTCCTCTCATGTTTTTAGCCAATTTCAAGTTGAATTTGCTTCTGGTTTGGAATGATCAAACCTATATTTATTAATTAAAATCTGTTTGTTTTGGTTTGTTTTTTTTTTAATATCTGTTCAAGCATCTAAAGACACACAATCTGGCTGCAGAAAAACACAAGAGGAAAACTCATATGTGCAAAATATTTTATAAACTTATAAATTTCAAATGAAAACAGCTTTATTTTGGCATTTTCTTGCAAATTTTTTTTTTTAAATATAAAGGGTTTGTGTGGCCTCATGAAAGCAAAGGATGAAACTACTTCAAAATAAAATTGTATCTGAGAGATACAGTTTCTTTTGGATGTTAAGAGGTATAACTTTAGATACTTGCAAGCAAGCATCTCCATGGAGGTGTCACAGGTGAGACAGGGACTTAGTTCAGGTCTCTGAACACAGATATTGGAACCATTTCAGATGGAGAGGACTAGGAGACAGATCATGAGGTGAACTGGCACCTTCTGTAGAAGGAAGGTAGAAAGTTGATGAAACAGCCTCAGGCATCTCAAGTGGCTCTAGAGATCTTTTATCTGATCAACTGAATAGGGCTACCTGAATAAGGAATCTACCTTAGGGGTCAACTCTCCAGGTGCCACCAGACCTCAGCTAAAAGAGGGATTCAGCTGCTGATGCATAGGCACCTAGTGCCTTTTGAGTCTTGATGATAACCCAGTTGTGACCCAACTCGGAATCCAAAGAGGTGAAAGTCTCCTTCACTGCCCATGCTGCTTTGCTAGCCCAGTGCAGTCTCAAATGTCCCCTTGCATCTCAGATGTCAACAGGTATCTACAATTAGACAGGTGCCTCCTGTTCTACATCTCCACTGCAGAAATGGAAGAAGTTCAGACACCCAGCTCCTATGTCAGTCCATTGGTAGTGATACCTAAACAAGGGAGTTCTGTCCTGACCCAGAATATTAATAAATAAGGTCATCGTAATTTTTATCTAATCAGTCGCAAAACCATGTTTACAAATAGTCAAAAATAATCTCAGTATTCAAAAGGCATTTACAAGTATATTGTGATACCAACACAGATTAAATGTCATGTTTACATCTACCTTGAACTGGAGTTTAGCTGCATGAAAGAGTGGTTCACAGTAGAGCTTGTAAACCTTTAAGAAAATGATGCAGGCTGAATATATTTACCCATGTGGCTTTGAAGCACCAGTGAGCAATAAGCATCACCATTTGTGAACTCAAATTTCCCTCTGCTTGGCCATGTCTTCAATACTTTTAGATTGTACCTCACAGAAGGGCTCCCTTGGGCAAGATGAATCTGCACAATGGCTAGTGTTATGTGTAAAGCATGGCACATTTAGACCTGTACTATATCTTCAGAGCCCCACAAAAGAGAATTAACACACTGGGAAGCTCAGCTGTTATTCTTATTTTGACAATGGACTTATTGTTTTATACTACTAATCTGATTTTTAAAGATTTATACATTAGTTTTTCATACATTAATCCCTGAAACTATGCTTGGAAAACCCATGCTATAAATACCACATGGCTAACACATGTGTCAGGAGTAGACAAAATTTACAAGAAACAGACAAATCTCAGAATAATAATTACATTATATAACCCTTATAAATCGTCCCAGCTGTTCTGACACTTTAATTACAAAGTGACACTTTCAGTCTTAAAGTTTTGCGACTTGTGTAATAAATTATTTCTCTTAATACATGTTATGAGTCTGGCTACTGTAGAGGAATCATTTTACAATCTGTCTCCTTTACAAAGGCAGAGAGTAAACAAGAGATTAAATAATACAACTATAAAACTCAACAAAAATATTTGGAAAATCCTGAATTTATTTCAACACACATCCGTGCAAAATATGTAATGGTCTTCTATGTGCCCTTCCTTCCCAGTATCCCAACGTAAGCTTCTTCTGTGGAACACAGGCTGAAGAGCCTGGGAGCAGGAAGCAGATGGCCAGTTCTGAAGCTGTTGTACCTAAAAAGTAATCGTTTCTGAAAGCTGCATGTAAAGGACAGAAGCTCCACAATAATTCTACTGAACAACTTGCAGACAAGGGACTACAAAGAAAATCTGAGTGATGAATAAAGAATGTGTGTGACTTGTTTTCAGTCTAACACACTCATAACATAATTAAGAAAAAGCAGAAAGGATAGCACAGTCTGCTGTAAACAGTGACTGCAGAATGTCAAAATGATAATGAACAAAACCCAGTTATGATAGGAGTAAATGGAGTCCTAGCATGGGACTTCTAGGGTCCACTCTTCCCTTAGGCATGTACAGAAATTCACAGTAATGCTAATAAAGGCTGCAGAGACAGTTTGTGATCCATACAACTTTAATGGCCAGTCTTCGCGAGCGAAGATTTGGGAAAGGTCATTAACCCTTCCAGCCTGCGCAGTGGATTTTTAGGTGAGACACAGCGTGCGCTGAACTGAGCCCACCCTTTAGTCCTGAGGTTCATCTGCCGGGGCCGAGCAAAGCTTGGACAGTGGCAGTGAGGTCCTCAGGATGTAGGTTTGTTTAGAGTGACCTTCTCTTAGGTGGATTGCCTTCCACGGCTGACGAGCTCCACCTGCCCAGGGGGCCGGGAATCGAACCCGGGTCGCAGCGGTGAGAGTCAGACAATTCACCTACATAGTTATTCAACCTGCAGCCTTACATCATAAGGAGTTGTTGTTCAAGTAAAAATGTCACCTTTTATCTTCACTTTGTGGTGTCTTTCATCACAGACCTTGCACTGAAGCAGCATATGTTTTGGAGGGAGGTCAAGCTGTTTTCCATGGACAGTCTTCCAGAGCAGTGGCTTACATGCTAGAAATGCTCTGCTTTATCACTTGATCCTTGTCTCAGCTCCATCTTGCTACATTCCCTCTGCTGATTTCAGCTTGCTGTTGTCATCAAGCTTTAAAGGCATTTGACTAAGTCAGAAATATGAATGTTGCAATTTACATCGATTTGTGTGCACTCTCCTTTGTAAAGATGAAATCATTTCACAGACATCTCAGAACATGTAATTTTTACGTGATCATTTTAACCTTGGCCAACCAAGCAGTAGTTTATAAACTGTGAAACGTTATAAGGCTGTAATATAGTTATCCATTATTTTTCTCAAAACTAGAAGTAACCTCTCCACATATGATCATCTCTTTCAGCTATTAATTCTATCAACATACTTCTTGGCTACAGTGTTAACATTGTGTGAGACAAGGTGGTATCCATAATTAATGAGCAACTCAAATCTAGGTAGTCATGATTTTAATTTCTCAGTGGCTATTTTTTCTTTGCTTTTGATTTTTGAGGTTTGAAAGGAAAAATAATATTATCGTCTCTGGCTACCATCTTTAATTTTTTTCTTCTCTACTTATTTTCCTTATTGAAAGTTTCATCTTTTTATCTATGAACCTGTAAGGTTCTGCACATAAAGGAACCCATCCTGAAATCAGCTCCATATGGACAGACCATATGTGAACACTGAGTCCCACTGAAGTGAACTATGGTTAGCACTTCTTATTTCTGCTGTAATAACGCTCATGTGTCCCTAACCATGGACCTTGTTGTGTCAGGTACTGTACAGACAAAAAGAAAAACTTCATCTTAGTGCTAGCAGATGGACCATCACAGTACAGATAGGATGAATCCTGCAAGCCATAAGGGTGGCAGACTGGACAGTTAAATGGTGCGTATTTGTATTACCCTGTCAGATTTAAGGAAACCATAATTTCTATATGATTCCTTTTCATGTGCATAACTCTAGAAGAGATCGTTCTCGTTTCCTTTCTGGGTATAAATCACAAGTGTTCTTTTCTGCTGTTTATGAGATTGCATTTATGCGTGTTAAGATCAGTATGAAATATCGTTTTGTACTCTGGACATCTCTAGAGATGAAGGTAACTGTGGAATATGGGGTAAAGTGAGTTCATTCTTGAATTTGGAGTTACTCCCTTTTTGCTACTATGCAGTAAGCATGTCCATGTGGAAAGGCAGTGTAAAATATCAATTTCTGTATAGATTTATGCCTATAGTGCTTTACAGACATTTCCCTTTTAGGAAAATCCTCTATAAGGACACCAGAATGAAACCAAACATTTATTTCCTGAAAGCTACATTTTCATGGCAAATATTTGCATGTAACAGATGGCAAGAATGATCCTGATCCACAAAACGAAGGTAAGGACATGCTTATCTGTCCTAGGAATATTATAAAGGTGACCCTTTGGGGAGAAGGAAAAAAAAAGATGGAAAGGTAATTGTACGTACATACTTTGTCATAGCCAAGGCTGCTCAAGATTTCACAATCGAACTCCTTCCAAGTAGGTCACAATTATATTGCAAAAAAGAACATTGGGTAAAAATCTGGAAACTGAAGATTAAAAATAAGATGTAAAACCTTAAAAGTTATGGCAACATCCCATTAAACAATTTATCTCGAGCTGCAATGGATTCTCTGTCATTAAAATTTTTTAAATTAAATTTGGAAGGCTTTTAGGAAGAGATGCTCTTGCTTAATCCAAAGTTATGGGCTTTACTTACAGAATTTCAGGTGAGATTCTCTGACCTGTACTATGCAAGCAGTCAGGTTAGATGATCATAATGGTCCCTTCTGGCCTTAAAATCTATCAATTTGTTAAGCATCCTGCTGCAATGCTGTGATGCAGAGGCAATTTACATCAAGATCTGAAGAGCACTTAAATTAATTGTTTCATTAAAATCCATTTGAATGCTTTTACATCTTGATGCATGTTACTTCTCGGTACCTCACAGATTTTATTCAGAGATCTTCAGCTCCAAAGAGCCTGTTATGTTTGCCTGCCCTGACTTGTGCATTATGCCGGCTGGAACAGCATGTTCCTGGGGAATTCATGCGGCGAGGAGCCCTGATACCACGTCTAGTGCCCGTGGGTGGTTCTCTGGCTACCGCTAGGAGGTGCTTCCAGCGGCTCCGCTCAGTACTCTTGTTGGCATCATGAGGAATGAGTTCAGCTCTGTGTGGGAGTGTATTTCAGATCTTTCGTACACCTACAGCCTTATGCCAAAAATAAGATGCAATCCTTTGTTTCCTAGGTGATAACTGCACTGAGCATGTGCAGTCCTTGCTGCCTCCAAAGTGGTGAAGTATGTTATCAGCCTTTCTTTTAGTGCTTTTGAGGCAACATATCAAGCAGCTTTTACTGCAGAACAAATGGCTTGTTGATTATGTACATAAGGGGGGAAAAAACGTTGAGGTTTGCAATTCAGTACTCATTCTTGGCAAAAGTAATTTTATTCTGTTTGTTTGCTTTTTCTGTGGTAAGTGAAGGGAAAATAGAGTAAGAAATGTCAGTCCCAAGGTTTCTGAATACTAGAAGGCCTTTTAGATATTCTTTCTTGATAGTCTTTCTGAATCTGCATCTGTATGAAGCTACAGAAGTTCGAGATCCAACCTTGTTTTCTCATGCAGACATTGAAAGCTTGTCAAAGTAGAATATAATCCAAGTATGTCCTCTATCTCTAGAGCATTTGAATATCAAAAAGTCATCAAG
The DNA here is from genome assembly GCF_003945595.2 of Pipra filicauda. NCBI lineage: Eukaryota > Metazoa > Chordata > Aves > Passeriformes > Pipridae > Pipra > Pipra filicauda. The sequence continues at coordinate 874,368 of NW_024103896.1, forward strand.
ATAGTTGCTTTACACTACTGTTCGTTGCAGGAGACAGTAAAGGGTAACATGGAAAGTACAAAAACACCTTTAGCATCCTGCTAGATTTTTTTTAGTTCATTCTTTTATTTCCAATATTTCAGATGTCTGCAAGTTTTCAAACATGTAAAGTTTCCGAATTCTTGAAATGCTGTATATAACTTATTAACTTCAGTTTCATTTTTATCTACTACTGCTATCTATAACAGCTTTTATTTAAAAAGTAGTATTTTATGGGATGGTCTATTAAAACCTTTTTATTGTTAGAAATTCTTGACTTCTTTGACATAATGTCCAATGAAGAGCCAGTCAGTGATGACTCTTGCTATGTATTCTGCTCCAACTAAGGCAAATATTTAAGTAAAATTAATAATATTCTTTTTCTTTTTCTGAGTTGTCCTAACCATAGTGGACAAACTGATGGGATTTCACTATATAGACATTTTTATAGTCTTAATTGGGGAAGATGAAGCTTGCTGATTTAATTTACAGATGTTTTTATCATGATTACAAGCAAGAGTCTAATTCCAAAGTTTCACATTCTCTTCTCTTTTTGGTCTTTAGGCTTAGATGAAGATTGGAACAAACATTGACCGGTTAAATGAGGTGGAATACCAAGTTCCATAAAGTGAAGATGTGCTAACTGCTTCTTAACCTTTAAATCCATGGGGACTGTTGTCTGCACTTGCCACATCTGGGGTATGTGTGTGTATGTGGGGAGTCCATTTCAGTGTTTTACATTTCATACTTTCTCTGTAAATTGATTTTAGCACAAACTATCCCTCCTATCCAAAAAAACTCCAACAAACAAAAAACCAAAATGAACAAAAAAACCAAACCAAACCCAAAACAAACAAACAAAAACAAAACCCCCCAAAACAAAACAATTAACAAAGTGGAAGATTGACTTCTCAACTTCTCCCCTACGAAAATCAGAGGATGACATGAAATTGATGAGAAGGCAAAGGCTAAACTATTTGTAGTTAACTTCTTCTCATTTTATTTTTCTACTTGAATAAAAATCGTGATTATTTTATCAGGTTCAGGAAAAGGTCACACAGCAAGATGATAATCTGCAGAGCTTTCAAATGATAGCAAACCCATAAAACTTAAATTACATGGACAGTTGTGATACTAAAACCCTGGAGGACTCCAGTTTACAGAACTGCAACAGAGCAAAGTTCTGTGTCTCAGAAGGCATGATTTTTGAAGAGAGTGTGATCTGTTTAATTATATTTGGATATTGCATGTTGGTATGAGCAGAGTTGTAGAAAAAAATAATGAATCTATATCACAAAAGCCCAAAGTGAGTTGTGATGAATACTTCCTATCACATGGATTAATCTGATAGCATGCTTAGTGCTATCCTAGTTCTTCCTAATGGTATTTTAAAAATCTTTATCTGTTCCAGAAGCAATCTTTCAATAACTCACTTCTGGCTACAGGAGTAATTTGTTTTCAGGCAACACAAGCAACAAACTTGTTATATTTGGAAAGCATTTCTTGAATATGACCGCAAAGAAAATATGGTAATGTACACTCCCAATATCTTCTTTAATGTAGCAAATCATTACCAAAATGACTGTACTCTGTGAGTTAGTTTACAGTCTTCCTCCACACTTAACTCCTTTTCTTTATATTAATTTTTGAATGAAATTATTAAGATTATTTCCAGACAATACATGTGTTCTTTTTCTGCTGAAGGCATAATGTCAGTAGTGTCAGTCTCAAAGAGGCTACAAATGCTTTGTGTCCAAAACTGGAAAAAAAAAAAAAAATCTAGGCCGATATGTCTTGTGCAACTGCTCCCTCATTGCACCAACAAAGCTTTTTCATTCTTGATTTCAAAGATGTTAAACTCCATGTAAGCAAAATCATATTGTTTTATATCTAAAAAAAAGAACAGTGTCAGGAAATCAGGAATAGTATCAGTATTCTAAAAACCTAACAAACAGAAGCTCTTTACTGTGAAAATATTAGCATCAACTCAGAAGAGAATTATCTATTTAAATATGGTCCTAACAAACTTGACCATATTATGAGAGTTTTGTTTCTCTTCCTCCACTGAGGTTAATAGATCAGTGGACAAAGCAATGTTTTGGGGCCAGTTTACATGTGAAATTTGTCTGTGTGACTGAGAGTTGCGAACTGTTTCTTTTTTCTGTGCAGCACATTTTATCTCTGCTTAAAACAATACCTCTTTGCCTTCCTTGCAGTAATGTACACATAGACATCATTGCAGTTTTGGCATTACACATAAGCACTAGTCTTCTTCTATGTCATGCCTACCAACCACTGGAGAGATTAAGATGTTCCTCTTTCTTCGACTGGGTCTATTATTTCACATTGGTTTCATTTACGCAAATTATTCAGTGGGTACTGGCTTGAAACAAATCAAAAAAACATCTATCTATACAAGAATAAGTATTTTTCTGTCTTAGTGCAGGCTTTGGCTTTAACAAGGCCCATCTTCGTCTCACTCCAGCTTCATATCAAGTTAACATGGAATGGAAGATTTTTGAGTAAGTACTTTTTTTTAAATTATTTTTTGTTTTAGCAAAAAACCACCACATTTAAGAAAAGTGTGGGAAGCAGGGGAGGCAAACATTTGGTCTACTCTAGAGATCTACTAGAAAAATGGAGAAGTTATGGCAGTTTTCTAATCTAAGTGCAGTATAGCTGCACTTGTACAAAAAATGGAAGAAAAGACACTGCTTTTTTTCTACCAAAACACATGATTTACAAGAAGGGTTTCATTGTTTCCTCGCTCATTCTTTATGCCTTTTTACTTCTGCTGCACTCAGAGATGATCCAAGTGCTCATCCATGAGACCTTATTCAGAGACAGAATTATAACCAAATATTTTTTCATTTACTTCTTTTTTTCATCCTAAGTCAGAAATGATCTCTCAGAACTTCTTGGGGTCACAGTGGGATTTTTCACATGCTTCTTATGGTCAGAATTTGTATTGGGAATCTCAGTGGAGCCATACTGTGATCAGCGTTTCTGTCAGCTCAATGCTGTGGGAGTAGCTGCATTAGAAATATATACAATAGGGTAGGTTTGAAAAATGAATAAGTGCAGAGTATGCTTGAGTACACCATGTCTCTGAGCTGCTTTAATGCACAGCCTGATGTTTAAACACAGAAAAAGTGGAGAAGTGAACATTTAAACTTCATATTCAGCTAGTGGCCCATACTGGGGAAAAAACAGACGATTGTTTCCCTCACTCCCCCAAAAGAAGCTTATACTTGAGTCTTGACAATTTCTTAACCAGACAGTTTTTTAAATGCAGTTTTGCCTTTTTATGAAAACATGTTATGTGTTCATCCTATGTAACTTCAAGAGTTCATAAGGCAGCTATCTGCTCCTCAATTAGTCTTGTTTTCAAAAACTGGCCAATCTTAAGGTGAATTCACATGAAGACTTCTTTAGGATACACTAATTGCATCAGCCAAGCACCAATTCCTATCCATTGATCATGAAGGAAGTAGAGTTGACCAGAGGAAGATATCACATTGCAGTAGCCTATGTCTAATAAGGAAAGTTTTGTTGTGTACCCACTCTTAATACCCAAGTCATTCATGTTCATACATTTCTGTCAGTGATTGCGATCCATTAGAAATCAGATTATTCATGTGTCATGCTACCACAGCACAACTCTTTTGACCTTGAAAGAAGAAACCAGAAAAAATATTGGAGGAGCCCTAAGTATAAATCGAATATGACTGTTCAACTTTGGTTTTGTCTTAATAAAGCAGCCTTAGACATCTAGAGTCATATATCATCGAACAACAAAGCTACTTTTCTTTCAGTTTTATTTTCTTTTAGTGGACATTGATAGTCAAAGGAAGAAAAAATCTATCTTTTTATATAAGGAAAAGTTGGCTATTATGAGAAACATGAAATGTGACAGAGCAAAATTTTTGGATGGTTGTGTAGATAGGTTTACCAAGAGAAAATGAGAGCAATATGTAAGAGAACTGCATTTGGTATTTAATCATAGTTCAAAGTAATTTATCTACTAATTTTCTTCATCAGCCTCTTCCATTTCTAGAATCAAAAAAAACCCAACTAACCACAAAAAAAATTTCACAAACTCAAGAGCTTTCTCAGTACTTGAAGTCATGCCAATAAAACATTGAGGTGCACCTGCTTCTTCAATGGGCCATGCAGAACCTTAATTAGACAGTACCTGTAAATACGTGAACAGAAGCCGTTCACATTGCTGGGTCTCAAAAAAGTAATCATCTTCAAAATACAAAGACTTTTTTGTCCATTCAGTGTTCCTATGGTAACTACAGTAATTGTTTACCTAAGAAAGCAATATTGGGGATTTATAATTTAAAGATATACACCAAACATAGCACTTCTGGTTACTGTTGGCTGTAGTTCTCTTTTTCTCTCTTTTTGGTGTCCTACAGAAAGGTGAAGGACTGAAATTACTTTGTGTCTATGACCCCTACCACTGTTACAGGTTCTTCTCCCCAGCTGACATTTTGCACAGAAATAGCTACGAGCAAGGAGACAGAGCTGGCTCCAAGTCACCTTCTGTGGTAGGTGAACTGCCAAGCAGTCACGTGCGGATCCAAGTCTGTGTTACTGCAGGAGCAAGGTTGTTCTGCGCTACGTATTTCCCAGTCTTTTGCCAATCTTCTTTGTTCATGGAGGGAACGGGATTCATATCACAGTGTCAGCAGTAGGAATCAGCTGGCCAAGAATAGCTAGAAAAAACAGTGTTTCAGCTGAAATAAACCAGTAAGGTGATTAGTGTGGAGCATTGCAGTGACATTTTGCCACTCTCATTTAGAGGACAGAATTTTGCTCAGGTGAAATTCGTCTTTATACTCTGTTCTGTTTGTGTCCACAGAGGATAGTCCTAAGGTTGGCTCTCCAATCAAAGGGTATTTCGCCCCAATGGTCAATGACCAGCTGGAGTGCATGGAGCCCTGCCTGGGAATGAAAGAGTCAACCAAGAGCTTATAGGTGAGGATGAAAAGGAGAACAGGGACAGGTGACACTATAGTGAGGGTCTGCTTCCAACCAGGAAGACCAAGTAGATGAGGCCTTCAGTAGACGGATAGGAGCAGCTTCACATTTGTATTTGAGAACTCATGGCAGTCTAACAAAGTTCACATTGAATGGAAAAAAGAAAACTCAACCCCCATTTTTTAAAAGGGGGAAAACAAAGAGTCAGGGAAACACGAGTCAGTCAGTCTCACTTTTGTGCCTGGAAAGATCATGGAGTAGATCCTCCTGGACTCTATGGTAAGCTACATGGAAAATAAGGAGGTGATCGGTGACAGCCAACATGGCTTCACTAAGGGCAAATCATGTCTGACAAATTTGGTGGTTTCCTACAACAGGCTTATGGTATTGCTGGATGAGGGAGGAGTGACTGATGACATCTATCTGGACTTGTGCAAAATATTTGACACTGTCCTGCAGGGCATCTTTGTCTCTAAATTGGATAGACATGGATTTGACAGATAGACCACTCAGTAGATAAGGATTTGGTTGGATAGTAACGCTCAAAGAGCTGCAGTCAACAGCATGAAATGAGTAAAATTCCATTTCAGAGCTAGGAATTTCCCTGACTTTTATTCGCATGAATCAATAACAGTAACACAGATCTGGTCTCCCTTTGTGTAGGTTTGGGGACTTCACAATGTTAACAACCCCATCCCCATTGCCTCCCCACTGTTCAACTGAAGGTGCCAGTCTAGGGTAAACAAGGGTGAGCTCAAAACCCCAAAGGAACCTACTAGTTGAGTTTCACCCATTTAGTACTCTACTCTCACTGCAGAGAGAAGACAGTGTAACATAAGTGGAGGTTTCATTCTGTCAGCCTTCATTAAAAGCACTCCCCCACTCAGATTGGAACTCGTGAAATAGAAATAGGAGCACTAACATCCGATTTTGAATCATGTGAGAATGCTAAACCACTTTCCCCAGCAGAGACAAAAATATCTTTGTAAGGTGTGGAGTTTCATGAGAACTGTAGTGTTATCAAATTGTTCGTTTGTTTGTTAAGTTTTGGAGTTGTGTGTACTTCTTTGAATTTCAGTAGGGAGGCCTGTCTATACTCTAAGCTCTGCTTTCGGTGTGTGCACGCTGATTGCATTTAATTAAGATCCTCACACATCAGTTTTGAGGTTTTTGATGAATGTGTTAGAATTCTTTGGTGGAAAATAGTGATTGGAACAGCACAAGAGAAGATAGCTGGAGACAAAATGCATACATACATAAAGTGGAAATAACAAAGAGAGCAAGAAGAAATCACACAAATGTCACACATTTTTATTAATTTTAAAACTTTAAAAATGCTTATAATGACTGAAATAATGTGAAACTGACCTTGAATAATAGGAATAATACCTTTAGTCATAAAGGTAAATATAAACCAAATTTCCTCAGTTGAAGTAACTGACCCTGAATACTCCTAAAAATATGAAACAGAGTTTTAGTACTACAGAAGTTCTACTTACCCACTTTGGCAAGTATAGCCACTTCAGACATGAAATTCATTCCCTGGAAAGGACATAGAAGGAATTACAGGGAGGATACATAGAAAAAATTTCTAGAGTATATTCAACCATTTTGTGGTGGTTTTTGGTTTGGTTTGAGGGTTTTTTTGTTTGTTTGTTTTATTTTGTTGTTGTTGTTGTTGTTGTTGTTTTTTTTTTTCCAGGCACCCTGCAATCTGGTTTCATTTTCCTAAAACAATTTCTTCTGGGTAAATCTGAGGACATATGTATTCTGCAATCTTTTAGCCACATCTGATGCACCCCATTACTCACATATATCTCCATAAATAAGTAAGACTTCATGTTCCCCTTTTATACTCTTCTTGCAAGCATCCTCCTCAGAGCTCTGTATTCTGCCTCCCTCTCTCACATCCTGTTTTCCACTCATGAACATAAGGGTCAGACAAAACAAGAGCTTATAGGCACTTCCAATCGCAGATTCTAAATCTAAATCTAAATCTAAGGTAAGAATCCTTAGTCAGGGATTGAGCATATGGAATAATGTTGAAGTTTCAGAGCTAGATTCAGTTTGGGATTTCTGATTTTTCCCAGCTAATAAGAGCTGAGGGTTGATTCCTTGCATAGATTAGAAGAGTCTTGGAGGTGTTGGGTATTTCAGTGTCTTCTTTATACCTATACACAATCAAGACTCAAAAATTAGTCACAGATTCCTTGAAAGCACACTGGTACAATATAGATATCCCTCTGAGGAATAAGTTCACTTTGAAATCTATGCAGAGAACTGGACTCATCCTAATGTCTCCACAACCACATAATATCCATTTTTTTTTCATTTTGTTTTTGTCTTAGAGATTACTTTGCAAGAAAACAGGTGCCTGGCTTATCTGGGTCAATACAACATCACCCTCTTGTCCATACTCTGTCTTTTATTGTGCTGCCTGAGTCCTACATGGTTTATTCATTCTGGAGCTGAGAAGAATCCAACTTAGTATTCCTGTAGCCTCCTTATTTTCAGTCTGAAAGTGTTAGGGTGGTTAGCTTGCTCTTTAGAGACACTGATCGCACCTGGAGACTCACCTTGCAATTTTCTTTATGTGTGAGCTGCTCAGAGTGCAGAGATAGAGAACATGTTCAGCCTTGCCCGATGTGTTAGCATCTATAGGTTCTACTGCCACAGAAGTAATGAATGTTACCAACAGTGGGCTTACAAAATGTAGTCTTTATGTCTCCTTATTCAGGTACTGGTTTATTTATGTTTTGCTGGTGCTGTTGCAAACAGGTAGAGAAAACTTTCATTTTATTAACTTTTAAAATAGTGTCAAAATAATAGGTGAAATTTCTTGGTAGGGGAATAATAATCTACCACCAGTGGAGAAAACTGACTGTGTAAAATGATGGAACTGGAGGAGAAGAGAAAGGGGAGGAAGAGAGCAAGAGAAAAGAACCCTTTATATATCTATGTTTATTGGGACCCTGTTTAAAGGGTCAACAAGAAGCATTAGGAATGTAAGTGCCTTGGCCACCCCCATCCATTCCGTTTGTCTCCTTTAATCTTTGATCCAGCTGCTCCAAACATCTGGCACAGTGAACTCTGACTCTGGGCTGTGATTTACAGGGAGTCCTTGGGGATGTACGTTTAGGAGCTTCTTTGCATTCCCCATTGCTTCTACACAAATCTTTGTGTCCTTCTTGTGTGGGGATCATCTCTCTCATCTGCTGGAGGTCACCCATCATCCTACCAGCCAGCTGATTGTCTCTGTTGGCAACGAGAAGTGGCTACTTTCTGACTCCCTTATCACACACAGTCCCAGGAGAAGACAGACAACTGCTATGACAGCCCAGCAAACCAATGGCACCTCTCCTCTCCCCTGATTCCTCCAACATTTCCTCCTTCGAACCTCCTGTGCACAGTAATACCACTTTGCTTTTGGTTTCATCTTTCCCTTCTGCAGACAAATCCCTCCCCTCCTTCTGTAATCTGCGCCTTCTCTGCAAATATATGTTCCCTCTTCTTCTCTGTTTCCAGGTTCCTGACCTTCTAGCAATTTCAGTCCATGGTTAATGGGAAAGACAATGTCTGAGAGGACCCTGGGTGTAGGGAGGAAGAGAAAAGATGGTCTTTACCTATCACTCCACCAAGTCAGTGACAAGAATAGTAACTAGTGGTATCTCTCCTATCATGTAATAACCTGCCTTCATCCCTTCAAGCACCAGCACCAGCTCTTGGAACTGTATAGAGGGAACAAACTGGTACAGTCACAGGCACACACACATTGTCCTCTGCTTAAAAACTGGCCTCTGCCAGTGACTGAAGAAACCAGGAGGGTTGGGCAATAATGTGAAGCGGGTGCCATCTGATGGGCTCCCAGCCAGCCCCAGGCTGGGACTAAAGGAGGATGTGAAGGAAAAAAAAACAGGTTCCACACCTGGTAAGGACATGTGGGATCTCTATCCTTCACACTTGGGGATGAAAGCAGCAGTCAAGCTGGTAATGTGGTGGAAGAGAGACAGTAATAAAGGGATCACAGGGAATTAGGATCATGGATGGAGCCATAGCAAGACTATCCCTCTTCCTCTATTCCACAACAACGTTAAGTTCTTAAGTTGTTAATTCAAGTTAACTCAGCGGGGCAGGGGTGTGGAGGAGGATAGGGTGCAGGTTAGATGTGGCAGTGCAGTTGCACTGGGGCAGCTACATCAAGTAGCAGGATTTGGGTCATTCAGCAAAAAAAAGGATAATATTTTAAGCAGCAACCCAGAGAGGGGGGAACCAGCAGGGAGCATCAAGCTGTGGAGCAGTGGCAGAGAAAGACTGTTAATTCTCGAAAATGGATGCACGAGCTAATCCTTCCCTGCAAATACAGCCTGGTAAATGCTCAGACCCAGCAGCCTTTTAAATGCCAGACCAGCTCTTACCTAAATGACATTTTGTTTTATTATTTATTTATTCTATTTTACTTTATTTATTTATTTGCTAAGAATAGCTTTGAATAAAGAGATGATCTCTGTCTAACATTGTGTTGTGAGGGTTCCTTGGTGTTTGCTGTTGTTGCAATAGAGTGCAGGGAAGTGTTGAGTTTGTCGGGGCTCAGGCTACCTCGGACCCCTCCCATCCACTCATGCATACCCACACACCCCCACCCCAAGCTCAGAGCTGTCGTGTCCGGCCCTGTGCCGGGGGTCCCTGCCCACCCCGGGCAGAGGAAAGGATCAGTGCGGTGCTGTGTGGCGCAGCGGGTTGGAGAGGAGCAGGACGGCTGGAAGTGAATGGGAGCAGGAGCCGGGTGTGTGGGGCTGAGCCGTGAGACGGGGGAGCGAGGAAAGGGGGAGGATTTGGGAGAATGCAGTGATACCAGAGGAGAATGCAAAGCTTTGGTTGACTTCGGGAGGGAAGGGTTAATCGAGGCAAGGTAGATGTGCGGGCAGCAGATAGCACGGGAGAGAGTTGGTGTGGGGTTTGTGGGAGGGTGGGGAAGCAGAAGGGTCGCAGGGTACCGAGCTTTTGGGCAGAACGTAGTCAAATAAGCCTGCCCGTAGGTCTGCAGATACGGTCCAGGGATGCTGACTGTGGAGGCAGGAGGCTGGCGGGGAACTACAGCACCTGTGGGTCCAGGGAGCCCGGGGTGCCGGAGAGGAGGGAGTCCGGTAGGAACGGGTGGCTGCAAGTGGCACCTGCCGTGGGGAGGAGCAGGGAGCAGCCCGCAGGGAACAGGAACAGGGGGGCACAACACGCCAGTAGGGCTGGCAACTCCATCTGCCCTTGGCAGGGACATCAGTCCTCGTCTTGCCAGTGCTGCTGCCCTGCAGCCAGGGGAAGGGGCGAGGGCTGGAGAGGGCAATCTGTCCTTCCAGTGGCAAACAGTCCCTCCTTTCTGCTTGATGTCGCTGTCTGTGTATGTGTGTAGTGGGGTAGTCGCTAGTCTTGCATCCCCCTCTCTCCCCGTGCCAGAGAGCAGCAGGCAGAGCCCAGGGCTGGCAGGCTGCTTGGTTTCCTGGAGGGATCTATGCCACTTGGTGGCACTAAAAAGTTGCGCTGAAGCCCGGTGCTCCCCCTTACGAAGAGCCTCCTAGCCTCCCAGCCCAGACCCGCAGGTGCGGCAGCAGAGCGCCCGGGATCCCAGCACCGCGACCCCAGGGACAGCAAACTTCGGCGGGGGCAGTTCGCAAACGGTAGCCGGGACCACAGGGGTAAACTCTTCTCCGCGACTCGGTTTTAACCAGATTTTTGTTTGGTTATTTTGGGGTTTGTTTGTTTGTTTGTTTGTTTTTTTCCCCCGTTCGGATGATGCTGCTCTGAACCGATCGCCGCTTTCTTACTTGCCGGGAAGGAGGTGTCGGTTTGTAGGGGGACTTTGCAACCTTCAAAGCAGGGAAAAACGCAGGGTTAGCCCCTTATAAATGCAGAGAGGTTGTTACCGTGCATGTGTGAGGAAGGGCGGAGGTGTTTAAGCAGGTGGGTCAAGCTGCAGCAAGTATTTAGAAAGACCAAGGCTATGGTGCCAGAGAGCATCTGTTGTTTCATCGTTTGTTTATTCCTCCTCCTCATGTCTTCCCCCTCCCTTAAATCCAGGAACCGTTCACGCCTCTTTCAAATGAGATTTGGGCGATTCTGAGAGAACAGCGTTGTTGCATAGCATGTGTGTATGTGCATGCATTCGCGGGGGTAGGATACTCGGTCCTCAGTATTTGCCTGTGATCAGAAGAAAACAGGATGTGTCTATAGCTGGAGGAGTGACAATGCTAGCCCAGTGGGGCTCACCTGCTGGTGATCTTTGCAGAGGCATTTGAGGATTATTCAGCTCCAGAAGGTCTGTGTGAAGAGTGCTATTCTCTGCCGTGGCTGAAAATAGGAGGTGCCTACTCCTACCTGGCTTGATTATTGCCATCAAAAGGATCAGTTTACCACCACTGTGGGAAGAAGCATTTGCTGCCACGGATAAGGTAATGATGTGGGGAGGGAGAGGGTATTTGTGTGCCCTGGATTATGGACAGAAACCCTGTGGATGCAGTAGAGGCTCTTCCACCCTCCCTCCCTTTCTCTTGTTTTTGTGCTGTGCCCTGATTGCTGGAGGACCAGTACAACTCCTGGTGGACCAGCAAGCCAACTGGTGTGGTACCTCTCTAGGGTTTGCTGGGGTATCAGCGTGTCGGCGTGCTGGAGGGAAGCAGGCACTGATCCCTCCCCAGGAGCAGGATACGTGTGGAGCTGCAGGGGGCTGGGGTACTATAATACCTGGGCTTGATGATGTGTGTGATATAGTCCTTCCGTTCACAGGTGGGGATTTGTCTTGCTAGGAAGGTGTAATGGAAACGGGAATGTATTTGTTTTCCAGGGACAGCCGGGCTTAGCTCAGCCATAGACTTTTCTGTGTGACCTTGGGACAAATCACTCGGCTCTGCTCAGCGAGCCCTGTCTGTTCCTTATTTAGTAATCGAAGGTAATGTCTCCATGTACAAAAATGATTCATTATGGATTGAGAGGGACAGCGATACCGCTATCCAAACAGGGAGATAGAGACCTAAAAACCAGTCTGCTTGCACAGATATATACGTCTGTGTGCACAGCCACTTAGTTGTGGCAGTGCAGGTAGCTATGCTGGGAGTTAACCTCACCCAATAGTTTCCACCAAGACCCAGATCTATTTATTTAATTAATTTGTAAAAATGTGATCCTGCATGCCAAATGTGACCACTGTGGCAATTTTTACCACTGGTTGATTTTTAGGCTGATTGGGTTTTTGCCTTCCCCTTCCATAGACCTGCCCAGAGGCGAAAGCCGGCGGCGAGCGGTGCTCAGCACCAGGGACAGCGTCTGCTTCCCGCTGCCCGCATCCCGCTGTCCGTTCCCTTCCCCGCCACTGCCCGCGGCCCGCAGGCAGCGCTGTCCCGCACCCTGGGGCTCCGCCACCCAGGCAGCCCCATTCCCATCCGAAACCTTTTCTGAGAAACAATTTCCGGTGGTGGGGAGGGGGTGACTGACTGTAGTGGGAGCCAGGACGCTTCTTTCTTCTAAGTCTTGAGGACAAAGTAGGGGGTCATCTTGGAAGTGGCAGAGGCACAGGTTGAAAATACAGCACTCTAAATTCTGAAAGGAAAAGATGTATAAAGGCTGTTAGGCTCTTTAAATTCCCTATGACTTTTTTTTCTTTTTTTCTTTTTATAAACTGTATTCCTAAACATTTCTGTCACATGCTGATATTTTGCGAATTATCAAATACTTTGACTACATCCTTATTTTTATGTTACACGATCACAGCATTAATACTTGTTTCAAATGTTCAGAGAGTACTTTTTAGGGTCTCTATATAGATTTCTTTTCATTCTATTTTCCAACATAGCTGTGGTGATTTTGGCATAGTGGCAGTGCTGGAATGTCACCATAACCACTCTTGTTGCGACTTGCTGAAAAATGTTTTTTGGATCTACTACTACTTTTTTTCTTGATCACCTCCTCCAGACCATACAGTTTTATTAATTAATAACACTTCTAGGATTACAGATGAAAACAAACCCGAGCTACTAATTCCTGCATCATATGGTGTAACTGGTTTTTGGTAACAGCAGCAGTAAGCAGTGTATTTGGTGGAATTGCAGAGATCATTGAAAGTTTCCCTGGGAGTTTAAACACCTACATACTAAAACCAAAACTGTTTCATCAACCAGAAAGTGCATGTGTGTGGGCATAGCATGGGGAAGAACTTCCTGGTATTGCTAAGGATCTTGTTGATAATTATAGCATTCTCTGTTTATTAGCTATGAAGACATAAGATCGGCATGCTAGTCTGTTATTTTCAGTGGCTGTTATGACCAAATGGTGAAAATTCTTCCTTGTTGCTTAGTTTTTTTTCCTATTTCTAAGTGGAATTATAGAAAACTGTTTCATAGTCTCTCCTGTTCTATAAGGCTGTTTTCTTTCTCAAAGAACTTTATCCAGTGCTCACTGAAATTCATAGAGCTGATAATGTAATGACAGTGGTAGAAAGCTCAAAACAGAACAGGATGCTCATATTTCATGCTTTTCAAATAAAGACCATTTGAGTGCATCAGGTTTTCTTCAACTGAACTAAATTACCTCTGAGGAAGGGGTATGGGGTACCTTCTGCAAAGTGAGCCTCCCCTGAGCATTGGGAGATAGATTGCCAGAACAGCTTGAACCCAATGTCTAGAGTTTGCAATGCCAATAGCCAGCAGAACTCAGCATGCCTTAGCATCCTGAGTGTACACTTTTTCCTGACGTTGATCCCAACTGAGATGAGCTGAGAGGTCTCTCTCCGTATGTAATTGTTTTTCTAAGACTGTTCCATGTTTTGCTACTGAAAGATCTTCGCTGCCTGATAAGTGACATGACTGACTCTGGACCAGTAATTCAGTTTCTGCTTGCTAAGGTTTTGTCTTCTCTGATGACAAAACCTCGGTTAATTTCTTGTGATATACTGATTTGATCTATATCAATGCATATTATCTCATATCTGATGGATTTAAATTAGTTGTGGTTTATACTGTACGTGAATGCCTGGAAAGAATTTACTCAGCAGGTATATGGCTGTAAGTTATACAAATATAACATATAAATAAATTTCGTCACTACAAATGAATGGATTTTAAGGATGCTAGTTTTTGTGATTGTTCTGATCCTGAAAATCCTTTAAGAAGGACCTTAAACTTTAGATAAGCCTTTATAGATATTTGATCAATAGTATTCTTCATCTGATAAACAATGAACATGTTCCTGAGTGCTTTGTTGGATTGGACCATGAGTTCTCACTCTATCACAGCACTGTTCTGTGATTCAATAATCTGACATTTTATTTTTAATATTTAAATCTGCCTTAAGATTCAGAGATTATGAACAAGCAGGCTGTAAACTTACAAAATTGTAACAAAGAAGAAGTCTGAACTAAAACATTTCTACTCCTGAATTTTGATTATTTTTTTCATGAGGTAGAAAAGAATAAATTAAAAAAAAAATCCCTTTGCTGAATTAGTGTTTTACCTATTAGAAACTACAGAGCCAAGAGGATTCAGACTGCAAAGCAGACAGGTGCTTCACTCTGGGGTCACTAGTGGGCGCTGCTATAATAATGTAAGTCACAGCAGGAAAGGGTGTCATCCTTTAAATTTAAACACAGTTACACGTGCGGTAGCAGAAGCCCTTAAGAACAGTCAGATGTGCTCCATGTATAAACTCTCAGCCACGTACATACTGGAAAATCAACACTTTGTGAACTGCTGTTCATAGTCTGGTTTTTGATCAAAATTTATTTACTGCCCTTAGATATTAATGCTTTTTTTGTTTCTTTTGGTCTGTACAGACTGCAAGTACAGGTGGACTTGCATTTGAGATTGAAATAATTTTGAAAGATTTATATTATTTTAATGATGAAAGATTTGTGTGATGTTTCATGGAATATTACAGATGCTCATTTTCTAGTCAGTTAAACCTCAACATGAAGTAGCTGGAACTCTGCCCTAAGGGTACAGCTGAGAATTAGAGACTGGCATGAAGATTTTCTTGCCAGGAAGAACAGAGGTTATAGGAACATGTTGAGTGTTTCATCAGATCTGTGTCTTCAGCCATCTGGGTAGCCCAAAAATTTTTGTCTGTGGCAAGACTGAGCAAAGGACAGATAGGCAGAGTTATTTTTTTGTCTCACTACTTCTGCAATTGCTCCAAGTGTGAAGCTAATGCACCAGAAGACTGAGACCAAAGTATCTGTCATCTATTGTTAAAGCACGTGAACTCAGGATTAATTTATAGTTAGATTCATAACTAAAATAAACTAGGAACCTTGATACACCAGTAATGAGGTACCTGATTTAATTTTGCCTATGTTGCAGTAAATTTAGGGTAAGTCCATTGATGCTGAAAAAATTGACAGCGTGAAAAATAAATTTGACCATAAGTGCTGTGCATGGTGTTCATCAATGAAAGCAAGTAAAAGAAGATAAATTATTAATTGGGAAATAATTCCCATTACAGTTCACTGTCTTTGATATTGCTGATACCTCTGTTCTCAGTCTGAAGGCTATAGTATGTCAAATTCCCTTTAGGGTTATCCATAACAATTTAAAGAGGACTTATATTTAAGCTTATAAAATTTTACTTCGTTTTATTTTAGTACTCATCCTGCTTGCAATAATAAGCTTCCTATAGTAAGAGAGAATGGTAATCAAAACGAGAAGTGACTTCTTGGTGATTCTCTTGGGACAGAAGCACAGTAAAATTGTATATTTGAGTAGTTCCCTTGACTATATTCTCTTCAGGAGAATGTTCTCCAGGAAATGTAATTAGTGTGCTTAGTCTATCAGCTCTCTGTTCAGTCATTTTGGCCTAAATTGGGATTTTTTACCTGATTACTCTCATGGTATCTTCTCATGACATGGCCAGCTGTATCCACCAGAAGGATGGATACAGACAAGAAGAATAAGTTGAAATACAGGAAATTCTGTTTAAATATATTTAAAAACCCAGTTCTTTTTACTTTGTGGCTAAACGGGTTGCCCAGAAAAGTTGTGGAGGCTCCATCCTCAGAAATATTAAAAAGCTGACTGGACATGAAGCTAGGAAATCTGCTTTAGTTGAACTTAAAGTGGGGTGGATGGACCAGATAACTTCCTGAAGTGCCTTTCCACCTCAACCATTCTGTGATTTTTAAGTTTATGAGCACAAGAGTATGCTCACAGAACCAGATCTCTATTATACAAATAAAAATCCATTGAAATTTAGTAGGCTCACTTAGCCATGTCAATATAAATTCTAGATTGTTTCATTACATCACGAAATTCCACAAAAAACCCACATTGACTTTGGGTACTTGGATGCAAGTCCTAAGCCTAATAATATAAAAAGTAAACAGTGTTCTCAGTGTAATTAGTAACAGTTTAAGTCCCAAGTAAATTGAATTTCACTTTAGTACAGTGAAGAAAGTTCATTAGTTTAGAGCAACTGCAGTCTGCATCTGATTCCTTCTTTTCCCTTGGATGCCATGGGGTTGAAGGATTTTATTGCTTTCAGAACCTGCTTTTGGGCCATAGGAATCCCCCAGCTATAATATAGGCTAATATTTTGGAACCAGAAATATAAAGGAGACTTTCAGCTTTGCCTCATTCTTTACCCTGTAATTTTATACTGATAGATACAACTGTAGACAAAGAAGGGCAAACAGCTGTTCTTTGTAGTGAAGGAGATAAAAATAGCCTTACTGTCCTCTCTTCCCCAAATATCCTGTATGGAATTATTTAATTCATAGACATAAGACCAAGAAATTTGGTCAATGTGTGTTGTAGAACTGAAATGGTGGATGGGCATTGGATACTTTTTTCAGTCCACAAGCTCACCCTAACTCTCTGAACTCTCTCTCTTTGTACATATGCAGATTCACAGACAACTTGGTTATAAAAAAGCATCTAATTGTATATCCAGTTACAATCTGAGGCAGAGTTGGCATTTCTCTAAATATACTTGTGGTTTGAACACATAGCTTTAATTTGAGAAGCTCAGAAAAATAAGGATCCATGGTTTTAAATAACAGAGTACTATTGCTGTCCAAATGTTTGTAAGTTAATAAATAATTCAATATTTTTAAAGTGATAATACATTCAATTAATTAAAGTCATAGGAATTTAATAGTTTTGATATTGTAAAAAGATATCTCCTGTCATTCACCCTTCAGACTGTTTTCAAATTATATGGTACCAACTTCAGAGTCATGGAACAAACAATTGCAAGACATAAGCAATAGTGATAGCCTGTAATTAGAGACTAATTAACCTGAACTGAACTGTTGTTATTCCTTAGTGGCAAAGGGTTGCAGTATTGATAAGCCAACTCTTTACAGACTAAAAAAACCACAAACCTTATTGAAGTGTTTTAAAGTTGTCTGACTTTTATATTATTATTAGGACTTTATAATATTAAAAATTAATATTACATGAACCTAACAATATTGTGATTAACATTAAAAAAATTATATTCAATATTTTCTCTTTTTAAGGATTTAGATTTTATTTGGGAATACTCACTGAAACTATGGCATGATTTCCCCTGTGTAAATACTTTATAATTTATAGATGTCTAGGTAAAATAATAATTGAACAAACCTAACATCAAACAGAAAAGAGTTTTTAGATTATATGTCTCATCTTCAGAATCAGGAAGAGTTTTACTTGGCGTTATACTGAATGACCTAGCTGTGAGGAGTAAATTCAAGATTAAAATACTGTGAGATTTTCAACCTGGAAGAAACAGAGGTAGATTTCCTATGGCAAGGGTTTCTCTCACTTTACAGTATCTAGATGGTATCAGAGTCATTAGTAATGGCTAGAAATGATTGGTGGTGTCTGAAATTTATGGAGATTTTTTATTTTTTTATTGCATCAAAAGATTTATGCTGATAAAACTGAGGTCAGCCTCTGCCCCATAATTTTTCAGTTGTTTCGTCAATAATGAAAGTGGGCATATGGTTCACTAAATAGCTCAGCATCTTCCTGTATTTAAGAGTGCTTAGCTTTCTCTACTATCAATGTATTCACTGGCAGGTGTGGAGCAATAGATAGTACTTTAATGTGCTCAGGGGTCAAGACTTGGACAAACCACTGCTTAAGCACTGTATTTAAATCCAGAAGCATTCTTCTGCAAATCCACTACTAAGTGTAGAACATTTTCAATTTCCATTAACCACAGCCCGAGACGTGAAGTATTTTCTGTTTGTTTTTTTTTTATCCCTCAGCAACACTAGAGATGGGTACAGATTGCGTTGCAGACTGTCAGTAAACGTAGCGGATCAAACATTTTAGGCATCAGTGCATCTGTATAGTCTCTGTGTTGCCTTCTTTCTACCAGTGTTGTTTATAGTCTACAAGGACTTTTCAAACTGTTTTTTAGCAATTTTTGAAGTAATAATATAAAAAGATTAAAATAATTTCACTACTCTGCTGTTTTCTAATTACTGTTCCTTTACTTAAAACAAATATAAATATTAATATCAAACAGTTTTCTTAATCTTAACTTATTTTAAAAGTTATTTTGTTTCAAGTTGTGTCTTGCAATGAAAAAATAGGTTTATAGATTCTGCATTCCTTAGAATAACAGCTTTGCGTGTCAAATGCTGTAGTTGATAATAGAGTACAGCCCAAGGTGTATTAGTGGGATGTATGTATTTGAGATATAGAAAGTGTATGAAATTAAAGGCAGTTGCTTTTGAATTCTTTTGTGGAATTAAATACTTGCCTGTCTTTAGTGCTTTTGAAAACATTTCCCCAAAGAATTTTTAAACAAGAGTGTCAAAGAGAAAGACATTGGTTTATACTAGCAGAAGTACAAGCCTAGCACTGTGAAACACTGAAGTGTGATAAAGTTTTCCAGCTTGAAAATTATGAAAGCAAGCGTACATAAGGGAAAATGTATTACAGTCATTGACAGCAGTAGGAATAGGTGCAATCTTACAAGAGATTATAAAGTTGACTTTATAAATCATTTTAAAGCTCTTTCTCTTATTTATTCATTTTTGAAGGTTATGAGGATTATGACCACATGTGCAGCTCTGCATAGGTATCCACGCGGAGATGATGGTGACTCCTTAGAGAATACAAGCAAACTCCTAACTAAGCATCAGCATAGTGGTTTTTTTATCCAAAAGATTTGATAACTGCTTTTCACCAGCTCTCCAACTTTGTTCCATCATGCTGTCTCTACCAGCCTAAACCATTTCCTAAAATGGTCCTTTTTCTGTTCCTTGCAATCTTGCTGTTGAAGGAAGATGTCTGTGGGAACTTTGGGCTTTTGGTTTCAGCACAGGCAAATGAAAGAAGGGTGGTTGCACACATGCCTGGTGATATTATCATTGGAGCTCTATTCTCTGTCCATCATCAGCCAACTGTTGACAAGGTTCACGAGAGGAAATGTGGAGAGGTAAGAGAGCAGTATGGCATTCAAAGAGTGGAGGCAATGTTACATACTCTTGACAGAATTAATTTGGACCCCACACTGTTGCCAAATATAACTCTAGGATGTGAAATAAGGGACTCCTGCTGGCATTCTGCTGTGGCTCTGGAGCAGAGTATTGAGTTTATAAGAGACTCTCTTATTTCATCAGAAGAGGAGGAAGGGATGGTGCGATGTGTGGATGGAACATCGTCGTCTTTCCACTCCAAGAAACCCATTGTTGGTGTCATTGGACCTGGCTCTAGCTCTGTTGCTATCCAGGTACAGAACCTGTTGCAGCTTTTCAATATACCTCAGATTGCTTATTCTGCCACAAGTATGGACCTAAGCGATAAAACTCTGTTCAAGTATTTTATGAGAGTTGTGCCATCTGATGCACAGCAAGCAAAGGCTATGGTGGACATTGTCAAACGCTATAACTGGACCTATGTTTCTGCTGTACATACTGAAGGTAAGAGGTTGTTTTTTAACATATAAGAATGCCTTTGAACTACTCTGATGTTGTCTAATAGATGGATGATGATGTTGGGTTTTTGCCAGTCAGTTGTCAACAGTACAGACTTAATAATAACTTCACATTCTCTGTGGGTCTGAAGTAGCATCATTTTGTCAATGGCTGAAAACAAAGTTTGAAACACAGGATTGTGTGTGCTCTATGCTACTTATTAGTAAAAGTGCTTGCTCTGAAGTCTCCTAAGTGACCTTAATTTAATTTAGTAGACGTTTATTTATTTTTCTTTATCTACCAATTAGTGTATTTATGTAGAATAATAATTTTGACTATATTAAGATCAATGGGTAGTGAGAAAGCATCTGGTCTTCATAGCGCAGATGACAGTTAAATCATAATTTGAAACTATAGGTGAGTCAGAATGCGTTCCTGCTTAACATCTGAGTTACAGAGGCACAGATACTAGAAAACATGCAATTCTAGATAACACCTGAATGCAAGTTGTCCTATCTCCCTGAGATCAGAACTGTTTCCATCCTTTTTATGACACTCAGTATAGAACCGACTTCTTGCTCCATATCTACATTGGTTTTGCAAGAGAGCAAGGCAAATCTTGCATCTTCTTCACAGAGATATGCTCCATGTCTGCTAAATTGCTTTTATCAGTTGTCCAGAAAATCAGAACTGTGGGCTAGATTGCTTTCCTCTTTTTATTTATTAGAGGTAGAGCTTAAGCCTTTTACCCAGTGTTCATAAAGAATATGATTGGGGGATATGCTATGGGAAAGCTTATTTGATTTTGTTATTTCTTGTACTGGTAGAGTTGAGTGGTTTCATGTTGTTATAAGTGACTAGAATTTCATACTGCCTTAAGAGCAGGTTTCATCAGCCCCTAACTAATGACATGACCATTTAATGAATTTTACAGAATTAGGTTCTGTGATGAGTTTTAGGACTTCACCATGTTGCCTCTGTTCAAACAGACAACTTCTGAATGGAAGGCTCAAAATACAATCTGGAAATGAAAAATGTTAAGAGAATGAGTAGTGGTGGCAACGTTGCTGAACAGCAGCAGATGCTGCTGGCTTTATTACAACCAATAGAGAGCAGATTGCCCTTCCCACACATTGAGTATGCTTCTCTGGCAGACTGTATACTATTCAAAGCCCTTTTTGGGGAGATACTGGTCCAATGCTAGTCTTGCATGCAGATTGATGCAATCATGTTTCCATCATGCTAGTGAAAGCTGGTAAATAACTGCAGCCTCTTTTGTATGAGGATGCATGAATATATTAGCAGTTTAATCTAAAACTTCAGTCTATAAAACAGTGTATCCATCACTCTCTACATTATATAATCTAATGAAGGTATTCTGTACCAACTGATGCTTTTGGCATGGCTAGATGTGCAGCCTTGCCTTCACAAATATGTATGAATAGCATCATGGTAAAAAATAATGCCATTGACATATCACATTACCATAAGATTTTATATCCTGACTGCTTTTGACGACTCGTCTAGTTTTGTCTATGTACTACTTTTACACCTATCCTTATTGAGATGGGATGCTTTTATATCCTATGTGGGAATTCTCAAGCTTATATCAAGGCCTGATTCTTCACACAATGAAAATCCGTACTTTTACCACTTTCTGCGGACGCTCCTTGGAGCAGATAGTAACATATGGCACGTTAGTCTCACGGCAGAGGAACTTTGTACTGTGCATTGGAAAGAAGGGAATAGGGAAACAATGGTTGGAGTGGAACATAGATGCTATGGTCAATACAAGAGAAGTAAATGAGAGAAGAACTGAATGTGAAGAAGGAGAAATGATGAATGATATATGTAGTACAACATGTCCCTGCTTCTGCCATTATTAATGTGGACGAGATAGGTAGTATGTTGTTAATACCTGAGGCTTCATTCATAGCATATTTACAGCAATATAATTCTGGACTTCAGTGAAAGAACATTAAACTTTGGTTCTGAACCTTCTGATTCTATCATCTATTTGCATGGTCTGGTCATGATGGTGAATAGGTTTTCCAGGTAAATAACATCGCACGAATGTTTTATTACAATAGAAGATACAATATTTATCATGGGATAGAAAAATACAAACTGAACAAGGTATTTCTTTGAAATGTGACAAAGTCTGAAGTTCTGAGCACTTTCCAAAGATTATGGCACAGGTAACCCCTTAAAAACACTATTAAAAACCCTACACATGAGTCTTAAAGAAAAGGAATTGGGTAAATAAGCAAAAGAGAGTTTTGGGTTACTTGCTTGTTTGGTTGGTTGGTTTTGTTTGTTTTTTGTTGTCTGTGATTTTTGTTTTTTGGGGTTTTTTTTGCAATTATTTTTAATATATTTGTTTACTTGTAAACATTCCAGATATGCTGCTCAACTCAGTGTACTACATTCATAGTTATTATTTCAAAATAGAAAAAAAAATATTGAATCCTGTTCTTTGGAGTTTTTATTGATGTAGGATCTTGACCTCCCATTGAAAGTAGTCCTTTCCATGCTTCCAATAGTTCTGGCCATCTACATTCATTAATTTTAGTTAATTTTTATTCATTAAGCATATTCTTCTGAAATATGATCCTTGATTTCTGTGAAGGATTTCCAAGGAGGGGGAGGGTCCCCTCTTCCCAAGCTGGATGTGGAGAAAAGAAGATGCATAAAAAGACTGGTTATTTAATTGCTTTCATAGTACTATCAGCAGATAAATTTACAGATCTCTTTTTGATCCAGTGTAAGAAAAGCCTACAATGCATCAGTAGTTTCACAATAAAAGGTTTCTTGTTTGAATCTTTCCATATGCATTAAATAATTATCTGTATTTTCAGTGGATTATTAAAATTCTGGGGGGTTAATCTGAAGGTGTGTTATTAAACCCTTACTCAAGACTTCCATATTTAAAACAAACAAAAAAGGTTTGAGAGATTCTTGTTAGCTTTGCTCCTTTGACATTTAGCGTCACAATTTAATCTAGGTGATGCCTCCCGATATACAAGTAACCACTAAAAGTCAATTGTTTTTCCTAAAAATGGGAAGGTAACAAGGACTACTGTCAGTGTAGCTCTTGTAATTTTACAGTGGAAGTTTCTGCAATCCGTTCAATAGCAAATGTAAGCAACAAATGAATGATACTTCTCATAAAACAGTGGTCATCTTCACTTACTATGTATTTTACGTAGGTCGTTCAAAAATCTTTGCAAGTCTTGAGTTGTAACTCTGCCTTGCTTGGCTTTTTCAGGAGTTATTATTATCGTTATTTTACCCACTCCCCAACTCTTCCTTTCATTGAATCTTTTGTGGGCTTCTACTCTGAACCAATCTGGATTTAAAATAAACCTTTTTCACACACCATGAGGGCTCTTTTTTCAAAAAGCCTTATCAGTTCTGTAGTACAGGCCACACTGTGGCCCCATGAACAAATAAGTTAACACTGCAAGGCAGAGAGCTAGGACTGAGCAGGAATGAGGGAATCTGTGATGTGAAACTCCTTGTACTGAGGACTTGTTGTTTAAAGCCTGAAGTGTCTTCAACTTTATGGGTTGCTACAATAGGCATGAAGGGTGTGCTGGAGTTGCCTACTGATCTAATTCTTTCAGTTAACCTTACAGATGTTTTTTTCAACCACTGTGATATGAGCTGTGCTTAAAAAATTTTCCTTAAAACTAAACCACCATTCACTTTTTAAACCAACTTCACAGACAGACAGCAAGTCAATAATGTAGCTGAGTACTCTGCCTGTGCATCTCTCTGAAGCAAGGTAGCACAGCAGAGAGAAGTCCCCTAGTTTAGTCTCCCAATTTCTCAAGCATGTTAGAAATTCTTTTTAGCTCATGTTGTCCGCCTCCATGGAAACTGATGCACATAGGAAGGTGTAGAGAGGAAAATTTGTACCTCTGTTTGGCTTTTGGGTGGTGATGGCTGGCATGCAGATGGGCCACGCAGCTCACGCACCACAGGCATTTTGTCTCAGCCTTTTCTTGCTTAATCACTTGACACCACAAATAATGGGAAATGGTTGGAGAAACCAGGGAGAGGCTGGCTGGCCACTGAAAGAGACAAAGAGCTGCCTGTTTACCTCATTTCCCATAGGAAAGCCTTCCCTGGTCTTTTTGAAAGATCTGAGAAAAATGTTCTCTTTTTCTATCATTGCAGTTTGAAGGCTTCATTTTGAAAGCCGGTTTGAACTCGATACCCTTCTGTTGACTAGATTGACATTTGGGTCAAGCCTTCCTAGTCAGAAACAAGGTCAATGCCTGAGAATCCGTGCTTAAAATTTGCCTGGAGTCAAAGTAATTAGTAGCTAGAAAGGTAATTTCTACTGCCATTGGAAACCATTTATTTTGCTACACTGAATGGGATGAAGAGGTGATGTATGCTGGAAAAATAGAACTGTACAGGGGTACAGTTGAAATGCAGTAAGCCAAATGTATTGGGGGTGGCAAGGGATAAATCTAATTCCATTATGTAAAAGGTGTAATTTGCTTTTGAACACAATCTTAAGAAATAAGCCATTGTTGACATTTTCTTCAGACAACTCTTCAGATAAACATTGGATCAAACTCATCCTCAAAGTACTCTCTGTTTAATATTACTTTCCTCCATTTGAATGTATCAAAAGTGCATATAAAGAGGTGGTTCACATCAATTTTCTTGGGATGTAATCTGGCAAACATAACAAAGGCAGAATTTTTTCCCCCTGCAGATAAGAATTATTTCACACAGTCCCTTCCATATTTGTTCAAATGTGTCTGTTTACAAGATTGTTTTTGCCCCCATCCTTTGCTACCAAATAAAAAGCAAAATTAAAATTAGTCATAGTCTGTGCGTTAAAGAGGAAGAAATGAGCAAAAAAGCTGCAACAAGTTGATGTTAAACCTGCTTTTTGGAACAATCTGTGCTTACATGAGATTTTTCGTTTAGACTCAAGATTATTCTTCTTTAGATACGACAATTGTGTCATGGTCAGAAATATTATTTGCTTTTCACAAAGTAATATGATTGAAAATTATGTTATTTTTTTTAAACGTAGGTTATTTTTCATGTTTTCATATTTTTTCATTTTGTATATGCAGAAAAACTCCCACATTGAAACAATGTACCAAAAAGGTCTGTGCTAGTCCAAGAAAACATTTTCAGTTGAAGAGAAAATTTATTTCTAAAAATATATTTTTGAAAATTGAAGGATGTCCTCTCTGAAGACGGGAGAATGTTCCATTTCAGCAATGTTGAATTTTTACCATTGAGCAAAATAATTGTGTTTTGGGGGTTTCTGAAATTACTTTTTAACTGTTTCAAGCATAAATTTTGAGATCAGGATGATCAGAATTTGATATGCTCTTAATCACATTAATCTTGTAAAAAAAATGAAAAATATCTCTCATCTGAAAGAAAATACGGGGAATGAAAACCCAACCCAAGTTCTAATCCTATCCGTCTGTTTGCTCATTTTTATTGAATGTTGGCATGTGCAGCAGAGGTAGATTTTTCTTTCCTAATTTCAAATATTTATCCTAGCGTCCCAGTTGTGAAAAGTGAGCAAATGCAATCTCTCAGGTGGGAATACTGAGACAGAAAACTGAAGTAGTATTGAGCTAATGTTTGCTTTGTTCTGCAGTGAGTGACTACCCAGAAAACATTTTGACATTGCTGTTAGACTGCTCAGGCCAGACATACCTACTGTGAAGGATCTTGACTGACAGAAAAACACAAAGTGAGAGGGGCGCTCTTATTTGTATACTCCTCATTTTGTGAATGTAATGGGGATGAAGATTCTTTGGGGAAATACCATGAGACAGCAAAGGGAAGGTGGTGTACTATTCAGCAAGGAGGTCTACTATTCTCAAGCTTTAAAAGAAAAATCACTTTTAAAGGAAATATGTAAGATGAACTTAGCTAAGAGCAGGTCATTTGGGTCATCAAAATATCACCTTGCTTTTTTTGTTTAGGTGCTAAATGTTTGAATGTCACTTTTTCTGCCACTTAGACTCCATAGCAACTCAATGAAAGTTGCAGTGTCATGAAACTTGCCTTCACTGAGAAGAAACAATGGGAATCCAGCAACCTCCAGCTTCATCTTCCATTTTTCTGCTACTTAAAACCTGGAAATGGAACAGTTATTGTCCTCATCCCCAGGGTGCACCTCTTCAGTCAGGGAAGGATCTATTAGGTTGATGAGATTTGGAAATCTTTCAGAAAACAAAGTTTCACTGCACAGTACTTGCTGGGTCAGAGCAGATTTACGAAAGACAGTCCTTCTAATATGTGCTATCAGATTGCTATGGGTAGTGACAGTGTGATTCACTTTCCTCACTGATATTTTTCCCTCATTGATATTTTGTCTTTGAGATTAAAAAAATACATGCTATAGAATTGACCGGAAAACAGATATTCCATACAATTTAAAAAAAAAGTTCCCAAAGTATTTTTATCCCAAGTCAGAATTGAAAACGTAAATAACATTTTTTGGTGGTTGAAAGCTGTGATAAAACTTAGAAGTTGGTAAAAATAAACTGCTTAACATGTAGTTATATTAAAAGAGACAATAAAAGATAACTTGATAAATCAAATGGGAATTTCATTCTAAAAGGTGTGAACTTTTAACTGCTTTGCACAAATATTAGTGTTCTTTACCAGTTTTGATAAAAAGCATTTTATTCAGGAAGGAGTTGGAGGTTTCCCTTCACATCCCATCTTATTTAGCATGTGTTTCATACCACCAATCCTGTATTCAAATTAAATATTTTTGGATACGTTGACATCTCATTAATCCAATAGTCAAGGAGAAGCTAATGAACCGGGTCCCACTATTTATTATTTGTAAACATTTGTGGTACTTCTGAATCTGTATTTCTTATTCTTGAAACCATAGATTTTTCTTTTGTTGTGTATGCTACCTGGTGACAGGAAATTTAAATCATTAATTTGTGAAGTAATTTTTCATAGATTTCAAGGTCAAAAACACAATTGGTACACTTTAATATATGAAAAAAAAACCAAAATAAACTCAAAATATTATTTCATATTCCTGGAAATATATCCTGTTATTGAGAATTCAGGGGAGATCAGGGTTCTGTTGAAGGCAGGGAATAACGGGAGAGAGACAGAAAAAAACTAACCAACATCACTGAAAGGACTAGCATGAGAACCCACTTTCCAGAGGGCTAGTTTAAGAGCTCGGGTATGAAAAGACTTTACAAGAATATAGAATTTAATTTGTTACATAAACGAGGAAAAGGAAGATGTCCTGCACTTGTCAGCATCTTTATGCATCAAAAACATATTGTAGGCAGCTTAGTAGTGCAGGAATTAAATCAATGAAGCTTCAAAATTGGGAACTTCACGTACAGTTAAGGAGCAGAATATATATTTATATTGGTCCATACATGAAGGATATTTCCTGGGCTTACAAGGGCTAACTTGTGATATCACAGAAAGCTAAGAAAATGCAAAGGGCCTATGCTGGATCTTTTAAATTTTTAGTCTTCCCTAAGGTAGTTTTGATTTGCTGGATCTTGAATCATGCAGGAGACAATGATCTTGGAGGTGAGTCAAAAATTATAGACTTTACCTTAATTTAATTTGAAAGCCACTGGACAGAGAATAATATTGCATCCATCTTACTAAAATCTGATTGCAGGCTCGTGATGTGGAGGCATACCATGCTGTAACACATAGTGTTTATATAATTATTTTGTATGTCTATACGTTAAAGAACTGATTGGGAAGGGTATTAACAGAACAGTTGCCATCTACCTTGGTAATCGAATTTTGAGACAATCCTGTTCATAAATCACTGCCTTGTTTTTAAATGAACATAATTTAACTCATCTTTCTAAATATGTTGACTGGAAAAAAGTGTATTTAAGATTTCCTTTAATTTAGGGATTTGATTTTTCTTTCTGGAAGTGTTTGACAACATTTGTGGCTGGGCAAATACATAATCAAGGTGATATAATTAAAAGCCTCCATATAAAATCAATTACATTGTCAAAGAGCAGTCAAACAACGTTTGGGGAATGGCTGTTTCTCAAAGTGCAATATGTGCTAGATGAACTGGAAAGACAATATCTGGGGGGGATGGTAAACCATCACACTGAATGAATCCCACAGCCAAAATGCAACTTAACTGTTGAGAACAGTGCAAGTTTGAGGAAAATTTCTCAACAGACTGTCCCTCAGTCTGCTGTGATCTAGTCAAATGCTTCCTATTTGTCTTGAACTAAAGTTAGATTTTTTTTCCTTTAGCTTTCCTTCCTGAGATACATTTCTTCTAACTTCCTAGGTGATGTTATAGGCATTAGGAGGAAGAACAGAGGTACTGCAAAGTCTTATTGAGAGGACTATGATCAGAATCTAGGAAATTACCTTACTTCTGTGAAGAAGATAGTTACAGCAGGTGAATCAGTTGTCCTAGATTGCTATTCTGGAGTACATAAGGCAAATATATATAAACTATAGTTGATCACGAATTGTGGAATCACAGAACATGTTCACTTTTCCCTGATTTGAATGTACAGAAATCTATTCTCCATATCCTAATTCTGATAGGAAGGATATGGAGAAGGCAAGATAGGTAATAAAATGATAGGCAAGATAGGTAATAAAATGATAGGCAAGATAGGTAATAAAATGCCAGCTAATTATTAGTAGTTATTACTTTGGCTAAAACATATTGTTTATGAAGATACATACAGAGCATCTTCACTTAAGGATCTTATGTAAAGACAGAGTTGATTTCACTGTCAGGTAGTCTGTTCAGACTGTGAATTACTCACTTTTCAGATGAGATAATCAACTGTGTTGCTCCAACCTACCACCCTTTATCACGATAAGTTCTTCCTAGGGAAAATCTTCTTTTCCCAGGCACTGTTCTAATCTTTATTTTGGCTAAACCAGAGAGCTATAGTTCTCCTGTCACTTCTGTGAAGTGGGTTTTCAAGATGCTAAGTTATTCTTATAGACTTTATACGAATCTTTCCAGATTTGTCAAATCCTTTTTTTCAAGAGCATGTACCCTTATTTTTTAGTGAGATTGGTACTCCATTTACTTCTTCAGCCTGAAGTGAGGCAGGAAATGGTTTTCCACAGATCAACATAAAAGCTGCTCTTTCTTATCTTATTAGCAAATCGATAGAGTGGTGACCTGTAATCTTGTACTGTTTATTTTTGCCTTTTACAATTATCTGCTTCCATCTTATCTTGAATCTGCCCATCTGGCTTTCTATTTCACCTTCCTCAAAGTTTGGTGGTTTGGTTTTTTTTAACTTCTCCCTGTCTCTTTTCTGGTTGCATTAATTCTTTGCTTCTTCCCCCTAATTAGGTTTGATTTTTTTTCCCCTCTTATCTCACCCTGCTCAAAATAAGATTACCAAATAATTTCACGTAAAAAATGTTGTGAATAAGATAGGATGCGCTGATTTGAAATTTTCTAAAACTTTTGGTATATGTGACCATGACTATCAACCAATGCAGGCTGAGTCCTAGTTAAAAAAAAAGGCCATCAAAATTGCACACTCTTTTTAAAGTTCTTTCACCCGGAGAAGTCTGTCTTTTAAAGTTCAGGTTTTAAAGTCCAGATTCTCCTTTTAAAAGATCTGATTCTAACTAGATATATTTTCCAACAAGTCTAAATTTATTTTATCTTAAATCCTAGAGTATGGCTATTGTTCAATATGCAGATTTGGCATTTAGTGAAAAATGGGACATTTTTTCATATGCAAGCAGAGCCTTGAAGGTGAAAGATAAGCTGAAATTATTCCTCTATTTTACCTTCAACAATCTTCATACCCAACTTCATTCTCAAATGAAGGTTCTTGGACAAAATATGTTGCACTTGAAGAACCCAACACCATCTCTCACCCACTTTCTCTCCATCAGGTTGCTTTGAAGATGGTCCTTGTAGGCAAGAGAAGTGAGCAGTCTGGGAGGATGCAGACATGGTCTTGGGGGTGTTCCCTGGCTTGCAGAAAGTATTGGCTCAGTATGGCTGTGATCCAGAAGCAGTGCTGAATCCTGACAACGAGTGGAACTGTATTTAGGCATGAAAAAGGGGCAAAAACTAGAAGTTTGGAAAGGGATCTTACACCTTCTGTTGATGGAGGACTAGCAGTGAGGTTCATCTCCTTTCCCATTTCCATGTTGGCTTTGCATCTCAGAGAAGAATTTTATTATAGGCTTCCAAAGAATTCCAGGGAGGAAAATTAATAAAAACCTTTAGGTGCTGCTTATTTGGTTTTATGAGCAGAACAGAACCTCAGGTTGCATTTGATAGGTGAGTAGTTTTTCCTTTTTCTTTCATCTTTACTGCAGAAAAATGCAGGACTCAATTCCTTTTCACGTAAACTGAAGCTTTCAAAAAGATTAGGATATGTGCACAAAATAGGATTGTGAGAGAGTGCCTATTATCTTTCCAGTACAAGCTTCTCATATGTCTTCAGTTATGGTTATATATAAAAAAGGCTTCTTTGGTTTTTTCATTCCAGCAGTGCTGTGGGATGTGAAGTTACCTTCCTTGCTCCTTTTCATGCATATGTAAAAAGACAGGCAATTTGTCTGACCTATTTCTTTCTGTAAAGGGAAAGTATGAGAAGAGCTCAATTTAAGGGGTCTAAAAATGTTGAAGTTGTATCAGATGCTCTCTTTCTCTGACTTACGTCTCTGCTTTGGAAACCCGCTCTACAGGGTATTTCAATGCTCAAACTTTTTTTGGCATGTCCATTCCTATGGACATATCTCAAGAATATGTAGATAGTCCGTGTCTTACAGGATGTAGGGTTGAAAGTTTTATTCAGTCAGACAGAATTTCTATGAAGGGATTCTATTTTTTTTTCCCTAAATCTAAAGACATTTATGCACAAGCTTATATGTCAGAGTGCTTCAGTAGTTCAAAATGAAGCATCTGGTACGGCATGCATTCAGGGATCTCAAACTTACGGATTTTGTACAGAAGACAGACTTATGCGGTGGCTGTGACAGGCTAGGGGTGTAGTATCTTCTGGTAAGCTATCTAAGATCCAACCAAGGAGCGTAAGCTTTACAGTTATAACAACATCCTGCTATGGAATTTTATTGGGAAGTGAAAATTGTTTGAACTGTAGATTAACTAATTGCTCTTTTCCACCAGCCTTCCCTGTTTGAATGCTTCTTCACTTGTGTGACTTTCCTTTCTCTCTCTCTCTCTCTCTCCCTGTGGCCTCTCACCTGTTAACTAGAACTGTCTAAATCATCCAGGTTGACATAGTGCTCCCAAGCTGATTTTATTACAGGTCTGAGCATTATTCACATGTATTCAGCCAACAATTTATGCAGACAGATTCTATGCGAGTTGTTCACAGGCTGCTCAGGCAGGGCTAGATGGTGCCTTTGGGCACCTCCCTGTGGGAGACTTGATGTGCAAATAGGTCTGACACAAGAGGCAAAGTGCTGAGAAGTATCTCAGTCATGCATGGTGACTTATGACCATGTCAGGCTACTGGTGAAGCATTTCCATTCACATGCAATGGCGTATTCATCACATTAAACCCCATTACAAGAGAGAAGCCTTGTGTCCTCTAGTCTATGCTGTGAACCTGCCTTTGCTGTTTGGTTAGCTTGTGTCTCTGTGGGGTAGAAATATAGTACTATCTCTTTTTCTAGCCCCATTCAAGAGTGAGAGTCAAATTAAATCACCGGAAGTAGGAAATTTAGCCTGAGAATACTGGGTGTGGAGAGCAGGACATTGCAGTGGCTACGGGAGAGGGGAGTTTGCAATGGTTTATGTAGAAGTGAGAGACCCAGATGTGTGCTCTTCTGGACTGCCCATATGTCCCTGATAAAACTGTAGAGATTGTGCCTTGTGATGGAGAGATTGGTTCAAATACACTGTCGGGCTGTACCATTGCAGTATTGTGCTCAAAATGATCAGTCCATTGGGAAGTATGACATGGAACACAACCTTCTGGAGCTGAGAAACTCAACTAGTTGCTCAGCACAACAGGCTGCATCAGAAGTATGCTGGGTGTGCCTGCAGTCCCTTCTGTATCCTGATGGGAATATGCCTCCAACCATCTGTATTAGGCCTGCTGAATGATTTTATAATGGTTTGGTATTTTGTAGTCTGGGCATTGGCACACAAGGGTGTCTTTGAAGCATTTGCTCCAAACACCCACATTTCAAAAGTGTGATGGAAATGTTGTGAGGATGAATACTTTGGAGAGTAAGGGGCACTCAGACACTACTTGCAATGTGGGGCACAGAGAAGCTCATGGATGTGTAGTTTGTATACAAGTTATGCTACTGAACACCCAGGGGGTTGTGCCCTTAGAGAAGGTACTCTGAAACATCCTTGAGAAAAAGTATCTTGATTGATATACTTTCCCTTGGAAGGCAGAAAGATAGAAAAGGATAGAAACACAGGAAATGCAAAGCTGTAAGGCTGGTTTCTATTTCTCTTTTACACAGAAGTTTTTATCTGATTTAGTGTTTTTCTCCTCTTGAACAGTTGGTAGAGTGGGTGTTACATCCAACACCTCCATGTGACAAATCTC
This sequence comes from Pipra filicauda, assembly GCF_003945595.2. Classification (NCBI taxonomy): domain Eukaryota; kingdom Metazoa; phylum Chordata; class Aves; order Passeriformes; family Pipridae; genus Pipra; species Pipra filicauda. The sequence continues at coordinate 906,816 of NW_024103896.1, forward strand.
AGCCTACAAAATACTGACACGTTACATTTCATTAACCATATGGGACCTAATTATACTGCCAGCTGAAGTACAGGTGCAAGTCCTAAAGGATCTGTTTGCTGTATGAGCATGGGCCCTATAGAACCTTACAGTATCTTTACCTACACAAATCAGGGAGTTCATTTGACATTTGCAATATTCATGGCTTCACTGAGATGTATAGAGCCTAAGTTTTAATATCTGACTGAAATAAAAGGTGAGTTTTTACTCACAAGATTGAAGGGTTTGGAGAAGAAGGTGTACATGTAACAAAAAATGAAAAGAATTGTCAAAATCTTCCCAGAAATTAACATTTCAGCATTTTGCATACATATCCATGAAATAGAGTGGTCAAAGGTAGCCAGAGTACTTTAATCAGCAGAGCATTGACATCCTCTGTCTACAGACACCTGGAACAAAGCCGCCTGGATTTTCCAGTGCTCTCCCCGCCCTGTTTGTTGCACTGTGATACCAACACAAAGACATGAGCATGACATAATGCCACTTGCATTTTCAGCCATTTCATCACAGATTATTTTATCAGGTGGGCTGTGTAAGAGGAGGAGTAAACTCTGTGCAGATTGGGTATGAATGCTAAGGGGACTTTTAGCAAGAGGAAGCAGAATATCAAAGGTCTAGGTGAAGAAGAAACATGAGAGTACAGGATTAAGAGAAACGAATTTCAGAAATAGCAAAGGTGCTTAAGAAGAACTGCTTCACTGATAGAATTACTAGATCTGCGTATTTAATACACCCTAGATCTTATTCAGAAAATGTAATCTACAAGCCCTGAAATGCTTCACAAATCTAAAATAACTTTATTACGAGGAAACCAAAGGCCTGAAAGCTGCCATTCTCTACTGGAGGTCAACCATGATGCCTATCTTGTTTCTCAGTCCTCTGTTCTCCCTTGTACTAGGCTATCTTTCACGGTTGATGGTCATGTCCTGTTACTGTATGGAAAGTGCCATGCTGGGTCCTTCAGTTCTTGTTTCTGTAAATTCAGTGGGGAACACTAGCCTGAATTTGTTCTTCAGATCAGAAGTGAAAATGCAGCCAGATGCTCTCAAGGGACTACATATTTCTGAAGACCTGGTTAAATTTCGAGCAAAAGCGAACTATGGAACACAGTAATAACTCAAAACTGTGTTTGCATTTATAAGCAGTTGATTTGTCCTAAATATGTCAAGTAGAAATGCCTGAATTTTGCTTTATAAAATGACTCTTCAAATCAATCATGTTAATACCTTCTCATAAGCTGATGGTTTCTCTCTGGCAAGATAAAGGTGTCATTTTGATACAATCACAGTAGAGGTGATACTAACTTCATTACATAAACAAGAAATTCATAATTGTTAGTAATTAGTAACTATTTTGTAGAGGAGTTTGTAAAAAATCATGACTATGACAACATTTGAGATTTTTTGTGTATGTTTTTATTTTCTGCATTAGTGTGAAAAATATTTTTATAGCTTTTTCCTTTATTTTTTTTGCTATAGAAAATAGATAAACATTTTAAAGATTTTAGCTGTCCTCTAAAAATAGCAATGGTGACATTTGCAGAGAAACTATTTTGTTAATCTGCATCAGTATGTGAGATGTTCTGACTTCAAAGATCAGCATTTTGCCATGCATGCAAAATTTACTGAATAAATAATTAAACTGATTGCTTTGGTCTAAATATAATCTATAAAGTATTTGGGGCAACATACCAAGTAATTACATATCTCAGAGGCACAGGGAGTTGGTCAGATTGTGAAGATGATCTATTTATGGACTTTGCTTGAGATGTGTTATCTATAAAATGTATTATTCTAGAGTCCATAGTGAAGTTTTTGACTCGGTATAATCTTTGTTACTGAAAAGTCTCCAAAAGTTACCAAGTGACACTTTCTGATGGGAAGGATTTTGTAGTAAAAAAGCATATTTACTGCCCTCTTTCTAATCACATATTTCTTAAGTTTATTATTAACAGTTTGCAAATAAACAATAAGTGTTTACCAACTACTTATGAACTATATATTGGTTAGGTATCTAACCTTTCTTACAGAAAGTCAGTAGTACCAAAACACCCAGTCCTGCAGACAAGCAATCTCCTGAGTTATTCAGGAATTCAGTATCAGACCTACCTGTGAATAAAACAGTTGTGGAAAAAGCACCCCTTGGGTGCTCAGGCTCATTTTTGATCTGAGCTACATTGCCTTGACTCAATGCTGTGCTTGTGTGGTGTCCTGTCATGTACTTCCTCACAGAACCATTAGTGAGTACATGTATTGCCAATTTGTTAACAGGAACACGAGGATTTCTTTCACAGGCCAAGAACTGTTTTGTGTTTTTTCTTCATACCACTCTTACTTTACATATCACTGTGGTTCTGTTGCCTATTTATTTGCACTGAAAGCTTTTCCTCTCTCTTGTTATGCATTCGAATAGCATCTAGCATCAAGGTACCATCACCTTAGCTGGTGCTCATACATGTCATAAGTAATTTGCGGAAAGAATTACCATTCCCAAGTAGTAGCACTTGCAATCATGACTTACTTTACCGTTAGAGCCTGAGTCTTTTTATTTAATCAACTGCTTTATTTCTGTAGTTCAGAGAGTGCAATGGAATTGGACTAAAAGAGACGGCAGTTTCAATCCATCACATGCTCTGCAGGGTTCTGGTTCAGCAAGTACTCTGGACTCTTCTGCTGTCTTTACTCTGAACAACTCAACTGGCTAAGAAGTAACGGATCAAAAAGTGTCTTTTGCTGATAGATAATAGATTTCTGAATGTATGTTTGAAAAATTTTTCATATTATCTGTTAGAATAAGAACAGTTCCCATTGATGAAGGAAATGCCTATTTGCCTTAATTACATGTTTCGTCAAGGACTCTTACTGTGTGTGGCAATCAGTTTATTCATTTTCTGCCATGAAACACCATTCTCTGAGCAAAACCTCTTGACGCTTTGGTCTTGACTGAAGAAGAAACAGCTATATTATTGTAAATTCTGTAAAACAAGTGCCTTGGAATAAACTTGTTGTTGGGGAATACTGATAGTTACCAAAATGCTGGTTCTGTATAATTTATATGAAGTTTATTCATATAAGTTTATATGAACAATGGTGACACAACCCGACTAGGAAAGAGGGTTTGACCAAAGAGTTTAAGAGATGAAAAGTGAATCTTTTATTTAAGGGCAGCACCGGTTATATAGAGAATTCAAGGAAGGTGCTAGAAAGGATAGCAGGGTAAGGGAGGAGCATGCAAATTAGGGACATGTAAGGACAAAAGGGGAAGGCCTTAACTGTAGGTGGGTGTGGCTAACCATATAACCAAATAAGGGAATGCCGCAGTGCAGCAACAAGGAGCCAATCAGAGACAAGGGAATGAACATGGGATGCAGAACCATGTAGATTTTTCAAAAAACTTATGAAAATGGGGTACAGAAAAGGGGTAAAATTACAACTCTCTGTAAACATAAGTTTAACCATGAGGTCTAGGCAGTGGCAGTCTAGGTGTTCATTTGAAGATGGTATATGTGCATTCCCCTGGTATGTTGGAGACCTCCTCATCAGTCTGTTGTTCTCTCTTCCACATTTCGTATGCCTTCTCCTCATGGCTCCGGACACAATGGTACTTGTAGCAAGCTGATAGCTCAAAATTGTATCTGAAAATTATAAGCACCCATGTGAACTTTGGACACTATTCCAGTTTTGGTGTCAAGACCTTATGTTTCTCATATTTCTGGGAGTAATTGTAGTCTTTTTGAAATAGATTAACCTGAAGTGTTTGGAACAGGAAATGGATTCTCCCTGAGCATGTGCACATCATAAAATAAAAAAGACCAATGGCTTAGCTCAGGCACTGCACTTTCTAACTGTTAACTTATCCCCTGCTTCAGTTATGGACTATTGCAATGACCCCTATGCAAGACAAATCTGCTATAACAAGGACTGGAGCTAAGCAGTGAATGCAGACTAATTTATATTACTTATCCTTGTTCTCTCCCATTGTGCAGAAGCCTTTGTGTAAACATAAAGAGGCAGCATTCTTCTTATGAGCTTTACAGTAGTAAATATCATGTAATTCTGATTTTTCAGTTGCTATACCTGAAAAATCTTAATTTACTTGTTCTTGAAAAGCCGGTACACTCTGATCATCAGATCTGGGTATTTTGAATACTTCATGATTCATACTCTCTCCAACTGTGCCCAGGAATTATTTGGGACAGTTCAGGCAAAAATGGTTCCAGGGAGTATTATGGCAATTTAATGCCATAGAGAATCATGTTTCAGCACCAGTGAATGTCCTCTGGTGATGAATATACTAATATAAATGTTACCTTTGTTTCCTGATAAATACCTTTCTTAACCCACAGGCATATATTAAGCAAAGCATTTATGAGTACAAGCACAAACACAGGTTTTTACTCCACTTGAATTTTTGCATACTCTTCTTTGTCTTTCAGTGATCTTAATTTCTTTTCAGCTCTCTACAACTTGTTGAGATATTTAATAGCTGAAAATGTGTTATTATTAAATGTGCTTTGTTTTATCAGAGTGAATAATGAGAAACTGAAAAATGCTGTGAGCTTACTCATTTTTAATTAAATGAATATATTTTGTATAAACATCATCTTTTATTGAAAGAGGGCTAATTTCAAAGGAAAAGGTGTTTGAGAAATTAAGAAAGATAATGGATTATATAAATTAAACTACTCATGATCAAACAGTTGAATGCAAAGCAGAAGAGGTACTAAAGCAAAGATGGTGATCACGATTGTCTGATTCTGTGACTTTCTAATCCAAAATTTTCATCCCTGTTAATGATATCTATTGGAATGGGATCTACTGGGAACAGATTTTCCCATGGGGAATGGAGGGAAGAGCTCTAAAATCCCTCTGAAACTTTATTTAGATAATGTATTTAGATATATGTCTATGTATAGATAGATATTTATTTAGACAATAATAAAGTAAAAATTGTAAAAGTTAAGAAGAATTAATCTCACAAAATAAAATCAGACCGCTAAAGTCTACCATTGCTGCCTGTAAAGCTATGAAGAAGAATAATAGCAGATTGAGTCAACATTGAAAGTAATTCAATTTTGGTCCTAAGCCAAAACAAACATTTCTTGGCATAGAAGTGGTAGAAAAGATAGTTCCATTTCATTTTTCTTCAAGCTGCTAACTAAATTGTCCCAAAGACCCTATCCACTCAATGGAGAGTCAATTCTGAGGAGTGATTCACCCCTCCATTTTATTTAACCTCTTCATTAGTGACCTTGGATTACTGCCTTCCTAACTCAGGTACTTTAGATAAGTATTTAAAATTATCTGTGCTGAATAACAGTCTTAATAAAGTTGAAGACTGTAGACTATGAAGGCAAAGGCAAGTTGATTGGCAGGAAGGAGAAAATGGAAGTGGAAATGGCCACAACTGAAGTGGAAGAAAAACTCTTCACTTGAAATTAAAGGGAGCATTGAATAATTTTGGTCCCAAAAGATTAAGACTTGCTATTTAAGAAATCATAAATTTGGCAACAAAGTCTTTACTAGAGGGACTTTTAGACCATCTTTTGGGTGTTTTTTTAAAGAAAACATTGTTTCAGGTGTGGCAGCATAATCCTGGAGAATAACACAGGCAATAGATATGTTTTAATGCATGTTTGTGTGGGCAAAATGATTTCATTATCCACAGATCATGTCTCTGTAGTGTTTGCTTTCAAGTAAACTTTGAAGAGAAGTATATGGAAGTAAATGTAAGATCCCAGATATGTGTCATATGTTTTTCAAAGGATTATTATTTTATTTGTTTTCCCCATAAAAGAGAGAATGTGGTTTAAATGTCCTCTGTTCAGGCTTGTTAAGTGCTGATATAGTGCTACAGATGATATAGAGTTAGGATTTGGGTTTCAGAGTAGCTAGAAACTACTGTGAAACTGAGGTGGCCAGGAAACTGGGTGACATGGAAAAAAAATGTATGACATTGTATGAGATTCTTCTCAGAAGTCTTCAGTGGTCAACACTGGGGCTAGTTTCATGTAATGCTTTTTTTAGTGATGTAAGTATGATTAGTTTAATTCCTGGGATTTTCTAATGATGGAAAAACCTTGACCAGTAGAAACGAGAAAAAGAGCAATTATACAAGAAGAATTAGATGGTTTTGGAGACCAGGCTAAAATAAGTTGTACTGGGCACTTAAAATCTTCCCTGTTTTTAGATATTTAACCTAAAAGTCCAATCAGGACTACAGTCATCCTCAGCTCTCTCTGTGTATCTGCAAGACATTCTGACACCCGCTGGGGAAGTTAAAATTTTTGAGTGGCTTCCAGAGAAGTTCTGAGGTGTGTAATGGTCTCTATTGACTAAGTGTGAAGCCTAGCCTGATGAAGCTTCTGTCTTGCCTACCACAAATACTCCTTTTTCCTTACTGATTAATGTTAATTTCTGTTGTTCTCCAATAGTCTAGTACTTAGAAAGAGAGGGAGCAGGAGAAAAGAGAAGCCACTATGATAAAAATATGAAAAAGTCCAATGGAATATTGGAATGGTATTTTCAGAAAAAATAGAAAATTGCTTGTCCTGCTGTACAGGATTCTGTAAATCATCATCTGATTGCTGCAGTCTGGTAGCCTGATATCTGGGGAAGAGAATCAAAGTGGGGATGGCTGTGGAAAAATGTTATTAGTGCAATCTAAAGAGCCTGCCATGAAACAGGAGCCCAAATTTTTTGTCTTTATTTAGTGGAGCAAAATGAAGCCTTAATAATATCATTAGTGTTTTAAATATATCATATTGAATGGCAACAATGTCTGAGAGGAAAATATTTAATAAGTGCAGGCTGAGTTTTAGTAGGATTTCCAGCTCTCAGGTGAACGTGGTCTAGAATAGCTTTACAATCTTTATCTGCAGCTGGTTTTGAGTTACAGTGCATGCCTGATCTTCAGGTGTATGTGTATATGTATTTTGAAAGAAACAACTGTATTGGGGGGCACCTGAAAGCATACACCCAGAATATTTGAAAGAAACAACAAGGAGAAGAAAATGCATACAAAAGCGTTGGCACATTTATTCTTGGTGAAGACAGCAAAACAATGAATTTTCAGATTAGCTGATTTTTACTTCCCAAAAAAACCACTGGCATTAATGACAATTGAAATGAGCTGAGCTCCATGGATGCAAATGGGAGAGGAGAAGAAATTTATAAACTGGATAAAACCCCTGTGAAAGAAACAGAGGGTGTAGAGCCTGATGTTAAAATCTGTACCATCATTCAAATAAACCAATGGCTATGCCATCTTCACATTAGATAAAGAGGCCAGAAAAACTGCCTACTATTCAATAAAGAAAGCATGATTACACGGAATGTAGTTTTGTACATAGGAGGAATCTAAAAATTCTAAAGGAATCGTTTAATGGATTTTGGGCTGCCTAGTGTGCTAATTACAATTTGGAGGAAAAGTCAATTGGTCAATAAAGTTTTCTCAGTATAGGAATAGATTCAAAACTGGGGAAGGAAGGGAGGAAGGAAGGAAGGCCCAAGGTGAATGCCTTCCTTAAAGCTGTATTCTTGCTCTTCCCTGGAATCATTGAATGTTTGAATGAATTATACAAAACTAAAATCACTGACTGGAGAGACTGAAGGAAACCCATATCATCACTGCTTACACTGCTAGGAGAGCTTCAGTTTCTGCTCCAGCTCAAGCACAGAAGGAAGGTCACTTCTCACATGGGGATTATCAGGCCTGAATCACATACGAGAAAGGACTGACCCTGACAAAGTGAGAAACCCCAGGAGAAGGTTTTAGGTATAACTCTCAAGTGGAGTGAAAGACTTCTATCCAGCCAAATAAGGCAACTTCATGCAGGGCAGACCCTTTAAAAGATTTTATGCTGTCTAGTTGGAGTAAAGGTCAAAGCATAATGTTGATTTTGGAGGCTCTAGGTGGGCTCTTCCTTGTACTTCAGAAGTCTAGAGGGGTAATTCTGGGCTGAGGTAACTGTATAGCTGAATAGCTCAATCCCTTTTTGTTTGTTTGTTCTCTTATCCAGGTGGGATCACAAGTGTTAGCAAGGGAAACTACTCTTTTTGGGAATTTTAACAAGAGGATGGTAAACCTCGCAACAAGTTCCCCAGAGGGGTTGTAAATGTTCACCTCGGAGTTATTCAAAACTTGTCTGGAAAAGGCCCTTAGTAACCTGATTTAAGTTGCCCCTCCTTGTAACAAGGAGTTGGACCAGGTGACCGCCAGACACTTCTTCCAACTTCATTCATTCTCTGGTTTAACTGTTGTGTGTAGGAAAAGGAAGGAGATAGACTGCACTGAATTTTGACTTATCTTAATCTTATTCTTCTCCTAATAATGTGTTTTAGAGATCATAATAGTCTCTCAAAAGACTTATGAGACAGACTGTGATCTTCATTTTGCAGAATGGAGGGACATAGTGGTCAAAGGATATTTCTAAATTTTGCTGGTGGAGCAGGCCTTCTGAATCCTGGACTAAGTCTGAGTCAGCCTTCGTTTAATGAATAGGATGTAACTACAATTAATAGAAACTGGAAACAGGTGGAGTCTTGATCTCACTCATGGCCCTGTAGGATTGGCATGGGCCAAAGAGGGTTAGGGCTGCAAGTCTTGTATCTTTCCCACTGAACTGTGTCTGAATTAATTTGGCTAAAATATGAACTTTCTGCAGCAGATCCAGAAAGCTCTACTCAGAATTTACTCTGGACATCTTGAGGTAGGGAGGTGGAGGAAAATGAAGTCTGTGTTCCCTATTTCTTATCAAGAAAGAGAACATGTTCCTTTAGATCTGAGCATGTGAATATAAACAGTGCTGAGATTTGTAGGCCTATGGTAATTTTCCTAGGTATCAAATAATAGTTTTAAAAAGCTAAAAAGATTTTCAAGATGAGAGGTAAACATATTGGCTGTGGGTTGATATGTGATGCCAATATGTTGCTTTTAAAGTGTTATTTTTAAATTAACCTTTTATTGTCTTCCATAACAATGGAGATAAAAATTGAAGTAAGAAAACCCTTTACTTTTAAATGTTAATTTTAAATAAATTTATATTATGAGAATTTAACTTATGTTGTGTCTTTACAGACACTGTGATTGAACTAGAGCAGAGTGGGATTGTTCCATCCAGATCTTCTCAGGAAAACAAACTAGAGTTTCTATGGACATTGCAGCAGCACAAAAGAATTTTCATATCAGGACTACTGCATGTCCATTTGGAAATCTGTACAGCATGAGTGTGTATGAATTCACATTTTTGTGTAATCTATCCTTCTAGCTATGTGGAATGAGTGTGTGGTCACTTGAGGTCCATCTTGTTAGATGAAAGACATTATCAGTGTACCAGGAGCTGTACTAAAGCCATGTTAATGCTGTAATGATTCAGTTCTGGTGATCTTTTTTCCCCTTGACAAATGCAGTCAGACAGCAAGCAATATTTCACCGTGTAAAAAGATCTTTAGTGGATTCTACCTTGAATAACTGGTGTTCACAGAAAAGCAAAAATTTGTTTGGATTTATCTATGATGAGTAGATTTAAATAATCCAGTAGCTGTAAACTAATTGACTTTTATGAGTAAGAAGTGGGGCACATCTTTTTCATGGTCCCATATATTCACGTTTATATTAATAATTAATATAATTAATTAATTATTGAATTAATAATAATTTCACATATCTATTATGTGAAATTACTGGGGTCTGTTCCAAACCTCAAAGAAACTGCATGGGACTATTTATTGTATCCAAATGCAAATATGTGAAAGAGGATAAATATATATAAATAAAAGGAAGTGCAGAGGAAGTAATGATGTGTGTTCTATTTTTCCTGTCCCTCATCTGCACTTACTGCACAGTTTTACAAAAGCGCGGGCAGTTTCCTCTTTACTAGGCTACTTATTACCTGTCTGAAGGGAAGCATAAGGCCAAATTTCTTCCCCTCCATGAACATTTCTCTGTATTGCTGAAGTCATGTGGTTTCTTTACCTCCTCACCCTAAGACAGACTTGCCTGTTGTGAGTTTTTCACATTGCTCCATCTATTTAAATGCCAGAAGAAACCCATCTGCTCAGACACATAGACCTTCTGTATAAAACAGGTCACAAGATTTTATCAAGTGAATTAAGCAGTAGAAGAAATTATTCTTTCCTTTAATGTGAGTGTTATCAAGCTCATGATCTTGTGACTAAACCAGTTTATATCTTACGGAAAGACATTTGGTCTAAATGTAAGGCCTCCAGGAGATGATTAATCAGTCACATCCTTTAATTATGTTGCAATGGTTAATTACTCTTGCTGTTAAAAGTTGTCTTGCTTCCAATCTGAACGTGTCTGTCTCCATGGAGACATTCTTCTATGGGAAGAATAGGGAGCTGTGACCTCTCTCTTCATTTTGTTTCTCTTCATTCTATTTGTTGCCTTTCTTTGTAGATGGTTTGTCTTAATCTCAGGGTACAATCATCCTGACTGATGGATACATCCTGATAGCTTGGTGTAAATACAGATCTCCTTTAATCAAGGCAAAAAATGTGTTTTACATTTACATGAGTATGATGGATATCAAAATCTGGCTCTCACAGTTCACATGCTGCTCTTTATAGCTAGAAGAAATCATTATCTGTAAAATGTGCTTCAGTTTGGCTTCTCCTGAACCAACTTAGTGAAGGTTTCCAGTTTTGATTTCCATTCAACTTGGCTATCAGCCTCATGGAGGGGAGTTGTTTTTGCCAATATCATGGATTTTACCTTCATAAAGACATATTGAAAAAGAAATTAATCTTTCTGTGGGAGGGGCTTGACTTTTACTGATACCAGCCTGATTTTATTATACTGTGATGTCAGGGAGTAATTGCTCATCAGTCAGTACTGATGGCTTGAGGTACCTGATGAAAATAGCAATTGACTCCTTTATTTTAATAATTTACTTTCTGCAGGAGATTTTTTTTGTGTAACTTACCTAAGGTTTTGAAATCTAGATTTCTGAGCCAGAGACTACTCAAGGAGGTCCTTCATACATTTCTACCTCCTCTTTCATTGTCAGCAGCTCCTAAATACACACTCACAGTTTGTTCAAGCCCAAACCAGTTACTTTGTGTAATCCAGGATTTGGAAGCTTTGACCTATGTCTGTCTCTGACTAAGCTTGACTGAAACAATCATATTTAGCTGTGCATATTTTTCTTTTTGATAAACCTTGTTTAAAATACCAGAATAAGTCAGTAATTTAAAAGTCTTATTTTATTGATGTGGGATACACTGGATAACACTGTATGTTCAGAGATGTTCAGAACCATTATATTTTGTATTTACTCTTACTCAAACATCATCCACTGTCCACATGATAGGTAGCCTTAAAAGCAACACCATACTGGTTATTGGGTCCTGTTCTGGAAAGGGAATGGAGTTGTTTTCATTTATGGTGTTCTTCATCCCAACTAATTCCATGCTTTCTTGCTATGGAAATGAGGGCTTTCATACTGAGTCACATAGGCAACATCCAGGGAATTTGTGAACTGGAAGTGGGGGAGAGCCTAGGCTGATTTCCACTGAATATGTTCACATAACATCTCAATTCAGTAAGGAGTAAGATGGAATAACCCAGTCTTCAAATTAGCCAGCTTTTGCAACAGCAGTTAAAAAGTACCAGTTCTAATGAGATGCCTAGAGAAACAGGAATAGCCTCACAGTGCATACACGAAGGTCTATTTGTCTCAGATTCTCATGTCTGACAGTCTCTCACGGTTCATGTTTCAAAGGGATCCTCTCACTGGATAATTTGTACCCTTATAGGCCTTCTTCTGTTTTCTAAGGGGTAGAAGTTACCTGATGCCAAGGTGTACCCAGTCCACAGCATGCACAAAAAGATAGGGGTGGAATGGTGCAGAATGGTGCTGAAGCATGCCATAAAAGAACTGGGGGGATCCCAAAGTCCTTTCTGCCTGTCAGTTCATCAGATAAATCTATATTTTATTTAATACATTCAGATTTCTGTGAAGTATTATCATTCTGACTGTTAGTTCTTGTACAGATATTCAGTCTTTGTCCTAAATTTGAGAAATCATAAACTTGAGAAAATTGAGGAATCATATTTACATGTCTCTTGATTTTGTTTACATTTGCCAATGTACTTGTCCTTGCAGAAGCATAACGGATGAATTATTTATTGCTTCTTTACCACTTAAATACTGTAGTGACACAGATGTGAAAAGCAGATTAATATATTTGCATATTAGACATATGTATGATAATTTTCTCAGAATGTAGTAAACCACTCAATGGTGGTGTATTGTCTCATGGTCTCAACCAACCATCAATAAAGTTGGCTTGGATGTGTTTCGTGTTCATGTACATTATGTTTTGTGACCCAGCCGTGGTCCAGTGCTCTCTATTTCCCGTGCTTACTTGGTCAGTGTAGCAGGACCTTTCAGCCTTAGTTCTCTCTAGAAAGAGCTTGGACACTAAGCTCATCACAAAATGACTGTAGAAAGGAGAAAGAGTGAAAACTCATATTCCTTTTAATGCTGTTACTGAAAATGAGCGGGAAGGTTTTAATTAAATATCTTCCGTCTTTTCTGTCTTCCTTTGCATTGCATATCCAATATGTCTGTCAGGGCAATGTCCATGCAGGCAGGGTTAAGGTGGCAGATGTCACCTCCATCTAATCCCCAGTTTTCACATTTCCAGGGTTTAAAAGCGATGACAGCACAGGAGATAAAGAGTAATGGTGTTGACATGTCACAATAGACACATCTACATATTGGAACAGATTAGATGCCCTACCCAAAGATAACTGACAAGCTCCTTTGACCTAATCAGGCTTTGGATTTGACCTCTGTCTTTGCAATACTCTCACTGCAATGTTGTGCTGAAGTCAGTACAAACCTCATACAACACTCCTGAAGAAATTAGAAATTTCTATTAAAACAAACCTACGTCCTCTGTTAATCAAGGGTTGATTTGGGTAGTTGTGTGATTTGGTTGCATGCTGTGTGAAACAGTCATTTCTCTTGATGCCCTCTGGACTACACTGGTTTTGATGTGACCCACTATTTACTTAATCAGTGGAATGATATTTGATGATGTTGGGATGATGGCAAAGGAAGAATCCCAAAGATTAAAGATGATTTTTAAAAGACTCTGTGAGCAAGAAGTGCATCCATAGGTTAGTGATAAAAGGTACTGAGGGTTGTCAATATCCTGTGAAGGCTCTCAGAATAAAAAAGGCAAAACTCTCTTCTTTACAGCAAGTGCTTGGCACTGGCCAAGTCTTTGCCTAAGGAAGAGTTTCCCCATCATTCCTGCACACACTTAATGGCTCCTGTTGTGTAGATAAAGCTGACATGTCCAGAAAGATGTAATGTAAAAAAGAAAAACACTTCATTTTTCTGATAATTCAGAAATTTGGGTGAGGCAGAAGGTTGAAAAAATTCAGACACACTTAAAACTACTATTCTTATTTCTAAAAATGGATTGTGTGCATCCATCCAGTTATCAAGAGCAGGAAACATTATTTTGTTTGAAAAGACTCTGGACATTTAAATCATCATAGTGGTTTGGTTCTGACTGCACTGTGATATTTTACACCAGACTTCTGCCTCAAATAAGGTCAAAAAAAAAGAGTGCCCTCTGCCAGTACTTGACATGCAGATACAAGACTCCTGTCAGCACAGATGCCAGTCACAGCTGTATAGCTCAGCTGTTCTTGATGATAGCTGCCAAGTGGTGTAGTGGAACAACATATAAATTAAGATTCTGCATATATGAATTAAGTATCGATGAATTATCCATCCCTATGAAGCTCACACTTTCTCCTAGATGACATATTTATTTACATTTAAACAGTGCTTAGAGTTTAGCTGAGGCTTTTATGCCTTTTCAATTTAAGAAACTGTTCATGCTGTCCCAAATGATGTGATTTGGACTATTTGGGGTATCCTTCCAAGTAGTTATACCAACCAGGTTTTTGCCAGTCCCACCCAAGTTTTAGCCACCACACCAGGAACTCCTCTGACTCCCAGCTAGATACCGGAGGAACTGGGACCTGATTTCCACCACACCTGGTAAAAAATTGCCTGTTTGCTTCTAGGGTAGTACTGCCAGGTATCAATTCACAGCGCTGCATGCTAAGACGAGTGAGTCAATAAGATGCTCCCACTACTTGCTGCTGTGAGTAGTTGATGCCAAATATCATCAGAATGATGTTAACATAATTCTGCTCTGCTCCAGCTTGCTGGCACCAGCCTGTATAACATTAGCAGTGACTGTTTGCTGTATCAGAAAGCCCTTGTTTCTTTCATCCTTTAGACTTTAGTGGATAACTCTGCTTCTGCTTATGGATGTTCACACTTCGTTCACTGGAATACTGCTCTGACATTCAACAATCACTCAAATGCCTGGTGCTGAACACCAGTGCAGTACTGGGTACTGCTGAGTATTTCCAGCTAGAGGAAAACAGTCTTATTTCTTTCTGGGGCTGTTAGGGAAACTGCTACTCAATTCAGGGAGCTTTGGAGAGCCTTTAACATATCTCTTACCCTGAGGTTGCTATCCATGCATTTTACCCATTCTTTTTAATGGTTATGGTTCTGTTGCATAATTAGAATTTAAAATAGCAAAAGAGAAGCAGAAAGACTGGAGAGGAGAAAGTAGAGGCCTGAACAGCTTGGAAAACTTCCACTGACACAGGACTGACTGAGATGAAATCTCAAGCAGCAGGGATGAATGGTGAGAACAACACTGCCATCTCCTGAATACCCTTGGCAAGATCTGATTTTCCACTGATTTCTTTTACTTTGTGGAGCAAAGCAAGGGCTACAGCTCCATCACAGCATCCCCACATGCTGGATGCTTCAACCTCCCTCTCTAAGGGTAAGTAATCTAAGTGTAGTCCAGACATGCTGAGAGAGGAAAACAAAGAGCAAAAAAGCAGCCAGGAAACAGGAGAAAGCTAAGAGTAGTCTGGTTGTGGTATTATTTGAAACACAACATCAAACATCAATTTCTCAAATCCTTTTTCATAGGTTTGGAGTTTTAAAGTGTTTGAAAAAAAGGACATCATTAGATCATCTAGTCTGGATGGCTGTGTATTGAAATGTATTGAGGGTTTGTTTTGTTTTTTTTTCACCTGGCCCCGGAGCTTGTTATGGACTAAAGATGAGCTTCTAGAAAGGTGTTAGAGGCTGAACTGAAAAATGAACAGATTGAGAATCTCTTGGTGGTTTGAGTTACCCTCATTCTTAGAAATGCATTTGTACACTGCAGTTGGAGTATGTCCAGTTACAGTTCACAGCTACTGCCTCTTTATGCCTTTCATTGCTAAAGTCACAAGTACCTTATATTTTTGCCTCTGTGAGAGTATTTTACATTACAGCCATGCTCTCAATCTACCTTTTTCAAAGCAAACACCCATTTCAGAGATAAAGAAAAACAAACAAAACAAAACAAAACCCCAAATACTAACTTACTATATTATTGCAGCCACCCCACTGCATAGCTTCAGACATAATTTTCACCACCCAATTTAAGGCTGATATTCTTCAAAAGATACTTTCTGTCCTTTGTCACATACTCTGATCACAGTAAAATAATCACTAGGTTGATACTTAAAATACTGGCATATGAATTTAGAAATAACTGGAAAGAATGTCTCTGATACAACAAAGTGATTCCTTAGGATTTCTACAAATTCAGAAACAGACCCTGAAAATACTCTTTGAGTCTTTAACAGCTGGAAACTATCTTTTAAAAATTAAAAACCCAGAGACTCTGGAAAATTACTGTAAAGCTTCCTGGAATACTTGCCCTCAGATAATCCCTCACCTTCTCCACAAGGGCAGAGTTCTCACTTTGGGAAACCGTGTTAGCTAGTGCTAAACCAACACCACAGTGTTTCTTTCTATGTATAAATGAATGAACTAAATTATCTGTCAGACTCCTCTAGCCTTAATTTGTCTTCATGTAAATAGATTAAGGCTGTATGCAAAAGAGAGATAATATACAATAATTGTCAGTTTTCTTCATGCCAGTTTATATTGTTTAGAGGCTTGGAGAATGAAAAAATCAAAATACATTTCTCGATAAATTGAATTGCTACCCTTTCATTCTCAAATTCTCGTTATTTTTATCATCCTAACATACTGACATTTGGCTCATCTGGTTTAAAACTTGATCTAGTACAGCTTCTTTCCTAATATTTAATCATGAAATGACAGGTGTGTTCTCCATTCTACACATCATAAAGGTATGCTGAGTGAAGTTTCTTTAACATCATCCAGTGACAGAAACCCCAAAATTTTGCCAGTAGTTCAGATTCTTCTTGAATTGTCCCCCCAAAAAATCAAAAGCAACCCACTTGGTGATAGTAAATTTCTTAAGTCTTTTTTCAAAACGTACAAAAAAACCCCCCTACAGGTAGTACAAAATGCACAGATGTCTGTTGAATCAATGTAAATCCCCACAGGGAGCTTTCCAGGGAGTAAGTACATTAAATGACTCTGTTCCCTGTACTTTCTTTATCTGAATCCACATCTTCCATTCAAACATCTCCTTTTTGGTTAATATATGGATTTTGTGTTTCACCTGACTATAAGAGCAAAGTTTCTTAAAATTCCAGCCTGCTGGTCAATTTTCTCTGTGCAGTTCATCCCTCCAGTCACAGTAAGATGTCCACACTCATGTATGTAACAAAAATGGTTTCATGTAACAAACTTGTAAACACTTGAACAAATTTGTCTGAGCTGATGACAAATTTTACTATGACTCACAAATCTTCTGTAATATCATCGTTCGCCATTTGCATCCATCCATAAAAAGTGAATAGATTCAGTACCATGTATGACACTTAATTATTTTTTAAGAGAGAGAAAACTCACTAAAACTGTAAGCTGGCTTTTGATAGGCAAAATCAAACTGTTCTTTGAGGAGTTTGCTCTTTTCTCTCACAAAAGAAATTTGGTAAGTGAACTAAGCCAAACAAATATGATATATGGTATCGGAAAAATTAGGTCAGCAAGGGAGAATTGCTACTATCTGATATTATGAACCAAAATTCTCTTTGTAATGTAGCTCATGAACATAAAAGTCTGATATTTGTACAGATAACCTGAACATTATTCAGTGATACTTTCCTACCTTCCTATAGAGCAGCTGAAAGAATGCTGTAAGCATTCTGTCAAAAGAGAAATATAGGTGCTTTCAGAATGAGATTTATTTCACCCTAAAGTAGAAGTCTCCATGACATGAATGAATCTTGTACCAGAAGCAGCTATTTTCCCCCTGCTGATCTTAAAGAAAGCCTAGGCTGACAATCATGACTATAGTTATACCCCAGTTATAGAATGTCAGGTCACTGTTAAAGTGTATGTCAATAATACAGTTGTCTTCTTGAGAGAAAAGTAGTAGAAAATTTGTCACTCTCTTGCCTGTTTCTCCTCATTAAAGAGATTTGTTCAAGTCTGGCATTCATTCTGACTTTCAAGTTTAACTTTCTTTGCCTGTTAATCTTAGTTGCCTCTCTTGGCTCCACAGCGAGGCCTCACATGTGACAAACAGAAAAGAAAAATCACTTCTTTTGATGGCCATGCTTTTCTTCATGAGTCCAGAATGTGACCAGTTTCCATCACTGCATGAGCAGGCAATGCTTATATTCTTATTCACTGGACTCTCAAATCTTTTGCTGCAGAGCTGCCACCTAGCCACTCAGTCCTCAGCCTGAATTGAAACATACGTTATTTTATCATCTATCCTATTAAACCATTAGCAAACTCCCTGACCTGGTCAAATGATCACTTTTACAGAAAGTCCAGGACACAGCTGAGTGGTTGGGATAAGCAGTCAGACTGCAGTTACCTTGTTTAAGAACGCAAAAACATAGTGGTTAAGTCTGCTCTACGACAATTTGCGCAGCGAGAAAAAAACATCTAGGGCACAGCTATTTCCTGTATAAACATGAGCCTGGGTTGCCTTCCAGTCTTGGAAGTCCATGGTATTAGGCTGGCTTTCCTCACTTGATCCTTGTCATGTTCTCACCTTCTCATTATAGTTGATCCCAGTTGACTACTGACTTTACCTTGATTGCTTTACCTTTGAGCCCCTTTACAGAACAAGCTGAGGTTCATAACAAGTGCTGACACCACTCTCATTGGTAATAAAGATAAGAAACAACAGATCCCAATTTTAAGAGCAGTATGTTTCCGTCTCCAAGAAGGATTAGATCCAGCCACAACTGATGCTTTAAAAGTAAATCAGACAATTAAAGTAAAAGCTGCTTGACACACTTGCAAAACAAAACTTTAATACTTTTTATGATTTTCAAGGAAGTGTAAAGGAGTCAGGTGCTTTGTTCCCACTGACCTTCAAAGATTGAGATTTCCCTGATTCCTCACATGCCTTTATAACTCACAGCCTCTATCTGTATTTTGATAATTTTCCTATTTCAAATATCATTCCCTTTCTGCATTTATTCTCAATCCACAAAGGAAGGATTCCATTTCATTTCAATTCAAATGAACTCAATTTCTTTCTTTCAGTTCCACAAGGATTTTCAAGTCTTTTGTTTTCTTTATAATTTCCTTTTTTTCAGATAGAATAATTCAAAGAGAATGTATTGCAAAGGTACCAACATGCAACTTTGATGACACTTTGGACAATCTCAGACTCAGTGAAACTTTTCTAGATTACAGTCTGTTGTCAAAATTTGTATAAGATTATGAACATTTTATTGTTACTGAATTATAACCAAATGAGAAAATCAGTGTTATTGGCTTATTTTCTCTGTATATATTTTTCAGCTTATATTTACTCTTAATTCCATGACTTATAAGTGCAGAATTTTCATCAAAGACTCTAAATTTATAATTTTACAACCACATTTCATGCAATTCTGCCTGCTTTTCCTGCAGCTGCATTAGCAATTAACTCATCAATTTCTAATTTACAAGAAGTAACTTTCCTCCCCCCTAATCTGACCCATAGAAGACAGCATATTCTTCTGTATGTAGCAATTAAGAGTTTCAGCCTATGGAATGACTGAGAATTGAGATGTATGTGTACAGTGGAGATCACAGTAAAAGTCTGTAGGAAATGAGCTTTAAATACTGTCTTTTCTCAGCTTTGCCACTCCCAGCCTCATCCATCAGCTTGGCTCTCTCCTACAGCAGGAATTATGTAATAGGTTTAATTCCCCAATTGGGCTTGGATGTCTGTCTTTGTAAGACTGCTGTGTCAGTCTGATCTTTTCAACCACAGCGGAGATGTGCTTTCAGAAAAGAGTATAAATGTCCATTGTCACCAGGAGGCGAACAAATTACACATAATTAACACTTTAATATTTTTCTTTGCAGTTTTGTACATTATGGAATCAATTTTAGTCCATAATTTTCACCTTGTCTTTGCATTTATAGTAATATTTAATTGAAATTGCAAGACAAGGGGGAAAAAATAGCTACATAAAATGCAAATACTGAGTTGCACAGGAAAAAAATAGGTGCAAGAAAAAAAGAGGCAATTTATTTGTAACCAGTCAGAAAATTTTTTGATGACAAAATTTTTTATGTTCAAATGTTTAGTATAGGCAACCTATTGAAAAACAGGTTTCTGTGTGGCGTAAACAAGTTCAGGATCTTGAAGGTTGATGGTCATTAGTGTGTTTGCTTTGTTTTGATGTTGAAACATTAACTCTGAACTAAAAGATCTTTCTGCTTTTTCCCTATAGAGTTGGATTTTTAGAAAGAAAAATTCATATTCTGAACAAACTGTACAGTACAGCGCCTTGAGTAGTAGTAACTGCTTTTAGGAGTTACTTTCTTCCAGAATGAAACAAACTGTTATCATTTTAATTTGTGGCTAATGTGAGAAAAAACTTATTGAAAGACTTTAAGTTATAATAAATTTAATTATTCCTTTGGGTGCTTGTTTTAGTTGCTAAGTGCCTTCAATATTAAGTTCATAAATCTTATTTCCAATTTAAATTTTGAAAATAACAATGAGAGACATTAGAGATTGCCAAGTATATGCTAGCTAAATGGACATGACCTCTAATATCGCAATTTCACCTTGGTACATAATTTTGAACTTCTGAAGTCACCTCTTGCTTTTAATTATTGTACCCCAGTACAACTTTTTCTCTTGTGTAAACTATAGAGCTTAGATATTTCAATCAGAATTCTTAAAAATGCCTATGTTTACAAACCCTTTTTGGTTTCCAGATCTTAATAGCTCTATCTTCAAATGAGATCAAGTTGGGAATTATCTTTATACACAGGGAAATTTCAATTGATAAGTTGAGGGAATAAAGACAGTGTTAATTGGTTGCATAATATTAAAATGTCTGGAATATACATGAAGACTCAGGCTGTTAATTAAGATAAATTGTGGAAATAGTCATACACACTATAATTTCCATATAGACTTTGAAAGAAAATTATCTTGGTGAAGGAGAAAAATATAACATATTCATCTGAGAATCTGACTGTACTCTGATAGTTCCAAGTCATCTGCTAGTGGCACGTGCATTTTAGGTTCTTGGACTTCGTCCTATCCCCAGTGTCATGTGTCTGTTTTCTATAGATAGTGACAGTCACTTCTACAGGATAATAGAAAAAACTTATCAGAAATGGTAATTATGTTAAAACTCTCGATAATTTGTTAAGAATCTACAATTCTCATGGCCTATGTTTATAAACTCATATTACATGTATCTGAGCAACATTTTACTTGTGAGTAGAAACTACTCATTCTACTTAGGCTGATTGTTAAAAAGTATCAGTTGTTATCTTTGTTATTTAATGTATTCGGTAAGGAAATGCTGAAAAAATAGGCAATATATCACAAAACAGGATCAGAAAAATCCACGTGATTAAGTCTAGTCTACTGCCTTTTTCCTAGCGCTGTTTTCGCTCTTCAGTTTCTCTAGGAATAGAGTTTCTACTACCTCCCTTGGAAATCTATTCCACTGACAAGCTGTTATCACTGGGATATGTTTCAATGCCTATACAAGTGCCAACCCTTCCCTAAGACTCACATTATCACCAATATTTTGTAATGACTGCTGACAAGACAAACTTGTACAAATACCACTGGGATTAGGGATCTTCAGTACTAGTCGGTATTC
Organism: Pipra filicauda; assembly: GCF_003945595.2. Classification (NCBI taxonomy): domain Eukaryota; kingdom Metazoa; phylum Chordata; class Aves; order Passeriformes; family Pipridae; genus Pipra; species Pipra filicauda. The sequence goes on from NW_024103896.1 coordinate 927,951, forward strand.
GGGTAAGAAAAAAACACCCCATGCATGCCTATTTAATCCTCACAAGCTTTGGTGTAGATACTATTCTTAGCACCCTTAACAAATGGCCCCTGGCTTACACATATCTGCTCTTCTAGCCAACAGGGATTTATACAGCTATTTCATCTGAGAGTCTCCTAGTAGTTCAGAAATTAAGCTTTGACTGCATGCCTGTAAGACAGATAGAAATTATCCTACTTCTAATATAGAGATGAGAAACAGAAAGCAACAGATAGAGTTTCACACTTGCAAGGGAACCAAGCTAAAGGAGATTTCAAGAGTGATTTCATTCGTCTAGTGGGGTTACAGAGCTCACTGTCTCTGCCCTTGTCTCTCACCACTGGAAGAGTCTAAAGGTTTAGATGCAGTGTCCCTCATCCTTCCCTCCTAGAGGTAATGGCTCTGTGATTCAGTTTCTCACATGTGTACCTTGTCCCTCCTTAGGCTGGCTAGTGTCTCTGGGCCTGTCTCCTCCCTGCTGCCGTTCCTTGTCTGCTGAGTGAGGCCAGATCTCCCCAGTCTCCTCCCCCTACAAATTCATGTCTTTGGGGTAGTTCTAGACCTCACGTCTCTGATATCATGTAGTAATTTAATATCTCATATCTCCTCTAGCCCTTATATTCATCATTCCTTTACTTCCAACACATCCAATCTCACTCAAACACTATTTCAATAGCTCAGTTCTCTTTTAACATCTTGCCCATCCTCCATACCCTAATAGTATCACCCCAGTCATCTTACCCTCGTACTCACTGTTCTCAGGTCACCCTATTCTGCCTTCCTTGTCCATTCATCACACTCCCTAACCCAATTATTTTCTTACACAAAGATCCCTTCTATCTCAACATTATTCCACACAACCATGGCTATCAGTGACTATCATGACAATTTCATAGCATCTTTAACTGCACTGTAAGCTTCATAGAGTTGTAGTAATACTCCAGCCATTCAACTCTACTGCAACAGTTATGAGACTAACTTGGTCAAACCCAAGTCATACCTTATGATTATGTCAACTTTCTCTTCATCATCTTCACTGCCAAAACCTAACTCCCGGCAGCATGTTCACCATTTTCTTCAGTCTCAGGAAGCTACACTAAATGCTCTCTCAATAGTAATTTACACAGGAATCATAATTATTGTAAAACTCATTGATTATGTCTCATAGCAAATGTGTGCCACTTTAAAAATGCCTGTTATAGCTCTGTGTTTTGAGAGGTCAAGAAAATTGCTGATTTTCTCAGCTACACACCATTCAAACAGAAAAGCTGAACAATTCACCAGATATTACACAGAAAAATTAGTTTCCTGGATCACAGTTTACCCCTGCTGGAAAATGAATGATAGTACATTAGTGGAATCCTTTTAAAGGTAAAACAATGTTTTGCTTTCAGCTAAAAGCTAAGGGAAAATCTCTTACCATCATGATATCTTTGCGACTTTTAAGTATGTTCTTTCTAAACACTATCTTTTGGATGCTGAAGGTGAAAAGCAACAGAGGATGATGGATAGGTTATCCAATATATCTCAATTACTATATATTTCAAAATGTTCAAAAATATTTCAGAATGGCTATTCAGTGCACAAATTTGAAGATACACTATTTAGATATTTAGATCTGTAAATATGCATAATTGAATGATAAATTAAACAGCTATTGTCTGTCCATCTACTTGAAAGAAACGCCAAAATGACTTGAGAAGCTGAATATTACCTTTATATCTGCACATTCATTTCTCCAAGTAAACTACAAGGGAGAACAGACTTTATGAACTAGATTGCTATGCACTGATTGCAAGAAGTGCTTGACTACAAAATTAACTGAATTTAGATGAGAGGATTTTGGTCCATAATTGAGGAGCTGTACAGTGAGCTTGTCTCTTACATTGAAAGTGCTTTTTGTGACAGCTTGTGGGTGGTCCACAGCGTACTGATTAAATTCACACAGAAATCTTCATGTGGAACAGAAAGAAGAAACTGTCATTGTGTTTTTCCATAAAAGACTCTATTAGTGAAAGGAATAGCACTCTCATATGTTGGCAACATAGGAAAATTCTTCAGCCAAACTCCTGGTGAACTCAGTGGCAACTTTGCTAAGTGACAACTGAGAAGTGCAGTTGCATGCTGCCTCACTGAAAAGAGTGTTTATGAAATAAGGAAATCAATCACTAGGGCAACTTCTGTTTTATCCCCTGGGTGTTCATCAGTGTACAAGGATAAAACCACCACAGAAATCATGTTTCTCTTGATGCATTCTCATTTGCCCCATCCCTGATCATACGAGAAGAATGAACTGCACAATTGCTGGACCAAGAATAATTTTGGGGGGCATTACAAATGAACTATTTATAGCCAATAAGTCCTGTGATATTCATCAAAGTCTATGAGCGCTTATTCCTGGTTTTGTTGAAATCAATGGGAGCCTACTTTTGATGTCGGGAATGCAATGAAAGCTCCAAGCACTGTACATGAGCCATATCATATGAAAAGCTGAAACCCTGTGGAACAATAGGGAGCAAAAGAAGGAAGAAGATATTATGGGTTCAAAACCTAATGCCTCTTTCATTAAGCCCCAATAAAGCTCCTTTATATTACAGTATTGCAACATGGGTGAAAGAAATAAATTATCTTATTTGATACCTGCTTTTGAATCACTGACACTGCTAATCTGGATCTGCTACCATAACCATTACACTTCACTGCCTACTGCCCAGAATTTCTTTCTACGTGAGATTTTGCATACCTAGAAGTACCCATTCACTAACTTTCACCTGCCTGATTTCCTGTTGTTCTTCCTTTTCGGCCTGCTCATCCTTTCCCTCTGGTTCCACAGTAAAACAGGATGTCATGGTTTGAGATAGTCCCAAAATCCAATTCCCTAGCTCCATTCCCCCTCCCACATCTCAACCTAATGTGAGAGAGGTTTTTCCAGACAAAACACACCAGACTCCAAATGGGGAAAAAGGAATATATTACAATGACTGTACAAATAAATACCATATCACATTATACATATGATCACAAACTATCTCTACCATGACATATGTATTTACAATGGATCAGATCTCTTCTCCCCTCCAAATAAAAGTCCAGGAGGGAAAGAAGGACAGATCCCTTCCAGTCTCTGAACAGCAGCATCTTCTGAGGCAGCAGGTTTCTTCTCATCTCACGCAGCAGCTGATAGCTGGCTTTCTGCCAGCATCCACGAGGGAAGTATTCAAGCTCCCCCGGCCCCATCGCCTCACAACCGAGGGGTCTTCTGTGGGCTTCGTAACCCCAGACAAGGTCGTATCACCACGTCATATCACGAAGACACAGGGGGGTCTTCGTGACAGTCTGGTATCTCTTGCAGGGCCTCTGTGCCCTGCCTCTCAGGCTGCCACCGTGGCAGCAGTGCGAGGGGGGGGGAAGCCAAGGTCAACTCCCCCTGCATTCCTCTCGGAGCTCTCTAGCTCCTTTCTACAGCGCATGTCGCACTTCAAGGCTCTTTCAAGTAAGAGTCCATCATCTTCCTCCTTCCAGGAGGCCTCAAAGGAGTTTTGGGGATCTGGTAACAGTCTTACCCCCAAGAACTCTGTAGCTCTCAGCTGCTGGCTCTCCTTTCCTCGACTCTCCTTCCAGGAGTCTCCTCTGCAGTGCTGCATGTTGCTTCTGCTGCTTCTTCAGTTCAGGTTCTTATCTCTGGCTTTCTGCCACTGTTTCTCTGGTCAGCGTCGGCTGCTGCTCTGTGCCCATGGAGAAAACATCTCCCGGCATACTACAGGCACCTAGCCCAGCTTTATGCTGTTCCAGGTCCCTGCAGCCCCCAGCCAGGGGCTGGGAGGGGGCCAGAGGCCCCAAGGGGCTCAGAGCCCCTTCCTCGTGGCTCTACAACATGGCCACCTCTCCTACAACCAACTACAACTCTTCTTTTCCGGTCTGGTTGTGGTATGTTTACATTTCTGCAGGAGCGCCCATTGGGCAGAACTTCAAAACTTCCAGGGGTTTCCACCCCTTGGGGTCTACCACTTCTCTTAGCCTCTGGGGAAAACAAGGTTCAAACCACTAAGACACAACATTTTGCAGAATTCATACAGATAATAGAAAGAACTTGTCAAAGTCAAACAAAAATAGTAAAACAAAAGCAGGAAAATAGAGCACCCTTTTAAACAAGTGACCATGGAGGTGAAGCATGCTAACACTGCTGATGACGTCTGAGAATATAAAAGCTCAGTGGGTAGAAAATTAATAAAGCAGAAATCTCATATTTTCCTCTGAATATTGTGTTCCTTTGAGCATTATGAATCTGCTTCTGTTCAGGAAAAACCTCTTCTATTGCTTTATGTTGTCATTGTCCACAAGATTCAGAAAGGAAATCTGAATCATGCTGACTGACAAAGTAACATTTGACTGATTGACAAATGTCTTTACTGAAGTTAGAGGCCAGTTGGAGAGACTGTCTGAACTCTGGAGTTTATGAATAAGGAGAAACAGATGTGCAGAGAGGTCCCGTATAGGCTGTGTCAGAAAAGGCAGCTCTAGTTAAAGACTGAAATAAAAATATGGTGGGACTCTCATCATGTTCTCTGACTTCCCCTCTGGAAATACTACCAGGATCTTCACAGTCCAATTCTTTTTCCCTTTATCTCAAAGACATATTTCTATTTAATTTAGCTTACGTTTATATTAATAAATCTTTACTTAACAAAAACCACAATCAAAAACCCTGTTGAGTATCTGTGGCCATTTTCAAACTGCCAGCATTTTTCTTCTTCAATTGAAAGCCTGTTGAAGAAAGCAGAATTGTGTTCAGTAATACTGACATCTCCATATTCAGGTTCTGGTATAATACTTCTTTAAAGGATTAAAATGAAGTGCTAAACAGTATGAAAAGTCCACTGTCTGTATTGGAAGTGAATAACATTTTATGGAGGATTTGAGACATTTAACTACTATGGCAACAGGCATTGGAACAATGCTTTGATGTAGGATACAAACCCCTTGACAGTTGACTTGTTTAAATATTAATAGTGTTGTACTTTGGGAAAAAAATGCATCATATCTGAAAATCTTAAAATGCTGCTATTCTGGAAGGAAAGAAGAAACAGCATTGTTCCTCAGGCATAAAACATTTTGCTGCTTCTTCAGGACAACACAACATGCGAGTAGATGTGTAAGGAGAATGGAAATGCTGAACCTCCACAGTTCCACTACTCCCTGCCCTTTTCAGAGCCAAGAGGTCACAAATGGTTTGGAACTGGTAAGATAAACAAGTATGAATACCTAAAAATCTCCTTGGTAATCTTCTGAAGAATTTGCATAATCACTCTAAAAGCAGAGGATAGTTTAGCCTAAAGCTTCTTTCCTTAGACTCTTCCATCATTGTGCAAAGTAGGTTATTTTATCATTAGACATCCTTCAGTCCTTGTCTATTAAGTGTACTGCTCTATCAGTCTTCAAAAGTTCAAGTTCTGACACACAAAAAATTGTCACATCTAATTTTCTTGATCTCTGAATGACATTTTACTGCCTTCAATCAATCATGAGTAAGCATAAAGTCTCTTAATGTCCATGATAGTTAAAAGAAATGAGTGCCCTTACCAGCCCTAGGTATAACCCTACTTCATGCCTTGGAATTGTAATACGTTTAGGGACCTCTGCACCAAGAAACTGTATGCTAAGAGTTTGTGTGCCCTTTTCCTCCCCCCCCAGACAACCCAAAACTTTCAGCCCAGCAATTCCAAACCTACCAGGTTCCTCCAAATGATACATCACTTTTTTGATTTGATCAATATTCATTTATTTGTTTGTTGGTTTATAATTCTTTCAGGTACTCTTTGACTGTGCTTTCCAATTTTCATCTACATTGACTTTTATGTTCCAAAAGATATTGTATTTCTCCCTATAAACCACGTGAATTCAGGACTTGGGACTTTAAGGAAAAAAAATTAGTTGTGGTTTGCACTAAATTGTTAGAGCATCTAGCATTGTGATCCAGGCAGATTTTTATTTCTACCGTGTTAGCTCCAGGTCTGTGACAGTGGTAAACAGGACTACATATGCTGATGTACTGTTGGAATTAGTTTGAAAAAAAACATACTGTTGATATTAGCCTCAAGGCTGCAGGAAAGAATAGGTTTACGCAATACATTCTGTCAAGACATAGTTTATTAGAACTGTGATTAGTATCAGCTGGTAACAGAAGAGTGGTAGTGTGAAAAAATATTATTTATGCCACCAAATCTATTTACACCTATTTAGAAGTGTTACTTCAGTAAGTGACTTAATAACAGGCACAGAATTTAATACTGAGCCACCAGCTTTCCTTGGAAGTAAGTAAGAATATATTTAAAACAGAAAAACACCTTCCAAACATGAAGTGAAGAGGAAAAATTAATAAGTGGCAATCACCCTGCTTCTATTTGTAAAGAAACATTTTCTTAAAAATTAGAAAGATTCTGTTTCTTAGTACAGTAAGACAAAGACCTCTAAATAAAATTTAGCATCTAAATATTGTTCATGCCTTTCTGTCTTTTTATCTTTTAACTCACTATGAAATAGTTAATACAATTCATTATTTCTGATTAGGTTAATTTTAAGATCAAAATTTACACAGTTAGTTTATTAGAAGTTATTATGCTTTATTTGGGAAAGATGTACAGATTAACTAGCACTCTTTCTTTTGATCTGTATGTTTGTAAAAATAAAGTTTATCAAGAAGATTCAAAACCTGAGATAAAAAAAGTCAGGTCATGCTCAAGGCATTCAAGACTTTCTAGAGATAAGAACTGATAAATTTGGTTACTGTTAACAGATCCTGCTACTATAGAAATAAGTCATCAATCAGATTTTACAAGAGCTTCTATCATCAGTTCACAGAATCACAGCATAAGCTGAGTTGGAAGGGACCTACAAGGATCGAGTCCAACTCCTGGCCCTGCACAGAACCCTCCCCAGGAGTCACACCATGTACCTGAGGGTATCATGCAAATGCTTCTTGAACTCTGGCAGGATTGGTGCTTCTCACTTCCATGAGAAGACTGTTCCAGTGCCCAGTCAAACCCTGGGTGAAGAATATTTTTGCAATATCCAACCTAAACCTCCCCTGACACAACTTCAGGCCATTCCCTCGGGTCCTGTCATTGGTCACCACAGAGAAGAGTTCAGTGCTTGCCCCTCCTCTTCCCCTTGTGAGGAAGTTGTAGACTGCAATGAGGTCTCCCCTCAGTCTCCTCTTCTCTGGGCTGAACAGACCAAATGAGACTGACAGGCCTGTGTTGAGGTTCTCCATCTTGCCCTTCTTGAAAATTGGAACAATTTTTGCCAGTTTCTAATTGAGACCTCTCCAGATTACCAAATCCACTCAAAAATCATTGAGAGAGGTTTTGTGATGACATCAGCCAGCTCTTTGAGGATTCTTGGATGAATCCCATTGGTCCCCATAGATTTTTAGGGATCCAGCTGGAGCAGCAGATCCCACACAATTTCAGGGTCACCAGGGAGTTGATCATTCTCACAGTCATTGTTCTCCAGTTCAGGGCACTGAGACACCCTTGGTCCATCATCTGTGTTGAAGACAGAGACGAAGAAAGTGTTAAACACCTCTGCCTTGTCCCTGTCCTTGTTTGTGAGGTGACCATCCTCATCCTGGAACAGATGGATGATATCTCTATACTGCTTATTGCCATTAATATATTTGAAAAAACTCTTTATTGTCCCCCACATTTCTGGCCAGCTTCAACTCCAGTTCAGCTTTGATCACAAAATTTTCTCCTTACAGTGGCAAGGAGCATCTCTGAATCCTTCCCGTGTCACTTCACCTAGCTTTCACTGGGTGTATTCCTTTCTCTTTTGCCTTATTTCCAAGAGAAAGTCCCTGCTCAGCCAAACTGACCTTCTACCTCGCCTTCTTGACTTCTGATATTTGTGAATTGCCTGCTCCTGTGCCCTTAGGAGGTGATATTTGAAAAGTGACCAGCACTGATGGACCCCAGCACCTGCAAAAATGTTTTCCCAGGGGACCTTATTTAGTAATTTCCTGAGCTGCCCAAAGTCTACTCTCCTCATGTCCAGAGCTGAGATTTTGCTGGCACTTTTCCTCCTGTCAACAGAGATTTTAAATTCAATCACTTTGTGATTGCTGTGGCCAAGATGGCCACCAATCTTCACTTCCTTCACAAGATCCTCTCTGGTGACAAGCAGTAGAACAAGAAGGGTGTATATCCAAGTTAGCTCCCTTCAGACCTGTTCCTAGGACCTTGTCATCCAGGTTTTTTCTGAATGAGTGAACACCATTCCAAGAAGTGTAACTGGAGTAGTCAGATATTATAGGATTTGTTTTTGTTTGTTTTGCTTCTTTTAAGCATAGATCTTAATTACCCTTTACAGTAGAAAAGTAAGTTCTCAACCTGATTCCGAAAACCTATGCCCTACTTTGTGAAAGGTAGATCCAGGTGCCTTATAAGGCTTTTAAATAGCCTTTAAGGTCTTTTGTCATCCCTATCTGTGTAACTCATATGTCTGCACTGTCATTCTGTACATATGGAATGTGTTGCAATTTTCAGGACTTTCTTTGTGATTTTTGTTTTTGAGGAACACGAGCCCTTCTGTGCCATGAACTAACTTGTCATCTATAAAAAGCATGATGCAGTATTCTTTGAATCTCAGACTATGTATATTTATAGAAGTAAATCCCATTTTGTATCTACAATTTCTAACCAGATGGAGACTCCATCACATCAGATTTATCATAAAACCTCCATATTCCTCTCGTAGCACCTGACTATAGGTGAGAATGTCTCCTGTCCCTTGCTGTCTTGTGAACATGCCCTCCTCAAATGTTGCTGCCTAACCTAAGCAAAACCACTGCATTACAGTTAGGTGGTTTAGTCAACACAAGGCCTATGTTTGAGTCCATGCCTCAACCGTATTTCACATGTGGGTATAGAGGAGCTCAGATGAAAGGTGCTGAGGAAGACAAAACATTGCTTAGATGCAGAAAGTTCAATTCTAGAAATGAGTGTGAATGAAGAATTTGAAGAAACACAAAGCATATTTTCTACAGAGAAGTTTCCAGACATGAAGCAACAGGCAGAACAATGGAACCCTCAAAGAATCAAAAAGCAGAAAAAAAATTTCTGATTTCATAACGATGATGATTAAACAATAGATCAGCTTGCACAGAAAGATTGTGTAATTTCCATCCTTGATGGCATTTCAAGGCTGACCAAACAAGACCCTGTCAATCCAAGTCTGATAGGGGAATTCATTCATGTGATCTACAGTCATCTCTCCCAGCCTCAATTATTCTCCAATTCTGTGAAACAAGGACTGGTATTACTGGTGGAACAAAGTTGAGGCTTCTCCTGCTGCTCCTTTACTTGGATCCAAAGTCTGAAGACATGAGTTGAGATACTTGTAGATGTACTCCAGTCCCCATATCTGCAAGATCACAGGTAGAGTGCAGAGACATGACCATGACAACCTTGTGGTAAATGAGGCAACCAGCTTGGCCTTACCTAATAACTCATAAAACAAGGCAGTTGGTGCAGTGGCAGCTACTACTGACAGTTTAGAAATATGCATGTACAGAGTTATTCTTTGAAAAGCTGAGTCACACCATGAAGGTGGCCTTTATGACTGTGAAGGAGCTTAATTTTTCTGCCTTAATCAAGTGCCTGTGCTCTCTGCATTCTGCTGATGTATCTGCTCTGATCTGCCCTCCAGTGTGTCTGCCTTTTGCTGTACTTACACGGTGTAAGTCCTTTGGTGACATTTCCTTCACTGAATTTATGGTGGCAGGCACTGTGGGGTGTATACAATGGTGCTTTTGAAACTGTGTTTGCCTCTTACACAAAATACTACCTCTCATTTGATATGTTAATTTCAGGATCTAATGATGTTTTAATTAAAATAATTTGAGTTCATAATCATAGTTCGCAATGCTCAAAAAGGAAGGAGAGTAATGATAGCAACTGAAACACAGTTATTCAGCTCAGTATGTATATACTAAATGCATGAACTTTTCATAATACAAATACTAGTTCTGGCTAATTAAAATCAATGAATATTAAAAACTCTTGTAAAGGATTTGAAAAAAAGAACTTTTTTTTTTTTTTTTCTGAGATCGTGAAAAGACAGGTTCTCACTCTTCTGGAGCTCTTAAAGACTAACTGAGGGTAGAGTCTGGTCTACCTCTTTACCGAACGTTTAAATAAGCTTCTGTCATGATGGCATAAAGTAGATATTGATGACCTTGATCTAGGAAAGTGAACTTCTCAGTTCCATTAGAGATGAAGAGAAAGGTGAAGTAATTAAATGTTTTGATGAATTGGGATTTAATGGTATAATTGCTTTTAGATATAAAGTACTGTATCAGCTGATTCAGCTGAGTGTTTATGTACAGGTTACTTTTTTTTTTTTAAGTTAGCTTCCAGAAAAATAAAACCCTCATTATTTTATGTCTTTGCTGCTAAAAACAAAATAGATGAGAATATGATCAGAGAACACTGTTTCAGCTAGAAAAGGTCTTTTTCCAAATGGAGTTACCAATATTGGATCTAAATATCTGAGATCTTGATAAATATTTTAGGATTAAAGAAGAAAATTTACCATGCAGACTCTGATCTGTATTATTAGCATCCTGCTGTCTGACCTAAATCAAGAAGTGAGGATAATGCTGATTGCTGACAGAGCTCAAAGCTTCTCAGCTTAAATGTGCTGTGACATGTGGAAGTCATTGTGTATAACTTCTATACAAACCTGTAAGTCAAAATCCACTCAAAAAATATTTTGATAAACAGGTTTAGTGTATTTTAGGAGTAAAAACAAGAGCTAATAGGATGGACTATTTCTTTTGCTTTTTTTTCATCTTGGATTCTATGACTTTTCCTTCAAATATTCCTCAGTGTGTGTAGAGCAGACAAAAAGTTATGACAAATACGTATTACATACTGAAGCTATTGATCCCACATAAAATGAATGTTAAAGTTTAATTCCCTTATGTCTTTGTCTCAATATCAATGGAAATATGGAAATGAACAGCACTGGAATCTAAAGTAACTAGTAAAAGGATCATGTAAAGAAAAATGACATGTAAAAATAGCATGTTCTGCTTTAATAAGAGCCATTCAATGAACAAGTATTTCTGGACTACATTACGTAATAACAGAAACCTGATGACAACAACTTAGAAACTCAGATGTAAGAAAAAGTTTATATCTCTTTTAAGTGATAAGTGAACTATTTAAACATAATTGCCTATCAGATGATTTGAAGAGTAGGTCTGATTTTTCTCCCCAAGGCTGAATATTTTAGGGCATTAATCATATCCCACTTAATATCACTTGCAGCTGACTGTAATTCTCAGATATGTGGGGATTTGTGGGATTTATTGATTTGTGTTATTTTGAACCATGCATGCTCATTTCTGCTGTGATGCACATAGCATGGCGTCCTTTGATAAGGATAGCAGGTAGCTATATCTGAAACCTTTAAGCCCTATGTGATGTTGATTTCATGCTGTGGGAGTGTGATATCCTCATAAATTCCCTGTTCCCCAGCTTTCTAAAAACAGGCTTTGCCTCCACTGATGCCAGGCTTTGAGATTTCAGCATTTCCTTTTTTTTTTAGTTTTTCAGATTTTATTTTTTACTCTTCCAAGATGTCAAAATATACCTTGTTGGTGGTGGCACGTAAGTAGAGTCATTTAACCACTACACCTCTTTGTGTGCAGAGTAGGAGTTGTCTCCACACATCAGTGCTATTGAACTAAGACTGCCCACATGGGGCAGGCAGACCGTCTGGGATTTGTGAAGATTATATTCAGTGGCTTATGTTGTGCTGGCAGTGATATCAGAGGACAGTTATAACTTCTGGCCTCGGAGGCCTCTGAGTTCATGCTCAGTGCCTTAGAGGCTCATGCTCCTGGGTTGCTGGGGGGAGATGCTCCCTTCACCTTCCCTTTTGCACATTGTCTAGTGGAGAGGCTGCATGAGAGACTTAGAGTCACCAGAATATTTCCTTCTCTGTTAATTTGGAACTAGTATAAACTAGAATTTTTATTATTCCCTGCCCAATTATTCAGGCACCAAAGTTTTCATGACCAGAGAGACTGAATAGTAGTGACAGGTTATCAGTCAGTGTGCAGTTATTCGGTTTCTGCAGCCATCCAACAGAGAGTGAAACAATTTTAGTGCGTGCACAGAAACCCCAGTGGAAATGGTATGATTTTGATTCTCTGTTCAGTAATCCAGAACAGACTTAGAGGAAATCTTATCTGAGTGCAATTTAAATGTTACGATGTTATTGGGGCCCTGTAAAAATTCACATAAAGCTTTTTTTTGCTTGTTATAGGATTGTTCATTTAATTAGGTTCGTGGACGTTGTTTTTAAAATAAAATATAAAAATAAAAATCAGAAGAACTTATGGACCTGAAATTTTTCAGGAAGACTGCATAACTGCAGAGAATAATGGAGAATCTTTGTCACTGTAAGGTAATGAATAAAAAAATAAAACTTCACCTTGTATTTTCACTCTTTTATGGTGCAGCAGATTTCACTATACTCATTCCTACAGTCTTGAGATCTATAGACTCATATGTTACTGCAAGAATCTCAATAGCATGAGACATTGAAATCTGTTCTTGGTTCTACCCATAGTGTAGAAAAAAAAATTTAATCATCTTCATAAAATTACTGCTTTGAAGGAGTTCTTTGCATGTCTGGACCACAGCAAATTTTACTTGTTAACACCTCTTACTCATGATTCACAGGTAAAAACCTGGTGGGAGTCCTCATTTACTCTCCAGGAATACTTCTTCAATAACAGATGTTTTAATTCTTGGAAGAAAAAATACAGGTTTAAAATGTGCTACTAGAAACCACATGGAAAGTGTGACAGGTATTAATTGAGAGATATTCTGGTAACTCTTTACTGTGGTTAATTATTTTGAAGGAATCCCATGTTTCCTCATGACTAAAACAACAAAAAAACCCCAGACAGTTAGAGAAGAAAACTGTAGCTGAATTTGAAGAATTTGAAGAATAATTTTGTTCTCTACGAATTATAAAAATCCCCCCCAATATTCTAAGCTTTAAGCAGTTTCTACAATGATGATGATGATGATGTTAATGATAATGGGTTGTTTATGATTATAATAATAACAATAAAACCAACGACAATAATAATAATAAACCATAATTGTTATTCAATAGCATTTTTGGCAGCAGTGTTAGGGAATCTAGTTGCCAGTGGAAGGGAAAGCACCCCAGCTCCATCCTGACAACAGTAATAAGCTGGACATATATATTGTCAGAGCAATGATATGTTTACTGTTATGCTCTAAGCAGTGGCTATCAGGATCTGGGCTGACTGGCACCTGTGATAGGCCTTTGTCTTGTGATTCACTGTGTCTTACATTTGCTTTTTCCCCTCCATATTTCTTTTTATTAACCACTCTCATCCCCTCTGTAACAAACAGCTCATCTCCGTTTACTCTTTCTATATTTTCTCTGATTTTGTTGACTTGGTACCTTTATTTGATGGTTATATCATTGCTGTTCTGCTCATTTCTAATTTGGCCAGCAATTCTGTTAAGCTAATACCTCGTTTTCCAGCCACAATATTTCTCATTTCTACCATTTCCCATGTTGCCATCTTATTAATGTAATCACAACAGTCAAAGTTAATCTGTATACACAATATTACCATTTTCTCATCTGTAACACCATGAAGTATCTTACAGCATAGCAACAGATCACAGTTGTTCCTCTGCACCCATTTCCTAACAAACACATTGATCAAAACTGTTAAAAAAAAAAAAAAAAGAAAGGAAAATTCTGTTTCCAACTTGTGTTTAGCCAATTGATCTCTCTGCAACTTCAAGTTCATATAAAGGCAGTGGTCTGTCTACCATTATACACTCCCAGTCCTTAAGAAAAGTAGGAATGCTATAATAAAATAAGGGTATTCTAATTTCAGAAAGTTTCTTGTGGCCTATATAGTGTAAGAAACAGCTTCCATGGACACTTCAGTCTAGGCATACACAAAGGTACACTTTTGTCTCTTTTGTTTCCCCTTATTCTGCAATGAGCCTCTTTGAGCGTGGTATATTGGTTATCCCAGAAGTTCTTTTCTAAGTATATTAATGTTGGGGATGGGAAAGGATATAGAGTTATTCATTAATGATATAGAGAGGTAGGCAGCAAAACGTATACAAGATTTCACAGAAGATTTCTCCTGTGTCTGGAGAATCATAAGATCAACTTTCATTTGTGTCTTTCAACAAAAGAATAACTATCCCTTCTTGGATCTACATCAGGTTGAAAGGTCCCATACGGAAACATGGATAAGCCATGTACTGTAAAGTACAGGAAATATTCCCCCCAAATAAATCACAGTACATAGAGAAGAATTTAGGAGGCTGTTGGGTCCTCTGTGGAGGAGCTGGTAAAGGTACTGAGCTGCTCAAAGTACTGCCTCAAGCTGCTGAGACCAATTCAGCAATCTGAGTGAGGAGAAAGTCACCTTTTAGGGAGCTGTGGCAGCTACCAGGAATGGGGAGGTGTCATCTTATATATACTAAAGATAACTGATTTCAAAAACATGGTACTTTCCAGAAGAAAACTAGAAAAAATATCTAGTGTCAGGCAGAATCAGAGGGGAAAGTGGAGAAAAAAGTCCTGTTCCTTGCATACAAGCGGATGTAGCAATCCATCTACAAAAAGATAAATTGATTTGTAAACACTGTTAGGGAAGAAAAAAGTCTGAATAACCTTATTTGGTGCATTTTTGTTTCCTAATCCACTTCAAAAGTGTGGAGTATTTGTTTGTTTTGTTTTGGTTTTATTATTTCTTTTGGGGGGAGGGGTCTTATTTTTTTTCTCATAGTGTCTTGGGGGATTTTTGTTTTGTTTTGTTTTGTTTTTTTTTCTTTTAGTGTCTGGGGCTTATTTGTGCTTTTTGTGTTTGTTATTTTTTTTTCTAAAACAATCAGCAGCACCAGCTTTTTAGTCTAAGCCTCTTTTTTCTTCAGCACTTTACAATGAAATAAATGCTTCAAAGAATAAGGGCAGAAACATAAAAAGAGATATATGTTTAACCATGGAATAGAATACAATAAATTGTTCCTTAGCTATTCATAATATTGATTTTCAACACTGTGGACCATCAGTAAGGGAGAGAGGATAAAAGAAAGGATATTTAGGTATTCAAGAATTCTAGTTGTAATCTTTCACAAGTTATATAGAAAGTGGTATCTTGGAAAGGAGACTTGCATTTATTAAATAATAACTGATGGGAGACTGATAATTATCATTATCATTTGTGAAAAGAAGAATAACAGAAGAGAAAAATGATTAATTCTTCTGGGCTTAGAAATGAAGATTAAAAACAGAACCTATCAAAACAGGTGCAAATCAGGGATGTAGAGATTTAGGATGCTCACAAGCCAGCTGTATTTGTAAAAAAATTTGATTATTTTGGAATAGCTTGAAGCAGCTTCTCTAAATCCTAAACAGTCTGGATGTTGATAGAAAATGCTGTACTGTAGAGCTTAATTGATCTGCTGCAGAATACAACCTTAACTCAGTGGGGGTTAAAGTGCTTGACGATTTATTTTTTATTCTTAGAACAAAAGATTATCAGTGAGGTCTTTTTTTTATTCAGTGTTTTCTCTTATTGATTTCAGGAAACAACCAAAGTTCAATTTATACTCTTGTGTTATAACATTTTTTTGCTGAGTTTGGGTTTGCTAACCCAAACTCTGTCCCAAAGGAGATAACATGAATTAGTAATGATTTCCAATCACTATGCATATGGATGTTATAAATGAAACATTAGAATAAAACCTGATCATGCTATCAACTATGATTTGCAATGTCTGCACAACCTTTACCCTTTCTGGAAGGGTAAAAAGCTGATTAAGTAAAGTTCACTTTTGAATAGAGCTGTTTAGCCCTGTTTGGTCTTGTTCAAACTGTTATGGTATAGCAAGCAGTCCACTTCAGGACAAAGGGTGAAGTTCTTCATAGTGTGCACACATACTGGTAACATTCACAACTTATTATTCTATGAATAATTGTCGAGGACCAGGAATCGGAATGGGAGCGATTCCGGAAATGGAAAAATATGTACAGTGATTGAACGGACTTTATGATTCGGACTTTATAGTTGTGCATGTACACATTGTGTGTTCTCCAGAATTTGTATCTTCCGGGCACGTCCCGGCCTGTTCACCTCCCTGCTCCTCTGTCTTCTCTGCCGATTGGCTGGAGAAGCTGCGGCAGGAGACAGCCCCCATTCGCCCTTTCCTCCCCTGGTCCCTCCTGCGCTCCCCCCCCCCACTTTTTGCCCACGGCCCAATCCTGATTTGTCCCCCCGCCTGTCTGTCTCCTGCTCCGCCCTATGTTCTGGCCCTTTCCCTCCGGATAAAAACCCCGCGTGCGCGTTGGAATAAATCATTCCACCTGCACCCCACCTTTGTGTGTGGGATCCGTGCTGTGTCGCGGCCCCATTCCCCTCCCCCCTTTTCGGACCCTGGCAAAGAAGAGCAAAAAGGACTGAGAAAAAAAAAGTCAGAAATTTTATGCCTTTCTGCACTAATTCAATGCAATCAATAATTGTGAGGAATTGTGGGAAATTTCATGTTGCTTATCTGCTTTTATAATTTTTTTTTAAAGTTTTTCATTTATCGGAAGTGTGAAATTGAATGTGCAGAGACTCCATCCTTGGAGATGTTCAAAAGCCACCTGGGCATGGCCCTGGCCAACTGGTTCTTGGTGGCTCTGCTTGAGCAGCGATGTAGGATCAGATAATCTACAGAGATATCTTCCAACCTCAACATATCTGTGATTGTGTGCCACTGTATCCTGGCCAGTCAGAGTGGTGTCAGTCTATTTCAACTGTAGGTTGAGTCTGGACAGCAACAGACCTGTGTCCCCTACATTACCACTTGGGCTTCTTACATTGCCAAGCTGTTAACACCTATACCTTGACCTCAGAGGTGTGACATGAGATGCAGGAGGAATAATACATTACTTGCTACACAAGGTGTTTATTCACATGTAACAAAAAAGAAGTGCAAGTTTATTCAGAGTTTTCAAGTAGTCCTGGAAAGACCAACAGGGATTGGCAATCACCACGACTATGGATTTTCTGATAAATTAACAGCTGCTTGTACATCTCTAATGACCTTCCGGATCGAATGCAGTGAAATATAATGTAATGATCATTTTTTGGGGCTGACAACAGGGGATAACAAGTGCCCTAACTAGAAGCCTCAGCTAAAGAATTCTGTCTTGATTGATCTGAAGCATGGACAGAAAAATCCGCATTTTTCAGATTGAACAAAGTGGAGAATGTGACATGTTTTTCTAATAGTTATAGCCTTCTCTCAAACTATTTAGGCTGCTGCTTCTTAGACCTGAAGTAGGTTCACTGAAATGAAAGGGAAGAGGAAAGAGAAAGGAGGAAAAAAGGAAATAAATGCAAGGAGAAAAAAAAAAAAGGAAGAAAAGGGCAACGGTAAGGGAAAAGGAAAGGGAGAAAGGGAAAAAGGGAAATACAAAGACAAGGGTGGTTTTGTAGATGTCACTACAATAATACATCTAATTCATAATACACCATATTTCTTTCCATTCACTTACATTTTGTTTAGTTTTCTGATGATTGTTAGGGGCATGAGTAAAGAAGAAGATATTAGTTTGAACAATGGATTTTAAAACAAATGTTAAGTTGCTTAATCTTCATTGGTAGAAACTTGATATTTAAATGTAATGGAAGTAGAGAGGTAGGTGATGGAAGCCGGCAGGTATTTTCCTCATTATTACAAAAAATCTTGAAGAAACACATACACATTTTGTTACATTCCCAGTTCATATAATACAATTTCATTCAACAGCTGTCACAGTCACTGTTTGAAGTGTAGGTCATCCATTATTTGTTCAGATGATGCTTTGTGACCTCGTTACAAGGAAATTTGGACAACAGGTCTTAAAGGCTACATATAAATACCAAGCCCCTGTGAAAATGAGTTGCCAAACATATCTCAGTTATTTCTTTCAAAGATAAATGTATGCAAAAATGGAATTAATTTTAATTATTTTTGAGGGAACTTTTCAGTGAGCAAATAACATAACTTAAAAAACTGATGCAGAACATAAAATTGCCTTGAAAGTAAAATATGTTTCTGAGGAGGTCTAGAAATGTGTGTTTCTGTGGCTGTGTTGGATATGGGCTTGCTTGCTTCTAGAATTCGCAGTTTGAGTGATGAAGTCTCCAATTCTAGCTATGTTTCTTCATACAATGTTCAGAAAAACAATAGATTTTCCAAAGGGGGTTTGCAGCTTCCAGAAGACAGGATGCAAATCAACAAAAGGGAAAGCGTTGAAGAGTGACATTATGTAAGTCCCGCTTTTGTTTCTAGTGTTGCCATCAATCTATAGCCATGAAATAGGTGTCTCTGTGACCTGGAATTCACTGTGAAGCCACTGAAGGATTTTGGGCTGTGCTTCTTTGGGAATGTGTGGGGGGTGGGGATTTTTCACTCTTTTTTTTTTTTTCTTTTTCTTTTTTTCTGTTCCCATATGGCAGGAAGCTACAGGCTGCAAAATGCATGGCACTCTCCTCCTGTCTCACCAAAGCCAGGCTACCGAGCAGCCAAGAAGGTGCAAAGTCCTAAGAACAGCAAGAGTGCACTTGATTCTTCAAACAATCATTTCTTATAACTTCTGTTTTTCTACTAGAGCCTGTAAAATATAAGTTACCTACTTAGTTTTAGAATTAAGGATAAGATCTGTACTCCAACCAATAGCAAGCAGAAACTTATAATTTCTTGTGTTTTCTCCATCCAGTTTAAAGACTACTGTATTACTGGCAACACTGTTTTATCAGAAACAAGGTTATGCCTCATCACCTTCAACCCTAACATTTGTCACATCTAGGTTTCTTATGCTTATTATATATTGAAATTTTTACAAATGAGTGAGATTCGTAAATGGTATCCAATGGTCAAACACTTCTTACATCAGCTGCAACACCACACCCCAACAATCTCAAAAAATCTCCTCACTCAGTTAAAATGAGTCAGGATCCACCTATATTCCACAGATCTTTAGCATGAAAAAAACAGTCATTTGTTGCAGGGTATTCAAATGACCATAACATTGGAAAAAAAGAAGATCCCATCCACAATATTTGAGATTTGTCCACCCATTACTGAGCGTTCTGGCCTTTTCTGATTACGTGAAGTTTTTAGTCCTTTGAGCTTTCAAGGCTTGCATTCACCCCAGACCCTGAGAAGGGATTATGAATGGCCTCCATGAGCTTAGGAACAGGGTGTTCTCTGATGCTACCATTTTTGGAACATGAAAGGGAGGAAGCATTTGTAAGAGTGCTAATTCACAACACTGCTTTGTTGATATGTAGAATATTTTTATGAGCAGTTTAACACTGATTGACATTTATTTGCAGGGAAAAAAAGCTTTCTTCAAGTTTCATAAATGAAATGTTTGAGGAACTAATATCATGAGATTCAGTCTAGGCAACTGCACACTGGGAAAAACATGTAGCTAGATGAAAGCAGAAAGCAATAATACCTGCAATGTGTGGGTGCATTAATGAACAATTTGCTTGTTTTTTTAAAGAATCATATAGTTTAATTATTTGCAGAATTATAACGAAATCCCTTGTGCCCACCAATCATTCATTAAAAAAACATTTTGAGTCATCCTAAAAAGTGCCATTGCATTTCATAATCTCACTCTAAATAGAGTTATTGACAGGAATAAAAATCTTATTAATTTTCAAATTACTATCTTCAAATGACTATCAAAGGTCAGGGTTTTGTTGTTAATTGAGACACTGATGTGTTCTCTTACTGCCATAGCTTGCTTCTATTTCCTAAATAAATTAATCCAAACGGCTGTAACTCCTGCCCATATTTTGCTTTGTGCACAAATAAATACAGAAGTATTCACTCATCTCTGGTGCTTGCAAGTTATTCAAATGTAAATAACATTAAATCTTTAGATATGTGTTAGATGCATATAATTTTCTATTATCCTGATATCTATTTTCGTCTCTGTATCTGAAGATTAATTTCTATTCCCACCTTTTGTCTGCTAACATCTTTATGAATGTGACTATAAACATATTCTCTTTACCCTGACCGTAAATAAGGAAAAAGACTGTGCAATTACAGAGAGTTTCACTTTCCTCAGGACACGATAGGATCAGTTCCTATTTACCAAGTCCTAAGCACCTTTCAATGTTCTTTAGTTTAGGAAGGGATTTGGAGACTGAAATGTTCCATTATTCCAATAGAAAGATTGTAGGTTTTAAGTGAAGCATTCATTGGAAAGTTTTCCTCTTTTCTATAGGGCAAAATTCAGTGTTGACTTGAACCTTCAAGGTCTTGGCCTTTCTCAGTCGTTACTAGTGCCTTTATAGACAGATGCTTCCGGCCATGGATACTGACTACCATAAGCAACAGCCAACTGAGAGTTTTAGCTTGGCATTTCATGTCCCATGCCACTGCACTGTAGATTTATTTTCCTCAAATATTTAGACTGCAAAGGAGTTTATTTATAGTTGGGCAGTTATGAATGGTCAGCACAGTGAACAGACAACTCTCCAACAGCCTTTGAGGTGTTAGCAAATCACACAATACTCCAAATCTACTAGCAACCTGCGATCCATCATGCCAGTCTTCTCTCAGACTTTTGTCTCAAAACCTTCATCTCAAAACCTTCATCTCTTGGGGTAAGACTAGAGAGCACTTTGGGCTTGAGAGGACATCCAATCAGACCCTTCTATTTTTACAGTCTGTCACTCGTTTTTGCAACTGCCCTATGTTGACAATTTTGACCCTTATGAAAGGCAGTTAAATCCCTATTCCAGTCAAAGGACAAAACAATTAGGTTTGTAGCCACTTCTTTAATTAGGAAGACTATAGAAGCTATTTAAGTCTGTTTCCTTATCCCCTTGCCTTCCAAGACAAGGACAGAGAGACGATTTCTCCACTTTAAGAAATTTGAAAATGCTTTTGCTCTTTTTGTCAATTTATCACATGGGAAATTCTAATTACATTTGCTGGTTCCTTTCCCTTGAGTACTATATTATGGCATTTTTTTCTCTGAAAATATGGACATTACAGACATTAATATTTACATTTTTTTCAAATACTTGATGTCATCACCAATACACTATATTTTCCCTTACATTGGAAAGCTCACAGATAAATGACTTTAGAATGGTGTTGAGCTGACATTTATCTGAAAGGCAGAAAAACAACAACAGAAGCATTAACTAAAAGAAAAGTTAACAAACCCAGTTTTACTTCAGTGGTTTTACTCTGGCATACTGTTTCATTCAAATGCGTTTTAAAGAAACAGATAAGAAAGCTGTCCTGGATTTGACATTGATGGCTTATTTCATATTTCAGCTCTTCTATCTGAAAAGGTGTTCTGACCAAATTGATTCAATAGCTGTCTTTTTCTTAGCTTAAGTTCTTGGATTTGGCATTTGCCCAACTAGCTTGTAGCAATTACACTTCACTTTCAGACAAAAGTACTGATCTATTATGTAGTTTTCAACTGTATAAATTCTCCTCTGTATTGAATCAATTACCGTAACTGCTGCTGCTGGTTTGCAGGGTCTGGAACCAACTAGTGATGATGGTGCACCTGATGGATACTGTTTGTAACCTCACAGCTGACAACAACAGCTTATTGTGGGGAGATGAAGTAGGTTGTTTTACGTCAGGCTCAGAGCCCTATCCTGCTGTCAGCAGCACTGAAGTTGCAACTAAACAAACTCCAGGCTGGTAAAATAGACTGTTATGAGTTTTGTCACTGGTAGCACATCTGCCAAACATTTGATAGCATCACGCTTTTTATCCAAACATTTTAAAGAGCTTAGTTGCATATTTAGCTTGCAAATAATGTTAACATTTTTTAGATTTAGCATAGTGAAGTCAGTGTCTTGGGAGCCATATTCAGTGAGAAGTGTTTTGATAAGCATAAAAACAGGGCTATTTTTCCCAACATGCTTGTCTCTGCCAGTGTGTATCAACACTTCTCCTTGGGAAACAGGCAGCAACAAATCCTCTACTGTTGTTGGTCTGAGGGGTTTCACAGAATGTCATCAGGGACATCTCACGCCTCATATCTCTTCGGTTCCCTTGCTGTCTCTCTCTTATCCTCCATGTCTTCCAGAATGATTGAGTTAAATTTGTTTAAATAATTTTAATTTTTAAATAATTTTAATTTTTAAATATTTTTAATGTTTTGGTATTGCCTTTACTATCAGAAGGGTTTTCTAGAGCAGAATCTGAGTTCATCCACTACTTCTCACCAAATGTGTGGTAAGCTTGGTGCATTTCCAAGAACCCATCTACTCAGAGATTCTCTTCTGCTTCCCCTAGCAGTGTTCTGCCTTCTGCCAAGAACATAATCTCAGTAACTCTTGAGTTCCCCACCAGATGTTGTGGTTTGAGGTCACACAATGCAAGTCTGTCCCACAAAACATCATTATGTTTCCAAACCCAGACCACCCATATACACAGCAATCAGATCTAATTGATTATTTTAGGAGCATGTTCTGAAAGGAATAATATCTGTTTCTGATATTTTTACATCAAGCCTGTCAAAAGTCCACACTAATATATGAAAATGTACCTTGCTTACAGATGTTTGCAATGCTTCTGTTGATATCATACTATTGTTTAAACTAGAAAAACATGAGGTCCTCTGAACAAAGTGGAAAAAAGACCTGCCAACAGACACCATCTGTTATTGTTGTATTTGTACAGTATTTAATTATGGAAATGCTCACTTAACTGGTAACTGTCAGACAAGAAGCAATCCAAAATTTATTTGATTTATTTAAAATCTGCTTTTTGTGCCTTGTGATGTCCTAAAACTCAGAATGGGTGACAATGTTAGTGTGTATAATACCAGTCTTTATTAACTATATTTCAATTTCCCAAATAAGAATTTTAAAATTGCTAGCTAGAATATTATTACTTGAATTAGTTAGTTTTGGAAAACAGAAAGCTAATTAGACCTAGTAATTTATCAGATGTGGAGGAAAACAAAAGCTTTACTAAACTTCTAAATAACTTGGCTTTACCTAGTCTAGTTGTTTTGTTTACACAAAAGTAGTACCTCTTTTTTTAACTGTTAATTTGATTCAAATACAACTAAGAAACAAATAATTTTTTCATTTATATTACCTACTATATTAATTTCTATTAACTGATTGTTAGAATATTTCTATATACATTTCTATGCAAACTGAGAAAAAGACATAGAACTTTAACTGACACTAAAGTATTCCATTTCAAAAGGGTAAACAGAATATTAGTATCTTTCACAGGGATTATCACAGTTAGCATATCACATTCCTCCGAGGAAGGTCTCAACAAGATCTGTAAATGTCACAGAATAGAACTATTCTTAAAACAAATGTGATTTCAAAAACTTTGATCTGCATAATCTATTCTAATTAACCAAACTATTGCTGGGACTGCCAACAATGAAGTCCTTAGAAATCAGCATTACAATCATGATTTTGTCTTACAGTATTACTGAAATGACTCACACCACCAAACAGGATTGGAGAGAACAATGTAAATAGGACACATCACCTTTCTTATTCTTATCAGGCATTCAAGTATAAATTGTGATTTCTTCAAGGAGTTTTACTGTTCTATCTCACTCAATATTGTTGCCATGATTCTTCTATTTGTTTCAGTGCACAATAATTACAAACCATTTGCTGTGAATGCTCACCACTGAAAATTGCAGAAGTATTAGTTAGTCGTGGTTTACTGGGGAGGATGGACTAAGGTACTCCACTCTCTCATCCAGGGCTGTAGTGTCTTTTCCCAAAGCACAGAAGGCTACCACAGATGCACTGCTTTTACTCCTTGCCTCATTCTGGCTATGTCTGTGTGTCCCACAAGAGACATTGTGAAAGGAGCTGGTATACCTTATAATCAGGGCAAGGGGACACAGAAATCATCACATTTCTTCCCAGAAGGGCAAGTTGAAGAATACTGGGAGAACTCACTTTCTTAATCTTGTAGCAGAAATCATTCCTAGAAGGCGTAGTTGTAACAATAGCCTATCACTAGCTTGATCAGCATGTTTCTGTTTATTTTACTGTAGCTAGGTAAAAACAAATGTAGTCGTATGTGTGATTGACTCAATTTAGATGAAAAGGGTTTTTACAGGGTTAGGATGATATTTAAATTTTATAACTTTTTCATTCAGTTATTGGTTGTAACATAATTAATTTCCAGACAGAATCAGAAAGGCTGTCCTTTTTTTTTTTTTTTTTTTTTTTTTTTTTTTTGTCTTGATTTTTTGTTTTTTTTTAGGCTTGATGTCACTGCATATTCTTCTTGAAAGCATAGGGGTAATTTGAAACAGTGGAGAAAAAGAGTGCTATCATCTGAGTTGACTGAAATTCAATAATTGTGAGGTTTTCTTTCTTTCCATGAAAAAACCTTTTTTAAAAAAAGGCAATAACACAAAATCTATAATATCATTTTTGTCATATAGCTTTACTTGTTTTACAGAATTTCTGTGGTATGTCAACACCAGCAGAGCAAAATGACATGTCACATCAGAATATCATGACTTGTCATATTCTTCACAACTATTATTCTTGCAATTTTTCAACACTTTTTGGTCTTTGTGCATGATGTGAATGTCACCTCAAAATCTGATATACAATTATGCCTCATTTTGCTCTACTGCTGTTTACACGTTGTGAAATATCATGAAAAAATGAAAACATAAATCCATGCCAGAAACATACCTTAATCATCAACATTGAAGTATTTTTTTTTTAAGTAACTAATTCTGGAAAGTTTTCAAAATTTTCATTTTATGGCGTAGTCTGCAACTTACTCGTGAGGGAAAGAGGAGGGGCAGGCACTGTTCTCTTCTCTGAGGTGAACAGTGACAGAACATGAGGAAATGGCTTGAAGTTGTGTCAGGGGAGGTTTAAGTTGGATATTAGAAAAAGTTTCTTCACCCAGAGGGTGATTGGATGCTGGAACAGGCTGCCCAGGGAAGTGGTCATAGCACCAAGCCTGACAGAGTTCAAGAAGTGTTTGGATTTTTGAACTTCGGCACATGGTTGGACTCAATGATCCTTGTGGGTCCCTTCCGACTCAGCATATTCTCTGTGATTCTGTAACTTGTGAACTTTCTGTTTCCATTTCTGTCTGAAAAGTGTTGAAATGCTTAATTATTGTTTTTATAATTGACTACCTAAAAGTTGGCAAACTCCTTCTGTTACAGTCTCTGAGTTTCACAGATAGTTCCTTTATTGAAGTAATATTGGTTTTCCACATTTTCAGGTGTATCTTCCCTCTATATTTTATTATATGAAATCATTAATACAATAAAGCTAATTTAGAATCTGATGATTTCCCGTGGAAATTTTCCTATTAACTTTAAAAGGCTCCATATCTTAACAACAGATGGTATGGATAGTTTAATAATACATAGCTTAAATTCTCACTGTCATCCCGAAGTATTTTTATATTGCTAGCAGTGTATGCACCTGCATATTCTCCCAAGTTTTGCACAGAATTATTATGTGAACCCCACAGAAACTAGAAAGAGAGTTTCTGAAAGTAGGAGAGTTATAAGAAGTAAGGATACAAAAGGTCTATAGGAGTTCAAGCTGACTTTTTCTCTGATGAGTTGGTTAGCTTCTTTGTTTTATAACTATCACAAAGGAAAAGGGTAAGAACAAAATACATTGAGTTTTATATTATAACATTTCGGAAAGGATTTAGCTGAAAGCAGGACTGCAAGTTGAAGTGTGAAAGTAATAATCTCATTTTCTCTTCAATGTGAATGTTTAAGTCTGCTGTTTTACAGCCTATGTAAGGATTGTTTGAGCTGGAGAAAAGCTTAATTCATATATAAGATACATTAAAAAAATAATAATCTTAGTGTTTTCAATGTCCTGGAATTACATTCTTGAGCTTTCAACTGGACCATACTTTTATATATACATATATATATATATATATATATACACCCATATATATATATAGTAAAAATCTCTTCATTAAGCCTTTCATCAAAGACAATCTATATAATTACTATTTCCAAGCAGCAGATCAGTAGGGATGTGTGGTGGCCTGGATTTTTTCCAATCTTTGCCCTAAATTTTAAAAACTGTTATCTTGAAATCACTTCTCCACAATCATTCCTTTTCTGATTCCTTCTTTATCACTCAGTGACTTTTTTTCCAAATACTGTTCTGCACATTTTAGAACAAAGAGTCTTCAGAATAGCTTATCTAGCTGCTTCTTTTTAACACAGCCTACAAATTTCACCTAGTTCCTTCATACATCACCTAAATTGTACCTAATTTTATGAAGTTGAAGACATCTGTAGTTCATCGATTCAGGTGTTCTCTTGTTCTGTATGTTGAACAACCTAATCATAAAGAAACTCTTATTTCCAGTTCCAAGTTTCTAGGATAAATAGACATTTAACACCTGATGGTTTTCCTCCTACAAAGCAGCATAACCAGCTGCCAGCACGTAGGGTAGGTCAAGACAGAAATCCACCTCCATGCAGTCTCCTGTTACACTAAGCCACCGTATAGATAAAATTTCTTCTGTGGTCACCTTCTTCACATCCCAACATCATGCAAACATCAACAACTGTTACACACCATAATCAAGTCATCTTGTTTTTATTTCTCACAAACTAAAGAGATTCATTAGTCTGGAACACAAGGCATTTTCTCAAGCCTTTGAAAACTTTATGTGCATTTTACACACTCATTTGCCAAAAAAGAGAACACTGGGATATTTCAACACATAGAAACAAATTGTCTGTCTCTTCTAATGAAGGCATTGTGACACTGTTGTGGCTATAACAAGGAAGTTTTACCCTGTTGGAAGATTTTCTTCCTAATGGTGATCACACAGTGGATTCATTCAAACTTCTCCAGATTTTCCTGCAGTCACTTAAGAGAAAGTTTCAGTTTGCACTTAATCTGCAACAACCTGCATCTTATGATCTGCATCGACCCAGAAAAACATGTATCTCTTGGTGATTGTGGTAGCTGGGGATCTTCATAGCTGTGGATTTAACCTTCAGTTGCTGTAAAAATTAGGCTAAAAATTCAAGTAGCTCATTGGAACTGACTGACAACCAGCAGAATTGCACTGGTCACATCCCAAGACTTTCAAACGAACTCTGAACACAAGATGGCATTTAGCATTGCATCTCTAGCTAACTAGATTCTCTGTCAAGTCTCTTGCAACTCACCTTTAAACCTAAACCCCTAGAAATTTCCAAATTAAAACTTCAGCTTCATCCTTAAATCACCCTAATAATGCCCAGAAAATTATTTGTATGATGGTTATCCTACTAGTGGACACATTTGCAGTGTTGATGTATAATGAGATCAGGTAAGGACAGCATGTCAGCCATAATTCCTGATTTACTTGATTCTGTCGGCATGAGTCAGGCCACAGTACGGACATTTATTTCAGTTTGAGTCCCTCATTATCTGCCACAGGTACATCAGTGTAGATGAGGGGGCCTCAAAAACAACTTTAAACAGAACAAGAGCATTTTGAAAAAATGTCTCTCATTTATTAGTTGTAGAGTTATTCAGCTTCTTCCTCTGAGCTTGAGAAAGTCATTTCTTTCTTGGACCAGGACACATTTGTACCACAAGTCATGCCTGACTGAGGGCCTCTCTAATACAGTCCTAATTTGAAAACCTTGTAGCCAGTTTACTCTGTGAACCTTCTTCCATTTTTATCACACAGGAGAAAATTGGCCCTCAACTAGAACAAATGAGGTCAAGCAAAGCCTGCTGCTGACTAGTGTAAAATAGTCTACAGCAGAAATTCATTTTCTCTGCAAGTCAAATGTACAACATGAAGTTTGGTCGGTTTTATTGAACTAATTTTTTTGCACATTCTCAGCCTGTGTGAGCCTGAGATTAATATTTTTTAAAAGAGAAAACATGTTCTTCTGTAATAGTGATTTATTGAAAATTCTGGAGAACAAAAAAAATTATTAAATAAGAACAGGATAGATACAGTAAGTGAAAGTCAGTATGATTATCTGTCTCAGAATACACCACCTTTGAGTGTGAGCAAGAAGGCGGCATTTACGAGAGAGATAATAGCCATTTGATTTTTCAGTCTTTTGCCTGAAGCTGCCAACATGTATTTATACAAGTGGCAGGCCACATGTAGTGGTGACATCTCGTGACAATGACTTATCTTCAATAAATATATCTTTTTAAAGTCATACCAACAGACTTGACAGATAATGCCTGTGAATTGTTACACCTAAAATTTATGCCTGGCTGTCTAGGAGGAATAACAGACTTTGAATTCCCTTACCTTTCATGGAATTAGAATATAAACTCAAAACAAAGCCAAATAAACACAATACAAAGGCTGTACAATAAGTATGAGAAGCTATAAATTCAATCTTATGCTAATTTTATTTCCTGAAGTTGAGTCCTGCAACATTCTCTAGACATGTCTTTTGCATCATCAATCAACAAACTAGATTTTAAGTAAGCATAATATTGTTCTAAGAACTATTGTTTAAAGGTTCCTTTAGTTTTGGGATTTTTTTTTTTGATTTTTTTTTCATAACAATAACTCCAGTCAGAGTAAGGACTATAAAAACAAGAAAAAAAATGTGTTTATCTTTTTTGTTTGACCATATTCTGGTCTTATGTGTATCAACATAGCACTGGTATAGTACAAATAACTTTCCAGTGAAAAGAAACATGCATGTATACAAGTGTTACATATACACGTATATATGCAATGTTAAAGTTCTGATTTCCTATAAAGCTTTGTGATGTTAACATTGTAATCATTTCATTGTTGAGTTTGCTATAATTGAAAGAAATAAATTCTGTATAAGATAGGTTTGAATTCTGTGTATAAGTTCATAGTTAGGCACAGTCTGTTCCTTTGCTGAAGTGGCACTTCTGTCAAGCAGAAGAAACTGCACATGCTTACACCTAGCTGGTGCTAGACAGGGACTACTGTGAAAAATCTAGCACAGGTTTCAGATACTCTTTTTGTTCACCTATTTTTGAGGTACAAAGATCCCTCTGTGGCAATATTAGATAAAGATATCTACTTGGTAGACATGTGAAATTACATGATATAATCTCCCTTTGCATGTCCATTTGTATCTCTCACTCTGTGTTAAGTAATCAAACAGTGAGTGAGTCACACGTTGCTCTTCATTTGAATGAGCTGAACAGATTGATCTCTTACACTCTTGATGGTTTTTATTTGAATGGTCATTAATTTATCATTTTTCTTGTTATGTTATACAAAATTAACCTAAGAGTAGCAGTTATAACAAAGCCAAATACATAGATAAGGTGACTGTTTATTCTGCTTCAATTTTCCTCAGTTTATAAAGAGCCTCTTGAACGTACCATTGTCCAGCAATTTATGCTCAGACAATGAATTATAGTAAATCCTTTTCAGGAGTCATTGATTGTCTAGATAGAGATTTCAATTCTTCAGATACAGCCTTCCTATCCTGTTTCTAAACATACAAGTTCGCATTCGACTATATTTAAACACTTCAGTAGTTTGTGTCCAACTTGCTGAATCATCGTGGATGTTCCAAAACTTTGGTCTATTTTTGTTTCTATTTTGCAGTGCTTCTGTCTTCATGCTGTTTTTGGAATTGATTAACACATCTTATGTTTTTCTCCAGGCCTCTAATAGGAACATTAAATGCCAGAAGGTCCAAGATTACTCCCTGCAGGATCTGGCTACATTACATTAATTAATTCTCCTTTTACATGAGTTCAAAACTATTGGTCAGTTCTTAATGTGATGCTTAATTTCTCAGAAATACTTGTTTTTCAGGTTTATGAATTAAAATATCGAGAATTACTAGGTTGAAATGGATCTTACTGACTATTAATTTTATTAACTTCTAATTTAATTCTTAAAACCATGTTGATTTGATAATGGCGATTTTTCATACCATATTAATGATGCTACTCTATTTCTTTTAGTTGGTTAAACTTTGTATTTCCTTTAGTTAGGACTTGTATCATACAGATGTGCCTATTCTGACATTTTAACTTTGACTCAGGCAAATGCTACTTGTTCGAAAACAGACTATATGGGAAACTGGAAACAGACAAAAGGGGAAAGCCTTAAATGTTCTTCAGCTGCAATAAGCAGAGTGAACTGTCCCTCCCGCTTCTTAAAAAAGCAAGTTTTGTTACTGAACGGAAAATTAATATCAATAAATGATTTTTTAGTGCTATTGTTATAAATCCCAGAAGTAGTTGTAACTTCTTCTATATAATAAGTGGAATTTGAAAGAGGGATTTTAATGAGAACTTTTAACTCAAGTTTTCAAGGTTTTCACATTACTTGATCCATTCATTGTGTATTCATGTTTATTTTGGGACCAAGACACAATAAGTTTATTAAACTACATTTTATGTGTCATTTGGTAACTTAGTTTCAAAGCAAACTGAATCCTTTTGAAGGACATTAAAATCTTGGCTTTTTAAATTCTTTCTCGTTATTTTGGTATTAAAAAGGATTATTTCATGCTTACTTAAATCGCCCTACTTTTTACTATTTTGCATGTCATGGATGTAATATTTATCAAAAGGTGGCCTACTTTAAATATGTATCCCAATTGCTTATTTTCTGTAAGTAACTGACTCACAGAGTGAACAGAGACATCCCATCCAAACTCAGTGATTCACTGTGTATTTCTTGCAGCTCTAAATTTCTGCTTACATCTGGGCAGATTTCAAGTGTCCAAATAATTCTATTCTGGACTCCTGGATACCCCAGAAAAACTGATCACAATGCCCATTTTGTGACTAAGTAAGGCATGAATTCCAATGTGTCATCATGTTTCTTAGCTCAAAAGATATACAAAACTGACATTTCAAAGACAAATATCTACAGACCAGAAACTAAAACAAATAATAGGAAAAAGATAAAACTACTGTGCATTGACAGTTGATATTATTTTGACACTTTCTAAGTTTGAAATTTTTCAAAAATTTTTAGCCTTTTTTTTTTTGTTTGTTTAACATCTCAGTGCTCAACTCCTGTTCAGGATAAGAGGAAATGATGAATCAAATAATCCTAGGTATGACAGGAATTCTTGATTTTGCTTAGCTGTTTCTTTTTGCCTCTATGGGAGCAAAAAGGCAATTCATTGCCTTTTCGAATTCATACATTATCTAAGTTTTTAATTTCCCATTTTAATGAAACTTTTAAAAAGTTTGGCCAGAGTTCAATTTGCTGATGCATATTAATTAAAAAAAACAAAAGTCCTAGAGAGGAGTTCCATTTCAGATTAAGACATCAAAATGTACCTACATGCATGTGTGCATGTGAAATGTTGGTCTAAACTTCCACAATAGTCAATAGAGATCTATTCAATGGAGCCTAGAAAGTAGTTACAGTGCCAAAAAGTAGGCACCAGGTTTCATACAGTTGTCCTGACTGATCTCCAGCTGCCATTCCAAAAGGATGTATATATTCTGTATGTCCTGAATCACGTGTACAGCCCTGCTTTTAAGTCTCAGCAGTACTGGTGTCTCAGACACTACCAGGCACCTCCTATACTGAGGCCCTACTTAAAGGAATACTGAAGCACACAGGGATGCAACTCAATGCAACTAAACTGGGGTGCCTTGGCTGATTGTCCCTGAACTCATCCTCACTCTTGCTGTCACTAAGGTTGCAGTTCCACTGTCAACTAAGCCTGATCCAGCGTCTACCCCCGAAACTCTAGCCCCAGATCACGTGCAGTGTAATATGTGTCGTGCCATGGTTGTCTGCTATTTTCCAAGTCAGCTGTGGTGCTGAGGACAGTTTCCTCCTAGGAACAATATACATGCAAGTTCCCTCTACCCTACACAGTCTTCCAACAGTATCCCAATGGACCTGTGTTGCAAAGCACTGAATTGTACCCTTATGCTTTCTCATGCTATAAATAAACATCTTCAATGTCATGCTGTAATTACACCACTGTGACATGGGCATGTGAGGCTTAGGGGAGACACTGCTGTGCACTGTGGACTCACAGGCTGGATTCGGTTGCCTAATTATATTCAGTGTTAATTTATGTGTTGATAGATACCTCAACTTGCCTTCAGCTGCAGCTCCAGAAGGATGTGCGTTTTTTGTAAAGTCTGTCATGCCAGCTCTGTGCAGATGGCTTGGATACACCAGGCCACATGAATGGCACTAGGAGCCAGTAATCAATCTTTGTGTCGTTGTTTTTAATATTACAGATATATATTTTTATCATGTATTTCATAACAATAATTATAAAATTGGCATGTTTTCTTAAATATTCCGAGTCCTTCCGTTGCATAAATTGAAG
Source organism: Pipra filicauda (assembly GCF_003945595.2). NCBI lineage: Eukaryota > Metazoa > Chordata > Aves > Passeriformes > Pipridae > Pipra > Pipra filicauda. The sequence continues at coordinate 960,366 of NW_024103896.1, forward strand.
AAAAATTTATATTTCATAAATAAAATGAAAATTCTGCCTTTATGTTTGTAGGAAACAAGATGAAAATGTCAGCCAAGTGCTAGATTCTAGGGATCAGGAGGTGAATAAGTAGAACCCCAAGTTCGTTAGTGATACAACATATAATTTTTGATCAAGTTCATTCTTGATTTAATTTTGGCAGACACATGAGACTCCTGTTATTTTTGTGTCCTTATAGTTGATGTTATTACATTTATTCAAAGCAAGCTTAGGGGCAACCTCTTTCCTTAGGGAAAAGCGCCAACCACCAGTGCACTATGGAATAAATTCATTAATTAACAAGTTGTGGAAAGGCTGCAGAGAGAATGTCTTAGGACATTGAAGCTTTGGAACAGCTTTAATTGGCGAAGCACTATCTGACATCAGTGTTCCTCTGTCTGAGACTAAAAGTCATTTGTAAACAAACTTTGAGACATTAATGATGACATTTAAGATATGAAATCTGAAAACCTGTCCTGGTGAAACCAAAATAGAATAAATGATTCCCAGTGAGTCAGAAAATAGTTCAGAGCTCTAAAGAAATGAGTCAGAAACTAAATATACTGAGTAGGCTAAAGGCATGAAAAAAATAACTTTAGCAGTAGAAAGAAGCCACAGAAAACTCAACCTAATTCAGTCAGTGACTAATATGATCAAAATCCATGAACCAATTTGTTTGTATTAAATATGGCATGAGGTATTTTGATTGCTTTGAGAAAAGTAGAATTCAACAATCTGTTTCCTTGCAATAGGAATTAAGTATTTCATGAGAAAGGCAAAGGAAGGGAAGGGAAGGTTGGGAAGGTTTGGGAAAGGAAGGGAAGGTTAGGAAGGGAAGGTTTGGAAGGTTTGGGAAAGGAAGGGAAGGTTAGGAAGGGAAGGAAAGGTTTGAGAAGGGAAGAGAAGGTTTGGGAAGGGAAGGTTTGGGAAGGGAAGGGAAGGTTTGGCAAGGGAAGGTTTGGGAAGGGAAGGTTTGGGAAGGGAAGATTTAGGAAGGGAAGGGTCACTAAGAAGTGACAGAAGTTGTACTACTCCCAAGAATAGAACAGAGCTTGTCAATGCATCCTGGAGCCAATGGGCAGCCTGCAGTCTGGAGGGCTCAGAGACCTATGCCATTGTTTTGTTGTAGTGAGTATTTCCAGCTGCTCTGCTTACTGTGGTATGCATTCATATAATTACATCAGCTGTTCATGTAAATATGACAGTGGCAATAAAATGTCCTTTCCCTTTACTGAATACTTGGACTGGAGTTTTGTGATACTCATAGCAATGTGAAAGCTGTGCATAAGCAGTGAGGGCATGAGTCACCACTATTTGCCCCGGTTTAGTCATTAACAGTTAATAAGTCTGCACATAAAATGTAAGCTAACTGTAGAAAGCATTTTAATCACTCTTTTCTCTGTTCTAAACCACATTATCAGGCTGGGGAGATTTACACCCTCAAAATGGAGTTGCAGATGAGATCATACTGGACATCTTACAACAAATTTCCTGCTTGTTCCATTGTATCTTATTCTGCCTATGGAGGGCCTATGGAGAAGTATTCTTACAAGTAATATTTCCTTATGCTAAAAGTGTGAGTGTTGAATAGGGGGGAAATGTACTTTATTCTGTTTGTTACAACTACAGTGAGATCTGCAAAGAGGGTGTGCAAAATATATACAGGTTAAAGGCAGAGAAGCAGGTGGTGGTTCCTGGGCTCACTGTGTATACTTTGATTTGTATAAGCAGTCTAAGAACAAAAGAGCAGTGTGGAAATATACCAGGCATGAGGGAGATATGAAAGCATCAACTGAAATGAGTAATAAACAGGATAATAGAAAAGTAGCTATATTTGGGACATAGTCAAATGAACACCTTTGCAGCTATTACCCAAGAGCAGATTCCTGTTGTGTCCAAACAAAGAGTTCTAAATAATTCAGTGTTACTGTTTCCATTCTTGCCATAGACAGTAGCAAGGGATGAAAAAGGGGAAAAAAGTTTAATTAGACATTTCAGCAGTTTTTGTGCTATGGTTAAAAATAGCAGTTGAATTTCTCAAATTTACATTCTGATTTTTTTTCATCTGAAGATAATGTAAGCCACTTCCCTTACATTCTTCCATTGCAAAATATTAAAAAAGCTAAATCTGAGCATTCTCAGTGGGAGACAATTCAAAACTGATTGATAATGGTTTTCTTCTATATGAAGCATACTGAGAAAAAACAGTCAGACTACATGATTATGCTCTTCTTTCCATCACACTGATTACTCCTACATAGAAGCAGGGTCAGAGCTGTGTCCTGACAGAATCAAGAACACAAGCATTCATAAGACCTCTTTATTTCACAGATTAAAAGGAATGCATATATTCCTAATTAAAAAAAAACAAACAACACCCCTGCCCATCCAAAAAACCACAAAAAACCAACCAAACAACCAAACAACCCCAAAAAAAACCCCAAACAACAACAACAACAACAACAACAACAACAACAACAACAACAAAAAAAAAAAAAAAAAAAAAAAAAAGAGAATGTTTAAATGGTATGCTTGGAAAACTTATCAAACACTAATGGGATGATGGTGGGATGGTCAGACCATTTTTTTTGAGCAATAAATTAGGCATTATGAAGTCTAATCTTGTAAGTTTCTAGTCCTGTGAAATTATTCAGAGGGTCTTAGACTAAGATAAAATAGTTCTCTGCATAGATGGTGCTCTTTTTAGAGAGACAGTGGTAGCCCTTAAGGGTTTTCAGAGATATTCAGGGATTCTACACACTTATAAAAAAAGTCCCTGAGTCTGTCTGTATAGAATATTGAGTTCAGAGGTATCTGAATATGCTACAGAGAAGGCTTTTCTGTACTCTTTAAGGTACGTAATTGGCAGATGGAAAATAAAAGGGAAAAGGAAGGCCTACCAGCTATGCAACCGGTAGGTCCAGGGATAGCCACATTGCTGTTCCCTGTGTCTCCTAAAAGTGCACCTCTAGAGAAAGGAAGAGAAATTCAGAATAACTTTTGTTTATTGGGTCCTTTGTACACCCACTGGCATGTCTTACCAAGAGAGGAGGAGGATGTTTCTAACATCCATCCATAGCATATGACCTGACAAACTACTGTTATCACTCTTAAACAGCAGTAGCTCCAGGTTCAGGTCCTTCTGTTGGAGGAACAATCAAATCTCAGTCTCCCACTTCTGAGACAAGTGTTTCAGGTGAGACACAAATACAGAAAGACTGATCACTGCTGTCGTCAACACTGAATGAACTCTGTCTCACTGCCTCTGAATACTCCAGTTTGCATGATGTGTGGAGATAGAATAATGCTGAAATAAATGAATTTTCAAAATCAGTATGCATACACATATATGGTTTATTTTAAGCTAGTAATCCTACTTCATCTGCAGTTTATTTTTTTTTGGATTTGCAAGCTTGTCAGATACAATAATAATTATTATCTACATATCTCATATCTCTAAGCTCTTTCCTATTGCAACTCTTTATTTGATATGGTCTTGAAGCACAGTATATGTGTTTGTACCGACTGTAAGATTAATTCAAAAACTGCAGAGATATAGGCCTTTTATGCCATGTTTTCTCCAAATAGTGCTAAATATATCCTTTAAATAAGATGGATTTTACCTTAAGAGTGCCTGTACCATTCCACCATGAAGATTCCAAATGAGAGTTTGTATTTGATCAATTGAGTTCCATCATGTGTCATATGGAATTTCCTTTCCAGCACCATATTTCTAAGTCTTAAGGTGACTGGCATGGCAAAGATTATAGCACCAAAAAGTATAGGCTCTTCAGCAAAAAGTTTTGAGGGTAATTGCAAAGTAAGTGTGTGAAGACTGATGAACATTCTGTTTAAGAATCTTCACAGCTCAAAGGTAATTATTTTTTAAGAGGTAGTTACATGTGTTAAATTATTAAGATATCTCTTGAGTTTATCATGCCTTCCATCACTGTTCCTTAGAGCTAACATTAGTGATAATAATAGATAATGGCAATAACACTTAGCAATTAATAGTGACCTCTTTTCTGAAGATCAAATATAAATTAAACTTCCCAGTCTTCTTGTGAAGTCACATATCCATTTACATCCATGGCCAATATATTGTAACCTCCTATTATCATTTACCACATTCTTACTTTCCCTACTTTTGAATTATGATCCCTTTTTACATCTTCATTTAAATTACATTGTAAGCTTTTGAGACCATAATTACCTCTTCCTTTAGATTTTCCATTGGCAAGTACTGCACTGCAGGACTGCCATAATGTTAATGATCCTAGAGCCTTAAAAAATTATCACAAGGCAGTCAACAGTAGAGTATAAACGGGGATCAATCAAGAATTCATGCAACTTACACAGATTTTAAAGGATATTCAAGGATGACCCACGTACGCTGCAGGTGGATTGTCCTGAATGCACCTGTTTCACTATTAGAAATAATTCTCTGGTGTCTTTGTGATCTTCCATCAGCATGTTGTGATGGATTAATGAAGGGATGTGCTAGATCCCAAAATACCTTATTGAAATGACACATCACTGGAGGGACCATGATTGTTATGTAGTTTGAAACCTGGAGGGTTGCATATAACTATGCTGAATGAAGATGAGGTAGATTTGTTTCATTAAAAACATTTATAATTTTAAATATTAATCCTACCCCAAACCATTTTCTTTCACCTCGAGAGACAATCTTCATTTTCTCCTTTCTTCCTCCTCTCAACTGACTTGAATGTACTTCCAAGGGTCAAAACTTCTGGCAAGAGTACGGGGAAAGGAACTTGCAGCTGATATCATAAGAACACTGAGAATCTTAATATTCTTTTTTTTATATGAAATGGCTATAGAATATTTTTGTACTAATTGGGAAGCGTACATCCTGTTAAGACTCCCATTTCAATATCACATTTCATATACTACATGAAGATATGAATCTAAACTCTGGACATGAAATCTTTTATCTTGAGGGATCTTTCACATGCAAGTCCAAATTTAGACCACAAAATTTGGTCTTTATTGCTGTAATAGGTCAAATAAAATTTAATTATTGGTGAGTGCTTTGTTTTGCATTTCTCCAATATGATATTTAAGTGTAGATGCTGTCTCCTGGGCTATCACATCCACTGTGACATTGTAACACTGTACATAGTGATGAAACTGCACCTGTTAAATATGTATTGGTGATCTTTTTGTACTGTTCCTCCTGAAAGCTCATCAATGAGGTTGAAAATTTAAGGCTTACAACATAAAGGCCACCCATCACTTTCTTATGCTTGGAGGCACTTTGGAAGAATTAAAAATATATTCGTTAACGGGTCTATGTTTTGAGAAGCTACTTTTTCACTAAGGTAACTGTTCAGAAGTTGCACTACTTATAATAAAAAAGTGATCTGAGTAGAAGAAATGGTTTTATCTCAAACAAATCAACAGTGAACAGTCTAATAGTAGTGTAATTTAATCAGCAGATAGTTAACACTTCCATTCCTCCAGGTTTCACTTAGGACTTACATTACACCACTACTTTTTCAGACTTGGCACTACAGTCTTTAGTGCTGTTGTCATGCCAAATGGAGGACCAGCAAGGTTTAGGATCAGTGTATGTGTTCCACACTCTCATTCACCATTCTTCATATTTGTTGCAAATAATCTTTTGTGAACATTCTGTGACAGTCTCATTTATTTTCCTGAAAAATATGCTCAAAAACGGCTTTGTTGCCTGTATTCTGATACCTCTGATATACTCTTTGCATGTAGCTATGTTACAAATAAAATCAGTTTCAATTACAAACTGAATGGTAGTGTTCCCTTTACTCTTGGATATAAACTACGATCATTCCATCGGATCAATAATATGTTTGCTCAAAGTTTTTATTTGGGGAAACAAAGGTCTTTAATTATTCACAAAAATTTAGTTTCATCAAATGAATTTTACTTGTAAATTGTGTATTTTGGAAAGCAGCAACTGATATTTTCATATCTTGGCAAAGACTAACTACAAATGCATTAAATGGGTAGCTGAATAATAATATGATTTAACTGATACTTTGCAGATGGGTGTTTGTGACCCAGGACAACCTTGATTATTTGCTTCTTGTAATCAAGCTTTCCTGCTGATTACTATTTACTGGCTACAACACAGTACTACCCAGCTCTGGCACAGATATCTGGGTTTGCTGTGCTATGTACCACGTGAAGAAATATACTCTGAGGTAATTCAGAACAAGTATCTAACAAACAAAAGGAGTGGACAAAGAAGAAGATAGGAATGTGAGACTTTTACATTATGTAGCTGGAAGACTATTTCAGATCTCACACTGATATTTTTTAAAAGACGTTATTTAGGATGAGATCAATAATCAGCTCATTTACAGAAGACACTGCGGCAGAAGAGTTCCAATTGGGTAGTTCAGTGATGCCAATGAAACCAGTATTTCACATGAAGAACTAAACTTGAATTTTCATTTTAAAGGATTTTTTTTTTTCAATTTTGACATTTATTTTCAGTCCAAAAGAGAATGAAGTTTTGGCTTCTGCTTTGTTTTTAAAGATGCAATCTTAAAAAATATTGAATCAGTCAAGATTGTTTATACTGATGATATTCTATGTATTTTTTACAACTTTACAGTTCAAGCTGCACTTGAAACTCCACTTTAAAAATGCCAGAAATCTTTTCAAATGTAATTTTAAAAATGATAATTTTGTAATAAAATATTTTCTGTAAAGTCTAATAAGGACAACTATGTGGTCTTATGAATTGAGAAGGCTTTGGAAATTTAATTCCAGGCATGGAAATCATAGCAAATCTGTTCACCATCAGCCTCATATTTAACTTGTCTAAGAATCCCTGGTGAAGCCAGCAGAACCATTCACAAAGATCTTGATTCTGTAGCTTCTTTGTGATGTGCCACAAAGAGTCACAGAGTATTCTGTGTTGGAAGGGACCCACAAGAATCATCAAGTCCACCTCTTAAGTTAATGGCCTCTATGGGGATCGAACCCATGACTTTGGTTTTTCTAGCACCATGCTCTAACCAAGATGGGTTTGCACAGTCCTGGTCATAAATAGCAGCGATACCTTAATCAGGGTATCAAAATAACTGCAGTAAACCAGAGAAATATCTGGCTTGACTGGTATTGTCACTCTGACCATGGTCAGCTATTTATAGAAAGAATGAGATGCTCTCCCATGACAATGAATACTCTTTTTTACATACTTTCTTGGCTTTTGTCAAAGTTCAGCTTAGGAACTCCTGGTCCTGCAGTTACACCTACATCTTTGTCATGATCCAGTCCTTTCTTTCCATTAGTATATGTAATTTATTTTTCCATTATTGAATTTAATAATGTGGTGCGTCAACCTTGGTTAGTCACCAGTTCCCCACTGAGGGAATACAGACTGCTCCAGCCTGGGTCCCCTGTGATGTCACAAGTCCTGCCAGCAAACCTGCTCCAGCGTGGGCTCCTGTCTCTGTGGGGCCACAGGTTCTGCCAGGAGCCTGCTCCAGCACAAGCTTCTTATGGGGTCATAGCCTCCTTTGGGCACTCACTTGCTCTAGCACAGGGACCTCCAGGGGCTGCAGGTGAATCTCTGCGCTCTCATGGATCATCATGGGCTGCAGGGGCACAGCTGCCTCACCATGGGCTGCAGCATGGGCTGCAGGGGATCCCTGATCCAATGCCTGAAACACCTTCTCACCTTCATTCTTCACTCACTGTGGGGTCTGCAGGGTTGTTTCTCTTACGTATTCTCACTCTTCTCTCTCACTACAGCTGTGCAGGTTTTCTTTTCTTCTTCTTAAATATGTTATCACTGAAGCTTTACCAGCATCCCTTATGGGCTCAGCTTCGATCAGCGGAGAGTCTGTCTTGAAGGTATCTGTAATTGGCTCAATCCAAAAGGGAAAATGCTTCTTCTCACAGAAACTACTGTTGTGACTACCTGCTACCAAAACCTTGCTACATATGCCCAATACACTTTTGGAATCTACAACACTCTTTGTTGAAGTCTATCATACTTCTGCTCATAGTAAAAAAGCATGTCCAATAAACCTTGTCAAAACCAGAACTGAAGTTTATTGAGCCTAGAGAAGAACAGCTCTGATATTAAATTGTAGAAGTTTTATTTCCATTCAGAGAAGGATATTAAACATTTTGGGGTAAGAAGATTCTGAGATTAAATGCAGCTATGATACAAAAAGTCCATATTTATTCATTCCACTTTTCTATCATGATAAATTTGATTGACTTACTTTGCATTCCTTAACAGGGGAATTTGAGTAATAACTAATGTCTTCAAAGTGTTTTCGTGTCAAAATCCTTCATTGATGTAACTGAACATGAAAGAAACAAGACATAAAATCTCTTATAAAAGAATAATATAACAAATTATTTTGTACCAGAAGATGTATGAAGTCCATTTACTCAATTTCATATGTGTAACATTATGTATTACTACAATACTGCAGTTTCAATACATCAAAACAATGATGTGTTCTCAACAGAATAGTTCATAAATATTGAAGATTATAATCTTCGTCCAAGCCTGTTGAGTCTCATTTCATGCCACAGCTTGTTGCCAAGAGAAAAGTTTGCTATAGAGGCCAATGAAAAGTATTATGCTAAGGTTGGTTGCCTAGCATTTTTAGAGTGTTTTCTGGGGTGATGTCAAGTTGCTTTTGGCAGACACTGGGAGATCAGGTTGATACTTGGTCACAATTTTTATGGAGCAGAGACAGGGGAAGAAATACAAGGTCCCTCTATCAGCTGTGGAGATGGTGATGGATACAGTGGAGATTTCTTAATTTGCTTAACCACTCCCAGCTGAAAATGAATGAAATAAAAACCCTGAATCATGGGCAATAAACTAATTTCTGTCCATCAAGTCAGGAGTCCATGTATTTCATTCCATCACACTAGAGTGAGGCATCAGCAGTATAGGAGGGATTCTCCAACATTATAATTTAAAGGAGTTTTGGCCCTCAGAGCTCTCCATTTTGCTATGCCTCTGGAGTCATGCCTGTGTCAGATAACTAAATTTTCAAATTTAACTTTTGGGCCACTTAGTGCAATTAGTGAGTAGAAAGCAAACTGTCAAAGGGTTCCCATGACATCCTTTGATCTGACTTGTTTTAAGGTTTCATCTGAATGGTATTGTATCCTCAGCACGATTGGGAATGACGTTGATTATGTTTAAACCTACACAGTGTTATTCTAACAACAACTTTTTCCTCTGAAATGTATTTGAGAACTCAACTTGAAGAAGGGGAAAAAAAGAGGTGAAAACAAGGTAGTTCATTTTGGCAAGAAAACCAAAAACTTTTTATTTTGAAACAAGCCCAATATGAACCTTTTTGCCACTGCATCTAAATAAATACATAGTGGTGTTACATGAATCTGTCTACTTATCTTTATGTCTATGTTTTGAGCTGTCTGTGCATCTGTATTCATTCCTTTAAGGGTATTTTGTGGCAGACAATTACAGAAGAGGCTGTCTCCAATAAAGTCCTTAGAAAATTCAGGACTGAAGGAAAAGAAATAGGATACTGACTGAAATGCTTAGCCAGAATTTGAGCGATTTAAGTTCCACTCACTCACACACACACACACACGTAATACTCCCTTTGTGTGATAACTGGAAAATTTCCATGTTGAGCTTATACTGCCTAAAGAATTATTCCACCCTCCTTTTTCCCCTGCTGTGTTTTCCCATTGCTGGCTTGCACTGGCTCCATAAACAGCTTGGGAAAGGAAAATAAATTAGATTTTTGCTGTTACAATGTCATGAGTGTTATAGTGCTGGGGAAAGAAGGTGAGAAGGTGTGACTAGGAGAGGTGAGAGAGGGTATGACTCATGGTATTGGGAGCAGCATTGCTGCAGATTGACATGGTAATGACTATGCTTCTTAAACTCAGTACTTTGTATTTGTACATGAAGGAGCTACTTTAGCCACCAGAATTAACTCATGATGGATGTAAAGGAGACTAACAATTTTTTTTTTTGATACTAGTGGCTGTCACTGTAGCATTCTTTGATCCCTAAATTTCACACGAAGAAAAAGATACCCAGGGAGAAAACAGAATTCTAGCTCCTGTACCTACAGAACAGACCTAAATGATATCTGAGTAAGCTGGGAAATTTTTAGAACCTCCCAATTCTTGCAAATGTATAAGTGTTAACAAATCAGTGATATTTCCTAGGACTTGCTTTAGCTTTAGGAAAACTAAAAATTAGACATTTCAAATGTAATTAGAACAAGCAACTTATTCAGCTGATTTACCTGCTTTACTTCTTGACAGACTGCCTTTTCTCAGAAACTACTCAAGATTAGAGAATGCATTAGAGCTAAAGTTATTAAAAGATCTAAATTTCTGTCCCATGATAAAATTTGGGGTTAATAAGGAAAAATGGTTAGGGAAAAAAAGCCTAGGAAAAAATAGGAAAATACCATAGGAAAATATGGTTCAAGATATGTTTTGCACAGGAAATATTTTTTTTTAAATGAAGAACAAATGTAAATTTTGCCTTTCCAGTTACCAACACAGTAGAATCTTTTCCAACTCATTTACTTTGGTGCAGACTGCTAGAAAATTATGGGAAATATGAGAGAAAGTGAAGTTTTTATTGGTGGGACATTTCTTCCAGAAAGTATCTCTGACAGAAAATTCTACTTTGAGATCCATATTTTTTGCTTTATCAAGACTGGATCTATGTTACGGCCTGATAGATAACAAGGTCTTTTGACTTAGAGAGTTTATAGACTCCTGACAGAGAAAAGATAACGTAGATCAGAGGAAGAAAAGTCAGCTATTTTGGTTTTCTTAATTGCTTAAAAATTAAGTGATCATTTAATTGTTAGTGTATGAAATGTCACAAATTAAATCAGGCGATCTCTTATTTCATTCAAAGAGCCTGTGACACAGATATAAAAGTAACTGGGGTGTGCTGAGACCTCCTCAGTGTTTCCTTTCAGCCACTGCACATATCTTCCTATACAAATCTTCATAGTTATGATGCAAAGAATATGATTTGATTCTTTACCTTCAAAATTAAGTTAATGAACTTGGAAGAGGTTTAAAATCAGGATAAACAAAAATAATGGGTTCCATTTTAAGGAAGAAAGTGATCATATTGAGGTCATCAGCTTATATCACACTCTACATCACCAATTTTTCTTGGCAGCTACAGGGACAAGATTATAGTTTTGGGATGACCATGGAGGCTATTTCTAGTTGGAATTATTGCTCAGCTTTTTGCCAGCACACAGAGAAGAGGAGAAATGCTCCATAGTCCTCTCAGGTAGAGACAGTACCAGCCTGAATTCAAAGTCCTAAATGTGTGGGCAGGAAGGAATATATAGCTCTCAGGAAAAAGGTGGTTGGTGGTCCTTACGCTAACCTGTTACTTCAGTTTAATATGATCTTTTTGGCTTTTTGATGTTCACATGCCTATTCATAAGCTTATCTATGCTCTCTGTTTAGGTTTTGCTTAATTCATTTAGGTACTAGTCTTCTGAAAATCTCTTGAGTCCTCTTAGATATCATCCAGCCCATTTCACATACACTTGTTTGACTCAGTAAATTTTATCCTGTTATAAGAGCTTACATTTCCAGTCAATCTCAGGTCCATCTGTACCTCCTTCTGACCATTACCATCTGTTTTAGTTTCTGACCAACTGCCTTTGTCAATCTGACCAGTCTGTAAATCACACAGAATCTAAGCTGTGTGCCCTTATCTGTGTTTACTCATAGGAAAATACCCAAAGAGGACCTCAAAATTTCTTGTATGGCAAATACTTCTGCAAAATTTACTTCCATGATGATTTAAAGCCTAAACTTCTCGATATTTTTTTTTTAATTATAAAAAATTGAAATATAAAAAGAAAATATATAAAATAAGAAAGATTTACAAAATACCTCAAGCTTTTCTATGATTGTGTTTGAATATGCATCTGAGTATTTACTTTGAGAGCAGTCAGAAGATTTAGTTAGCTTGATGAAGGTTTATTATTTGAAAAATTTACTATGACTCCTAACACACTCCTATATTTAGTTGTGCTCTTTTATGAATTTCAAGAATGGTAGAAATCCAACTTAGATTCTGAACTCTGAATAACCTACTTGTCTGTTTGAAAAATAGCTATCTTGATATAGAGAATATTAAAAACTAATCATAGAGAACTTATAGAAATATGCTTTTAAATTTTTTTTGTAAATACTTGATCAGTTCAGGTCAGTTATTTGTGGGATCACATCACACTTTCCTTAAAAGTATTTTGGTTTCTTTCAGTTCATGCAAATTGTCACAAAACCTGACATGTTTCACCAATTATATCCCAAATTATATTTATTCCCCCATAAAAAAATGTGTAGGAATAATAATAATTGTTTTAATTGTGTGGTTCAGAGAGAACATAAGCGGATGGGATTTGTGTTGACCTCATAAGCAGAAAAATGGTTAACCATCTTGGAAGATGATGTCACTTTCATTAATTCTTTAGCAAAGAATTTCAAACTGTTGTTTTCTTAATTCAGTTTGTGTTCACAAGTAGCTCAAGAGTAGAAAATGGGCTACTTTTTCAACTAAAAGTTGATGGGCTCCAATAAATGATCAGTCAGTTTGTATTTAAATGGTCTGGTCCTTCTTCCAGTAAATAGTAAAAGTGTAATTGAATTATTCATGATCAGACTCACAATCTGATAAAAAAATGTATTTGCTTGTGTTATAGTGAATGTTAAAGATGATGTTTTGTTTGCTTATATTATTAATGTCTCATTTACATGACACCCTTCAGCACACCAAGCTCATGAGCTGCTAAAAGAAATTTGCTCTAAAAACTGTAAAATATGATTGTAAAGTCTGCATGACTTAAATGTCCAAAATGGGCACAACATCTCTGAAATTTTGAGTAGCTGTCTGGATATGCTCCTAATTGAAAGAAAGGACAACCCAGTCTACACACTATGCTCCTATACACTCAAGGAAAGAGGTTAAGTCCTATGAACTACTGAAGCAAACTATCCAATCCATACGTTTAACTGATCTTGGTTTTTGCTATTGACTGAGTAGGGAAGGTGAACATCTCTGGAGGCAATGCTGGAGTTCCCGGTTCCTCCAAAAGTGCAAGTCAATATAGCACATATTAGGTACCTTGTTTTGTTTGCCTAGTGGCAGCTACAGGATCTGTTCAAATCTTACCAAACATGTCTTTGATACTTAGCCAGTCAACAGTTTGACAGCACTTTTACCCTATTTTTTAGTGTCAGGTAGGCAAGAGTCAAAAGATGATGAAGAGCAGACGGGACATTTTTCAAAGGCAGGGAAGTTTCCGGGTGAGGGGAAGGGAGGTTTCCTCCTTGAATAACTTATATTTATATGCAGTTGAAGTATAAAATGTTCAAATACAAGGAAAATGGAACTTGATAACATGACAGGCAGTACTGTATGCTCAGTGCTTCAGCAATCAAATAATTATTGAGCTTTTGTGCGTCATGGTATTGAAGAGGTTTAAAGAGAGCAATAGAGTGAGCTCAAAGATTTCTATGAAGCATTTCTCCTAGGTGTCACAGAGCACAAAAATGTGTCTATTTAAAAAATGTAACTAGCAGGTGAAGGAGGTTGACATCACAGACTGATCAAAAGTGAAATTGATGTTTCATTTCATGTAGTGAGAGATGAGAGAATAAGGAAAGAGAAGCTGCTAACAGCCTTGGAAGGGAAAACAACTAGAAGTGAAAATAAGTATTTTGGCAGGGAGCCAGTGGAAAGATGAATTTAAGTACAGCTTTAACTATAAAAACAAATAATCCAGCTGGCTTTACTGGAATTACCTTAATTAAGCATATCCATAAATACATTGTTAATTTGGAGCTACAAATTTGGAGCTACCTGGAATACCCTGGGTTACTGGGGGGATAATATTACAAAAAAAAACCAAAAACCACAACAACCCAGAATACAATAGTTTATTTTAAATTTGTTAGAGGTACTTGCTGGACATCTGTTAGTGTTTGATAGTGTTTGGAACATATATTTCAAAATTCCACTACAGAATGTATTCTTTTGGACTTCTAAAAGGCTAGCTGTCCTTCCAGAATCTCTCTGCATGTGATAAGCAGGAAAGGACTCCTACTGGAAAATGTCAGCCTTTCTAAATCTCTAGGATGCCAGAGAGAGAGAGATACATTTAGCTATGATAGATAGATGTCTGCATTAATAACCAGCATCTTTGCTGAGGAGACTCCCTTGGGGATGCCATGTCCACATCAATGAAATGCCCTCAGACTGAGATGTATTATCTTGGCAGCTGTTGTGAAGTGAAAATCACAAAATCTGAGATGGTGATGCCTGCCAATACATATTAACAAATAAAAGAATGAAAGGAGATGCAACCACAAAAGTTGAGATGAAATAACACAGAGATTTGACAGACCCAGTAATGCAAGACAGCTCATTCAATGTGAAGGCTGAAAGTCTGTCCTGAATTTACTTTTTGGTCTATTACTCTAGAGCTTTTGCTTCTAGGTTGGTCAGCCATTAGTAAAGTCTATAGGGATCAGGTAATCTAGACTTTCATTTCCAGAATTGTCTCTTTCATATGACCTTGAACAAATTTATTTTTCTGGATTTATATAGGAGGTTTGTGTAACGGTTTTAAACTTTATCTAGTTTTCAGGGCTTTAAAGGCATAGTGAACAGTTAAAAGCCTTTCATAGCTTTAAATGCAAGCATCACACCTGTTCTTACACACACATGCAAACATGTTGTCTGGAAAAAATCATCTATTTGTAGACCGAATCAACTTGTCACTATGACTGATGAAAAACACATTTTGGGATTCCTTAGCTCTTTTATATTTCATTTCCTCCGTCCGGTTGCAGAGGGCAGTGATAAAGTGGCTTTGTTGGGTACCCAGCGTCCAGCCAGGGTCAACCCACTACAGACCCCTTAACATGTTGAAAAGCCACAATATGGTCCCCCTGTCACCTTTTCTTATCCAGGCTGAACAACCTCAGCTCTCTTAGCCTTTCAATAGTTATTGCCAAATACTACAAAATGTTTGTTAGCCAGTTAAGAAAGGTTTTACCATTTTAATCAAATTAACTATGTTTCCAGATATATTAATTTGGGCTTGAAGGTAGGAATTGCACTGAGAGGATATTATTAAAGAGCTAAGGATAACAGCCCTATTTCCCCACCTATGACTCAGTCTCCCAAAAGTTTTAAGCAAGAGTTTTACCATTAACACGATACAACAGAAGCTCAGCTGTTCCAAAGCCACTCTTTGCTTTTTTCTTTAATTAAAGAAGGAAGGAAGGCATTTCACTAGGATTAGCTTTGTGTGTAAAGGAGGACAAACCTCAGGACAAAAAAAAAATATTCAGTGTCAAGACTTCTGCCTACAAGGCTACTTTCAAATACTTTCACTGCTCAAGCAACAGTTGTCTACTAAAGCAAGTACAGAGCTAGGAGAGTACATACTGGAGTGTGTGGTTTCAGCAATTCCTGTTAGATTAACACTTAGGCTCTTCTTCAGGCATTTCCTTTTCTCCTCTGTTTTCCTGCAAAACATTTTAGCTTCAAATGCATTATATAGTTGATCAATTGATTAATTATTTATGGCTTGTCGTAATCAATATTTTGGAATGGCCCTTGAGGGTCAGCTATGTCTCACTTGAATGATGAGCAGAAATTAAGCAGTGATTATCTTCAGTTTTCTGAAACCCTAATGCTGCCCTTTGCTTTCCATTGTACCATCTGGCATATCTCGTGTATCCCTCTCTTTTTGTCTAATTCCAGCTTCGCTGATGTATATTAATGAATAGATCTTCATTCCGTAGAAAGACGTAGCATCAAACAGAGAGAGAAAAAATGGTTTCCTGCTCAAACTGGGACTTCATACAGAACTTCATACCAGTTAAAAATACAAAATACAAAATGCCATGCTGCACTGGTCTTGATGCTACATTTATCTAGATTGTGTATATGATCATTCTCAAAGATTTCTCTAATTTTCAGTAAAGCACTGACAGATAACTGATTAGTCTGGGAAACAATGGACTGTGACTTTTTAGGATGTCAGTTCTGTAAAGAAGGAGTTTGGAGCATTTACTTAATCATATTGTGTCTCAGGTGTCAAAGCAGAGAGCATGAGGAAATACTAACATTCATTTTTAGCTACCACATAGAGATCCTTTTATGACTCATTCAATAAATTGAAATATATTAAACTAATTATTGTCACTTTGGAGAAATAGATTTAGTATTGCTTTCTGTGTGGTTTAATTAGTTCAGTTCCCATGTTTCTAGATGTTACTTTTTTTGGTCTGTATTAATTCGAGTTATTCTTGTTTTATTTCAAGAATATGCTAATTTTGTTCTGTTAATTTTACTCAGCTTTGTTGCATTTCCATTTAGAGTCCTGTTGATGCTCATAACAGCATCAGTAAGGGCCAAAGGTTCTTAAGGAACATTAAATAAATGGAGTTGGACCAAAATACCATTAGCTTTTCAACCTGAATAAAGATGCATGTCCTCATGGGATTGATGTGTTTATAGTCTTTTCAAAATTAAAATTAAATTTTTTTATGACCCACAGAAGTGATAATTTGGAATGCCTCATCTTAATTCCTCTGTGTGGACTAGACTCTGGAAGTTGCATTACTTAGATGAAAAATTGCTAACCAATGCTAAGGTTAATAAAAAAAAGTGAAGAGTAAAACCTATACTTCAGATCAAGGACAGGAGGAGAGACAGGAAGAGCAAGACATTCTGTGATGCCTTCAGAGGTGGCATTCATCTAACCAAAGGTCTGTACTGTTAAAGCTTAGAGTTAAAGGAGATGAATCCTTGCTCAGCCAGATACAAACATATTGTTGTCTCTGGTACTGTAGGAAGCTGGTGAGCCTGAGTGTCTGAAGGCAATTCTTTCCCCCTCTCTCTAGGCACTAAATGAATTATGTCATTTGCCTTAGGACAAATATTTTGAATGTGCTCTCTTTCTTACCTATCAACACAACAGGTAGCAAGTAAAATTTCCAGTAACTACCAACTTCTTTCACTTTTACATTACCTAGCTTCCATATATTTAAACTCTTGTCAAGTTCTATACATTTAGAATGCAGAAAGTTCAGTGATTCCCGAGTTCCTCAAGTTTTCCAGAGCAGTAGTGGGAACTATGCAAAAAGTAGATGCAGGTCATAACCACAGTAAAACCACTTTTCCCCTGAACATCATAGAAGACATAGTCAGTGATACAAATTTATTTTGAATGCAGGGAGCAGAAGGGCTACTAGGAGAAGGAAGTTTTTTAAGTTTAAGAATGTTATGAATTAGCCCCGCAAGTGGCTGAACACCACAAAGCCTTTCGCTCCCTGCCTCCTGTGGAACGGAGGAGAGAATTGGGATAAAAAGGTAACTCTTGTGGGTTGAGATAAAGACAGCTTAATAGGAGAGAAAAGATGGACAAATAATACTTATGATAACAGACAATATAAAATAAGTGATGCACAATGCAATTGCTTACCACCCACTGACTGATGCCCAGTCAGTCTCCGAACAGCAGCCACCACCCTCTGGTCAACTTCCCCCAGATTTGTATGCTTAGCATGATGCCATGTGGTTTGAAATATCCCTTGAGCCATCTGGGGTTGCCTGTCCTAGTTGTGGTCCCAACTGCTTGTGCACCCCCAGCCTCCTCACTGGTGAGGTGGGGTGAGGAGCAGAAGAGTTCCTAACTTAGAGTAAGCATGCTCAGCAATAACGAAAACATCAGTATTCTCTCAGCATTATTTTCATATTGTATCCAAGCCAACACTGTACCAGTCAGTAGAAAGAAAATTAATTCTATCCCAGCTGAAACCAGGACAAAAAGGGTTCAGGGATAGGTAGGGATGGTCGAGGAATAAAAACTTATGGAAGGCAGATTTCTGAAGAGAATATTGGGTGAAGAATCAGAAGAAGACACAAGAAAGTTCACCTTTCATAATGATGCCACTGACTATACTTCAGGACTATATCTTCTATCTGGCTATAAGAAAGAAATTTGAAACAGAAGTGGAAATAAGCAGAACAGTTATTAAATAGTAGTACAATAGGTGTAATACAAATCAGTAACACACCTTCAAGGCAGTAACTACATTTATTTTGCTTTTCAATCCACCTACTGGCACACCATGGACTTATTATTCTGTTTTCAGGGAGGATTTCTTTAGTAGAAATTCTGACTTTTTTCAAAACTTATTCATTTTTTTTGCTTTTATTCTTTTGTTTCTCCCATCTCCCACTCATTTTCATTTTTTCCAACCATTGCAACTTCCTGTTCTATCACATTTTGAACATTTTGAGACTGAAAATGTCTTTCATTTGTATCTGCAGTGATTATACAATGTATCATGCTCCTTTGATCCTGGATTCTATGCGTTACAGTGAAGTAGATAATGGCAGAACAGTTGTAAATGGAAATAAAAAGGGATTAGTGTCACTGGATTCTCTGAACAGTAATCAAGTTCTAGTTGCAACAGATGATACTGATCACCCTTTCCACAGACACAAACAAAAATCTTCCTCAAGGGTTTAAAATTCTAGTTTGTCCATTTGTCCCCTGTTACTTAGTTGCTGAGTACTACATGATTATTTTCTGCTATAACTCAGAATGCTGGAGGCACTTTGCCACCTCCCCTCTGTCATAAATCCAGGTGCTGTGCCTCAGAGAGGGGACACATGATGCCATGTTCAAATCAACATAACAACATTAACTTTTATGCAGGAACTATACCCAAAAGAAAAACAATTGTCATTAATGCTACAATATATATTAATGATAAGTGGACAAACATGCACGAGTTCCCTAATACAGGAACACATACGGGGATGAACCCTGTCACTTGGAGCCAGCAGGCATTGTTGCAGAAGTTTTCCACATGCCAGCCTTGTTAATGTTATTTTTACTAATTTATACAGCTTACAGAAGCCATTGGTTAAAATTACCTACATTATTCATGTACTTTACAGAATTACAAATCATTCACATGCTATGTGGAGAGGAATCTCTGCAAAGCAGTTCTTCGTATACAGACCAACAAAGCCCAGTGCAAATCTTCCCAAACATATTTATTGGAGAATTAAAGCTGTTTGCTCATAACAAATTGGAAATCTGTGGTGCAGAAATATTATGCATAACCTTATAAATCAGATTAACTGGTGTTCCTTCTTTCATACAATAAATTCCATAAGGAGCATCTGTTCAAGCCAGTGCCTGATGCCTTGGCACCAGATCAGAGAGCTTGCTGCTTTCTGCACTAATTTTGGAATCTGGTCCAAGTGGGAACATCATTACTTAAAGTCAAATCTATTTTACACTGAGATTAACACAGTGTGATACCTGCTCATTGTGGTCTATTAGTCCTTGTACCATTTGAGCAGTCAGCTGTGGTGTGTTCAGTGGCTCGTCTGCTCCGTTGTAAATGCTGCTACATTTCATAACATTGACATTCAACACGGCTGTGGACTGTTTTAAGCAAACACACCATTACAATTGATGAGGCAATTAGAAATGCAAAGAGGTATGAAAAATCAAAGAAGTTTGTCACAAAAACTGATCTGGTTTTTAACTAGCATTTCATTGAATTTGACAAGAAAAATACTCATTTGTTACGAAGACAATGTGAAAGTTCTTTGAGAAAAATCTGTTTAAGACTGAGGATGAATAACTGGAGGGACAAACTGCAAAGGAATGTAATGGGGTCTTCATGTCCTATATAAAGTGTGGAGGTCAATAAAGCTAAGATGATCCCAGCTTGGGGGCAAGAAACCGGAATGCTTTTTTGGACTTACAAGTTCATATTTAAAGGGTTTAGGGTCTATATATTCAACAAGGGGTTGTAACTATTACAATTAGAGGGTCTCAGGGGATGATGTAAGGGGAAAACCCAGGTTAACAAATTTGGGGTCTTAACACATACATCATAGGGGAAAACCCACTTTATCTTAGGGGATTTTCATGGGGGAAAGACATTCACATCTCGAGACAGGATTATGCAGGGAGGAACAGATACAATAGGACATGTGATAACATTATGTAAAAAGTCTCTTCACATCCTGCAGGAGAAGGCAGAAAAATTCCACAGAGATGAGGTCAATAAAAAGGGTTTTTCCCAGCTTCTGTAGCCTACGACTTTTTGCAAAGACTTTTGCAAATCTCTCTCTGCAGATATTATAGTTTGAGATCCAACAATAAAGAACAGAAGATGAGTTTTAGATATAACTGACTCAAGGAAAGGATCCAAGGTGAAATTCTGTTATGTAACTCAATTATGGAGGTGCTGTCTTTCTTTGTCTTTATGGTAAATGTTAGTTTGAACTGTATAACAGAATCTAGAATCAGATTTGTAGTGATGGAGTCACTTGAATGGAGAAATGTTCAACTGAGGCTTGGGATCCAGACACATAGATATGAACGCAACAGGTACCTAAATCATACTGAAATAAGAGGCTGATTTTTGCCCTAGCTGCTTAAAATGAAACTTAACTAGTTTTGCAGAGTCATCGATTTACAATAATGAAGCATTAGATAATATCCCAATTCTTAAACTAGTCAACATATGTATAACATCCCAAAAAAACTGAAATGAGGTAACACTACCTATCTCAAAAGAGAAACTGAGGAAAGAGCTCGGCCAACAGCATTTCACTTCTTCCAAAAATAAACAATTGTTTGCAAGAAATGAGTAATTTTCTTCTAGTGTTGCAAAGAAGGGACAATGTATTCTTAAAAAATAAATCATAAGCCAACCTATCATCTAGTTCAAAGCATTTGTGAAGAATGAGTGACTGTATCTTAAAATTATTTTTTACTATCCCATATGAATGGTCTAAGCATACTTTGAAGACATGAATCTAAAAGTCCTTTGTTTTAGGTACAAAAAGGACTTTAAAACTTTATTAAAACTGTATTTCTCACTTATTAGCTTTCTAACAGGAGGCATAAGTTCAATGGCTTTTTTACAGATCTGCTTTGATTCTATTTTTAATTGGTATTTCCAACACTGATTTGAATTATAATAAACAGAGTACAGTTATTAAATCTGTACACAGTACTATGTTGGATGGCACTGCTAGGACAGAATAATCTGGATGAAGAATGATTGACTGAGAAGCAGTTCTGTAGAAAACAAGACCTAGTAATTAAAATGTATAATGTTAAAATTGAGTCAACAGTGTCATTCCATTGTTAAGTATGGCAAATATCCTATTGAAAGTATACAAAGAAGTAATAAGTTTAAGAGGCTTGAAATAGCCTTTCAATTTTACTCTGCCCAGGCCAGGTACAAGATGGAAAACTACCATATCTTGAAAAAACCTGTACATCGTCCTGGTTGGACATGAACCAATTGACAATCACCCACAAGAAAACCAGAAATATGAAAAGTGTAGGAAACAGGATCATCAGATTAAAACTAGACTTGTTTAGTCTTAGAAACATAAAAAAAATTAAGTGGACACATGGTGATTGTATCAAAAACTGTTAAGGACTTCTGAAAATATCATTTTGAGAAGCTATTCTCATATTTGATAAAAAATATATAATAGGCGTAAATTAAAAGAGAATATAGAAGAACAGATTAAGAACTAGGGAAGGAAAACTTATGAATAGACTAGTTTGGCTTGGGACAGGCTGTCCAAGCTAGCAGCGATATCACCACTGCTGGGAGCTTCTAAACCAAAATTTACTCTGTAATTTTTTAATAAGTAATTATGCTTTTGATGAGGGTTGGCTTAGTCTGAAATTCAGTAGACCACAGAATCACAGAATGGGTAAGGTTGGAAGGGACCACAGTAGGGTCATCTGGTCCAACCTCCCTGCTCGAGCAGGGTCATACTAGGATATATGGCACAGAATCGCAAGTCTTGTTCATCTCCAGTGAGGGCGGCTCCACAAGCTCTCTGGGCAATCTCTTCCAGTATGTGGTCACCCACAGTAAAGAAGATCATATTCAACCCTGTTGTATTACTATTTTCTTCTTCAGTTTCTGCATCCAAAAGCTGAGGATGGTAGTGTCCTAATAATACCCTCTGAAGTTACCGTTTAAAAACTCTCCATATCCCTAAGATACTCAAATGCATTTTTCAAATATTCTGGTAAGATGCAATCTACAACTTAGAGGCAAAAAATATCCAACATGTTCCTAAAGTGAGAGGGGCATCTGCAAGAAAGCGACTTGTCACACAGTATAGGCCTTCTCATTTTACACAATATACTCCAAGAATTATTAATATGTCCCAAGAAACTTCATATTACCCCCTTCAAAATCTTTTGACAAGTACTCCTGGGAAATTCAGTCAATAAGCCTGTTTTTCAGTTACCAAACTAAATATTCATGGCTTCCTGACAGACCTCCCTTCTCTCAGAGTTCATATCAGAAGAGTCACAAAACTCATTCTTTTCCCAAATGAATGTTCTGAATATGAATGTGCATAGTCATTTAAAGTGTAAGTAAGGTGCTCTCTTTAGAGTAGCCTTGCCATCATCTTCAGCTACTGTTCAGAAACTGTAGGTGCTGTTTTTTAAATGATTGTTAGACAAACAGAGTTATTATTACTACAATAAACATGATGTGGCCATTGTTAAAATGAAGCAAATGTGAGTTTTTGTGAGGCAAAAATGTCATGTTTCATTCAGTCAGATCACCATAAATGTGACTCTCTTTACTACAGTTATGTGAGTTTCCTATAGTACATTTATTCTTGCACCATCACTCTCAGGAAAACATTTTTACTTCCATGTCACATATGAGGATAGAGGGCAGAGAGAAAGGCATTTACCAGAAAACTCAAGATTAATTGAAGGCCTTCAGAATCTATCTAATCCCTGACTTACACTTCTTTTTGCTGGATAACTTGTGGTATTGCTGACCTACTGCAGGAGCAGAATAAGACCTCAGAAAAGACCAGATACAAACCACAGCAGTGTTAAGAATTAATATTACATAAAAGTATGTTCCAGGTTTTGAATAAATGGAAGCATAATGTCTTTCATTTGTAGAAGGGGTCAAGTCTTTTGAGAAATACAATAATTAATAGCCGAAACCAGAACTGGGAATAGATCCGAATGCCAGTGAATAAACCCCAGGCAGCTGCACTCCTGGGAAATTCACAGTGAAGGGTACAGAATCATAGACCAAAGAGTTCCCACTGCAAAGTCCTCTCATTTCTGACATAGTATTTTTCTCCTGAAAGAAATAGCCTCCAGTCCAGTACTGTCAGTCTCATGTGTTCTCATTTCTATCTGAAAATCAAACAAAAAATGGAGTGTATAACCCTAAAGGAAAATGAAAGAAAACTTAGAGTACCCCTAGAGTCCACTCGGAATTGTGCTATCATTAATGATTTCACTTTGAAATGACGCAGGAAATATATAAGGGACATATCTTAGAGTCGGGCAGATAGAAAGAGCAATTTCAGAAACAGAAGATAAAGAAAAATTTTATTCTCTCCAATCTGAAAACAAGCAGAGCAATCAGAGGTGGTAGCATGTTTCTGCAAGAGCTGCTGAATTTAAAATCCTTTAGTAGACATTAGTGTGAAGTAGGACTTCAAACATTGCTCAGTGGACAAGGCCACAAAGCCGCAGACGTGCCAGTTAGCAGGAAGGATGAAAGGAAGCATATGGAAAAGGCGGTTTCCGCAGGGTTCCCTTTGCTCACATAACAGCAGTATTTAAATGAGTCTTTTAAAGTTACGAGGTGATAATTTAAAAATAAACAAAAGTGAGATGCATTAAATTGTTAAACTAGGTCATCATTATCTTAAGAGAAATTAATTTATTACTTCAAAATAGCCCAGAGAAGAGGAGAAAAAGAAGAGAAACTTTAATATCAAAATGATACTTATGAACTCTCTTAGATTAGAAGATAATGAACAGATTAATTTAATTTAATTAAGTACAGTTATGCTTGAAGTGTATTGTATGTTACTTCTCTAAAATAATTTAAAAGTTGGTTACTTTAACAAATACCTTATGAATAGAGCTAATCTAAGTGCTTTTAGATGTCAGAAAATACCTAGTAGCTGAAACTTAAAAATATCACAGAAAAGAGTTAATTAATTTCTTAATTAAACATCTTAAATTTATTTTTAAATTCTGAACAGTTTAGTTAATTATTTTTGGAATAAAAATAGTTTCTTGATTCATAATACATATTTGGTTTTATTTTAACTTTTTAGAACATAATATGAGGCTTATATCAAATGATAAAATGGTCAATATCTAAGTTAAATATTGTAAGATCTTTTCAACACATTATTTCAGTGGATTGAATTTTAAGAGGATTAGAAGTGAGGGGTTTTGATTAGCTAACACTTTTGTTACTATGAAAATGTTTCTTGTCCTCAAATGTAAAAACCTGAAAATCTCAAAATTGTTCACAGAAAAGGAAATTAAGCTCATAACTCACGCAATGTCATGATAACTAATGTTTTTTTTTATATTGACGCATCTTGAGTTATCTTTGAATCTATCAAACCACCAGGGACATAGGCAATTCTTTTGGGTCTGAGTTTTATTAGCACTTGGCAATAAGTAAATGCTGTTTGAAGAGCTTTCAGTATGAATAGGAAAGATTAATATCCAAGAAAACAGATGTGTGAGTTCTCCGCTATCATATAGAGAGCTAAGGAGACATCTAACTGCAGCCATCGGTGGTTTATGTCCCCTATGAGGCGTTAGATGTTAGATTGTATCCTCCACATCACTTTGAGATTCTCTGTGCTTACGGAAGGCAAGTATAGCAATTTTAAGGATGGAATAGGTACATTACTTAATTTAATCACTGAGGGAATTTTTGCCTTGTGCCGCACCTTTGCTGTTTTCTAGTTCTCTGATACCTCTCCAAGCTCAGCCAACATTGTCTGAGTGCTTTGCTTCAAAAGTCATTTCATTGGAGAAATGTTGCCACTTGGTACTGCATGAGGAACAACAGATAAAACTTCTTGACAATTCCTGCCAAAGACCATAACCACACAGCAAAACAACTCCCGTGTGAGATCTAATTGCAGGTGTGAGATCTAATGTAACAGGCCATATTTTCATCAAGAGGTCTTTCACCTTGGCTGCGTGTTGTTCTGTGCCACAACCCTGCAGCAGCCTTATGAGGAAGCTGTTTCAAAGTGAGGCCCCAAATGAGGCACAGCACTGTAAACACAGCATGGTGTCGTGCTAAGGAAAACCTGGTGGGACTTGTTCTGGGTAGGTGTCCTTTCACCAGAGTAGCATTTGTGTAGTTGTATTACAAATGTCAGAAATTAGTTTAAGTGATTGTTACGGAAGAGATCTGGTTGGAGATATTTAAGTGCAATATATTTTGAGGAACTACTGTAATTGAAGGTATTTTAATGGGTTGCTTTTTTTTTTATTCTTTATTGTTTTACACATATATGTTTAACATAGAAACTGAATTTCCATTTAAAAATAATTTAAATAAAATATTTGGATCAAATGAAAACAAGTTGGGTTTTATTTTCTTTTTTCTTTTAACACACATAGACAACTCCAGAATTTCAAGCATATGTGTTTTGATTTCATTTGGTTTGTACCCCTTAGAATGAAATAACACTCTATTGTCCTGTTCTATTTGCAGACATATCCACCAGAAGGCTGTGATTTTGATCATATTAGATCAGTAACATGTGACTGCTTTAACTGCTTGAAAGATTTGATATTATGTCCCTATTCTTAGTAGTGATGTACTTTAAAAGACTCATAGTCACACAGTTAAATGTGGAAAATATCTAGTAGGTACCAGTAGTAGCAGGTACAAAACAGGTGTTTTACCATGATTAATTTGAATTGTAACAGTCAAAGACACCTCTAAAATTTCCATTTGGGAAATTATTCTACACCCCATATCCTCAACTTCAGAAAGATCATCCTCATAATCAACCAACATGTTGCCTTTCATAAATACCTTCTATTACTCCCACATGCATTTTCAAAATTATACTTACTACTATACCTTTTTTTTTTTTTTTGGTATTTCTGGCAATGTTCATCCTTTTGATGCAAAGGAAAGCTAGTAAAAAAATGAAACTCTGTATTCCCTATACTGCTTGCAAAACATATACTGCGAATTTTAACCTGACTTGACTTCTTGTCTGTGGCTCAGATACAGCCTAGAATATTATTCTGGTTTGCTCTTCCTTTTCTCTAGAAATAATGATAGCATGTCTGCTTAAATAAATATGCTTTGTGACAGGTAGGATTATTACCAGCCTAATGAATGACATAATGCATTTCTTCTCTTTCAATCGAGGCTCCTTTTCTTTTACTTTGTGAATTTTTGCTGTGTCCTGCCAGAAGCAATTTTACATCCTAAATCTCTCCTAAAGGTTGATGCTCATCTATGCTCTCTGAAACTCTCTTTTAGACCAAACAACTATCTGATAACAATTTGCATGTACAGCTATTGATAAAAAGCTCCTGTATTCAAAAAGAAATGTGTGACACTCCAAAAATGACTAGGCAGGAGAAAATGTAGTCCATTATTCCGTTTGGTTGTAGAGACTTTTTATATCATATTGATAACTTTTAATGTGATAGAGCAGATGTCCATGCATTTTGTTAATTATTTTAAGAATAAAAATGTTGTTTTCCTGTGTAATTCACATAAGATCTTAATGATTTATGGTTAGGTAGTTTAATTGGCTCAATTGTTGAGCAGGAGGAGCAGCAAGAGCAGCCTGCAGTTTGCCTGACCCTTTTCTATCAGATTGAAGTATTATTATGTGCTGTACTATATTAAGCTTCATCTGGAAAAAAGCACAATCTGTTCTTTTTAAGCTTCTTAATAGTTTCTAGTACTGATTCATGGGAAGTGGAACTAACAGATTGTTATAGTTAGATTGTAGGTGGGGACACATATGCTTGAGTTTTGAACAAAATTCCAGCTCCGAAGCACAGATAAGTTTTTTGCATGACGATGTAATTGATTTTCTTTTTTTTTTTAAACATACTGCACCATATGGGAGTAGTTTTTGAACTGGGTTTAGGGCCAGACATTCAGGTAGACAACATGCAGGATTCAGGTTGATGTTTTAAAAGAACCCAGGGGCCAGTTGTCTCCATGAGAATATTTTACAAAAGTCATCAACTGCTAACAGTTCTGATTACACCACAGAGAGACAAACTTTCAAGGGGACAGGAACATCTACTAAAAAATTTTGATACCTCCTCCAGCAGAACCAGTTACAGACAGAGATGTCTGTTTCTGAATGTTGAAAAGCATTTGGTGGGGGAAGAGGAGCTGAATATAAATTGACCATACATGAGCTTCAGTCTGTATTGTTTGCCAAGTCTTTTCTGCTGAACTGGAACTAAACAAGAAAAAGCAAACCTTCTGTTTAATGTTTCCTTAGGATCTTTAAATTTAGAGGTGGGAACCAAATAGCTGAATGGATAAATTCCCAGTATGTAGGCAATTTTCATCACAGGGTACTTACAGAAGATGTTGTTTTGTTTCCAGTTTAGGAGTTCTGAATTAATTTTCACTTGGAAGTGAAACTAAAAAACTCCTTCTCAGAGTAGGGCTGCATAAGACATCACCATTTTCCATCCACGTGTGCAAATCCTGAAGTCCCTATATCCTTCTTCTAATGTCATAGACCTGGCTGAACAATGGGAACTGCCCCATCAGCAAAAACTTGCTCTTGCTGTGGCAATTTTGGTGATATTGCTACAGGTATGCCACAGTACAAGAATGAAATGTCCGTGAGGAGGCCAGTTCCATACGTAAAGCACAGAGATCCTCTTCCACTGTGATCCTCAGGAAAATGATATTATCTAACTTACCATTTTCACACCCTCATTCCCTCAATGCTACATGTATATGTTCATGCACATACAGGTTTTATTCAGGAAGAAAGATAGCCCACAGAAAATTTATCCTAATATGTCGTGCAAAGGAGTTTAACAAAAAAGTATTTTCTTTTTCCATCAAGGAGTGTTCATTATCCCCACAGTATAGCTCAAACTAAATATATGTACCTCATCAAACCTCTTGCACAACAGGAGAATTCACTATGAATAATTAATCAAGTAGAGTTTAATCAGCAAGAGTACCACTGATATATTTGTATGAGTGTCTTGAAGCAAAGCTGCTTTGTGTTTTCATCAAATCTCCCTTGAGGTCATGTTATAGAGCTGTAGTTTTCCCAGTTTGAGAGCTCAGTCACTCTCATATTTGGACTACCAGGATGTTTCTCTTCCAAATATTGAGAATTTAACACTTTGCTAAGTACCCTTGGTAGTTTAACATGTTTCCTGTGGTTTTGGATGGCACATAACATTCTATATGGTTTCACAAAATCTCCCTGCCTTCATACTTGATGAAATCATGATGTTTGTGCCAGAGCAGACTTTATTTGTTTGGAAAAGAAATGATGCACTTCACACTCCTTGGAAGACCTACAATTTTTCGGTACTGTAATTATAACTACTCTCAGCTTTATAACAAGTCTCAGGATAACAGTTTGTATGCTTATAACACTTTCAAACCAAGACTGCAGTATATGGAGCATTGAAGTTATACAGTTCTGTAATTCAATTAGATCTGGACAGGAATTTTCTATTGAGAATTTTTTGACAGAAGAGGAGGTCTTCAGAATTTCAATCTCTTTGAGATACTCTATGGAACAGTTTTTCCTCAGACTTTCACCTTCTATGGCAAAGATTAATAGGGTCTCTTTTTCCTTTTTGTTTTGTATTAGAAAAGTGAAACAGAACATTTAATGTTGATCCAGATTGACCTAAATGAGAATAATTTTAAACAAAGTAGTGCATTGCCTGTCAGCTTAATTTTATTTTAGAAGGCCTCAGAGCCTACTGGGAGTTAAATATGATTGACCCCCATTTTTCCTTCAGACTAACTTTGGAGGCTATAATACATATTTCATGAGACACTATGTTTATGACCTCTGGCTGAACTGCTTCAGCATCTCATGAGAATCACTTGATGCTCATGTATCACAGGAAACAATTTGCCCTAAGGGCATGACACGTGGGGAAGCACTGTGCACCTGATATAAAACTCACAGGAAGCACTGCAACAACTGAGTTTAAAAATCCAATGGCATTTTGTGAAGGCACAATTTACATAGTAATATGTTTTCCATTAGGCCTAATCACAGCAGGGAGGAAAATGAAAGTCCTAATAGTTAAGGAGATCTGCATTCAAGTTGCCATTCTAGTTGGATGCAATTTGGAAATTTAACAGTCTCAAAGTCTCAGTGATTCATTCCTGATGTAAAAGGAAGATAATGTTATTTCTTGTCTTCTGCTCTTTGTCTCTTTTGGCTATTTGGATGGCAAGATCCTTAAACTGAAGACTATATTTACATTCATGTTCAGTGCTGAGCATAGCAAAGCCTCTGAGTTTTAGCACCAGTGATAGGAATGAATCCCCAGATGGGCAAGCTGAATGTCTGATGGCTCTAATGTCCAAAGTCAAAAAATCAGATGGCAGTCCAAATACACATGCCTGATTCTCAGTGCTTCACATGCATTTTCATTGTCAGTGCTTCTATGTACTTGCAACTACGCTGGTAAGAGAGAGCATTTTTCTTATAGATTTGTGAGCTAGCAAATGTGTGAAGGATCAGAAGTCCCTTTCAACAGCATCACTACACTCACAGTTTTATTAATTAATTTACTGATTATGTTTCTGTGGACTATTACTGAGGGGTTAAGGCAATATTTTTGAGAAGTATTTCCTGACTTAAAGGCCTTCTTATTTAAATGAGATATGAAACAGATTTCAGCAGCCAGATGGAGAAGCACAGGGAACCAGAGATACAATCCTGGTCAGGAGGACTGTCAGTGGTATCGGTATATTCACTGCTAAAGCATTATGACTTTGTTGTAGGCCTGGCAGTAAAGAAAGTTTCTGTGATGATACAGAATAAAGAAAATAAATGTATCTGTCTGTTAATATCTGTTACCAGTTTACCCCCATAGAAGAAGAATAGATTAAAAAAAATATGAAGTGTTTCCCATTGATATGCATTTAATTCAAAATACCCCCAGAAAAACCACCAAAAGCACCTTTAGTTCATCTGTGGTCTTGTGATCCCTGTAATGCTAATCCTCAATTTTGTCACTCATTCTCAAGCAGAAGTTCTTCTTTCAACAAAATAAGTTGAAGGAATATAACTAAACTATAACTAAGAAACTATAACTAAAAAAATGTTGCATTTCAGATTGCATTATGAACAAGTTGATGTTATTATCCTTTTTTTTTTGCTTATATTTAAAATATTACACCTAAAAAATTATTCTCAACATATATTTTTTAATTTCCTGAAGTAAACCCCAGAGCACTTGACCAAGTTTACTCAGCTTAAGAGAATCAGAAGAGATTGTAATTTATACATACATTGTTTTACATATTGTGGACCAGATCCTCACAGGTAGTGAGGCACTTAACAGCCTTTGGTTTCAGCAGAGATGCAAACTCTTAAAGACAAGTGAGTTTTCTAGGAAAATTTGTTGATCTTGTCTTGAAAAATGGAGTTATTAAAATGTTAATATGATTTTGCTAAGATTGCTACAGTGATCTCTGTGCAGATATGTAACATATTCTTTAAAATATCTGATGCTTGTGAAGGAAAAGCTGCTGCAAATTTTAATATGTGTGTCTATGTTTCTGTTTGTATTTAGGAAACTATGGTGAAAGTGGAATGGAAGCTTTCAAAGATATGGCAGCCAAGGAAGGGATCTGCATTGCACATTCCTACAAGATCTATAGCAATGCTGGTGAACAGAGCTTTGACAAGCTGCTGCGAAAGCTTCGGAGCCACCTGCCCAAGGCAAGAGTGGTTGCTTGCTTCTGTGAAGGCATGACTGTGAGAGGTCTCTTAATGGCTATGAGGCGCCTGGGACTTGCTGGAGAATTTTTGCTGCTGGGCAGGTGAGTAATACCATGCAATTATAGCCAGCCTTTTTAGTGAGTAGGGGAAAAAAAGAATACAGTCCAGTCAAGTATGCATAAAGCATGTACTTGTGGTCTCTCCTATGCCTGCGCATATCTAAAAGATAGAAAGAGTGTCAGCTGGGTCATAGCAGTACATATCCTATGTATCATTCTTATGACACACCAGGTAAACACAAGTCTGCTTGTCCAGTCTAAACAGCTTTGTGTAAGGGAAGGTTGACACATAAACCTTTGATTTATATCACACATTTTGTTCACTGCAGTTTAAAATGCATCATGTGCTTATACAGCCTGAAGCTATGTCTCATTCAAGTAACTCTGTGTTAAGAATTGATGATGTGGTCTCTGGCTGGACCTGAAATAGATCTTCCCAAAACAAAGAGAAACCTTTCCTTTCTGAGACAATGTGCTGACATGTGCATACTATTCTAAAGGGAATATGTAGGTAATCCTTCCTCTTAGCTCAACATCAGCATTTCCTTTCTGAACCACCAAAGGGAAAAAGGAAAATTCACTCAAATGTGTTCACCGGAAGGAAAAGACCCTGGGCTAGTAATTACTAGAAAAGTAATGATACTGATGTAAACCTAATGAGATCTTTACACTTACCCTTTATTCAACAAGTGGATCCTAAATGAGACAGGAAAAATGATGTATTGAGCACAAAATGGAGTACACCAGGAGTCAACTAATGTAATGCACTGACTTTTCAGTACATTATTAGAAGGATGATCTCATGCTGTCTCAAGCATGAATTCTACAGGAGCACTTGTAAAATGGTGTCTGTGAAACCAGAAGTTCTAGTGAGAGCTTCAGGGAA
Organism: Pipra filicauda; assembly: GCF_003945595.2. Taxonomy (NCBI): domain Eukaryota; kingdom Metazoa; phylum Chordata; class Aves; order Passeriformes; family Pipridae; genus Pipra; species Pipra filicauda. The sequence continues at coordinate 992,179 of NW_024103896.1, forward strand.
ACTTTCAAGGACTGTGCTGACAGCTGAGTCAGTCACTAACTGACAGGACACCAGCCTCTGTTCCCAATCTGACCTGTTGCACACAGATGTCCTTTCCCCTTGGGAAAGCACAGGCAACAGGCAAAAATAGCAGCTTTTGTCTCTGCCCTTCCTCTTTGCGACCAGCCTACATTTTGGCATTTTAAGACGTGAATGTCTTAATTCTTTCTCTGATTTATGGCAACAGTCTCCTTTCAAATACATTTTATCTGTAGGCCCTTCCATGGACTATCTTGGTCGTTTTCTGTACTGACACCCAAAGGGACCACAGTCCTCAAGGTGAGGCTCACTTAAGAATTTTTAGATGTCTACAATTTAGACAACTCCTTGTAGCCATCAGGATTGTCTCTATAGTTAACAGAGAAAAAAAAAAGACCTTCTTTGGTCACTTTTTTGTAATGTGGACATTTTCAGTAGCACGGAGAAATCATGTTATAGAAAAGGGCTAGTATAAAGACTCTTTTTGACTAGCTTTAGTGGAAAAGCCTACTTGTAACCTTTTTATAGCAGGTTGGAGCAAATGTCACCTCTGTTATCTCTAGATGAATCTGGTACCACAAGACCTTTGCTGTCTACTTTTGTCCTAAATACAAATTGCCAACTCTCTGCAGCAGCATTCAAATGTAGAAGCACATAAGCATCATTTTTAAAAAATATGTTGAACCTGAACTGCTCCAGACTCCAAATCATACTTAATTTTGTATGGTATTTGTTTATGTACAGCAGCACTAAATTTAGGCCTTGAGATGCTTTTATGAATAAGGACTTCAGGAATTACAGATTGCAAATAAGAGGTTTTTTTATTGTTGTTTGTTTTTTTTTCATAGCTGCAGTGGGAGTTGTCATGAGTAATTATAAGAAAGTTGTTATTCAGTATATGACTTCCATTCAGTAAACTGAAAATGATATCCTTTCTTAGAAATCTAAACTGTAAAGTCTCTCAAGTCAAAACAAAAATCCTTAATTCTACCAGACCATTCTGGGCGTATCCATACCTGTGGCAGTGCTATACAATTTAATTGTAAAAAATGTAGTATGAACTGGAAGTGTTTACAAAGAAAGAAAAAGTGCAGGCATTTTTTTTTCTATCCTTTCTATTTATTCACAGAGGTTCCAAGGTAGTGATTGAGAAGTGACTACTCAGCCATAGATTAATAAGTCCCCAGCCAGTAGCTGCTGGGGACAGGTGTAAACTAATGGCACTTACCGTCATCCAACCAAAGCATTTCTGTGGCTGCATCAGACAAGGACAGCTGAAGGGGTATAGTCCCTCTACATGTGGCTCTGCACTTCAGAGATCCCAAGGATGTTGGAGCCTCCTGTATCTTTTCAATAGATTTGGTTCCAAATTGGTATTAAAAAAAAAAACACACAACAAAAAACCAACCACCTCCACATCCCCACAAAAAAACCCGAACTAACTAGTTTTACTTACTGAGGACTTTTGTTTGTCTTTGACCTACCCTTAGTCAGTATAGCAGAGTGTTTTCTATATCTGCTGTGCAGCAAGAATCATGAGTAGAGTGTGGGAAGGTGTGGAGTGGCTATGTTCCACAAAAATGTTCATTCTCACAAACATGTTTTCTTCAACTATGGGCTAATCTCTAGGCTTTGCAACAGAGGTAAAAGAAAAAAGCAAAAGAAAAAACAGGGAACTTGCAAGAAGGCTTCTTGTGGTGAAAGTAATGCAAGACAATAATGTCATTGTCCATTGATGGCCTAAGTTCCTGTAGGGATTTAAAGCTCCATTTTCCTGGACTTTGATGTGCTGTGTGCTCTCTTGTTTTCAGCTGTTTGGTTCTGTTGGCTGTGAATATTTAACTGTTGGTCCAGAGCTAGGGTTGTTGGGTGGCTCCTTAGACAACAGTGTAAGGCACTGACATGGGATGGATGTGACACCAGTACAAACCCAGATCTTATAAACAGATTATGTTGGGGACCTTTGTGTACATCATTTCTATAGGGGGGAAAGATATTTAGCAAGATTTTGAAAATGGTTCAGAGAGCTCTAAGGGGAAAGAACTACATCTGAAATTAAGGAAGGCTCATGAAACTAATCTCTCTTGTGAAGCTATGCAGGAAAATGAACTAGGATAAGATTTATACTTTTATTCATCATCTGATCCTGGAGTTGCTCCGGATTAACCATTCAACTGAGAAGGCTGTGAAAGGACACTTCAAGAGTAGTGAAAGTGCCTGTCATTGGAATACCATGGGCTCACAAGAAAAACCTCCATCTACTAATGAATACTTTTTTTTTACATCACAAATGCATTTTGCTTACCCCTTGTTTTGTTAAGTGAAGAACTATTTTGTTTCATTTCCAAATGTACGGAAAGAACTAAAGTCCCAAAACCACACAGTAGCTTTATAGGAATCCACAAGAAAACAACATTTCCATTTCCTCTTAGCTTTTTTTTTTGTTCCATTTTTGATTCGGATTCACTCCTGATTTCTCCAATCTGAAGTCTTTCAAAAGTGTTGGGATTTCCAAAAGCTGTGGATTCCTCACAGCACCTGTTTTATACTGAGATAAACAGAAAATGGAGTGGCCAAGGAGAGTGCACATCAGATAAATTATGCTATACAGCCCCAAGGGGAGGAAAAAAATATCTTTCAATAAACACTCCACTCATGACATACTATGCAGTGCATGCCTGCCTGTGACAGAGATGAAAGATGGCAAGTCATTATTGCTTGTAGTATTCTAGAGCTTTTTTATTCATGGAAAACATTTTAAATGCTCAGTAAATATTTACCTCATGCACCTTGAGGAATTGGACTTAACCTCAAATAAAAAGGTGAGCGTGTTAACTTTTAAGTGTAAAACAATGTTATTTTAACTTAACTGTTATTCAACTTAATTGAGTTCAGCTAGGCTTCACCTGTTTGTCCTTATTGCATCTGTCATCCATAGGGATATACCAGGAGATACCCTCATAGATAAAATTCATTAGAGAATAAATAATACATTCACTTACCAGAATAACTTTGGAACAGATTTCAGAAGGAAATAGGAGTATTAACTGTGTAGATAAAACCAGTTTGGTTGTATGTGATTTTCAGCTCTTCCTCATTTTATGTAATGTTCAGACCCAATAGCTGACATTTTCTTTCATGTTGTACACTCACCCTACTCCTCTTGACTACTAGTTTCTGATATTTGAAAAAAACCTTTGTGGTAATTGTCTACAATGATATTTTTTTCTGATACCTTTCATCTGCAAGGATTCCAAAACACCTCTCAGAATAACTAAGTATTTTAATGCTAAGTCACATGATTTTTCATAATAAAATAGAAACTATTAGCTGCAACTGAAATTATGAATATTGACTGTAACTGTCCTAAATAAAATGGGTTCAGAGAACAGTACCATAGTACTTGATAATTTATTCTTTCTTTTTGCTTGCTGGCATTATTTTATCTTACATCAACTAATACTTTTGAGATGAGACTCAGGTATGGCGTTGGTGACAGCAATTGGGGATGGTTACTAAGTGGCAGTTGGGACATACATACTCTGTTTTGGGGTAGAAGAATGTTGAGATACATGGATACAGGCATTGCATACTTTTTACCTTTAGAGAAGAGAATTTCCCCTCGATTTATTTATTATTATGATATAGTTATTGTACAAAACTAAAGAGCAAAAGACAGAAGTTCTGCAGAGAATTTGTGATTCCAAGTGCAAGACAATAAGACTTTTCCTACTTAAAGGAGAGGAAAAGGGAAAGGATGAGGGCATTGGAATTGTCAGGCATTGGAACAGGTTGCTCTGGAAGCGCGCCCTGAAAGTGTTTCTGGGTTAACAGTTGGACTTAATGATCTTAGAGGTCTTTTTCAACCTCAGTGATTCTATGATTCTAAAGGGAAAATAGAGGTACAAAGAGATACAAATGGCTTGCTCAATGTCTCTAGCTTCCAAATGACATTCCATTGGCAGTACCGATCTTCAAGAAATTGCTGGGACATTCATCTGCTTCATACATTCATATATGCATATGGTGTGTCAGATTTACTATGTTATTAACTGCCATGTGTGATTGAAAAATAAAAAAGTTAATTAAGATTATCTGGACTTCCCTTTGTATTAAATGACATAGTTATACACAACGAATATCTTCCATCAACACTGTCTCCGCACAATCCTAAACAATCCTAAACATCCACTGGTCAGATTATGTGACCAATACATCTGTTCTAGAACAAGCAGCAGTCACAAGCATTGAGGCCATGTTGCTGAGAACACAGCTGCGCTGGGCAGGACATGTCTCCAGGATGAAGGACCACCGCCTCCCTAAGATCTTACTTTATGGTGAACTTGCCACCGGCTGCCACAAGAGAGAAGCCCCGAAGAAAAAATTCAAGGACTCCCTGAAGCAACATCTCAGCCTTGGCCATATTGATCACCATAACTGGTCTACTCTGGCCTCCAATCGGGAGGTCTGGAGACACACCATCTATAACGCTGCTGATGCCTTTGAGAACACACGCAGGATCACTCTCGAGGAGAAAAGACAATGCAGAAAGAATCGTGTCTTGCAGAATATACCACCTAAGGAGTCTTTCTGTTGTGCCTTTTGCAATCAGACATGTCTATCTCATACTGGCCTTATTAGCCACCAGTGTGCTTGTAACAAATGTGGATAGAGCCTTTCCCAAATCTTCGTTCGCGAAGCCTAGCCATGATGATGATGATGATGATGACACAACGAATAAAAAAAATCTATCAGAAGTGGAAATGTTTCCTTAGGCTCTAGTCATGATTCAGATTTTCAGCTGTCCAGCTGAAGAAACATGGCCAAAATTTATCAGTCTGATTCAATCTCCACATGGGTCTTAGACACTTAGTTCAATCAAGGATTTACAGAAATAATATAAAATCTTCACTTTGTTACAATATCTGTAGCAAAGAGATGGGAAATCTAGAGCATGCCACAGAGCTTCCATCTTTTGAGTATGATCAGGACTTGATAATTACATGCTTTAATATCCTTGCAATGATGAAGAACCACATCCTGCATTTTCAAAATTCACTCTGTTCTGTGACATGAAAGTCTGTGCCTCAGGATGCCTCGGGCTGTGCCCCTGAAGCATGCCACGGCCACAGAGTTATGTCCAGATGAAGGTGGTAAGGGGAGGACACCACTTCTAGCAGTGTGATGATCACAAGCAATTCAAGTGAGGCTCTGCAAGAGGGCAGAAGAGCCAGTGCCCATTCTTCTCAGAACAGCACAGATATTCTCTATTACCAATCACCTCTCCTAATAAGATACCTACTTAGCTCCTGAGGAGATGGATTTGAGGAAATTGTTATTGATTCAGAATCTAAGAGATGGGTCAGCAAATGAGCTAAGTAGAAGGTGAGTAGTAGAAATGAGGATAAGGAGGGACAAAGAATGTGGAGGACCGTTTGTTCCAGGAAGTCCTCAAAGTAATTTTGCTGATAGGAAACTCAGCAATACATCTGAAGAAAATCTAGTTAGCAACTAAAAAGGGCAACTACTGCTGAAGGAAAATTAAAGCAAGATAGATGATCTGAGGAAAATGAGTTCTTATCAATAATTTAAAGACATCTTTTGTGAGATTTGTAAAAGTGTCTGATGGAGGAAGAAAAATCTCACTGCAGAGTATGTAGTGGTTCCCCTCCTAAAAGTGTGCTGTGTGGTGTGGGTTAGTATGCCTTTTTCTCTGTTAGTAAAAGTCCAACTGCTGAAGTTCTTGTAACATAAATTAGGATATGAAATTTTGCAGACCTGAAATATGCTCTAAATTCATTTTTGCTTATTTTTGCTGCTTCAGGGAAAAATTAATCAGACAAAACTATTCTATCTAGAATAGCTCTACTTTACAACTTTTGATGAAACTGTGGAAAATAAATGTAATATAAATGTGCAAACCTCTTCTCCAGGGGAAAAATAAGCGTGTGAAAAAGTACTTTCAGAGTACAATTGTGCAACCCCAGCCTGTATGAGCAGTCTGATCCTTTTTCTTCAACCACAGTAGGTAGGAGTCTGGTACACCCTCACCTGAATGCTGTTTCCTCTGAGACAACTGTCTGCTGCCCACTCATTTATTTATCTCATTATTTCTCTTGTTCAGACATCAACGTGTAGCCCAAGAAAGCAGCTACCATATTAAACCTAGCAATTAAATGCACTTTAATTAGCAGCATTAAGCCAGAATCTTCATGACTACCCAAAAGACCAAGAACTTAACATTTAAACAAAGGTTTGCTTTTCTAGAGCTGTAAAAGAGATTAGGGAAGTGAAAAGCTGTCTTTCCTCCTATATTCAAACAGCATATTTAGAGGTAAAGTAGACTAAAGGGTAAAGAATAACTTGGTTTTGAAGAGGAAATTCGTGGTCCCCTTTTGTGTCAGCCTCATGGCTCAGAGACCCTCAAAGTGAGCAATAGCAGCCCCCAGCCCCCATCTGTCCTGCTGCAGATGGAAGCAGTGGAGTGGTTGGTCAAGGTTCTTTGTGTAATAACTGAAAGGAGCACAATTTTCTTTCTGTGGTTCAGACCCCACAAGCTACATTTCAGGATTTTAGGGAGAGACAAGCAATGCAAACATATACGGTGAAAGCAAATGAATCAACCTGATTTTTTAAATCTTCTTTTCTGTCTTTAAAATCCTTTTTCTTTTTTATTTTTGTATCTATCTGACCAGTTTTTAATAAATATTTCACCTTGCAGTCCAATTTCACGGTCACTAATATGGATGAGGTAGTCGGGGATGGAGTAAATTATAAGTCTATTTGGAAGAATTTGTAAACTTGTGGTGTAAGTCATTTTTTCTATCGCTCTATTAAAATGACAATGTAACACACACAGTAGCACATTTCCCTCTCGCTATGACTGAGTTAATAGTTTCTAGTGAAGTCATTGTATCTCCAGAGGTTAAGACTGAAGGCGACTGATAACGTGAATGAAATACCAAAATTCGGTAAACCTCATTTTGGTGGAATTTAGTCCACTACTACCTTGAAAAGACATTATAAATCTTGGCAAGAATATACTGCTTTCAGGAAAAGCAGATAAAAAAACCATGTACTATTTCAAGGAATGAGGTCCAAGCTGAATTCTGTTGATCACTTTCATATTAGAAACATGTAATTACAGAATTGATTAAATGAACAGTATTTTGATTAGGAAGTTAAATTTAATAAAATAAAATCTATATTTACTAAGAAGTCATACCTTTCAACCTTTATTCATGTTGATTAGTAACAATGAAGGAAGAGGAGACTGGCTTAATCATAATGAGTAAGTAATTTCTATCCTGGGAAAAAGTATAGGTATAAAACATGGTGATTTAATACATCTTAGCTGGTATGATGTTAAACATTCTATGTCTCGAAGTGTTGATATGCACAAATCAATGTTAATCTTGGATTCTGACTCATTTTAAATATGATTGGCTCAGATGATTTTTAGTATAGTTCTATCAATGCATACCAGAAGGAAAATTATTCCTTGTATCCTAGAAGTTAAAGCAAAGTAAGTTAAGTATATTTCTGTTCAAATAATTTTCCAAACTCTTCATGTGTTCAAAGGTTTCAGGCTTTGGCTAAATATACATCTCCTGGAGGCTGTCTGAGTAATAAAAATGGCATATTAATCACCCAAAATCTGATTTTATCTGAGCATTTCTGACATGATGAAAATTATACTATAATGTACTGTCAACTTAGCAATATCTTGAGAAGGATGACTGTCACAAAATACAGAGATTGATGCTAGATCTACACGTAATAGAGATTTTGGGTCACTCTAAGCAGATGTAGTGTAAAACAAGTGTGTTATTTAGTTGCTTGCTCTGACCCCAAATATTTATACAAACAGCTAGAAACTCCTACTTAGAAGGAAATGTCCAGAAACCAAAACTCCAAGGGCAGGTTGTTTATCTGGTTTTGTTGATAGTTGATATCTTGAAATCTCCTTCAGAGAAGGACAGTAATAAATGCACAATATTTTTGTGACTTTAAAAACAAAAATCAAAGACAGAACTGCTTCTGAAGCTGTCATTTCTTAGCTGTAACTTCTGAGAAACTTTATGTATATTTTTTTCTTTTTACTATAAGGTATATCACTTATATTATCTATCCATAAGAAAATAGACAGCTTCATTACTTATGCAGCAATTGCTCTGTCAGAAGTCTAATTACTTCTTGCTGCTCCATAAGTCCTTGTCATGAGGAATCTCCCAGTACAAGGGTAGGGTAAACGTAATTAGTATTTTCTAATCATGTCCCCCATTATTTTACACTACGTTGAACTTAATATGCCAGTTTCACCTACTGGCAACCAAAAACTCGTGTGGTAGTTTGTTATCTCATTCTAGTTGTGCTTTTGTAGCCAGAGGAGTACTCAAATTCATACTCAAAAAAGCCTTAATGCCTGCCTCTCTCCGAATTGAAAATCATAGAACCAAAGGAGTATCCTGGGAACAACACCAATTACAAATAGTGCAGGTGCCACAGAGCCTGCATTTCGTTCAACTACAGTAATTCAGTTGAGAGCTGCAGAAATTCCTACCCACAGGAATGCAGTCAAGGTGTTTCTAACTGACCAGTTGAAAATGCACATCTTCCTTCTAAGCATTCCTCTGAAAGGGTCAGGACACAGATCCTAGGCAAGGAAACAGCTGTTTTTTCTGAGGCTTTCTTATAGCAAGTGGTGACTTACATTTCTCTAATGTAAGTGATGCCCATCTTGAGCTCAGGTTATATCTTCGATTCTCTGAGATGGGTGTTGTCTGAATCTTGAGTCATACATATCCAAGAAAAGGAGCTAATTACTCTTCAAAATAAGCAGCAACAGTTCAATATCATAATTTCAGTCTTAATTTGAATAGATTTTTATCTGAACATTTTATAGCACTGATAGAGAAGTACAAGATTCATCTTAAACTAAGACCAGTGTTAAATTGGTCTGAGCTCACTTAAATAGTCAGGGGGTGAGGTGTAGGCATTGTACACAGGGTGATTCAGACCTAGATAAGGTAAACTGTCCTCTGCTGGGGATTTGGAGTGAATATACCCAAGCATCCATTGTGTGCTGAGAATCAGGGGAGATAAACCCTGACCAGTGTATATGTATCTCTCTCTCAGATGGCATATTGGATTCTTGGGAAAACAGAGATGTCATTGTTTTTCAGGTGGATTGGGCAGATGTGAAGTGCTTCCTCAGGTACAGGCTTAAAAGGGGGGGAGATCTTCAGTGGGAATCTACTCAAGGGTGGGAACTTTTGTTCAGGAAACAGAATTCTTCACCTTGATTCCCTTTTTTTCCAGGAATGATGTACTAAATTCACATTCCTACATACTTCTCTACCTTGTCTGTGTGCTCAGAGGCAGGTTCTGACATCTGCTGCCTTTTACCTTAAAAAGGAGCTGTGAGTTAGATGTGCCAAGGGACAGCTGAGCCTGCTAAACATAAACTGAATGTTTCCACACTGACTCTGAAGAATTAAGTGTCTGAAAATCCATCCAGTTTTGGGAATTCCCAGCCAGGACTGTCCTGGAGGGTACAAATTTCAAAAGCTTTATACAGTTACTTGTGAGAAATGTTAAGGAGGAAGTTTGATTTCTGGCCTTGATTTCAACCCCACTGATTCTTCTTGGGGATGTCACATCCTGACATTTCTAATGGTTTAGGTAGTTGGGAGCTATTAGATACAGACCAAAGTGAGTCTGGATGCATAGATACACTACAAAATAGTTTATAAGACTGCTCTCTTTCAGTTATGTAGCAGCTTTAGTGTTGACTTTTCCTCAAGTTCTTTTTCATTAAAAAAAAGTGAATATTTTAAAGAAAAATCATTTGTAATAAAGTTTCAATAAAGTGTATGTAACAATATCATTAATGAATATTGACCAGTAAATTTATTTAAATAATAATTATTTATTATGATTTATTTTGAACCCTGCAGATGAAGTTTCTGGTTCTTGACAACGGATACAGATTATAAAAACAAAACAATCATGTACAACCTTAATAACTTTTTATAAAATTAATTTCCAAAAGATAGCAGCTCAAAAAATATGCTTGCATACAATCTGCAAGAGTCAAGGACTAATCTCAAAAGTCACTTGCCTTCTTCTGATAGTAAACACTAAGTTGCTATAAGTGTATGAAGTTTTAGTATCACTGAATGAGACACTGGATTCTGTCTTAAGGGCCCACAGAAGGTCATCATAAGCTTAAAATTAATTAATCTGTATAATATTAATTAATATGTATAATAATGTAAATAATTAAAAGAAAATTCTGATTTCTCTCTGTCAAAATCTTTCATTTTATCCATTAAAATCATTAGAGAAAGTGCCCTTTAATTTAGCAAGACAGAGTCAGGAATGGAGGCGGTATTTCTGAATTATACTGCAAAGGAAAAAAGATCTAGATCTCTTTGTACACAATCTGCTAAAATGTGTTAAAAAACAGTCAGAGTGTGTTAAGTACTTCAATAGTGAAAATAATTTGATTCTCTTTCTTTAGCCGTCCTATGTGATTTACATGAAACAAACTTGGAGGGTCACTTTCAGTAACAATTAGGACTTTCTAGAATGAGGAAAACTAATATAGAAAAAAAATCTACTATTCTGAAATTAAACACCAATTTTGACATGTCTGTTTTTTCCTATTTCTGATCTCAACATGTTTAAAGATATTTGAAAAGCTGGAGTCCCATGTTTACATCTTCAGGAAGAACTCTGTATTCAGAATATCTGTTCAATATTGATACTAATGATTCTTTTTACAAAATATCAGTAATAATTTGAAATCATATCAGAAATAATTAAACTAAACTTTTATGTCACACCAAAAGTTTAGAGGTACTGGAACCTGTTGTGCTCACCAAGACACTTTCCATCATTTACCAACTGCCCTCGCTAACCAGGAAGATGCCAGTTGACTGGAAGCTGGGAAGCATACTCTGATTTATAAGAAGATTTGGAAGGAGGATCTGGAGAACTACATCTCTGTCAGCCTGACCTCAGTGCTGGGAGGGTCATGGAGCAGATAATTTTGAACACTGTCACACAGTATGTACAGGATTACCAGTCCTAGCCAGCACGGGTTTATGATAGACAGGGTCCTACTTGACCAACCTGATCTCCATCTATGATCATGTGACCCAGCTAGTGGATGAGGGAAAGGATGTGGATGTTGTCTACTTAGATTTTAGTAAAACCTTTGACACTCTTTTCCACAGCGTTCTCTTGGAGAAGCTGTCTGCTCCTACCTTGGACAGGTGCACTGTTTGCAGAGTAAAAAACCGGCTGGATAGCCTTGCCCAGAGGGTGGTGGTGAATGGCATTACATTCAGCTGGAGGCCAGCCACTAGTGGAGTTCCCCAGGGCTCACTTTTTGGGGCCAGTGCTGTTCAATATCTTTATCAATGATGTGGTCAGGCAGATCAAGTGCATCCTTAGCAGGTTTGTAGGTGACACCAAGTTGACTGTGAGTGTTTATCTATGGAAGGGAAGCAAGGCTCTGCAGAGGGATCTGGACAGGCTGGATTGTTGGGCTGAGGCCAATTGCATGAAGTTCAACAAAAGAAAGACATTGAGGTGCTGAAGCATGTCCAGAGAAGGACAAGGGAGCTGGGGAATGAGGAGTGGATGAGGGAGCTAGGGGTGTTTAGCCTATAGAAAAGGAGGCTAGAGGGGACCTTCTCACTCTCTACAACTACCTGAAAGGAGGCTGTAGCCAGATGAAGGTCAGTCTTCTCCCAGGTAACAAGCAATAGGACAAGAGGAAATGGATGACAAGATGAAATGGCCTCGAGTTGCACCAGGGGAGGTTTAGATTAGATATTAAGAAAAAAATCTTTACAGAAAGGGTTGTCAAGCATTGGAAATGGCCGACCAGGGAAATGGTGGAGTGATTTAAAAGATATGTAGATGTAGTACTTAGGGACATGGTTTAGTGCTTGACTTGGTAGTGCTGGGTTAACGGTTGGATTCAATATCTTAAGGGTCTTTTCCAACATTAACATTTCTATGATTCTATGATTCTGCTTGGAAAATGGGGACATTCTAAAGACACAAGAAATTCCACATTTAGAAAGCATCTGGACTGTGGATGCTAAGGGACAAGTTTTGTTGCAACAATCAGATATTTTGCTCTTACCATTATAAAAGTGATTTTTATTTCAGTTTTGTAATTTGGTAAGAGTGCTATTCTTGGACAGCAGAGACATATATGTGTTCTATACTTTTCCTCGCTTTTGATGTTTTTGCTCTGATGTTGTGTTTATGTGCATCATCTCTCTGATGACTTCACTATCCTGTAAGAACAATAAGTAAAGTAATTGAGAATTACCATGGAAATCTGTGTCAGATGATAAATAAGCACTTTACAAATGAATATCTCATGATGACACTAATTTAAAAACAAGCTCTTTAAAATTGTGCATTTTGCTATGGCAGCTGAACTGCTGGCATGCCAAGGAGCTCACAACACAGAGATGCTTCAAGTAGGCTGAAAAGCCTGATGAAGGAGAGTCACTATGTTAAAAATATCCAAGTGCTTTATGCAAGCATGATGTATCATTGTAAGGGAAATGAAGTTTGTTTGTTCTGAACCAAAACTCTTGGCTGGCTATTGGTTTTGCAGAGACATTGAGATGTTAACAGGAAGTGAAAAGTTGCTGGATTTTATGTACTCCAAATTTTTTTTTTGCACCATTGTGTTCCACTGATTGAATGTTCAAGCATTTTTCAGATGTTCCAGATGTTACCCTTTCATGTGGGAGACCATGTCTGATGTGTTGGGTCCTGGAACAGCTGAGAGACAGCAGTGTTGGGCTTCGGATGGGGTGGTGTTGTCTGATCCTTTGTGTTGGATAGATGGGTTCAATGACTCTGAAATTACTACTGTATGGGTGTGTTCTTCCCCATGATAAAGACGTAATTTCCATCCAGTCCTATTCACAAGGCTCTTTTGGGGGAAAAAAAAAAAAAGATTGTGATCCCTAAATAGATTTTCAAGATAGGTATGAGCCAATAAGTTTCAAAGATACAGTAGGCAGCCTTCATGATGTTTATTTACATTTGGATTGGAAATACATGGCTCCTGCTATAAACCCTCCTCTCTGTTCTCTATCGAGGAAAACCAGCCAATTTACTTAGCAAATGTTAGACTCTGAGACTGGATGCTTTGAAAAACCTTCAGAGTTTCCCGCACCTTTAATAAGGGAAAAGTGTATTTTCATACACCAATTCAAATGCATTGTTGGACTTTATTTTCCTTAATAGTTGAAAGTTATACTATCTAGTTACCAATTGCACTGTAGTAAATGAACTCGTAGGCTGTATGCACCATTTGAGTAAATTGTCCTGTTCCGATTTGCATGAAGATGGTCTCTAAGGAAGAGTGTATTCTCACAAGTCCAGTGCCCCCTAATTATCTGAACCTGGAGTGTGTTTAAGCACCTTTAAATGTAGAAACAGGAGCCCACATCCATCTGTATAACTGTTAGCAAAGTTACTTGTTCCTGTTCATGAAGGAAGTCTGTGGTAATGCTTAAAATCAAGACTAGATTTTGTAGATCCAAAAAAGAAACCCCTCCATTTTAATTCATACTAAATATCTCTTCAGCGTCCAAATTCTCTAAGTAAAGCAGCTGGTTTTTACACCTATGGATTACCCAGAAAACATTTAGATGCTTAAAATCAATAATGAATAACACTTTAGATTGGTTATGTATGTGACATTTTCTCTAACTGCAAAAGAACCCAAAGGCATTTTCTTTTCCTTCCCCCTTGAAAATGTCCAATCAAACCAGTTTGGCCTTCTTTGATTTGAAATTAATGTCAGGTTTGGGATTTTATCCTTCATTCTACAATTAATTATGACAATGGATTTGCAACCACTTGCAAAATATTGCTCATAGTGGCTAGTAAGAAAACAGTATTTCTATTACTTATATAAAGCACAAACTTTAAAGTGTGAATTCAGCTAATGCAATAAATCTAATAAGACATGTAAATTTCATTAAATACCACATCAATTTTCTTTTTTGTTCTCAAAAGTCTTAGAGAAAAATCAAATGGAAATAATGGGGAGACCACATGTTGCATATTGGTATACAGGCAAATTAAGTTGCTACTACTCATTCTCTGAATATGTATCGATAATGTCTTCTGATGTTTAAGAATAACAGAAAAACGAAGAATAATGAAAATAATGGATAAGAGCTAAAAAAAATACCTAAAAATCAGTGAAGACCTGCTATAATAATATATTGGAAGACAGAGGGAAAAAGAGAGACACAGAGAAGAATCTAAACAGTCGTAAACCAAATGGAAACAAAAAAAATGAAACAGAAATGTTAAGGAACAAGACAACTACTGCGATAATGAACCAGATCATCAGCAGTTCCTATACTTGGAAAAAAATTTCCTTAACAGGAATTGAAAGCTTCCTTAATTCCTCTGGGCCATTCCTGCCATCCCAGTTCCATCAAGGAAATATATTAAGGATTGACAAACGACGCAGTTTTTTAGTCCATCTGTATGTTAACGCCAAATACTCAATTTGTACCGGTGGCTCAAAGTGCAATCTGCTAGTTAAAAATTAATCTGAAGACCTAATTTCTTTTACAATCGCAATATGTTCCCATTCATCTTACTAGTACAAGGTTTTAAAAATTCACCGTCAAAGGCTACCTGAAAAAATATAACATTATTTCAATTTTTATCATTGATTTTTCATCTGTAACTTCAAGAAAATAAATAATTATGAATGCTCCCAAACATCTTAATTGGTGGTGAGCAGTTAGCCCTATACCAAGACAAAATTAACTCAAATTAAAAACGAGATATGTCTTGGAGTACGTTTTCCACTTGAGCGTGCATGAGGGTGTGGATTAGGTTCTGCTGAAACCAAAAATTCCCAGACACTGCTCATCATATGAGAGTTGTAGAAATGTGAGTTTAAAACCATCCTCAGGACTTGAAATGGTTCTAGACAAAGCTATTACATTTAAGATGAAACATTTTTATCCATGGCAAGCCAATAACACATACCATTTGGCTCCAAAGGAAATGTGGAGCTCAATTTGTGATTGTTTAAGAACCAGCATAGAAGAACTGCAACACCAGTTGGCTTTTTAGTTATTGTATGAGATTTCAATAGGAAGCAGTGGCAACTGGGAATGACTTACCAAGATCTCTTCCATGCTTTTTCATTATCAACTAATGGCATACAAAAAAAAAATGGTTCATTGTACTTTGTGGAAATCTCACAGAAAGAAATTGGGCTGTATAAGCATGTCCATGACCTTTGAGTGATTTCAAAAAGAGCTTCAGAGGTTGCTATGCATTAGCTATGCAGATTTTTTATAGCCACTTAACATGTATTCAGGTTTGAAATCTGACATTAACAAACTTTGTCTGTGTAGGTGCTAACAAACTGCAGTTGGTACAGGACTTATAAAAACTTATCCACATGCACTAGCTGGTTCAATTCTTTGACCAAAGCTGTAGTGTAAGTTAAGGTAAACAGACTTACATGTAAGCAGGAAAGATTTTAAGCAATATTATATGTATGTCCTCCAGACTGGAACTGTTTGACTTACATAGAAACATATCTCTTTTCCTTAGAAATATATGTAAGGGCACTGCAAATACCTTGGGAGAGGACCCATTTTACTTAATTTTAGCCAGCTAAAATTTGAATATCTGACTCAAGCATGTAAATTAGTTTTACTCTATCGTAAATAGAAAGATATAAACATTTCTGGAGGACAATTCATCCTTCCCTAAAATATACTTCTTCTGTCCTTTCATCACTTATAGAAGGAATCCAAGAGATCAGTTTTAGTTGTTGCATCTGTTGTGGTTTAAGCAGAAAGCAAGACATATCTTACTCTCTGGCATGTTTTGTAAAACATATACTAAAATAAAAACTACATGGTCTCAAGTACATAGGAATACTCAAAACATAGCGTAAAGTAAAAAAAGATTGTAGAAGGAGGTTCATATAGCAAAGTTATCATCTATTGTTTTTTTCTAATACATTTTTGTAATTTTCCGTGGTGGATCTATTTACCATGTATTTGGGGACAAAATATCAGGCTAGATATTTGATTAGTATGAACAATACGTGTATTGATTTGCCTAGAGTCTCAGAAGGTAAACACTTAAAATATAAATGCATTTCCGCAAATGCATTTCCACATTTTCTACTGATACATTTACAAAATAAATACATTTCTACATGGCTGCATAATTGTCAGTAGCTTTAATCCAAAAAAGTAAGATTTTTTTTCCCATGAAACAAGCAATAAAAATTTTTGTTTGTTTCTTTATAGTGGCCATCATGTGTGACCAATTCTGGAATTTATTTCCTAAAAATTCTTGATAGGTAAGACTATTTGCATATAACACTTGTTCTGCTTATTTTATTTCTCAGGCTAAAGTTCAAGAAGATATTAGAAAGTATGTGACAATTAATTTTCGCGACATCTTATGTGTATGTGTGGGCTTGGGGAACTACATGAAGTACTTTGAATGTATTCAGTTACTTATTTCTAAACATTTTCATGATTTAAAACAAATTTTTGACACTAATCTCCATTTCTAAAATTTAAACACAGACCTTGAAAAATTTTATGCATATGCCTAATTTTATTTGTAGATAGGTTCCTCAGCTGAGTTAGAGGCATTTTATGGAATCATTGCTGAATTTTTTATCTTGCTGGTGAGGCACCTATCCAAGTGTCCATTTTCTATCACTGACTACAGCTAAGGGAGGTGAATCTCCACATCTGATTCTGCTTACCAAACCTGTTCCTCTTCTCCTGTGACCTGATCATATTCATCACCCTCTTCTGGACTTTCTGCAACAGGTCCATGTCCCTCTTATGTTGGGGGCCCCTGAGCTGGACGCAGTACTCCAGGTGGGGTCTCTCAAGAGCAGAGGGGGAGAATCATCTCTCTTGACATCCTGGCCACACTTCTCATGATGCAGCCCAGGATACAATTGGCCTTGTGAGCTGCAAGTGGACACTGATGGCTCACATTGAGATTCTCACCAACCAACACCCCCAAATTCTTCTTCTCAGGGTTGCTCTCAATCCGTTCTCCACCCAGTCTGTATTTGTGTTTGGAGTTGCCCTGACCTTGCTCTGGAGTAAAACATCTTTTGAGAGTGGTAGGGAGCCCTCATGTTTGGTTACGGCTCAGAAAAGATTTCCATGTGCAGTTTCTATGGCACCAGGTACTTCTGTGATTTTCAGTTTTATCACATAAAAGGTTTCTGTTGAATGCGTTTTTTTCATTTTTTTAATTTTAATATTTAAAGTTCATCATAAGTATAAGGTGAAGATTGGGGCTTTGATGTGCTAAATAATATAAGGTGTCTTATCCTTAAATATTTATATGTGTTAAGAATAATTCTGCTAAGGACAAAAAATTTCAGGGTGTCATTTAACTCTCAGTTCATCCTTATTATAATGGACTCTAATCAACTGAAGGTAGTGTGTAAAATTAACCTGAAGTGTTACTTCTTCTGAGACTTTTTTCTTAAGTAGAAAGTTTATTTTGTATTGGTTCCTAAGAGATTTTGATCAATAAGAGATTATTTTTAGAAAGTGACTCATCAAAAAGAATTTTCTTAAATTCTACTACTTGTTGGAATATGGACAAACAGTTTTGACTTAGCAGCATTTCCTGATAGAATAGAGCACAAAAATTATAGATTTAAGTACAAGTATAACTGAGACCTTGTTTAGCTTGCACCAGTCTCCCAATAATTTTTTTATGTTTATTTATGTAAATCCTGGATATTCATCTCTAAATACAGCCTATGAAGTAAAAACACCTAGGAAAATATCAGTGAAAAAATATCACTAGCAAACAGAGAACAGGAGGTAGGGTCTCAGAAATAGAGTAATGGTGTAAATACTCTGTAATTATTCAGCACTTACTAGCAGTTCTGCATTCAGATGCTCCTGCCAGAGACAGATGTCACAATGCGTGAGTGACACATCCACACAGGAAACAGGACAAAAAGTTATCAAAACTTATACATCAGGGCCCAAAATGTTAATTCTCTTCCTGCTTATACTTTCCTTCAAGATGCAATATTCAACTCTTGCATCTGCAGTGATAGAATTGCCTCATTCTCACATCATTTCAGGTCTTGTGTCCTTTTTACACACTTCTGTAACACAGAGTTTGGAAGTCACCTATTCAATGGGTTTGGGGTGTCTGATGCACTTTACGCATGACACACTTGAGCCTCAAGTACCCAGTGTCACCATTGTCATCAGCTGCAATAGAGGAGAGACAAATGATGACAATCTGAAATGCCGCAAACAATGAAGGGATGATATCCATCCTCAGTTTCACACTTAGCAGATGTAAATGTCTTTAAAGAAGCTTGGAACCCAACCTACTATCTTATTTAATCAACAGTTTATCTTGTTTATTCCACCTTTCCCCAGGTTCCTAGTATTACATTACTCCAGGAATTCCTCTAGATTTCTCGGTCCATTTGTTTCAGATGACTATACCCCTATGTATAAGCTAATTTTGACACAAATGTCATATGGATTTCCACTATTTCACATCTCCTTGTTACCTATCTATTTATTCCTCTACCTCTCTGTTTGCTTTCAAGGTTAAATGTTTCAGTCAGTCCTGTCTGAATCTCTCCCAACCACAATTGCAGCATTGCAGGCTGTGAGATGCAGACACATCCTGAATACAGCTGTAATGTGCTGTGACTCAGCAGTTCAAGTTGGTACCAGCCCTCTCCCAGTCACATCGGCCCCAGCAGACACAGTTTAGGGCAAACATGCCCCCAAGACAATTTGTGTACGTAATTTGCACTAGCACAGAATCTGTGTAGGATGCAGGTGATTCTAAGTCTAATGAGATGTGTAATTTGCTCAAAAAGGCTTATGAAAATAGCTAACTACCCTAGAATATAATCATACATTTGTGTTACTAAGTAACAGAGGTTGCCCTTCTATCATTTAAGTTTAAATAATGATTAATCTCTGCCTACACCAGCTGAAATACAGTAAGTAATAAAGGTACCTAAAGAAATTAAATAGTAGAAGTAACAACTTAGATGTTTAAGCACATGAAGAGATATTACCTTACGCTTAGAAGGAAACATCTTTGTGTGACAGTCAAGAAGGAGTGAGTTTTCATTAGACTTTTCTGGTTTTATATGCTCCCTTAGAAAGTAATAGCTGGATTTACTTAGTAGGAGTTTTCAGAAGGTCGAGATCTAGTTTTTGTAAAGGTTTAGTAAACTTCATATGTAAAATCTTTAACCTGAGTGCTAACAGTGGCAAACCATTCTTTTATGTATATACCTGTAAAGCTATATTTAAAGCACACTTTTACATACTGTTAAAAATGAAAACAGCTGATTTTGTCACAGAGCACATTGAAAACATTGAATGTTACCCCAAACCATCTGCAACTGATTGTTGCGTGCAATCAACATAAATTTGGCTATGGGACTCAACTAACCAGTCCTGCTTAAAAGGGATGGGGCCTAACTCAGTAGCAGCACCACACCATTTCACTCATAGTGTTTTGGGAACCAGGCTACTATTTGACCAATCTTGCCTTGTGTTGCAAAGATACACAAGACCTGTCAGTTCTGTCACCTTCTGCATCATACTCTGGGCTTGAGCTCCCAATGCCCAAACACAATCATTCAGTACCATCCAGTGATTGAAAGGACAATTGGATCCAAATTGTGTGGGCAATGCCAAGCCACAGAAAATATTGCTGGCTTCAACACTAACTGGAAATTTCCAAAAATTCTCCATCAAAAAAAGCAGCACTTATTAAAAAAAAAGTTGAACTCTTTTCTTTGGGTAGATGGCATAGGGAAAGAAACCGAATTTTCACTACCCACCAAGGATCGTCACTGGAACTGTGATTGATGGGAGAGAGGATCCTTATGGGAATTGAAGTAGAAGTGAGGATGAATGCTTACCAAAAGAAAAACTGAAAAATACAAGATTTCTGAGCAACATAGTTGAGTACCTAGAGATGGAAGAACAGGAAGCGAAAAAAGACATGATAGGAATATCACCATAGGCTTAGACAGTCACTATGGAAATGACATGGTGATATAGTTGTCATGGTACAGGGCACTGGTGTTCCTGGACATGGTGTTTAGGAAGGTGGAAATACAAATTATTATTGTGGCTTTGTATCCCAAGTTAGAGATATGATAGACTTTGTAGAGATAAAAAGGGAGATGAAGCATAAAATAAACTCCGTTTAAGTTGAAACAGCCTTGGAGTGATTGAAGAGATTCTACTAATTTAGGGCTGACTTTCAACTATACTTGGAAACAGAAATCAACATTATCACAATCTAGGTCTTAGTGGGAAATTTCAACTTCCCAGAAAATGAATGGGGAATAAACTTAAACATTAATGATGAAGGCCTCCTGCTCCCGAATGTGTTAGCCACAAGACTGTCTCTTGTTCAATAAAAGATATATTATTTCTAGAAAAAACTGTATCTTTCTTAGCATCGTCCTTGTTTACTGGCAACAGGTCTAAAATAATATATGTAAGAGCCTTAGATAAAGTGACTGAAAATTACAGAGCCATGTCTTAAGCAGTGTAGAGATATTTTCTGAGCCCAACAAGACTAACCAGCAAGTCAAAAAGCAGAGATTTAATAATAATTGGAAAAAAAGAATGAACAAGAGAAATTGGATCTTTGACATCTCTAAGTATAGGAATAAAGCGAAATTGTCTGTAAAAAAGTACAGCAATTGAAAACAAGCAGTAAAAGGTTCTTCCATCATGTAAAGGGAAAGAAACCTAAGAAAATAAGATGTGAAGTTGCTATGCAACAGTGACTAAAGATAAACCAGCTATGGTCAAAAAGCTGAATAAATACTTTCCTCTCACTTTTCAGTAAGGATAATTTTGCCAAATATGAGAAAAAGGAGACATTTGTTGTTTTATTGGATATGGACTATTTGAGGATAGAGTAAAATCGAGGACATACCTTACTCCTTTGTTAAAAGTTGTCCTTAGTACTATGTCAGGACAAGAATCTCCTGTTTGGACTATAGCAACTGTCTAGTCTGAAAGCTTGGAGACTGAAGCAGTCAGGATTTAATGTTCAGAGCACAGGAAAGCATATCGGAACATGCTCAATGAATTGATAAACAACTGGACATGACAGAAAAGGCTTATTTGTGTTCACATAAAGCAGTATGGACCAACTGAAGGCAGAGAGTAGAGAGGACTTTACACCACCTCTGTAAAAGCTTCTCTTTCAGGTTGATTGAGATGTAGCTAAAGCACCCAGTGATGGAGAGTAGTAGCTTTTCGTCCCAGAATGTTGCTGAAATTGGTAAATGAAGTTATGAGGATAGTAGGGAGGCTTCTTGATAAGCGAAATGCTATATTTAAGAATGGTGCTGTCCTGGAGATAACTGAAGACTTGCAAGTTTTCCTCCAAAGTATACAAACAAAAAAATGGAATAAAATTGAATAAAATGCAACATACTGACAAAAGGTAGATTCCACAGGAATTAGCTGCAAACTTTCTCTGTGAAGACAAATAATTTTCTGGCAAAAGTGAATGCATTCCATCTGTCACCTGAATTTCTGTAAGGCAGCTGGTATAATGCCTAGCTGCTCTAGAATTAGTGCTTTAGGATGACCCTGCTTGAGCAGAGAGATTGGACCAGATGATGCACTCTGGTCTCTTCCAACCTTACCCATTCTGTGACTGTGTGAAATGAAATGAAGTGTAAACATTTTGAAATATCACAAAAAATGTTAAGACTTTATGATTACTAGTTTTGTTGAAAGAGAAAATATTGCAAATAGAGGAAGGGCTTTGTTTATTATTTTCACAAAGGCACATGGCAGAAAAAAGTCAAAAATTGCTAATGAAAGTTGACGATACATGAATATTAAGACACTTTGCCAAAACAAAGAAGAAATAGAAAATTGTATGCAAAGATAAAAATGGTTTTAGTAATTTGAATGGGAAAATGTAATACTACAGTGTCCAAAAGAGTGCATAGTTCATTTTTAGATGGTTTGGCTGAGATGAGATTTTCCACTATTTGCCACCTATGAAAAGACTTTCACTGTAAGTATGAAGTTAAATAAAAATATTGCAAAACAAACACATTCACATAGTAATTCATCATTGTGTATGTTCTATGATTCTGCTCTGCTTATCTTAAAATTAGTTGATAATGTCTCCAGTAGGAGTCAAGTAGTACTGTTCCATTTATAGTACTGCTGTCTAAGATACAGATAGGATGAGATACTCAGATAGATGAATCAAAACTCTTGTTCTGATCCACTGTCTTTCTTACAGTCTCATCTGGAAGACTCTACAGTGTCCTCTGTATATATAAAAAGTATGGTACCACAAGATGATGCATGAAAAAACAACGTGGCATGGTTTTAAGAATAAAAAGTTGATTTTAGGAAACTGTAAGAGAGAAAACTTGTTCATTGTGGCACACTGAAGAAAGAAAAATGACATATTTCTTCTCAGTAAATGCAGTGTGTCAGAGTAGGCACAATATGTCAGTAAAAGTTGAAGAGGGACGAATGTACCTCAAGAAGAACAATCCCCAACAACGGGTCCTTGGGCAAAGATGGCCAACAACCTGCTGGATGACTTTAGGAAGAGCACTGGTTGAGGGAAGAGATCATTTTCCTCTACTCAATACTGATGACAGACAATGGGTGTGCTATGTCCAGTGCGGGACTCTCCTGTCTGAACATTTTCTTACACTTCTGTTGAACATCAAAGAAGTGGCAGTGAAAACCAAGCTTCCAAAACCCCACTAGATTTAAGAGAGGTTGAGCAGTTTAAGAAAGGGTTTGCATCACGTGTACCTGTGTCATCAGGGAACTTGTTTTAGTGATCCAGGAAAATTCTCCCACTCTTATGTGTCTCTCAAATTTTTGGTGAGCCTACTGAGCAGTGAATGAGTCACAGACTTGCCAAGACTTGTATTTCTAAGCTTCTAAATTGTTTTTTGCAGCTCGTCAGGAGCAAGCCAGAGGCTACAATAAAAGCTTACTCAAGTACATTTCCAGCACAGTTTAAGAGGCTTTGATTTCATCAGAACTGGGGAATGGTCATGGTTTTATGTTCGTCTTAAGTATTCCATGACAAGCAGCTATGTGAACTTGTGTCTGTCAAGCAATACAATGACAAGAGCAGCTATTTAAACTGTTCTAAAGGTCCAATAAAGATGTTAAAATATTTGAAGAGGAAAGAATCTTTTTCAAGGAAAGACCTCAAGAGAAGTAAGCAGGCTTCACAGTGGATGAGAATAATCTGACTCACTAGTTAAGTTGCATTGACTAGACCCATAATAGTAATGCCATCATACTTTACAGTATCATTTTGACGTTGCCAGGTTTGCATTTAGCACATGCAATCATTCATAACGAATACCACATAGCATTTCATTAACATTCGGATCTTCTGAAGTTCCTCTCCCCCTGGTACTCAGAACATGACAGTGGAGGATAACATTCCCACTGAGACACTGAGACACTCCTGGATATGACTACCCCTGCCCATGAAAAGATATCTTGTCATGTATCCGGAACTAATTTGCCCAAGTTCATCTTAATATTGATAAATTATACTCAAACTCGTTTGTCCACGCTCCCTGTAATGACACATTGCCTAACTAGGACCGTGTGGCCAGCCTCAGCAACCTCAGATACCCTTCTAGTGTAGAATAAGACAAGATTGGGAGATCTTCGAATTTGGGATGACTAAAATCAGATAAAATGAAACAGGAGAAAAATGAATGTAGGGAATAACAAGTTATGTGTAGAGGACAAATTAGAAGACATCTAAATACATTAACAAAAATATAAAACCAATTGAACACTGGAATAAGTGGAAAAGATGATTGCAAGAATTATTTAGTGACACTTCACGGTAATTAAGTTTTTCAGGTGCTTAAGTGCTTTGCTGAACTGAGGTGTAATTGACTGATGTGAATGAATGAAAAAGATTTGAAAATAACTAAAAAGAAATATATTTTCCACTAGATTTTGAAATAATGTGAGGAGCTAATTCAGTCATCTAGAAACTTATCCAGATAGGTATCTATGTTATTGTTCAAGAATTAATCTCTTAATTTTTTCTATAAAGATTGTCTCTAGTAGAATTTCACATCACCAAACAAACAAAAAAGAGACCTGGGTATAATGAAAGCATGAAATAAAGTGTTATACTGAGCTCATTAAAGATAGTTATTTGACTATTTTTAGGCATCAACCTATATAATATGCAAAACTGAAAATTTAAAGCATATGTATTCACCATCCAGACCAGTAACTAGAGATAGGAAAGCCAGAATATGAAATTTTAGAGAGTCTGGCATTTCTCAAATGTACTCATGGCCAAGAACTTCCCTTGCAATCATCCGGCTAAATTAAATCATCCAAATTGTTAAATTATCCATAAGGGAATTAAAAAAGAAGTCTAAATAAATTGATTTGTTTTACATTTAACAAATTATAATTACAAAGAATCCATAATCCCTTTCACTGACAACTTTTTCAAAGTTTAAAAATTAATGAAGTTCTTGTCTTCTCTTTCACCCTGAAACTTTCT
Source organism: Pipra filicauda (assembly GCF_003945595.2). Lineage (NCBI taxonomy): Eukaryota > Metazoa > Chordata > Aves > Passeriformes > Pipridae > Pipra > Pipra filicauda. The sequence continues at coordinate 1,016,845 of NW_024103896.1, forward strand.
CTCATGATGTTCAAGAATCTAACTGCAAAGTTAACTGGAACTTTTTGTACTGATTTCAATTGAAAAAACTACTTTTTTCTCATAAATCTTGTTCTGTCTCTTGCTTTGCTACCAAATAATTAATTTCTTTATTCCATTGTCCACTCTTCTGTACTGTATTACCTACATATAGCAAATATATTATTTGCTATGCTGCATTTATATATTGTCATATAGAGAGATTTCATCATGAGAATTGTCAGTGTGATGATACACTAAAACAGATTAATCTAATTCCCCTAGAACAGGATCTTCCAGTTATGAATGGGAGATGGATATTCCTCTTATTCAAGGGTGTTAAAAAAGTCAAACTCTTAAGCACTAGTCTATTCTTATCATTCCCCTATTCTACAATCTAAGTGGCATCTGTGTATGATATCTGTAGATTAGCTAAGAAACTAAGGGTAATATTTGTCCCAGTTTACCTGTACATTGACTTTCTTGTACAATATGGTCATTTAGTCTCTCTCTGTGGTTGTATAGAGAGATAAACTGCACTCATGACATACAGACTTAAATGCCTCTCCATTAGCATTTCATCTGACTTTTATGTCCTTTAAATGAAGTGAGACAATCTTACTTCAAATAGTTAGAAACTTTTTGAAGGCAAGTGTTTTACTTAGAAGCGCTTACCTAATGGTCCCATTTTCAAGGGATTAAAATGTCTAGAGAGGCAAGAAATTATTCAACAGTTTTCAAAATCAAGGGTGCCTGTTTCCTGGCAGTTTGCTAGTACAGTATCTTCACTAGATTCCTATCCACATTGTAGTCTCACTTTTCTAGTCTCAGAAGTCTTTACAATCTAATCTACTTTTTACAGAAATTTTTTCAGTTATATGTCCTAATATTTGGTATACATAGACCCTTCCTTTTCATGTTGTAACTTGCAGTCTGCTTGCAGCTTGCTAAATGAGCACAGCAGTATGCAGCAAAGACTTTGAGGCACCAAGTTGAGTCAAACAGGAAGCTAAAAAAGATATATATGTTATGATCCCTTTTAAAAAAGTATGTGTTTTTTTTTTTCTAAATGATTTTCAAAAATAAAACAGAACTTTAAGTATCTTCAGTATAATTAAAACTTTAGAACAAGATAGAATGCATTCCTAAAAATGTCTCTTCTGATTTTCAGAAAATACTAACTACTCATCCTCTGAGAGAGATGTCATTATGTGGTCTCAGGATGGCCATTGAGGATCAGCACAGGCATTCTATATTTTTCATCCATTCTAAGTGAAAAAATATTATTTGGGTAGATAAGTATCAACAGGTTTCGTCAGAGACATAGGATTTTGTTGCAACTTCTGTCCCACAGTAAAGATTTTATTTGCAACAAATCTGTCCATATCAGATTGTATTCTCTTGGTACCTCCTATAATGCTCATGAATCAAAAAAGTTGAGTCAATAGGAACACACAGTCAGGCTCATACACCAGACATGAGTGTGAGCAGTCAGGATACCATTTCTGAGTATCAAATGTGGTTGCAACCACTGTAACCAAGAACAGCCTTAGTTTCCATATGCTTCCAGAGGCTATAACAACACATGAGCCCTTGGCTGAATTGCTGGATACACCAATTAAAAACAACTGTTGTAAATAATCTATAAATAAAAGCCAAAATACTTTTGTTATTATTGAGTGGTTCAGGAGTTATCATTTCAGACTAGGGAATAACAACTTTACTGGTAAAGTCCGCCAGACCAATGCATTATCCCAACTCCAGTTTGATATGCATCTCATGTTTCCATGTCATATTCTCCAAGAAGTAAATACTAGGTAAATACTGAGAGTAGGATTTAATTCAGTTGACCTTAATCAATCCACTTCTCATCCTGGTGGTATTTTTCTGCTATTTTCAGACCTTGGAGGGAAATCAGTGTCCTTCCTAGCATCAGGTTATGTTTCTATAGTTTAACTTTGATTATCTACTTTTCATTCAATCTTCTGTCAGCATGAACTACAGATAAAACCTGTATGGAAATTCAGCCCTGCGATACAGGGTCTTTGGGATCTTTTTCTCATGAAGTTTTATTAATTTGCAGTTATTTCCTTCCTCCTTCACATCCCTGACTCTTTTATAGAGCAGTATGTCCTCATAGGGTATAAGACCTACCAAAGCATTAATTTCTCCCTTATCCACGAGTGATAGAAAATCTCTATAAAGAAACTCTCCCTTGAGCAAAGGTGGATTCTGTATTTTATATCACTTGGCTTCTGAAGTGAGGAAGAACAGGGGAAGCACACAGGGATATATTTATTTCACTGAAATACATAATAATATGGATTTTCTCACCCTCCTCCCCTAGCGTGATAAACCCAGAATTATCCATCTTTATAGGAAAAGGAAGCAAACTTATTGAAAAGAATGCACAGGCACTTTCATTCTTGTGTCTTAAAGTTCTGGAAGAGCTTGTGTAAGGAATTAATTTGGTTCCATCCAAAACTAATTGTATTCCCTCAGTGCAGGAGAGCACACTGCAGGTCAAAAGAGTATATTAAAGGGAGGATTTTCTGTGACTTAAATTCTGATATTTTAATAAGGAATTTTTGTGCAGTGAGCAAAAACTCACATTCTGTTGGGTCTGGAAGAAAGCATGTCTTTCCCAGAAATAAACTTCTTAATTAGAGCTGGATTTCAGTGTATGAAATGAATACCAGAGTTTGAGTCTGACCCAAATCCTGTTGATAACCTTTCAAGCAAAATTATATTTATTCAAAAAATTAACTTTTCATGATCATTATATTTTCTTAAAACTATCATTGAGGTTTTTGGTTGCCACCAACGTAAAATCTTCACATCTTTAAAACCTCTCTTCATATATAGTGATGCCATCTTGGCCTTTTTTTTGCAGTACTCATGGATTACTCATCAGTTCCTTCAGTGTTGAAAAGCCATGAGATAGCTGTTAACAGATACAATAATATGTCACTAAAGATCACTGAAGCAGAGTGTAACATATTTCAGGTTTCTCCTGTTCAGTTTTGGCCTTCCATAGGTCTTTTATTTAGGAAAATGGAGAGGAGAGGAGAGGGAGAGGGAGTGGAAGAGGAGACCTAATCCTTTCAAACATAAGAAAACCACTGCCCTATAGTGGCAACTACATTTGTTTTTGAAGAGAAGACATAGGGCCTTTTCTTCTGGTTTTGTACTTTAATTAATTGCAGGCCTTATTCCAGATCATCATATTAAAATAATCAGTATGAGAATGGGCATCAGTATGAGACTTACCCTTCTATACTTCATTAAAAAATCATGCAAAACGATAGATGTGAGAGAAATGACCATGAGCTGGAATAGAAAGATCCATATGCCACTAGAAAACAAGTTGGATACACTGTCTACTTTACTGCTTTATCTTGTTGCCATCTAGTCCTGCCAGTATCAATAACAACAATTTACATTTGCATAATCACTCTTATTCTAAAACACATGGCAAATCATAGGCCAAATTATGCTTTTAGTTATATGAAGTAATCCTCAAGCCAAATGCTTTTTCTCATGAAAATCCAGAACAAAATGTTGGCTTCTTAGATGTGGGAAAATCTCCAAGCCTGGAAGATCAATGCTAATTCAGAGCACATATTTTCTACTCTAAATACTTCTTCAAGTGGAAGACTCGGGTCCCCTCTGTCTTAAGAAAACACTCTAAACACCACTGTATAATCACAGAGTATATCTTAGTGCACCATACCACCATAAAGATATTACCAAAAAAATATTATTTTTTTGCTGTATGTTTTAGACCTTTCTAAAATTAACATAAAATCCAGAGCACAAACCTTTCGACCTGCGATTCACTTGAACACATGATTCTTCATGTTATTACACCAATTTAATTCTACTTGACTTGAAATCAACAAACGGGTATGTGAAAATCATATTTCAGATAAGAAAATATAGCAGAATATTATAGCCATAATAGTAAATAGAGTAAGAATTAAGAAAAAGAGAAACCATCAGAAACCCAGTGATGAGACATAAGAAAAAGCCACAGAATTAACAATGTCCCTTTTAAATTAGTGGTTTTTAATAGGCCTAACGATGTTATACAGTGCTATGACCTTTCTGTGCATTTCAGTTTGCCTCTAACTGGCTTGTGAGAACATGGTTTTATCGACTTGCTTTCTGTCATTTAATAGTGGTCATGTTGTTGTTATTGATCTGCACCTGAAGCAAAGCAACATCTTCTCTTTCTCTCAGAAATTAGAGGTCTGTGGCCTGGATTTTCCAAATGGAACATTAAATGATGTGCCTAAGTTGGAACTGCTGTTATTTACATATAGGATATGTAAATAACATATCCTATATAAAGAATTCTTCCTGATGACAAAAATAATAATTATATATTAGAGTCTTTGCATGGAGCACAGAGAGGACCCAGGAACAAGTGCTGTCTATCCTGATCATGAACAGCCTTCATATGTATTTGGTCGACCATTCAAAAAGATCTCAGAAAGCTTGTAAATGCAAACTGAACAATAAGATTTTCAGACTATGCCATATGGTTGATCTGAAAGTCAGACAGAAAGCTGAAGAAGGGTTAGAGTTCAAATAAATCATATAACAGTGAAAATTGCCAATTACTCCACTTTTAAATGAAAGCTACTTCCTGCAAGCTTTTTATTTTTTTAAAGCAGAACAAAAACAAAATCTTTGATAACCTTGCTTACCATCAGTGTTGTAAAGCTGGATTTATAAAGCACTGAAGATAAGCATGCTTGGATGTACAGCGGTAATTGTTCGGAAATTAGAATGTCTCTCTAGGTTTTATATTGGTTTCACAGAAAGAGATACTACCTTCAGCTGAGTTATGAAACTGTTAAGGACTCCCAGTGCCAGCTCCAGAAAGGCCAGAAGTAGTCAGCATGGGCAGACCTATAGGATACAGTCTGCATTAATTCTTGCAAAGGTCCATGAAACCACAGTGCAGGAATACATTAACAGAAGACGAACGTCTTGTCCTATTTCACTTCCTACATTGGCACTTCAAGCACTGAGGAATTACCAACTATTTTAATTATCTTCTCTCAACTAACAGTAATGCTTGACTTCTTATGTTTTTGAAGATCTTTTTCTGGAAGACAGATAAATTGTAAATGAAGATAAAAATCCAGGACGGATTCTGATCCTTTTACACTCGGCAAATAGCTAATCTCTCTGGAAGTAGTCCTGTTAATTATCACAGAGGAAGGTTGTTAGCAGCAGGAGGCTTTTCAGGCCCCCTGTCTGCATTACCAAGGCAGAATGGAGAACCTCCTTGAATATAGAGAAAAGTGTACAAAAATTTAGTTGGATTATTTAAAAAATATATTTAAATTAAGGACATATTTCAAGTTCTTCAACCATTTGAAAAAAACTTTTGAGTAAGTTATTTCTACCAGGAGCAAGAATGAAGTTTATAAGAGCTGCTCAGGTGTGAGGAAATAAAAGTAATCACTGGGCTTCAATCTTTGTTGCTGTTGACAGAGCGGTACTTAACCAGTATATTTAGGTAAATAAGAAATCAAATACTGGATTCCTGTTTAATTCCTTTGTTTATTTGGTGAATATATGAACAAAATAAGCTTCTGGACTGCACTGCCTGATATGTAAATGCTGTGGGTCTTGGGAGGGTCTGGGTACTTTGTTCTGAGAGTTTCCTTATGGAACTTGGATGAAGCTTTTCTTCTTGTTATCACTAGTAGACTCCAGGTTTTTCTATACACAGAGATGATTTGAAATAATGTCATGAATCATAAAAGTTAAATCTATAGGGTTTGGTCTCTGTAACTTGATGTAAAAAACAAAATGTCAAATTCTATGTGCAGGACAATCATCTTCAAACAGTATCAACCTTGGGGAATGACAGCAAACTTCTTCAATATCACTATGATCAGCTGCACACTGTTAAACCAAGAATATTAGTCTAAAGTGACCATGATTATTATGTTAACTGTCATCAAAGAAATTACAAAGTCCAAGCCTGCTTCTCCTTAGGAGGAGAAGAAATGCAGAATGTTAGTAAAAGGCAAGAAGTTCAGAGGCATTAATGGAGAATGCTGAAGGCTAGAAGAAATTCAGGATAGAGAAAAGACAGGGACAGAAATCTGTTGTTTCAGTTGGTAAAGTATCCACAATATAATACACACATCATATGCACATGTGTATACAAACTGATTTTGAAGGATGTTCTTGATCAACTGCTAATGTTAAATACAGGTTATCATTGAAAAAATATTATTACTTAACTTAGCTTGATGAGGCTTTAGATTTGGGACTTTGGTTCAGTCCCTTATATACTGGAATCAATTAACAAATTAACGGTCTAGGTCTATGTTTTGATTAAAAATATCCCTGAACTACAAAAGGTTTTAGAGCTCTTATTTTAATCCTTGTAAGTAGATTATTATTAAATATGTTTTTTAAAATTTTTTAATGTCCTCTGGGGAATGCTAATATCACAAGAAGGGTTTTTGCACTGACATTGGGATAGGAATTCAATTCCATTTCTGTTCTATTCTTTTTCATAGAATGGAAATGTTTTAAAGTCAAAATAATTGATAAATATTTTTAAAGAAAATCTGTTAAATTGACCCATCACCATTTATTACTTGAGTGGCTAGTAATAACCATTTTTTCTCTTCCTCAAAGACAATTTATTGTCATTTTCATCTGCTTTGAATAATTCTGGTTCAGGTGGATTTTTCTTTTTCAAATCTGATTTTTTTTTCACATTTTCAAAGAAAACTAGCAAATTTTCACATTTAGGCAGCTCTGCATGAGAGCTGAGGAAAGATTAGAGGTGACTACTCTGCTTTTCTGGAGGCTTTCATTTGGATGTCATTGAATAGAATTATATAAAGCAAAGTTTCCCTGGGCAACTTCATATCTCATAGAAAATTTTAATGCACAAACCCTATACTTGCAATCCAAACTTTCTGGAAACACAGTACAGAGATACAAATAAAGGAACAATTTCAAAATGTCATTTTGGGAAAGGCAGAAGCAGAAATGTCTTCCTGTTCTGTAAAACTTGGTGAAAAAGATTTACTGCTGTGGTTCGGCATTTTTCATCATGTATCTGTTGCTGGGCATGAACCAGGAGTATCTCTTTCATCGTTGTTTCTTTGGAGGTTTTGTACACATGATGTAGTATGACTTTAGTGGATCTGATTCTGTTTCAGACACTGATAGTGTGTAAAAAGTCAAACTGGTCCTCTGCCAGCATGTCAGTCTCATACTCAGATCCCATTCGTTGTGTTACTATTGGTGGTACATCTCCCTTCGCCGTCATTGTAAGTATATTGTTCCTCAACCATATGCTGCTACATAATCCTTTATTTCTGTCAGTCCCATCTCTTTTTTTGACATAGTCTGTGTCTCTTTCTATACCTTTGTTCTTCCTTTCATAGTCCTCCTTTTGATTTTGTTTCCTCTTCCTCCTTTGACTTATCATCTCTCTCTTCTCAAACAACTTTTAGAAAGGAACGTGGTTAATACATATCTGTCCCTAGATAGGGAGAAATGTAGAGGTAGTAATCTGTCCTACCGGCTCATTGTCTCAGAAGAGCAGTGCTGGACATGAGCCTGGTCAACAAAATCTCATATGAAGGCTAGCCATTACATCTTGACTTTCACATTCCCTGATGTTTTTTACTGTGGTCACTTCTTGGCAAGAATTGACTCTACAGGCTTGACAGGCTTGAGAAGTAATCCCGTGCAAAACTTATGAAGTTTAACAAAGCAAAGTACAAGGTCCTGCACCTGGGCTGGGGCAAACCCAGTTATTGATACAGGTTGGGGGATGAAGGGATTGAGAGCAGCCCTGTCAAGAAGGACCTGGGGATACTGGTGTATCCAGTAAAAACTGGACATGACTTGTCAATGTGCACTTCCATCCCTGAAAACCAATTGTATCCTGGTATGCATCAAAACTAGTGTGGCCAGTAGGTCAAGGGAGTTGATTCTGCCCCTCTAATCTGCTCTTGAGAAGCCACCTGAAGTGCTGCATCCAGCTCTGGGACCCCTAGTACAGGACAGGCATGGAACTGCTAAAGCAGATCCAGGGGAGGACCACAAAAATGGACAGAGGCTGGAATACCTCTCGTATTAAAAAGGCTGATAGAGTTTGGGTCTTTCAGACTTAAGAGAGGGCTCTGGGTCATCTTATTGCAACCTTTCAGAACTTAAAGGACCCTATAAGAAAGATGAAAAGAGACTTTTTACTAAAACATGTAGTGACTGGACAAGGGATAACAATTTTAAAGTGAAAGAAGATATATTTAAATTGAACATAAGGAAGAAATAGTGAGGTGGTGAGACACTGGAACAGGTTGCCTGGAGAAGATGCGAACACCCCATCCCTGGACATATTTAAGGACAGGGCCCTGAGCAACCTGGTTTACTGAAAGGTGTCCTTGCCCGTGGCAGGGGATTTGGTCTAGCTGATCTTTGAAGGTCCCTTCCAACCCAGGTCATTCTATTATTCTACATCTCTAGACTATCAAACCATAATCCCGTTGTTTTCCCTTTGGGTATCATCAAGTTTCTTGACCAGAAAGGAGCATGTTGCAACATGAACAACAGAAGGCAGTGATTAACATTTACTCAGAGAGTCTGTAAAATATTAATTCTTGGGCACAGTAGAAGGAATTATATATATATGTGTGGGTGGGTGGGTGGGTGTGTGTGTGAGGGTGTATGTGTGTATCCAGTGCAACTATGAAGTAGATAAACAAACCTATTAACACAGATCCCTATTCTGGCACCACATACTCCAGAGCCATGTTTAGAGAGCCTGCTGAGGCACAGTTTTCTAGATTTAGACACCAGAGTAATCTCAGGATGTCCTGTGCTGCTGTGAAACATCTGAGGCTTGGGTAAAGGTCCTTTAAGAATGAAGGCAACAGAAACAATTGAAAGGAAGACACTGATTTATCATGTAGAAAATTGAGTATTATTCAGCATATTCATTAATATAGCCTTAATAAGTAATATTTTGATATATATAAAAACCTATATAAATCTCTTACTTAATACATATAAATCTGTAGAAATGTTTACAGAATAAAACAGAAGCACCTTATGCATTGCTGAAACAGAGTAACAGCTTTGCTTTCTCTTTGGGAAAAAAAACAAAAACAAACAAACAAACAGAAAAAAACAACAAAAAACAAACTAGTCACTTTTACCATTATTCTGTCTTTATTTCTTTTACAAGAGGGTAGCCAAAGAAATGAACTCAGTTTTGGAACCCTGGAAGAACAGTATATAATTGGAGTCTATAGAAGCAATTCTCTAAATGAGCAATTTCTTAACCTTAGAACAAGAACACAATGACATCAAATCTGAACCTTCTATTTGAAAAATGAGAATTCAGTACAAGGTCCTTTGCCTTTGATTTATCTGGGACAAAAGCATCTGAAACTGAGTGATATTTTAGAAGAAAAAATTAATAAGAACCTGTTTTTGAAATCTTTTTGAGTACCGCAATCTGCAGACCTTTAGAAAACACAAAAATCACCACTCTACAGCAATTCATAGCTGTTAAAATGATTTTGGATAAGTTAACGTGAATTGCTAAATCATGGGCTGGTTGACACATCACTAAAAAAATTTGCATTGTTGATTGTTTTCCACAAAAAAAGGTAATAGTGGTTTCTTGCTTTTAACAGCTGTTTACTGACCAACAAACAAACAGTGGTCTCAAAATGACCTTATACTTATTCTTACAAGGTTACATATTCCCTGCTACCATGCAACATCCTTTCTATCAGCAGTCTTACATTATCGAATAGCTAGTATTGATTTGGAAAGTAGTGCATAGGTACAAAAGTACCTGGAGCCAGAACAGAAAAAATGTGCAAAGCTTACATCTCTGTTTCAGTTAGAAATCTCTTTTAGCTGAGTACCTACAACCAATTTCCCCGAGATTATTATTTTAAAGTCATGTTTTCATATGTTACATAACTGTTGTTTCCTTCCTGTTTGCTTTGGAAGCAGCATGTCAGAACAATATTGGCAAATTGACGGGAATAGTGATATCACACTTAATTACATTTGTAGATCTCAGATGTAAGACCGAAGGAAATGCACAAGGAAAATCAGTTGCTCTACAGTGGCAGCCTGATTTTATAAGAGAAATTGCGCAGACTAGACACAAAGTGATGTCAAAAGCACAAGCTAATGCAGACATGCAAATTTCTGAGAAATAATGTTTTACAGTTCTGATGAACATAAGTATTTTCATAATAGCAGCCAGTAAAACAATCTGAGACAGAAATGTAATTTAAAATTGATGATCTCCTTTGAACATTACAGCTCAAAGCATGAAAGCTGTGTATCTGTGTGCCTGCTCTGTTTTGATATGACATCCAGCTGGGCTAAGCTTTCCCTGAGTGAGTTGTCCTTATAATCCACTCAAATCAGTACAGTCATAAAACAAATGAGGATTAGCAACATCTACTGCAAAATTATGTGGTTTCTGTGGCTTCTGGATTATCTTTTTATTTGAAATACAAATTCTGTTGGTTAAGCAGTAACTGCAGGACCTCCAGTATTTAAAACTTAAGTATTTCCGATGTTGTGATGACCCAGCACTAAGCAGCTTCTATCTGGCTTCTAATATTTGTGGGGCAAAATAGGTACATTGTGTGTGGGGATGTAAAGACAAGAAGGAGGTGTTATCTAAGTGACCATGGTATGAACAAAAATTTCACACATCCCAGTAAAAGCACAAAGGCCATTTCCAGCATGTTTTGTAATCTCCCTCATGAATGAAACCCCTGTTCAGATTGCACTAGCTGGAATTATGGAAGCACAGGAGGCAATGTCAGATGTAAGCACTTCAACTTTCTTGGCATTACAGTGGTCCCTCCCCTCCCTCCAAAGTGGAAGGAAAAAGCCCCTGTACTCTGTGTTGTACCCCGCAAGGAGAATGCCTTCCTTGGATCTGCAGAGGCAGTGCAGACCTCTGATCCAGGTTCTCTCACACACCTGATGGCACCGGTACATCAGTTCTGGTCTGATGAACTCTTCTCAGCTCACAAGGGACTAAATTGTAACTCCTGAAGGTTACTGTGATGGGACAGAATTTGTACTTGGTTAACTAAAAAATATACTTTCTGAGACTCTGAGGTTTTAAAATAGATGTTTGATTCCAGTCATTAATGCAAAGAGGTAACTGTCCTCAGCTGCCCTGGCAACAATTTGGCAACAGCTTTGTGTACTGGAGAACAATAGGCATCTTTGTCTCCGGTGGTACTTTGCTAAACTGTTATCCTTGCTTATTTAATGGAACTTTGTACTACTTTAAACTCATCCTCTCTCTCTCTCTCTCTCTCTGTACTTTTGTACACACATTATATCCAGATATGCCAAAACACATATGGGGGAAAAAAAGAACATTGGAAGATCAAAATCAAATAGAAATTTTAAGACCTCTTCCCTGATTGGCCTCTGATTTACTTTTTTCAGGTGATGAATACATGTAACAAAGATAGTGTAAACTCACAAAACAGCTAAGTGGCAGAACACTTGCTTTTACTAGAAAATTAAACTCACTGAAAAACTAAGAAAATTAACTTATTAGTTTTAAAATATACCTGCCCAAATATAAATATGCTTTTAATTTCCTTAAGCATATGTCTTTGCGTGTTGGCTTAATCTGTCAAATTAAACAGATTTGGCAGACCTGTTGAATATTTGCTTTTTCTTGATTTCTCCTGATTGATAGGTCCTGTACTAAAATGAGCATGATATTCCTGGCAGCTCAATTTTAATATCGGAAGTTCAATAGGTGATGTCTGTCCAGCATCCAGCCTTTTACCTGTTTAGGTCTGTAATACATTTTCATTAAAGGAGTTAGGAATACAATTGTGCTTGGAAAGCAATACCAGAATTCTACCACTTTTCTGGTATTGTTCTTTCCCTTGTTTCCATTATAGGAGGGCAACTGAGCATACTTATAGACATTTACATCTACATTACATTACAGGTATTACAATTCTGTTTTCCTCAGGCCATTTCTATTTTTGGAAATGCCCATTGACCAGCTACTTTCTTTAACCAATATATTCTGTCTGTGATGACTGGGGATCAGTTGTTGGCAAGACTTACAGTACAGCTCTAGTCTGTTTTTCTCAAAAGGAATGAGAAAGTAATGAGGTGTGTCATCATAAAAGTGAATTGTATTCCACTGTCACACAGCTTTCTGTGTTAAGCCCTGATCTTCTCTTGCCCATTCATTTGCCAGCCTGTTCTTTGGGTTCAATTTAGCGATAATAGAACAAAGGAACAATGGCAAGCGCTGGATTGCACTCACTTTTAGGAGATTTTGTGAACAGCTCTCAGCAAGAGAGGACATTAATCCAATAAAAATGAGACAGTGCACTCCTGATTTCATACCATTTGACTGACATGAAATAACCTCTGATTTCTATTGCTATAAGAAGTTGAGAAATTAATATCTTACAAATAGGTGCCTTGTGATAAAGAGACATTTCTTTTATGCAGAATAAGCAACAGCATCAATTCTTAAATGTTTTTTATTGTCTTCTGTTTCAACTCATTAAAAATATCTCTACAGAACTTTTGATAGCAATAACTGGATATGTCATCATGGTCCACAAGTTTCTTATTTAGGATACACGGGGCAGCCACAGCTAACTCTGTATTCAACCTGGAGGCATAGTAAGCCTTCATTTATGATCTGACTTGTAAGTAAGCACATTTATTCTCCATTGTGATATGATTATGCTTTCCTCAGTTGTTACACAGAAATTCAGTCTGAGATTAAGAGTGCAATCTGGGGGAAAATCAAATTAGTAGTTCAAACAGGAAGCTGGTGCCCATGTGAGGCTGCTAGCACAGTCAGCAGCTTTGGTCAGATAGCCCACCTGTGCAAAGCTGGAAATGTCGGGTCTGCATCCATGATCACACAGACTAGGCTTACACACCTGTGTCTGCTTCATTTTGGAGCAGCATTTAGGTCAGCATATTCTGTGACTGTGTGGTGGGTGTAAAATCCAGGATGGACAGGGCTGCGCTAAAAGCATAAACTGGTCTGGCTTGGTGGGAACTACAACATCCCAAAAAAAAGAACTCTGCAACCACACCAAGCTTAAGGTAACATGTCCACAACAGAGGGCTGGAGCTAGCACTAGTCAAAGGGAAAAGCAGCTCTGAAGTTAGTTACAAGCTATGGTAGACTGTACAGAAAAGGAGAGCAGGGGACTGTGCTGCACAGAATGTGCATGAAGAAGAAAACATTTTTTAGAAACAGCTTGAGGAAACATCCTTATTAGTTCTTGAATACTGTTTCTTGGTCAAAAGATTGCAGAACTCCATACAGTAAAGGGCTTCATTCCAGTCAGGGAATGAACTGTTACAGTAGACACTATAACAGATTAAATTAACAGCAGTGTCATTGAGCTAAACCTCTCCCTAAGGACTTAGAAGAGCAAGGAAGATGATTTTTGGATTGCATGTGTCTCATAGATCTACACCACTGTGGTTAAGAGATGAACCAGCCATTGAGGGCTATCCCAGAAACTCTATTTTGTTGTTGTTGTTGTTAGTTTACTGCATTCTTCTCCTCATTATTTGGAAAAATTTCAGTTGCTGTTATTCCATGTAATTACAATTTAATCTTTGGAATCAGGTTTTTTTTGTCTGGTCAATGAAGGAGAAACAAGAGCGGGCTCTGGATGTAAGAGAAGCTCCTGTTGAGTGCCCCACTGTGCATAATTGTGCACTGCAAACTCTCCTTAGCCTCCACATATTCTGTGGAAAAGTTATTTTTATTCCTTCTAATTTAGCATCTGTTTCTGCAGTGCAGCAGTCCTTTCCACCCATGCAGAGTTTCATTTAAGTCTGTAGGTCTGTGTCAGTATTAAGGTCTCTGATAACAAACTGCAGTGCAAAATCAAGGCATGGTTATATAGCATATCATTTTATGCAATATAGAAGAATAGAGAAGATTTGAAGAATGTCTCTGTGGGAAACGAAAGATCAAAATTGCACCACTGAGTTTAATTTTTTTTTTCCAAAATTGGATAGCAGATGTTTGGCACATGAAACAACCTTATAACAAAGATTCTATAAAATATTTTAGACCTCTGAAGTTAAAAACTATGATCTTTTTAATGCTATTAAAGAGAAACAAAATTCAAAGGCTAACAAGTTTTAATTGCATTTTGAAAAGAAGGTTGCCTAAAGTGAAGGTTATTTTGGTCCATTTACAGTGTGTACTGCATTTCCCAGTGAAATTATAGAAAATTATATGCCATGGTTTTCTTTCTGCCCTTAGCTAGCTTTATATGAATCTCACAGTTCATCTCTAATATTTTGTTGCATTGTACCAATTGTATTAAATTTACAGTAATCTTCTCAAAACACCCCAGATTCCTGATAATTAGCTCTCTGCAGGGACTAATGATGAGCGTTTTATTCTCTTTGGTGCAGAGCTTTTCAGAGGACCAACCTTCTCTATTTTCTTTGTCTCTACTACCCACAATATTGGATAAAGTTTATATTCTTTGAGGTCAATCTTGGGGGAGCACAGATGAATTTTTTACAACCAGTACCATGGAACAAAGAAGCAATGGGATGAGTGTTCTTCTGCTTTATAACAAAAACTAAAATGGAAAGTAGGTCAAGTTCTCCTGATTTAATGCATTCAAATTATTGCTCAGTTCTCGAGCAGTATATAGCAAACAAAAGTGGAGATTGTTTCTGATTTTTTCTAATTCTTGAATAAAATCACGTAAAGCGCAGCATACTTTTAAAACATTGCATAGTAAATATTTACTTTGATTAAATACAGTTAGTTGTAATGTCAGTGTTTTGTAAAAGAGTAAGGTATCCTTTATATTTAGAAACAACTGCGGACAAATATGATCATTAGTAACTGTTTTCATTATGGAGAAGAACATAAAATGTCATTTGTCTCGGCCTTTTTCCTCTGAACCTGAAGTTTTAGGCTCTTATATCTGAGCCCAGAATGATGCAATGAAAAAGGATGAGACAAATTCAGGAAAGGTAAAATTCATTGGTGAATATTGAATGCCATAGGTCCAAATGGAATCTCTCATTCAGCGAGCTGCCAAATCAAAGAATGAGCATTGATCATCAGTGGAAAGATAACTGTGTACTAATAGCCAATTCTGGTAAATACTGGAGGCAGCGTACTGATCCCTGTGTCACTTTGGTCTGACCCACTATACTAGTACTTATATTTTCAGATATTTACTCTCCTTCCTTTTTTAAGCATAGCCTGAGTTTTCTTAGTCATTGAAACAGCTCTCTATCTATTGGTATGCGGACAGGCACTCTGCAATAGGAACTTTATAGTCAAAATAAGATATTTTCTGTATTCATTGCTTGCCAAGAGCCATAACGCTTTTCCAACTCAAGTTGAGCAATTTTATTGCTGTTCCAGCATCTATGTGCCGAGAATAAACACAAAGTACACAGTGCATTTCTGTGTCCTTGGACTTGTTTGTTACTGTGTGCGAAGGCAAAATTGTAGGAGACAGGAGAGAGTGTATTGCTGTATTTGATAGACACGTGTGTGTGGCACAGATTAGTATCCCGTACTGGGTATTAGATGAACACACATATGCATACATACAGACACATAGAGTTGCTGAAATACTGACAGTCCCTGATGGGAATGAATAGGGCTATGCTCAGGGCTTATTTTAGTCTCACATAAAATCTTATCCAGCAATGCTGGGATATGTTTGGAGCCCCAAGGTTTCTATCATATCTCATCAAACTGATTTGCTTTGCCTATATTGCTCAGTGTTTCTAAGGCTCATAGGGAGAATGATGAAAAGAGGTTGAAGTGTCTTTAGCTGGTTCATGTCTTCCAGCTGTCTCATCTGACAGAGAGCGAGCCTTTCCCAGTATTGTGGCAAGGTTAGTATGAGGACAGAAGTCAGCCAGAGAAGTCCAAAGCTGAGAAGACAGAGGCAGTTTTAGAAGCTTAAGGGGAATTGCTGAAGGACACAGCTGACTTACCTCTCAGGCTTTCGCTGAGGTTCTTTTCATCAGCATTTACAGCTTGTGTGTCAGGTTGACAGCTTCCACACTAACAAATAATAAAAATGAATGTATTGGCTTTTTATACACCACTGTCTGGCCAATGCTCTTATGTCTATTTCTGCCCAACTTGACCCTAATTTTAATAAGTGTCTATTACTCTAGACTGAACTACTTTAACTCATAATACATAGCATACAGCTAAGACTCAAAAACATTCTGGTCCTGGCACTAAGCACTGCTGAAAAGAGTCTGGCTCCAGTTTCTTTGCATGGGCCTTTCAAGTGTTTATATACATCAATAAGATCCCACTGAGCCTCCTCTTCTCAAGGAAAAACAGTCCCAGCTTTCACAGCCTTTTCTCATGGTAGACATGCCCCAGTGCCTTATTCACCTCTGTGGCTCCTCTTTGGATTTTCACCGGAATGTCTATGTCTCTCTTGTGCTGCGTGGCCCAAAACTGGACAACAGAATGGTGAGATTTAACACATTTAACATGAGGATCAAGAATTATAATTAAATTACTATTTTTAACAAACAAATCTAAATCCAAAAACCATTGCATAATTTTTTATCACTTTCCTGTATCTTATGATACTGATGGGCAAATTTTCAAGCACTTACAGCTACAGTCATATCTGGTTTAGTCAGTGACATAACAATGCAGAGGCCCAGAATTTGCCCCTTTGTCAGCAAAGTAGGTTTGAGCCTGGATAAATTCAGATATTAGGAAGGGAGAAAAATGTCGTGATTAATCTGCTGATCAGAAGGGATTCTTAAATTCAGCTCCCACTGTGATGTACCTGAGAAAATAGAGCTTTTGCTTTGAGTTTGTATTTGGTTGAGTGCTTTCTCCAGATAAATTTAATTTGTCAAGGAATTAAGATAATAATTGAAGGTTACTAAAAAAAAGGAAAAAAAATCTAATTTTCTGGAAGAATCAATTTAAGGAATAAATAAAAACTTTTTAAGGTGTGAGTTCACTGTGCAAGGAGAATTCAAGTCAAATCTTTCAGTGTATGTACTGTTTCCAATAACTGGCATAGAGCAGCAAGCATAAACTTGTTATTTTAAGGATATATATCACGTTTAATTTACAATGAACTTGCTGTTTTACTAGGGGAAGAAAGTGATATATGAAACCTGAAGGTGAGATTCAGCTGACTCTGATCTGAGGATAGCAGGAAGTCATCAGAGAGCAATTCTCACTTGGAATCCATTCAAAATGAGCTGCTGAATCCTTTCATCCAATCCAGAAGAAACTCAATTACAAGAAGTGACATTATACAACATAATAAAAGTAGTGTCAGCTCCAAATCTGTGAAGTCTTGTTGACACTGGGAATGAGTCAAACTGATGGGACCATATGGTAAGAAGGAGTGTGTGAATAAGCCTTCTTGTCTTCCCTCCAGAGAAGTTTGTGGTAGCATTCTTGACTGCAAATACATCTCATACTCTTTAAATCCATCCATGCAGTACCATGCAGACAACATGAATTGTGATGAGCATATCAAGATGCTCTATGAAGGGAGGTCCTCAGCTTATAACAATAAGCTTATTATAGTCCAAGCTTGCTGACCTTATCAGGATGTAGTGTTGTACTGCCACAAGAAGCCTCCACACAAATTGTCATAAACAGAATTAATCATTACACCAGAATTCATTTTCCCACAATGGAAATTTAAAGCATTTTTTTCAGTGATAAAATACGTTGTGAAATAAAGAACTTTAGATTGCCACCAGTTTTAAAGCACCCATGTTGAGAAGGCTGCTTATTCACACAAGTCTAGATAGTAGATAATTTTAAAGCCAATTTCAATCTTTCTATAGACTTAACTGGATTTAGATCAGCTTCAGAGAAGAGGCAGGTCACCCAAAACTCATTATTTACCTCCAATTAGATAAACACTGATATAAAAAACTCTGTGTACGAATAGTTCATACTCTGCTCTGTTCTTAGTCCCATAGAGTTCTGTTCAAATTGGAATGAGAGAAGCCTATTAAGTAAACAGTGAAGATCCTAATAAGAAGACTAGAGGAAATCATTCTCCTGAGTCGACAGAGGGTTGAATTGTTCCCTCTGAAAGAGTGAGCCTGAAGGTTGGGTGGGAGACATAGAAAAGAAAAATAAATTAAAATCATAAGGAAGGGAAGGAGAAATTTATTAAAAATAAAATCAAATAAAATAATCATATCAAATAACTATAAGTATGATTTATTTATTTATTTTGTAATGGTGAAAACACTAAGGTTCCAGTGCAGCCTTCCAGAGGAGAATAATGAGAAAAAATACATAATTTAAGGATGGTGTCTGTGTCCAGCACTACAGGAAGCTGTTGCCCATGAAAAAAAAGATAGTTGAATACGGTAACTTACAAGGTGCTATCTTATGTGTTTGCACTAGTTAAGAAACTGATTAAAGACACAGAGTTAACACTAATCCATCATCGTCTGGCCTGCTACATGATTAGCACACACCCAGGTATGCTTTCATCCTGAACCCAGGATGAAAGCAGCACTTTCATGGACTTGAGCATGCTTTGGGAAATAGCACATGCCACAAATTGTTCTCAGCAGGCAGTATGGGTGAGACCATATTGTCAAAGGGAGTGAGCAAAAGAAAACATTTAGTCATGGGCAAATTTCATAGTGCCGTTTGCTGGCAGTGCCAGGGAATGGCCGCAGAATATTTTAGGAGTAAAAAAATATACTTTAAGTTATTTATTCCTGGTAACTTAAGTGGTCATTGTGCTTAAACCAGAGATTTTTGAACAGGGAAATAACTAGTGGTTGGAGGCTGGACACAGCTACAATCGTGGTATTGCAAAGAGATTTCCAACCTACCAGTCACAGTGAGCAGTTTCGTGGTGCTAAACTCATCTGCACAGTAGACACACTTTTTTTTTCTATTTACTTATAAAATCCATATGTCAGTCATTACATTTCTCCTGAGGATCTTGCCAGAAAGATTGGAAGTCAAGTGTTATGTTCTCAATCCTCTGCATCTGCTAGGTGCAGGTTATCTAGCATAAGGTAAAAGTATTTTGGTCCTCTTCCAGGCTGCATTTAAATAAATGGGTAAATTTTTTATCAGGAAAGCTCTTGTTAGCCCCTAAATTTACACACAGACTGTCCAGGCAGCCTTTAATGCACATAATAGTAGACCAAAGAGTTTCCTGCAGTGTAATTCCAATTACCTTTTTTACAAGTATTTGTGTCTTAACTCTTATGGACAGATAAATTTCTTCATGCAATTAGTTACGGGTTGTGGTTTTGTGTTTTTGTTTGTTTGTTCATTTTTGGGTTTGGTTCTTGTTTTTGTTTTGTTGTGGTGGTGGTTGTTGTTTTGTTTTGTTTTTCCTTTCCTCAGCAAATCTTTCATTTGTTGCAGTTTTATCCTAGGAGATAAAGAAAAAGTTCATTGATAATGACTCTATTTGCATAGTTTGCAGTATTTTCTATTTTGCAATTTGGGTTCAAAATATTATCTCTCATAGGTTCTAATTATTTTAAACCATTTCATCAAAGATCAGATAACTATAACAAGAATCAATTTCAATTGAACACAGTGGAATTCAGAGCCTAAATTACTTGGTACTTAGTTAAACTGTCCTGTTAATATTTCAAATGGGAATATCCTTTATAAGGTTATTATTTGGCAAATGGCTTATCGGGATTTTATTTTCAAATACAGTGTTTGGTTTCAAAATTTCTTGAGTGTAAGTTGATATATTGCCTCAGGATTTTGACAGGAAAACAAATTTATTCTCTTTGGTGGTCTCTTTAGTTTCTTCTTAGCTTTTTTAATGTTAAAAAATAGAATGATAAGCTATAGGATATTTTCTAATTTATTTATTTAATTTACAGCTACCTGAAGTACTACTCACTTCCCTATCCTTCTAGGTAATTCAAAATTACCATAATGGAAGCATACCTTAAATAAATCAGTTCTGATTCCTGAATTAGAAAAAAGGAGATAAGCTTACTGATGAGGTGAGCCTAAGTGAAACCAAAATTACAGCTCCCAAGTAGGTGATTCTGCAAAAATAGTGGGGCCTGCTCTTTTGTCTTTTAATGATCTGCAATGCACCAGAAGGCCACTGGCCTGTAGCTGAGCTACAGAAGGAACATTTTCCAAACTCAGCTATATTCATTCATCTTCATAATTTCTACTTTGCACAGACTTACTGTTCTTGAGGCCACTTGGTAGACACTTTAAAGGTGTCACTAAGCTGGGTACCTGAAACACCCACATCTGGGAAGGAATTTCATATGCAGAAGCAATCCCGCATCACTACCCATTCTGACCCAGCATTCCAATGCATCTCCGTAACTGTTTTTTCATCTTTCCAAAAATCTCTTCTCCTGTCATGGTTGGTTTGAGACAAGACCTTTAGTTTTATTCACCAGTTGTGTAGTACTTAGTATATGAGACACCTGGTCCATTGCTGAGATTTTTGTGTGCTGCCACGAAGCAAGCAACAGGGATTTGGGAACTGAGCTCTGACTGCAATGTCTCTTCATACCAGTTCACAGAATTACCAGTTCAACCCAACTGCTGCTGTATGCCTCTGAAGGCACTGCATGTTAACCTGTTGAGCAATACAATTAAATGTTATTCCATTACTTTCTTTAACCTGTGTCATTTTTCTTTGCCTTGTCCAAATTCTGAGTAAGAACCGTATTTATCTCTCCTAGCATTTTGTCCAAAGCGTGACTGACATGTCTCCATCCTAATGTACTCCTTGTCATGCTCACTACATGAGCAGTTTTCATTGAGAAGGATGCTTTTATATACATCTTGCAGTTTCTGCTCTCCATTTTTGGCTCTTATTCCTACATTTGTGGGAGCTTAAGTAGCCTTATTTTGGAATGGGCTTTTCTGGGAGTATATGACACTGATTGGAATCAGTGCTCTTTTCTTATTCTGATGCTCTTTTTGCAATGATCAACTTGTGACATTATTCTTACTCTAGTGCTTCCATGCTGTTATCACTCAGTTTTGAGTGTCACTCCAGGTATTGTAGTCTGTGCTAAGTAAATGGGACATTCCTTAAAACCTCTATTTACAGCCCTAACACCTTGCTTTCAGACTGAGACTGCAAGCCCAATAATTGAATCAGGGTGGAATCTCAAATTGCTACATCATGTCACTATACACAGAAGACTAAAAAAGTCTGAGTGCAATTCACAGATTTTATGTAAGTTATATTGCTTGGCTTACAACAGCTGTTTACCTGTTACCGCATTTTACAGGTCTGATGGATGTCCCAGGCTCATTCACATTTGCGGTGAAATCTTCAACAGTAAAATCAATATGATATTGCACAGGGGTGTAAACCCAGGTTTCCTTTTGTTTGAGAATTATCTGACTTAAACCCCAGTAATGAGGAATATGCTTCAGCCTACTGAGATTTTCAGAAATGTCTAGTGAGGTGAGGCTCAACCCACTACAAGGACTTCCGATCAGACTAGTTGTTTGAATCCCCTGGCTGCACAAGTCCAATCGGAGCAGTGGTTTTAGCTCTATTCTTGCTCCAAGGCATAACTGCCTACTTAATAATGTAGCAGTAGTTGATCTACTTCTTTCTTTTTTGTTGCTTACTGTGTCCCTTCCTATGGCCAAAATGTAAGCCAGAACATGGTATGATGGGTTTATATTGATTACAGACAGCTTTACACAGGAGGAATCCTACCAGGTTTGATTAAATCATTTAATTAATGAAGATCCCTAATGAAGAGTAGCATGGAGAAGCCCAGTATAAGAGTGAATAAGAGTCTTAAGTTATAATCTTAATCATCTGTATATAGAGACCAAACAATATTCTCTTCATTAGTTCTGTTCTGGTCTTGTCCTATTGCATAATGGTTCCCGTGACTTCAAACTGAACAAAGTCCTTCAGGTCCCAGAGAGTGGCAAATGGAGTTAGGCACTTGCTGCCCACCATGCTGTCTCCCTATTCTGCCTGACCACTGACCTGAGACATGGGAGAGGCCCATGTCCATGCCATTAGAACATCTGATTCTGCTTCTACAGATCTTAATGAAGTCATGATATTCCATCATATCGCATGTCCAAAAGGGGAATTACTAGCTAGACATTCATGTGTCTCAATCCTCTCACACATTTAGTTAGGGAACGTGCAACAGAAAACCTAACATTTACAGGATGGATTCCCCCAAGAAGAGTTACCATTACCACTTTTACTGAGTCAGGGATTTAGAGGCAATACTTACCTTACATATAATAGTTTAATATTTACAGCACTTGACCAGGAGATAGGAAGCTTGCTTTCTGAACTCTCCATGATCCAAGGGAGACTGAACTTATGTGTCTCAAGAAAATACCCTAAGCCCAAGCTAGATTTGAAAAAAGTGGTAAGATTTCATAACTCCTCCTTCATCTAGTCTAGTGTACAGCCTATGAATCAGGCTACATGGGGATGGTGAGAGAACATTTCACTGTCAGTGAAAAGGGTGAATGCTATACAAGGCAATGTTGACCGGATTTTTGGTTCTACGCAGGATTGAATTTGTAGTTTGTGTGAAATAGTTGTTATGAAAAAGATGAAAGTAAGGACCAACCATCTTCTTGCTTTATAGTAAGCAATTCTTCATTAAGTTCCTTTTGGATTTACTTCTAGTCTCATAAAATCAGACAAGAGAAAAACCAACTTAGACAGAAATACAGAAATAAAAGATATTTCTGAATTTGTCTCATAGAAGGTTGGAGTTCCCACTGTTCAATACTGTAGCTATTAATTATTTCATGCCTTAGAGGCCACAGTCATGAACTACCACTTCACTGTACTCTACAAAAAACCAGAAACCATTAGGACTGTCTGTCTTTTAAAAGATAGGAGAGAAAATTATGTTTGTCATAAAGTTCACAGAATCTCAAATCTTTTGATAAAATGAGACAGATTTACTGCCTTACATCTGTTTCAATGGAATTGAGGTCTACATACTGTAGCCTAGATACCTTTTGGCTTTTTTTAGATTAAAAAGAAAATGTATTTCTGTTAAACTTTTCCTGTAACTTTCTCATAACACATTGTTGTATAAAGAAGATATGTTCTTCAGGTTCACCTAATAGTTTCCACTGTCCATCAGTGTATCTAGTTACAGTAAAAATTTCAAAGGATAGAATACAATTAACATCTTATTATTTATACATTGGTAGGACAAGGAGCTTAGTTTGCATACTCTGAATTAAGTTATAATAAAGTAGGCAATTCTAACTGTTTTTCAATTTAAAACAGATGAATGGAATTACAACTGGTTTACAGAAGACATATGAATCAAATCCAAGGTACTTTTATAGCTGGTCCTAATGAATCAGCACCTTACATGGCACACCTGTACGTCAGTAGAAGTCTTTGTCTTTCAGGAATGAATCTTTGAAAAAAAAAAAAACAAAAAACAAGAAAAACAGATGCTTACTTGTAAATTCCCAAGTCCAAGGAGTTCTCAAGTCTGATGAATGTCCAGCATCAATGAGAGCTCCATTTTAATAACCTGGGCTTCTTAATGTGCTAGTGGATCAAGAAAACATCAAAGAATAGTTTAAACAAAATGCAGCAGGCAAAAACCAGATATGTTCTGCTGGGAAAGGGCACCGGATCAAAGAGATGAATGTTGGCATCATGCCTTTTCATAGCAGAATACATGGCTGTTGCAAAAGCAGTAACTGTTAGTTAAAGACATGTCAGTGGAAGGTGAAGCAAAAGAGTCACTTGAATGCTGCTCAGTGACCATGGTTAGCTAACAAAAACCTCTATTTCTTGAACACACCCCCATTCCACATCCCCATATTCGGTAATATAAATAACACTTCTACAATGTTTCCTTTTAGATTTGGAGTTGGCACCACTGTTACCTCTTTTTGGAATGTTTTATTGTTGCACTTGGCAGTTACAAGTATCCTAGAGAATATAGTAAAGGAAAATTTATCACTCTCACATAGAACTAACTGCAGTCATTTTCTTGTACTTTCACTGTAAATATTTTTTTTCTTCTTTTCCTCATTTTGTTTCTTTTGTGGTTGCAGTCTTTGGTAATTGCTTTCTTCCCTTTTTCATTTATGCTATATATTCCATTAAATTCCAGGTTCAGCAGTTCTTGAGTTGTATTTTTTTCAGTTTGGCAATGTGGCTGCACTTTGCTTTATTATAAATTCTCTTTTGCAAGTGTAATTTTACAGACTAATACTTTGAAGATCAGCAAACCTAACATAAAATGAAAACAGATTCTCTGTTGTCTTTCTACTTGAAGTGTTGTGCTTTGAGCTGAGCAGATACCTAAGAGCATAAAATGTTATTGGTTGTATTGGTTCAGTTGGATGAATCAAAACTATATCTTACAATGTTAATTTGGTTCAGGGAATGATCCAAAGTTTTGCTGCCAAACACAGTTCCATGAAAGTCTCCCAAGACGGTTGACAGCAACCTTTTGGAAAACACCAAGAAAACCATGAACAAAAGAGAAACAAAATAAAACATCCCACATTCCCCATGTCCTCTGTCTTTGCCCTACCACACCAACTGTGATCAAAGTCTTATGTTTTATTTTGTTGTCAGAAGTTTCTTGGTTAACTTAACCTTTAGTTATTTTAGCCAGAGAATATAAATGCTATAGCCAAACCAAGTTCAGCTTTCTGAGTAACATGGGGATGTTGTACATGCAATGTTCTGAATCAATAACGCCCAGTTTTTATAAACCAGATTTCACCCAACCAGAACAGATCCTACTGAGAGAGTGTACATCAGGAGAATTTATTTGTTTCAGTTGTGTCCATGTACTGGGTTCGTGCTTCATGGTTTGGGAACCACTGCTTTAGATTAGGAGAATAACATCTATTCATGTGTTTTCATGTCTTTCCCTCCACCTCCTCCTTTTTTTACTATTAAAATTCTGTTTAGTTTTATAACTTAAAAGTAGTAAAACCTTTGGTACTTTTAATTGCACTGACTATTGAAATTTGGTATTCTTTTTTTTTCTTATTAATTTCAGAGGATTAGGAAGTGTATTTTTCTATGAATTATAGTTATATGTTTATTTTGAGAAACTATGTTTATTTAACTCATGAGGGTTTTTTAATTCTTATTCTCTAATTCTCACCTAGGCACCTTGATTTCAGAGTAACACCCAGCTATTTAAAAAATTCTTCTCATTCAAACTTTCTGTGACTAATATAGGCACCTTGGATAAGGTAGTGCTTTTCTTTTAGAAGTCTTTCTGAGTTGTACTCACAAAGTACTTAAATTTCCTTTACAATCCTTTTGACAAACCTTTAGAAGGCAGTCTGGGCTATAAAAGATCAAAATGAAAGAAATCTTTAGCTGTGTCAGACCCTGACTGCTGAGTCTGTTTTGAAACAAGTTCTTACAAGAAAAGTGCTTCTGATTTCTTTTTTTTTTTCATGAAGGTATTGGTTAAGGCAGTTTTGTCTTTTCATGTCTCCAAATCTCTTCTTCATTTCCTTCTTTATGAGCTATTCAAGTGGTTCAAACAATTATAAGAATACAGATAAATATATATAGATGTGTGACAAATACAGACAAGCATGAGTCTTAGGTTCTTAACCCACAAAGTATTCAGTATTAAGCTCCCAAATCCCAAGTGTACTCTGATCATCACTATCAATAATTGCCTTTCTAATAAAAGGTATCAAACATATTATCCCACTAAAACTAATTCAAATCTCATTCTTCCAAATCTGTGTAAGATTGGATGGTCCACAGCATAGCAGAGAATTTAAGAACGAGTTCAAAATAAAAACCTCAAATGTCACAAAGTACAATGGTAAAATAATCCTGTTTTAGCATCAAGCATAGGAATATTTACAAGTTTCAAAACTTTTGAGAACTATGAAATAACCAGCACAGGTTGCTTTACTTTTGTTTCATCAGACTAATAGTTCACATGCCTCATTACACAAATGCTGTGTGGTTAGACAATCAATTGTAAAACCCTAAACTACTACAGCCTTATGGATACTCCGATTTATTGTCAGAAAGGGGGGTGGAGGGCAGTGAGGGGAACCACCAAATGATTGTATAACCTGTAGGAAGAGAGTGATTTCTTCTTAATGATATCACTGGCCTGAACATTAGGTGGAGCCATCTGCACAATGCCTCTTCAGACCTCTGTTGTGATGGCACTTTATTATTGATAGCATCTTGCATTTGGGTATTTCCTCCCAGATTATAGAAATTTACACACTCAATCTGTGTAAACACTGCAAAGGAAGCAAAATAAAACTGGCTTCAGAATATCACTCAATTCTTTCCTGAAAGATTCTACATCAGCAATGACTTGCCTTCTGTTTATCGCAGTATGAATTGCACCTTTATTTTATATTTTCTCATACCATAGTACTTAGCAATAATGCAGTATGTGACCTACTCATGCAAGGAAAATTGTGCTTTACTAGTATGTTCCCACCCAAAGTTATTGCCGTTTTCTCACATCAACAGTCATAGAATCATGGAATCATTGAATGGTTTGGGTTGGAAGGGACCTTCAAGATCATCTAGTTCCAACCCCCTGCTGTGGGCAGAGACACATGCTTTGCTTTTGCTCTCCATATTTGCCATTAGACCTACTTTTTCCTTATGTGTCACAACTAGATTGACCAAATTGTAGTTCACTTTAGGCCATTTCTGACAGTTCTGTCTCAGAGTATGAAGTAGCTGTGTTTCCAACAGTCACCCCGCATGACTGAGTACCCTGCAGTCCATATACCAGCCATCTGCAACACATGAACTGCAGTTCTGCCCCTACTATGTACTGCTATCTTTTCAAGCACAGTATATTTTCAAGCTGAGCTTTATTTATTTATTCAAATAGTTATTCAAATAGTATTTACCTCTTACCTTTCCTGATTCTATTGCAGCCACAAGCAAACCAAAACCACTGCAACACAAAAAATACAGTAATTGTTAGATTTATGTCTCTGAGAAGATGTTTTTCCTATGAATATGTATTTTTGGCTGGGCAAGTGTCAGCAGACATGGTGGTAAGCTTTGGGTAACTAGCAACCCACAAATTGCATAAACATGTCAGCTCCAATGGTGTTTCCTTGTAGAGTATATTCAGAACAAATTCCTTCTTTCCTCTCTCCGACAGCTGACTTTCACAATGTTTGTTCAAAATTCATATCCTTGAGGCCGCTATGGGTCAGCAGTATTTGATTCATGTAGGCCATGGTAAAATTCATAAGATATTGCCAAGGGGGAAAGCATACATGGTTTAATAGCTTAATAGTGACTTATATTTCTGGAGAAATATGCTAAACAACAATTTGTTGTAGAATGTCACAGTCATTTCACCTGTAACAAACCAGCAATCATTAGACTGTGGTTGCACATCCCTCCATCGTGCTCACCTTCCTGGGAAGTGTGTTCAGGTTCATCTCTCTGTGCAGTCAGGATAGAAATTGAACTGAGCTGTCAGTAAGTTCCTTAGAAGTTATTCCGAGCTGCTTATCTTTCCATCTCCTTAGTACTTCTGTTCTACTGTGTAGAAAACATCTAAATGTTCCTGTGACCCTTAGGGACATGATTTAGTGGTAGACTTGGCAGTGCTAGGTTAATGATTGGACTCAATGACCTTAGAGGTTTTTTCCAACCTAAATGATTCTATTTCCCAGTTTAATAGTCTAACTACCAAACTGTTTAGTCATGTCCATTCACACTTTCAACTAATAAATTGATTCAGGCATGATTTTATTAAAAACCTATATCGGTATGTTACTTACAGGAAAAGGAATGCCAAAATAGATATGATGATGGATATTTGCTTAATTTTATTAAATAGTTATAAACAAATATTCATATCAGGATGATGAATAAAATAGGGACTAAGAATCATCATCCAATGAAGCTTTGGCACCCTTTGTTTAGGTACTCAGACTTCTGCCTGAGACTGACAAATGAAAATAAGTGAATATATTCTGGTTTGTTAAAAATAGACAGAACAGTCTTTAAAACAGAATAAAAAATAAGTCAATATAAGTACTGTGACCTTACAGTAAAAGTTACTTTAAATAACATAGATTTAAAAATAATAAAATACTCGGCAGAAATAATCAGTTTTTACTTAATTATCACAAAGTTGCATTCAAAAGATCAATTAAAATATTTTAAATATCTAGGTTTGGTACTGTCAGCCAGTTTTGCTGAAAGGGTTATCTGGTAAGAAGAACCGCAACAGCTTTGTTGCAAATTGATTAGGATTAAATGGACCAGAAAAATATTCCAAAACACTTTGAAATGAAAATGAATTAAAATTGGCATGAAGGTTCTTTATACTAAACTTTTAAATGTTTCTTCATATTACTTCCTTTCCTCTTCTCCTTTTGAAGTCTCTGAAACAGCTTGTATTGGACTATGATGCACTGTGGTGCATTTTTGAAAAGTTCTTGTGAGCTTTCTTTGAGAAGGTCAGGTACGTCCATTGATTTATTATTGTTAGGTACTTCTGCAGTCTTCAAGCAATTTAACATTAGTTCATGGCAGAAAAGGTCTTAAACAGAACAAGAAAAATAAACTCTTTTAAAAAGTTCTTTATTTTTTTTTCCTTAGCACAATTCTATTTAAAACAGGGTTTCTACCAATCTATTATCACATTTTTAAAATTACATAATTCTCCTGAGAAAAGCTGCTATTGAGACTTGCTGTCATATTAAAAGCTGCCCTTGCACTTATTTGGTTTGATACTCCAAACTCACTTAGGCACTATAACCTTCCTAATATTAAACCTTCTCGTAGTCACTTCTCACTTTAACTTTACTCATGCTTCTCCTAGTTAGGAGAGTAAGTCTGTGCACTCAATCAATATCTCTTTTATGCAAGGGAAACAGAAGATTATCTATTGACATTTTTTGATTCAAGAAAGTACATTCAAATGTTCAGCACGGTTTAGTGATCTCCTTTGGCATAGATCTCATTTTGAATCTAATATTTCCATTTATATTTACATTTTCTTAGTTGTAAACTGTTGCTTGCAAACATGAATATGGATTCAGCACATTATATTGTGTCTTGTTTTGAAAGATTACTTTTTTGTTGTTTGACAGTCAGATCTATTTTTTCAGTATTTGTAATATTACAGAAATGTTCCCCTAAAATTTTATGAAATATCTACAATATTCTAGCTGCTGAACTAAAAGTAGGGAACAAAATTATGGCACTAAAAGTTTAACATATATAAAAAGAAGCTATGTTATTAAGGTGGTGTTGCTCTCTTTTCATGAGATCAACCAAATTTCTGAAAAATATACTCTCCATCCATAAAATGTGAAACTGATTTTCCAGTATGTGGAATATTTGTATTAGGATTTGGCTCATATACAGTGTTACAAGTAAATTCATTAAGCTACTCCCAGCCATAATCAATGTTTGTGTTGCCCACGAAGTTAGTGACAAACAGTTGAAATCATCAGGAGACTTGTCCTTGACTTTAGTAAAAACCCGAATGAAAGTATATTAAATGGAAATGTGTAAATAACATTTTAAACAAGGGATCTATCCCAACAATTATTGTGCCATTTACAGAGGAATAGATAGAAAATATATTACCATATGTGAGCAATATATTTTGCCATTTTATTTGGAGACTTTTCGCTTACCCAACTGTCACAAAGAAAGAAAGGTCTTGCTAGGTAGGAACTGATAAATCATGATAGGCTATCTCTATTAGCACAAGTTAGCAGTGGTTTAGGACATGAAAGCCCTGGATGCATCAAGGAAAGCAACAAAAAATTCCAGACGGAATCATACTGCCTTGCCCTATGTCTTGCATATCACTTTGAAATATTAATTAGTACTTCTCAAAAGTCAGTTATCAAACAACCTCTTTGAAATATAATTGAAAGATAGATGAGCATGTACTTCACGAAGTTACAATTTTTTTTACAGAAAGAATCAGGTACTGATTTTGCATCACTATTTCCTAAATTTATGTCATCCATGATCTAAGTTACTTCTGGAATGCATTTTACAATACAATTTTTGAAAGAACTTGTCGAATGACCTATTGTATCATTGTACTACAGAATAGATATTTAAGCTTTTTAGACAACTCCTACATGTTATTGTTTTTTCTATGGGCCATGAATAGTCATTTATTTTCAAAGCTTTTTCTAACAGATTTAAAGCCAAAACTATAAAAGAAAGATCTTAATATTTGCCAATTAATGTGTAGTTTTAGTGATAGACTGTGTTTGCAGAGACATTATATGGAGGTGCTGAAAAATTTCACTTGCAGGATTCACTGGTGGTAACAATAGCCACAGTTCTGAAACCTAAAGCCTAATTACGATACTTAAGGGCTTTGTGTGAGTATAGGCATTGCTTTTAGTAATTTCACCAAAACAGGTTAAAAGTATATCCTAATCCTTTCTTCTTTGCAGACTTACAGTTAGATACAGATAGCATGTTAAATGACACATTTTTACTTAAAGTGTGATCATATCATCACATTTTTATGATTTTTCTCTCAAACATATTCTGAATGGCATTTGTTTTCAACTTTACACATTGGTTACTTGAATTTTTAAGCAAATTTATAATGCAGAAGGCAATTACACACTTAGGGTACAGATTCATTCTACATTTGTTGAGACAATTCTCTGTCGGCTCAGTACAAATAAAGGAGCCGTAAAAGTGCTGCTCAGTGAAAATCAGGCCCACTTATGCAGAGAAACTAGGCAAAATTTAATGGTCCTGATCTAATGGTCTTCATATTTGCGAATTCTCTCACATTATTTTTAAAAGTTCCTCCTCCAAATGGGTCATCGCAGCTTGAAAAAACCTTAGCAATATTTATGCTGAAAGAAGTGACTTTTTTATGACATACCAAAACACCAGGGGATGCTAAGAAGCCACTGACTGTGAATTTTTAAGGTTTCCTATACTCCTTACAGTCTTAACTTCACCCAAATTGAAATTATCCCTTATGCCTAAAGACCACTTCAAATCAGACTTCTATTGCTTTATGTTGCTGAATAAATAAATCCTCACCCATTAATATGGTAGAATATGTGAGTTGCTAAAGTAATTCAAATTCTGCTTTGGGACTCAACTGTATACAAATTTTTTTTACTGAACACCATTAGGGAGAGATTACTGGGTTTGATGAGCTTTGGTTTGGGCATAGTAAATCAAGTTCTATCATGTTTATATAGATGGTGACAAAGAAATCAAGGTAATTTCTCACTGTAGGAGTTATGGTCACTTACTTAAAATGTCTAACTCCAAGCCCTGGGCAACTCAAGTAGATGATACAAAATGAGTTGAGTGCATAGACATGCATTCTTTTTTGAAAATTATGGTTCTGAGTCTGTGGAAATGAGGAATAGAAGCTGCATGAGCAAAAGAAATCATAGAACCATAGAATGATTGGAAAGGACCTTAAAGTCCCAACTATCTTGACATGAGAAGGGGTACCTTCCACTAGATCAAATTGTTCAGAGACCAGGTTGCTCAAAGAAATAGGGCAAAGGAAATTACTCTGTTTTCAGATTACTTTTTTCCACCAAGATGTGAATATATTCTTGTGTAGACCTGCTCTGATTCTTGCAAGAGATTTGTGATTTGTCATTGCAGTAAAGAATCCTTTAGTCCAGGCTTCTCAAATCTTGTGATGTACATATTGCGTATTAGCTCTGTCATGTAAGCACGTTTAATGTGACACACTGTTTTCAAGAAGAAGCTGTCTTTGAATGCTGTAGAGCGAGAAACAGCTAGATTGCAAGGCCTTTGGAACAATTTCTTCCTCTCATGACAATGATGACTTTCTAGTGATGCCCTTTCTCTGACAGTCATAAAAGTGAGTGTTGACCTCCTCAAACAGTTGACCGAAAGAACGTTATGTTTATAGCTTACGACATCCGAACTATTCTGAATTGAGCTTTAAAAGATGAAGGGCTTATAAAGCTGTTCTATAATTCAATTTTGTGTATATCCACGGATAATACCAACGTGAGTGCAAGGGATGAGCTATCCATTCCACTTTATATTGTCTGAAGGCAGGCATTGAATTAGTTAGAGGCATATATCTTGATCTGAGCACAAAGCAGTCCTGACTAATGTCTATGATAAAACTTAGTTGATTTCAACAGGGGGAGAATTTCAATATATATATCCTATTTGTATTTTTATTCTAGGTCTGGCTTGGTTTCTTTTGTCATATTTGGCTCCATTTGCTGAATAAGATACTAAAAAAATTACTGAAATTACTGATTCCCTGGGGACCTTGAATATTAATTACTTTGTATTTTTGATTAATTAACCATGTGCTAATTACTGCATTTATGGGCTTGAAATGACTTATTCTTTCTCTGAAAAAAATACTACATAACATCTGTCATTTTAAAATCTTCACGCACCAGAAT
Organism: Pipra filicauda; assembly: GCF_003945595.2. Lineage (NCBI taxonomy): Eukaryota > Metazoa > Chordata > Aves > Passeriformes > Pipridae > Pipra > Pipra filicauda. Next base: position 1,049,306 of record NW_024103896.1, read on the forward strand.
TTGTTATCCATTGTACAACTACAAATTTTATATTAGTCACTCTAGATTTACTACAGCATACATTGAAGTCTGGAGATTTAAGACTTTTGAAAAAGTAATAGTCTGCTTACCTCTGTGCTATTAGATAAAGGGAACCTTTCTAGGTATGCATGGTTTTAAAATAGGTGCTAAAATACAAATAACATTGTTAACATATTATCCTTACATTTTTATTCCATGTTCAAATTCAAAGATTCATCCCAAAGTTTCTGATTAGTCATTAACAAATTCCCTCCAAATAAGGTTTAGTGTTAACATATGCATTGCTATTAAGAGTTACTACTGAAATATGACATGTACTTATGCTTCTTTAAATTTAATTTTTTGCTGTCTGACTTTTTAACTCACTTTGTTTATTGTTTATACCTAAGAATACCTAGATATGCTCATTTATAGTGATTTACTTATACTGTTTTGTGTTTATACATTAGTATTTATTTATTACTAAAGGTGTTATTCTACAGAAACAATAAGATGCAACATCCCAAATGTTATGTCACTATTTCATAGTGATATAACAAGTTTAATAACTTCACAAACACGTTACAAGCACATAATAGATGGTATACAGACATGAGAGATTATGTGCCAGTTTTTTCAGACTAAAAATGTCGTAAACATATAGCCATAGGAAATAAAGATATATGCATATGTACAAATATAGATACATACATATATGTGAGTACAGGTGTTTGTGTGTTACATTTTCTGTCAAATAAGTGAATGATTTTACTTAAGCCAGTTTTTTTGCCCATTTCTGAAATATTTTTAAACTAGTAAGGCTATCACAGCTATCTTTTCATTCATATAATTATGTTTGTATTTATCTTAAAGATTATTGTTGCATATCCATAAAAGTGGTGCCTAGATGTCTAATGGAGAACCATTCCATCACTGGTAGCCTCAGTAAATCATTATCCTAAGATAATGACTTAATGATTCTGATTCAGAATAAGCTATTTTTCTCCTGGTTGTCTTGATACAATGAAAAATCCTCTGAATTAATGCAAGCAATCATGAGTAGAAATACAGCATTGGTTTATATATCTGTACTGCTGTAGCACAGAGGATCTTCTTGCATTCAGGGTCATCCCAGAGAGGTTTCCATTTCAGGCACATAAGATATACATGAAATAGCTTTTTGACAGCATTTCCAGACAGTGGGTATTTGCTTATCATTTCTACCAAGACATGATTTCTGTTCTTTACTTTTTTTGGTATTTGCTTGTATAGGCTTAGTTAGATTACATAAGATTACACAGCATTGGACACCACTTTTTAGTGCCTGAGAAGCTATACTGGAGTCAGGCATTTTGGGGAAGATAAAAATCACTATTTTCACAATAAAAATATATAGGCAATTGAAATGTTTTGGACACGAATCATTTTTTCCTTTCCTGTTTTTCTGCTTTTGCTGACATTATGTAACTGGTGGCTTTTAGGCTGTCATTATGAGAAGTTTGCAGTTTGAGGAGCTTAGAGTGAATTATAAATATGACTCAACACCATTAATATTGTTGAAAAGAAAAGCCGCTGCCATATTTGGAATATATAGTTTGAGGATATGAAGTAATCTTTTTATCCTGTAACAAAGCAATGATGGAAGCAGTCCTCATGTCTGATGATCAATTTCCAAATATATTTTAGGTTTTCCTATAGCACACATGCCTTCCTTTAGTTTCTGTCTCTCTTTTGGCCATCCTTACTTAATGAGAAATCTGAAGAAAAATGCTTCCTACTCCTCTTTTAGTGATATGTTGTCATGAAAAACTTTCTTTCTCCTCCCTCCTCACCCCTTTTTAAAGGATTATCAGTTTCTTCTGGTAGCTGTGGGGAGGAGACTGGGGACAGTATGGGAACTGCCTGCTGACTTCAGTGTGGTAACGTGGACAATGTGTGGGAATGCGGACAAACTTGAGTCACCAGCTCTGGACAGGACATCCCTATGCCTACATGGGTCACAACAGGACATTCCATCACTGCCCTCCCTTTAGCCCACAGAGCTCTCATTTTTGTGTGCACTGACAGCAGCTCCCAAGTCACATCCTTGACACTGTCAGCATTATCAGAGCATTCTGAGATAGCACTGAATCTGCAGAGACAAGGACCAGCTGGGTACTTGTGGGAAGAATCACACCCAGAATGTCTGCAAATTTAGAAAACAGCTCTTCAAAGGAAAGTTGGATAAAACTGAGTTTATTTAACCTAGACAAACCTCAAAGTCCTTACAAATAATTGATCTAGAGCAAACACAGTAAAAAAGTAAAGGACTTAAAAAAAATTAAGGGACAAATTGTAGCACAAATTTACATTTTATCTTCAAAAAAACAACTCTAAGACTTTATAAAGTTGTCTAGGCATCCAAAATGCCTTTGTTCTTGGTAATATGTCAAATATTTTCTTGCTCCTCACTAAAGAATTTTTCAGGAATCAAGAGAACATACAGCATAAGCTGAATATCTTTGGTGTTTTCAGGGGTAACATTCAGACAAATTTCTCTTCAATTAGGGCACACCATAAAATTTGTATGTATGGATATAACTTCAGTTAGGCTGATCAACTATGATAGCTTGTATGAAGAAAGAGGAATCACACATTGGAAACTGTATTTTGTTGTAGACTGGACTACAGTTAGGCTGAATTACTTTTCAGCTCTGAACTACAGATGCAGACAGCTGTAAACCTCTCTCTGTTTTCATGCAAATTAGGTGTTGCTATAGGCTACCGAACTCTCCAGTTGCCATCACAACCTTTCTCAGCTGGGGGAAGTTTGGATACTCTGCAAGTAATTAATACCAGTAATCCCCTGTGTAAGGTATCTGCCAAATTCACTACATAGCTACTTCTAGATATCATCTTGTAAAAACAGTGTGTCATACTGCCTAAAAATAATCAGGTCATTTCTTTCCTTTGAATTACCCTTAAATTCGTTTATCCTTATAATATGCATGAATAGTGAAAAAAAATATGAGGAATTGCAATCTAAAAAAAGGTAGGTAGCAAAATAAGAATTCATTGCATATACAGTTATCATAAAATGAACTCATCTACATGCAACAATTTACAGCTGCTCACCAAAAGCAATTCCACCCTCTTCTCAGTATTAACCAAGCAAATTTACCTTTTCAAGACTAGTAGAGCCTTGAGAAGAGCATGAGGACTCTTTAATATTTTTAGAGTTTTTAAGATATAGGAAAAAGAAAGCTTGAAAGAGCCAAGAAATACAATGAAATGAAAATTAAAGACTGTCACTCAGATAGTAAACTCCTACACAGGTGGAGAAATATATTCTCAAATGCTATCGGTCAGATTTTTGGCAGGAGAGTAATTAGATATGGGCAGAACAGCAGTTTCCATCATCATTATGTGGCCTGCAAACACATTTTTGCATAACAAAAAAAAGACCATTCTACAGCCTAATGAATGCAGTCATTAACTGTAATAACTTTAGCTATAGCTTGAAGGGGGATGGACTTCAGAGAAAAAGAAATCTGTTCAATTGATTCCAAGACATTGACACATTTTCAATGTAGAAAATAAGTGGAACTGTTTACAAAAGGGAGTCTATTTTTGTTGTATACATGTGTCTTTTACTATTTTGTCTAATCTTAGAAACAGGGGTTTTAGAAATGTGTGTTAGATGTTCCAGGCAGTTTTCACAGGAATCCAAAAGCTACACTCCTCAGCTAACTGTAACTGACTCACGACATTTCACATTGTTTGTCCAGAGCCAATAATTGGAAAGTTTCTTTCAGTATAGTGAGTTAGTTAATGGACCAAATGAGTAGACGTCCCTCTAGCTTTCTATGCTCTGTCCCACTGATGTAAAAAGACACAGCATCATGTTATCTATAGAGAAAATATATAAAATGGGGAGGAGCTGCTGCAGGAACATCTCTTCCAGTTGATGTTTTGGGTGTCCACCAGACTACAGTTGCAGTTGGTTTAGCATTAGACCTCCCTCTGCTCCCTTCTGCCACACAGGACTGGTAGCAGCCTAGAGGAGACAAATCCACCATCCTAGGCAAGGAAACTCAAATTGTATCAATGAAGTGGTTATCAAGTGATGTCAAAAGGAGTACTAGCTCTAAAACCATAAACTGTGGCACTTTAGTGGGATTTGTGTGTGTCAGAGACAACATGTACCTTTTTACTCTAAAAAATAAATCTGACACATTTTAATGAAGTGGAGAAAAAAACCCATTCAAATAATTTTCAGTAAATATATATTATCACCATATATAGCATAGAAATTATTTTGGGTATGTCAGGTGGCTCTCTATGAAAAGCATTCTGTTATTTATGTCATGAAGAAATTTGTGCGCAAGACCAGTTTAAAATATATACATTCTCTCTACCATTTATTGCCATCTTTTATTTAAACAATCCAAATAAATTCTTAATACTGCTGATATGGTTTGAAGCTGGCTCCCTGCAAAGTCTCCAAACCTTATCACAAGAAGTGTCCCCCTCCCCCTTAAACCTCAGGGAGAAGAGAAAAAAAATCAAGAGAACCGAAACGAGAGAGAGACAGCTAAAGCAATATATAAAAATATATTTGCACTTATATTACAGTTATATACAATTGAAATATATATACAATTTCAGAAGGAAATGGGAAAGGGAGAGGGAAAAAAAGGAACAAAACCAAAATAAAATCAATAGCCCAAGATCTAGCAACTAAAAGAATTGGCAAAAGAATATCTTACTACTCTCCTTGGGACAACAGAAAGTTGCGCTGGAACGACCGCCGGCAACTCCTGTCTCCCAAGGTCAGCAAGGCCTTACCAGGCCTCACTCCCCAACACGACAGACTCAACAGCAGGGAAACCCGCACCTCCAAAGCCGCCAAAGGCCTCTCCTCCTTTCTTCTTATACTCCGGCTTACATAAAAATCGTAGGGAATACTGGGTAAATCTGGACACTTCCTTGGTTACAAACTGGTCACCAAGGAAGGCCTAGACTAAACTACCACAACTGCACACCTTTTAAGGAGTATGGTTTCCCACTTAACATGTGTATAGAAGGAAGAAAATGTACTCTTCGTATTTTCAAAAAAATTTGATAACTTGATAGTATATTCCTAATAATACCTGATAGATCTTGATGGTATATACCTGATACCTTGATAACTTATCAATGCTTAACCTCTTTTGAAGCGAGTAGCTAACAAAAATATCGCCAATGGCCAAAAATTCATATTCGCAATTCGCTGTTTCTTAATTTATTAGTTAAAATAAATTGATGGTCAAATTTTCCCATAATAGTGACTGAAAAGAGTTGCGATAATTTCAGGGACTGCCAATTTGCACAGTGTACCTGGTTCTTCTGCCCCTTTTTATTATCCAACATATGGTCTTGCTAAATTTTAAAGCAGATTATACTTAACAGTCTTCAAATCATGGGGTTTGTGTCATTTTCTATACACTTGACTTTCAGAAAATAAAGTTCCAACTCTGTCAGGATACTGCCTGAACAACATAAACATAATAAGCAGTGGTACTGTTCAGGAATACTTAAATCTGAAGCTGTCCTTGAAGGATGTTGTGGTACTGAATGGAAAAATAATTGATTATAGTATCTATTTAACCCCTTTATCAGCATAGGATTTTCTTCTTTGAAACTTTTTAGTCCAGCTGGCCTTAAAAAATGGCAGAATTTCCCTACTTCCTTGGAAGGCTTCTCAAGAATCTGAAAATATTCACTGAAGTCAATATTATAAAAAAAATCTGAACCCCATAGTTGAGATTTAAGAAATGTTTTAAACAACATAGAAGACTTGTAACATTTAAAAGTAAAGTCTGTGTCCATTTAGTGTGTAGACATGTCAACTTGTGCAATCACTTTGCTGTCATTCAAATCTGAGGTCTTATCATTAACTAATTGGTATCAGAGTTTCAGTTCCCATGCCCAAGGTGATTTGGACTACGAAAGTAACAGGTCTTACGTATAGGGACAATAATATGGAATTAATGCTATGAATATTCAGAACTGAACAAGTGACCTTAAACTACCAAACTTGTGTTTACTTCAGACTGTCGACCAATATGTTTAAATTAGGGAATATAAAATCTCTTTTCTGTTTTAAAACCACAAAGGATTATCTTAATTAGACTGAGAGATAGTGTTATTTGGGGATTAGACCTAAAACCCTTCCTTTCACCCAAAAAAGAGAGATAAAAGTTTCATTTTCTTTCCTGCATACTCCAACTGCAAAATTGGAATACACACATAGCTGTGTGTATAGTCAAACACACGATTTGTCTTAAATTAATTTCTCTTATTTGTTGCTTCACATAGCAACTGCAGAGAGAGAAAGAATACAATAACAAGAAAATAAGTAAGATAAAACAGGAGAAGCTGTGGAAGCTGTGGGGGTATTATTTTAATTCTTAACATATTTCCTCTAATCTGATGGGTTTCATAGAATCATCATTCCAAGAAATATATCAAATCTCAACACAAGCTAATGCATATGCAGGGCAGAATGGATGTCAAGAAGTCCCTGTTCTCCCTTCACCAAAGCAGGGACATTTATATCAGATAGATGCTTTCATATCTAATTCTCTGACACCCTTAAAAGTCTCTAAGCTATTCTTTATTGCAAGGAAACTTTCCTCAAGTCTAAAATGAGTCTTTTTCTTTTCAGTTTAAGCCCGGAGTGCTTACCTCAACACGAAAAACAAATTATGAACCTTTTGCTGCCAGTTTTTATGTACTTGAAGACAGATATCACATCTCTCTCCTGGTATTCTGTTTGGTTCTTTAGGCTATAAATCTTCAGCTAATTCAATCAAGCCTGTTTTCTAGATCATCTTCACTCTTTCTGGTTAACTGTTTGTCACTAATGAGTAGCCTTTCCTCTTGTGAAGTTTGATACTAAAAGCTCTCCTGGATTTGTCTCATCTGCCCCTATTTTTCCATTCAGATGTTTAAAAGTAATTGTATATATAGTAATTATCTAAGAGATTGAATTATTTTATTGTGTTTATACTTAGTCAATAATAAATTTTGCAAATATTGGTGCCTCTGTACTATGATATACAACTATGTTGTGATTTACTGCAAGTAAACTAAACAGATCTTTAACAAGGAGCAGACCTCTTCCCCTCTGTTTGCTGGAGGGTATTTTTAAACTAAAATCTCCATCACCCTGGTAAATCCTTAAAAAACCGGTAGTTGGAGCAATATACATTTGCAAAGAAATCTGATAATATGTAAAAAACATCATGATAATGGCCCTGCTATTTCATGTTCATCTCTTACTTGTATTGCAACAGTAAAAGCAACTTTTACCTTTTTCTTCCTTCTGTGATTATTTTCTTTGGTGCACAATAAGTTATTTAAATTGTTTTTTTTTCTTTTTTCTTTTTTTTTTTAGAAGCACCATGAATCTTTATATATATTTTATTTTATACAGTATGGCTATTTTCCTGTATCACACCACCAGTCTCTAAGGAAAACGCACTAGATATTAGCCTGATGGGCAAGAATATAAACAAGGAAATATTGGATATGGGGGAAACATTTCATGATCCTGAAAACAATTCCTCATTGTGTTTAATGCGAGTGTAACACTAAGAGCAGTCAGACCTGAACATGCCATAGTCTTCTTACCTTGTTGACAACTTTCTAGCCTGGCAAGCTGATGAATGAGATCTCTGAATTTCTGCGTGTACCTGACAAATGTCTCGGCAAGGGGCCTTTACTTTTGAGGCTGCAGCTGTGCAACTACTTCTTTCTTTCGCAGCAAGGTTTCTTCATGTGCAACTCTAAGTTATTTAAGATGTCACTTTAAGGACATCTTAGGCCCTGTGCTCTTCAACATGTTCCTAAATGACCTGGATACAGAACTGGAAGGGATACTAAGCAAGTTTGTAGATGACAAAAAACTGAGGGGAGCTGTTGACTCCCTCTAAGGCAGGGAGTCTCTGCAGAGACCTCTACAAATTAGGAGACTGGGCAATAACCAAACATATGAAGTTCAACAAGGGAAAGTGATGGATTCTACGTCTGAGATGCAACCTTTGGTGTATATACAGACTGGGAAACGAGGTGCTGGAAAGCAGTCCTGGTCGATGGCAAGTTGAATATCAATCAGCAGTGCCCTGGCAGCCAGGAGGGCCAACCATATCCTGGGGGCATCAGGCAAAGCATTGCCAAACCGGTCGAGGGAGGGGATTGTCCTACTCTCCTCTGCACTGGTGCAGCCTCACCTTGAATATTGTGTGGAGTTTTGGGCACCACAGTATAGGAAAGATATTAAGCTATTAAAGAGCATCCAAAGAAGGGTAAGAAGATGGTGAAGGGCCTTGAGGGGAAGCTGTGTGAGGAGCGGCTGAGGTCTCTTAGTCTGTTCATCCAGGAGAAGAGGAGACTGAGGGGAGACCTCATTGCAGTCTACAACATCCTTGTGAAGGAAGACGAGGGGCAGGCATTGATCTCTTCTCTGTGGTGACCAGTGACAGGACCCAAGAGAACAGCCTGAATTTGTGTCAGAGGAGATTTAAGTTGGATATTAGAAAATGGTTCTTCACAGAGAAGTAGTTGGGCACTGGAACAGGCTCCCCAGGGAAGTGGTCACAGCACCAAGACGGACAGAGTTCAAGAAGCATTTGGATGATACTGTCAGGCACATGTTGGGACTCTTGAGGATGGTCCTGTGCAGGGCCAGGAGTTGGACTCAATGATCCCTGTGGGTCCCTTCCAACTCAGCACATTCTCTGATTCTATGACACCTTCCCATTGGCTAAGAAGCAGTACCTTCTATTTCTAATGATCATATTCACCTAGATCAGAATAAAATTAGAAAGCACAATTCCCATGTATGGGAGAAAACCTGAACTTGTGTAGTTATCTGTTAAGGATATTCATGTCCTGTTTAATCTGTTTGGACTCTTTCAAGATTCTTACTGGAATACTGTTCCCTTGGACTTGCTTTACTACTTGTGAGGAAGCTATTCTTAACCTCTTGCTCATCTAAATATCCTCTACATCTCACTGCTAACATAAAGAACCATTTCTCTCACTAGCACACAGTCCTGCACTGCAGTAGTGCACATTGACACTTCAGTAGGTAAAAGTAGAGATTAAACTGGGCTTCATTCAGATTTCTTTGTCACAGCCAATTTCTGCTGCCAGAGCATCTTTCTTCAGTTGAGTAAGTAGATTTTAGTGGTAGTGAATACCATTTTGAACCTTTCATAATGCAACAACCAGTGGAGTACAAGGTTATCACCAGCTACTACAGTAAAATTAAGCCATTAGGAGTAGAAATAAGGTCTAAGGAGTGACAGGCAGGACTATGAAAGTAAGCAGGTATTTCCCTCTCTGTCACCTTCTCCCTCCTCTTCACACCCCTCAATGACTTCAGAGAATGTCACAGGACTACTCTTTCAAATATATCTGTCATCCTGTCATCAACATCCTGTAAGTGCTGTTACTGTACTGTGGGTGCAGAATTTAAATATCACACACAGTATTGGTGCTTTTCTATATTCATTCTAGCCTGTGTACCTACTCCACTTTCACCAACCTTTAGATAGTAGTTTAGCATTTGCATTTCCCCATTGTCCATCTGAGGCTTTGTTATCTCTACGTTGTTGTCTCTACAATAGAGATATTGAGTGCGTTTTATATAATATGCCTTTTGCCCAAGAAGCTAAGCTGAAATACTTATTTGAATGAGAAGCAGCTCTGTTGAATTAAGAAGCTCTCCAGCAATAAAGTTGAGAAGAAGGCTTATGTAAGATGAAGTTGTCATTTTCATCTTTTTTAATAATTTAAAGTTATAAAATGGTATCTTCTTAGAGAAGATAACTATTCATAAAGTAATACTATAAATTTTATAGCACCCAGCTGGATTAGATCTACAAAACTGTTCCTTTGAAAAGGATAAAGAAATTAATTACAAGAGAACAGGGGGTTTTTTCCTAAGTTTCTTATGAGACAACTCCTAAATCTGGGATACTGAAATTCTACCCAGTTTAAAAAAAAAAATTAAAAATCCCACACTACAGAAAACCTATCACTTACTGCATTCAAGAACTTGTCAGGTTTTACGAGGGTGGATAAAACTGCTTAAAAACTTGCCAAAGATTAAGATGAGTGTTTTAATGAAAAGGTTAAATCACTCATAAATTTCAAACACCTTCTCTTGCTTTTATCACAAAACAGTCCATAAGTGGGTCTGTCCAATAAATAGTCCTGGTGGAAGGTGGGGTGCATTTGCCTGACTGAGTCTCTTGAGTGTGATTGGGAACACTGACGCTTGTGTTCATCCCTAAGCTTGAAGTTAAATTTTCCAAGGGCTGTATTCGAGCTGAACAGCAATGCTCATCTTTCTCCTTTTATGAATGTATATTTTATTTTTCTGTGCAGAGTAAATCAATGCATTTGAAATCTAAAGCATGTTTGATAGTTCCTTCATTTTCAATCCAGACACTGGATATTATTTTCCCCCTTGGCGAAGCTGCTATTTACTGACATTGCAGCTGTGCTAAGAAGACAAAGTCAAGAGTCCAGGCTTCAACAAAATAGTCTCTGTGCAGGAGTCACTCTCTGAGGTCTTAATTTTTGCCCTGTGTGAGGACAGCTGAGTGCAGAACACAGGGAATATGCTGGGGACCAAGTGACTGCCGCAGGATTCCTGCCTGCTCTGCAGTACAGAAGAAAATTTTAAAACAGGCAGCAAATGATCAAAATAGAACAACAGATCCACACAGATAAAGGTCACCTACATCACTTACAGTATGACTAACTTAAAATAGGACTAGCTTTAAACAAACAATGAAGTTAAAAATAAGACAAGTTAAGCTTACTTTTCAACCTTTAGTTATTTAACTTTTAGGATTTAAGAGTAGTCTCTATAGTCAGAGAATTTTTAGAGGCCAATCTGAGATTTTTCTACAAGTCTTTAACTGTAATACTTGGAGCTTTTGAAAAATTTAGATATCATGTTCATGATAAAACAGCAGAAATCTGCAATGTTCTTTTTTTTTTATGAAGTTGAGTGAAACTTCATAAAAGTCACTACTACCAAGAAAATCCATTGTGAAACTGGGGAGAGGGGAATTACCCTGAGAATTTTTTGACATTTTTTTCAATTAGGTTTTCAGTCACTTCTGTCTTCTGGTGGTCAGAGTATTGCAAGCTGAAAGGTTAACAGAAGGGGATTAAAATTCTGTGTGCAGTACTGTATCATACAACCCCATAATGCTCCAGCTCAAGCAACCAAGAAACAGGAGCAACACATGGACCTGCATGATGCTCTGCCCAGCTTCATTACTCATGTCTGCAAGGAGGATTTACAGCTTCAGATGTAATAAATGCTGTGCAAGTGCTTCTGCTTGAGCAGGGTCAGCCTATTCAAAATTTGCTTCTGGCTCTTTGTGCCATGCTCCATCATGCAGTATGGACATGGTCTGCAACACAGTCCTGTGCTTTGCACAGTAACAGATCATCTCCTTTCAGGTTAGAGTAGTATCAACCCAGTGTCAGAGAAACACTGAATCCAAGATTCTCTCCCCAAAGCTCAGTGAGGTTTAGCATGATCCAGAGAAGCACTTATACACGTCAGATTTCACGATATGTGTTTTTTAATGTTTTTTCAATTACCTGAAGTGGAGGATGTGGAATACACAATTTAAGTAGAAGGTGACAATGTCAAGCAAATGTAAGAAAAGCACTAAATTCTTCTACTAGAAGAATTACAAGTGCTTTACAATACTCCACTCAGAACCACAGCTGTGGGTGTGTGCTCTAAGGCTCTGAATTTTAATGTTGAGGAAGCTCTTTTATTACTCCTTTGAATGGTTAATGCTGTGTCTTTTTCCTTTACCCCTGCAGTGATGGCTGGGCAGACAGGTATGATGTGACAGAAGGGTACCAGAATGAAGCAGTTGGTGGGATAACGATCAAGCTCCAGTCTCCAGATGTGAAATGGTTTGATGATTACTACCTACAGCTTCGGCCAGAAACCAACCATAGAAATCCATGGTTTCAGGAATTTTGGCAGCACAGGTTCCAGTGCCGGTTGGAAGGGTTTCCTCAAGAGAACCCTAAATATAACAAGACATGCACAAGTAAGTGAATTTATTACTTCTGCTGTATAAAACAATCTGACTGAAGGTCCTGTGTAAATAGCTCATGTTGGACTGATGCAGCCTTGTTTGGTGAAATAGTGAGTGGGGTTGGAAGGAAGTAAGCTTTAATTGCAATACTTGCTCTTTTCAAATTACGAGAAGCACAAATTTAAAAGCATTCAGGTTTCTAAAGAAACAAAGGAATGGTGCCTTGGTACCTAACTACTCTTTATATTTTAAAAACTTGATGCTACTCCATCTCCATAGGCATGTAAACACTTTCAAAAATAGTGTAATACAAAATTGAATGTGTCTTTTCTGAAACAGAAAAGACTTTGGCTTTTCTGCTTTGGCTCACAGGAACAATGAACGAGGTAATATACTAAAAGGTATCTGAAGTCCACGTGGTATTTGTGAACTTCAGATGGAAGACTAGGCAATTTTAAAGATTTCATTAGGTTTTCTTTCAGCCATGAGTCATTTCAGGAAATGCCATTTTGAGCTGATATTTTTCATTAAATTGTACTAATTTTAGCAAAAATTGCCACAACATTTTGTCACTTGTACAATGCAGAGCAAAACTCTTTTTTTTCCCCATATAGATGTGGCACATTTTTCTGAGTTTTTCTTGGGTTTTTTTTTATGACTTCTGTTAATTGCTCTTTATTTTGTGAGGTGCCAAGCAATACTAAGGTTATCCCTAAAAACGGGATTCATCACCCAGTGTGCATTTACTTTTACTACAAGTATGCTTTAGAAAACAAAATACTACATTTACTTTTACTACAAGTATGCTTTAGAAAACAAAGCAATCATGATTCATTGGTCACAATTTACCTAGTTCTCTTATCTAATTAGCATTTTACCTCGTATTGGTTGAATGATTCTCCAACTTCTCATGCTAATTAGCCTGCATGCTCAGTCTTGGTGGTCAGTGGTCTCAAACTTCCCCTGCTGAAATTACCTTTTACCCAGTTGTCTTGGTGTGCAAGATGCAGACTGAGATCTGGGTAGCGGGAGACCAAGACAAGAGGTCCTGAACTGGCACCAACCCCTTGCATTACAAAAGGCATGGGGACCTATGGCTGCCAGCCACATAACAAGAGACACAGCAGGAGCCAAGGACTCAGTAAGAAGACTCCAGACTATCTCAAAGGGGTCCTTTGTTCAGGGTCCTTTCTGTGAGCCTAGGAGGCCAGTTTCACTGATAAGGCAAGACCCTGTTTCACAAACCCCTTCTTATTCTCTGTAGCTCTCTGGGCAATTTTAAAACTATTTCTGACCCTTGAGATATCACTAAGACAATGGGTATCCTGACAGAGTTGGGGCATAAGGTGGTGCTGCACTGGACATTAGTGCAACCACAGCTCTAATCTCCAAGGGGTCCTCCCTCTTAAAAATGTCAATATCTTCCACACATCAGTGAGAGCAAAAAAATGTCTTTAAGGATCAAAGTCTTGGATTTACGCAACACAAATCCCAATGAAAGTCCCACTTAATGTTCTTAAGTCTTTCTTTTAACTTGGACAAGGTCGCAGAGGAAGTTTGAGATGTAAACCTAGTCTAGGAATCCCAAAATCTCAGTGTACACCTTCAACATTCAACTGACTTTTCTCCATAACTTTTGTTGTTCTACCCTTCCAACACGGGTTTTATTTGCATTATTGACAGGTACTGCATATCGAGCAACAAACTTCATTGTTTTCCCCACGATAATGTAGATCTCTTTCCTGAGGTGTCAGTGCAGTGGGCATGGCTGGATGTGGGCTAATAAAGACTTGGTTTTTATCACTGTGCTGTGTAAGCAACAACATTTCAATTTGACTTTTCTGGGTTTCTTTTTTTACTTACTTTTTACCAACACTGCAAGAATCTAATTTATGTTTCATATGAAAGATCAGAAACTGTGAAATGTAAGTACTTTCAGTGTCTTTTATAGTGCCTAAAATACAATTCACCACCACAAAAAAATTATTGTGGGAGTGCAGGGAGATGTTGTTAATACATTAAGTCACCCAGTTGTGGATATAAGACAACTTAACCATAAAGCTTGAATAGCTTGGCATTAACAGCGCTCATGGCTGGAAGGTTTCCCACACAGAGCCACAGTTCAAACAGCTTCCTAAAACCTGGGAATGACAAAACACAAAGAAATGTACAAGAATACAAATCTTCTGATTTATAAATCATTAATAGAGAAAAGGACCATTTTCCCAAATAGATTGTTCTAATTACTTTTTCTTCAGTTTTATTATAATATTCATTGCCAGACCATGATGGCTAAAAGAATGAAAACCAGATAATAATACCTTCAATTCTTTCTTGTTGCTGTAGGACAAAAAACGGTAATTCAGTTATGGAGTTCCCTGCGGAGTTCCCTAGGTTAACAACATTATGCTCAGCAATCAGTTAAAACTGCCCATCTACTCAAGGTTTTCACACAGGAAGGTTTTAGTCATCATGTTACTTGGTTTTATAGGTTTGATTTTTGTCTAAACCATCTGTCAAAATTCATGTGAAGGAAATTCAGTGTTTGGCATGAAAGATGACATGTAGATTTACTTAATGACTTTTTTTCTGTGTCTTAAGTGCTAGGACACTTATCCTGTTTTTCTCATAATAGCTGCAAAACTAGGCAAGGATGTATGACAAAAGTGAAAAAACATTGAAGTTAGACAACTTTGCAGATTTATCATCAAGAAAGACACAAATATATTCACTGAGAATTGCAGGAGTGAAAGATTGCAATGCTGAGAGTTTAAGCTCAGAATTAACATGGATTTTTGAGACTGTTATGGTAGTTTTTGTTTCTACCTCATTTCCTATCTTCCATACGAATTTGAAAACCATGTCTTTATATAGATTCTTGTATTTATATTTGTTTTTTTTAAGCACTCAAAGTTTTGAGTCTTAAATTCCGTCACTGCAGACTTCACAGTTGTAAAGATGACACTTGCACTCGATGGCCACTACCATTCCACAGACTGTCCTGACAGTTTCTGCATGGTGATGAATATTTTGGTTCTGCTTCAGATTTCACCTAATAAGAAAACAGGACTGTATCCTTTAATTTATCTAACTGAATGTGTGCTCTTCTCCACAAACTGCATTTAATTTAAAAAAAAAAAAAAAAAAAAAAAAGAAACAATCTACATAAAAAAAATCAGGCTAAAGGTGTTTCTCAGAATTTCAATTAAAGAGATTAATTTTCTTGATCAATGATGGAGAGAAATCAAAACCCGTTTTTTACACCAAAAGTCAAGCAATTCTTTACTTCTTGGCATAATGATAAAAAGATTAACATAAAGCTGATTGATGCTAATAGATCAGGTCATTATTAAATAAAGGTGTCTATATAAAAAGCAACAACAATTATGCTAGTGGGAAAAAAATGAATTATGCTCTTTAATCTGGTTGTGTTATCATGAAAACATAAAGAATAGTTAACAGTAAAAACAACTCATTTAAATAGCAAGAAGATAAGCACAGGAAGATATGACTGAAATCTGAGTAATAACTGGCTTCACCTATGCACCAACTATGGATTTAGTTGTTTAAATCTCTTTATTTGCTTTGATGATGCCTGCCTAGTAGAATATTAGGCTAGGTTTATCTCTTTGATAAAAAATACATGAAGTCATAAACCAATGAAACCATCTCCACTAACTTGTGAGGTTTTTTTAACTTTTTAATATAAGTTATTCATAGACAGTTCCAGACAGGTATTATTATGAAAAGAAGACATGATTTGTTAAGATATGTAAAATAAAATTATGAAATCAGTTAAACAAAGAGAATCCAGAAAAAGTCCAAAATAATTTTTATCTCCATTCATTTCTACCAAACACCAAAAAGTTTCCATCCCTTCACATACACTTGTTCACATTGAGATGAAAATTTCAACATCGAGTTCACTTTTCATTTGCAGATTTGAACACACTTGCTTAATCCAAATGGGTGTCACTGCTGCTGTTAAGTACATTGATTTTCTTCCCAGCTGGAGCACGACAGAAAGTGAGAAGTTTACAGTCTTATCTGACCTGATTTTCAGTGCGATCAGTTCCATGTCACAGGAGAGGTGCTACAAGCCACCTCTGAACAACAAGAGTCAGAACAAAGAATGTAAAATACATGTTTAAAAGGAAACATATAGTGGCCTCCAGAGACTAGGTATTTTACAAGACTTAATTTGTCTTCGCCTCTGGCACCAGTCAGATTTTTTTTTATTATCTAATATCCTAATTCAGTAAAGTTTGTAAATAGGGATGCCAGCTGATCTAGATGAGTAACTCCACTCGATGACCATCTTCAAAGTGCAAAAGGCTAATCCAACCCTTTAGTATTGATTACCTTTAGAGCTTTGAAGACTAGATATTTATGTGCTTGCTTTCTTTAAGACAAGCATTCCACTGGAAATCAAATGCCTAGTACTTTTTCATCCTAGTGGAGGTGTTTTACAAATGTGTCTTAACACAGAACAGAAACAAAACTCAACATAAGCAAAGTATGCGGTGAAGATCTGGCTCAATGGACATTAGTGGAAAAAGTGGAGTCTTCAAAGTCACCAAGAGAAGAAGCATATTTATTACATTTAGCAGTCTGTTAAATTGTTTATATTGCCTCCACTGCTAAGTGACATAATTTTCCCCGGGCTCTGTAAAAGCCAGAGGCATGGATGGAACAGCATTTTTTATGATGATATTCAAACACAGAGCAATACCAGAACACGCATCCCAAATATCTGTGATCCAAGTGTAAGACAACGAAGAGTAAATAAGTAGAGGCTGATGCTGCTGAAGCAGTTCAGTATCTTATTTTGACTGGCAGAGATTACAGACTTCAGAAAAAAATAGCAGTTTCATATAAAGGAACAGTAGAAACAAGAATCTGGAGGGAGGTCACTTGTGCAGGTATTTACAGCAGGTTCCTGACATTAAATACTGTGGTTTGAAGCAGAGAGGCAGAAAACAAATGAATATTATGGAGGCTGGGTCATCACAAAGATAGCCACAGACAGAACACAGAGGGCACTGAAAGTCAAGAAAGCAACTTATGTCTGATATGATTGGAAGCAAGAAGCCATTGACAGGGTTTGAAAGGAATCATCATAGTGATGAACAGGGAAAAGGAGATTTGCAGCAGCATTCTGAAGGGGTCTTGGCAGGATGCAGAAATCACAAATTCCATTCATGATTTAACCATGTGGCTTCTCTGAGATAAAAGTACTTTTTATGAGAGTGAAAAAATTGACATAGAAGGAGAATGACCAATATATTCTAAGCAATTCAGATGAGGGTTAAGAATTAATTAGCTTATTTGCAGAAAGGGAGATTAGAGAAATTTGGGATACATATGAGAAAAGTTTTAGAGCTTAAGGTACATAAAATAAAAGTTAAAAAAAAAATCTACCTGTTTGCTAAACCTCATCTGGCGCCAGATACTTTTAATGAGGTCAAAAGGTCACACAGAAAGTCCCACAGTTTCAACTGAACAGAAATTTGGTTTAATTAATGGCCCTTTTGGGTTTCCAGATAGAACTAAGGAATGAAACATGCTGTCTAATTTTGCACTGTAACACACTTATAATCTGTTGGTTAAATGTAAGCTCAAATGCCAAAATTGGTTTAATCAGAACTCAGCCAACAAAACATAAGTGCTGTCAGAACGGAAGGGTATTTTCTGTGTTTCAAGGAATGTGTCATATTTAAACATCATATTCCCCAGACTTAACATTCCTACATGATTATTTATAGATTGTAAATTAAAACAAACCAAAACAAGTTAAAATTAATTTCCGTCTTTTAAACAGTGTTAAAATTAAAATGCTTTTTAATTCTCCTGAATAAATCCTGCGTACCATTCAGTTTGATATCCATGCTTGAGAAAATGGTGTCTATTTTTCGTTCTCCTAGGATTTACTTAAGCTGTTACTCTTTTTGCTGATTTTGTCAAACTTTACAACAGAAGCCAGACTTCCACTGTTTTATACGCAACCAAAGGTGAAGGTCAGCCAGTTAAATTTGTGGGAGCTCTGAGCATGCCTCGGTCAGGTAGGCTTAAATAGATGTAAAACACCAAAGTCAACTAAACACTCAGAAAAAAACTTTTGAAAGTCCTCTCTCCATTTTAGGACACTGAATTTGGTCTCTCAGTCATTCTCAACATTTTGGTGCTAATCAACATACAAAGTGTAACAGTGTTGGCATTAGCTTTCAGTTGCAAAGTGTGAAAGTCAGACCTAGTCAAAAGCATTGGGCAAGTGGATTGCATTCAAAGATATTTGAAAAATGTTCCATAGCAGTATGTTGATTCAATGACATATACTTTGAAATAAAAGCATTGAAATTAGTAATATTTTTTTCCTTATTTCAGTAACACTGAAGTGTTTTGCATGAAGTTTTTAATTTACCTTCACATTGTTTCAGTGTTATGCTATGCATTTTACCTCAGCATCAAAATGACATTTCCCAGTGTTGCCAACTGTCTCTTTTTTCCCCTCAGAATTTCCTTTTCAGAAAAGATAAAATCCGATCTTGAGGTTTTGAGTTCCTTTTGAATGGAAAGGGACATTTAAACTACATGAAACTTCCCACGGAGCCAAAAATATCTCTTCAGCCCAAGAGCCTGTAATACATTAAATTAGGAAAACAAATAAATAAATAAATAAAGCATTGCATTTGATTTTTAGCAGAAAATTGCATCTGGAACCTTACAAATAACACAGAACTGGAAGTTACTTTGTTGTTTCACATTGCTTTAATAGAAAGCTCTCATGAAAGATTTTGAAAAAGGTTCCAAAATAAGTCTTTTACTGTATCTTTAAACAATGATAAGTAGATATGAACATTATGCTTTACCTTGGTTCATGTGGGCAACCTGTCCTGTATTTTATAAGATTGCATGCATTTGTTCAGTAGAGACATGCATGTTTCTGAGATGACTGACTTGGTGGCATGCCATCCAGAGCACACAGATCCCAAAGAGTACCACTGGGACAACACAGACCCACTGGCAGACCTAAGATGTTATACTGTATCCTGCAGCAGATATACACTACCATGTCTTTGTGGCAAGATTAGCCTGTTGTTCTGATTTTTCCTAAGATAGTCAATAAGGCAAAAGAAAAAAAAAACAATAGGAAAACACATTGTCTGGTGGACTTGAACTTCAAGTACTGTGAGGAGAATGTGAATATGGGTTATATTTGCTAGCAAAACTAGAACTCATTTCTGTCAGCCTCTTGTCTCTCAAAACAAATTAGCACAAAGAATCACTGAAGTTTTTAATTACATATATATGTGGAAACTGTATAGAAACTAAGTTGTGATATAATCATGGGGAAACATTATGAAATAGTTGGAGACTGTAGGCTATACCTGTTGTTTCCATCATAATGCCTCTTGGGATTTTGTCATAAACAACCTTTTGATCACTGAGAAATTTTAAACTAATAATAAAACCCACTACCAATGTCCCTTCATTTTGATGTAAATTCATTGTAGAGCAAACAAAGTGCTCTGCACTTCAAAAAAAAATGTTCTCCCACATTGTGGCTCTCATTTTGTTCTGTTTCTCCTCAGGGAATGCAATAAGGGGGTAGGGGGACTGCCTGGAATGTAAAGTATTTTCACTCTTTTACCCTTTTCCCATTCTTTAAAATGCAAAGTTTTCTCATCTTTGGAAAAGTTAGAAAGCAGAAAAAGCATATTCAACCATGGTAATTTTGCAGTCTTTCACATCCTTGCTTGATGAGGCTTTGCAACATCACCAGCTGGCAAGTAGAAAAAATTATATCTTATCTTCCTTCAGGGTAAAAATAGGAAAAAAAAAAAGAGGAATGAAAGGTCTTGCATCAAAAAAATCGTAAAATAATGTAATTTATTGAAGAATGCTTATTTGCATGCTAAGAACTGGAAACAATAGACAAATTTCAGAATTTCCTGCAAGAGGTAATTTTTGCTTTTCCATATTTGATGAGACAGAGTCAGTCTTGGAGAGTATTTTATTAGTCCCGCTGGTAGCTGGGACCAGAAATGCTGGGGGCTGCTGGAGCAGCTCTGGAGAATGGAAGCAGTCCGGAACTGGCTCACTCTGCACAGAAACTATCAGTATCCCTAAGTGCTTTCTTGAATCACTGCCCATAAGTACACTAATTATTTCTAGATAGATCCAAGAAATGAACTGATGTTAGTTGGAATAATTTTCTTGGTGAAAGAACATATTTCTTTTTCATCATCTATATATTTGTGTTTTGGAGACATGACAACAGAAGAAAACAAATTTGGATGAGGAGTTTAGTGCTGGGCCATTTCCACACAGTTAATCATACAGTAGAATCACAGAATAGAATGGTTTTCATTGGAAGGAACCTTAAAGATCATGTAGTTCCTGTTCCCCTACCATGGGCAAGGACACTTTCCACTAGACCAGGCTCAAAGCCCCATGCAACCTGGCCTTGAACACTTCCAGGGATGAGGCCTCCACAACTTCTCTGGGCAACCTGTGATGACATCTCAACACCCTCACAGTAAAGAATTTCTTCCCAACATCTAATCTAAACCTGCTCTTTTTCAGTTTAAAGATGTTCTCCTTTGTCCTATCACTACATACCCTTGTGAAAAGTCCCTCACCAGCTCTCCTGTAGCCCCCTTCAGCTACTGGAAGGCTGTTCTAATCATCAAAGCTGGCTTCAGAGCCATCCCTGCCCAGCTCCCCATAAGAATGCCCAGGTTCAAGCCAACAGGTTGTGTCAACTCAGGCTCCACACAGCTGAGCTTGCCTTCACATGGCCCCAAGCCTTGTTCCATGAGATGCTGCTGAGCAGCACGGTATGTTCCGGCCTGCACAGCCCACATTTATCCACTGCTGGAATTCTACTGAAGTCTCTTAAAGTGAGTCACTCCCAGAAGAGTGGGCAGAAACTGTGCATGTTTCAATGCTCTGAGTTCATAACATTCTCAGACTGTTCTTAACCTTTGGTATAGTCACAGTCACATAATAAATTTGGGAACATACAGACAAATCCAGACATACACAATATATATTTAATCAGGAAAAAGCACAGATATTAATCATCTACTCCAGTGGCAGTGTATTCCTAAGCTGATATTTAATACATTTAATCATATTGTAAATGCTCACCTGAATCCTGTATATATTCCTAAATGCCCTATAGAATAAATATTTACATACTTAAATTTCCCATGAAACCCATGAAAATTATGCTTTAATTTCAGAGACAGCATGAAAGGACCTCAAACCTCCAGCCAAAAACAAGCAGATTGCATTATGCAGAGGAAAAACAGGGAGGTAGTGAGAAGTAGTCATCTTCCTGAGGAATATTTGGTCTAAAGAAAGGTGGCAGATAAAAGGTAGCAAAAAGGAAGTATTGTGAGATGGGAAAGTGAAGGACAGATGGGTTATCTGATTTGCCAAGAAAGGGACGGGATATGTCTGTGTAATATTTTGTAGACATAAATGGCTATATGGCTTCAAATCTGGAACTGCTTCATGGTCTCACAGCTTGAAAAATAATGGAATAAGCCCTTATTTACTTACCAAAATTTCTTGGACAAGAAAGATAAAGGAATAAACTTAACAAAATTCAGGGATCTGTGCACATTCTCTAGCCACTCATTTTTCAGAGAATTCCACAATGTTTGATCATTTATATTTCCAAGTACTGTCCCACTTTCCTCATTAGGTAAGATGTGATTCACCATGCATTCTTCCATTGCCTTGTGCATCTTAATTTCAGGAGGCATAATTCTTTATTTCTGCAGTAATTATCATGATACAGTGTTAATATTTATTGGCTCTGATGTATTGCAGTGCATATTATTATCTATAATCATTTGGACAGAAACACCAACCTCAACACAGATTCATGAATAGGTTGATATATTCTTAGTAACGTTTTTCTGAAAATGAGCTACGTCCTGAAAAAATTGCTCATGCCTACCATAGGAAAGGTACTTATGCGTGTCAAAATTGTAGTAAGAATCGACTGGAGACCTATGAAACGCAGGTTTGTACCTGTCTCATGGACATTGTCACCTCTGTACCTCCAACTTTTGCTGTCTGCAGCATTCTGGGAGCAATGCTGAGTCTAGTTGCAAACTATGGGCCAAGAAAGATTCACAGCTTAGTGGAGTTTTACTCTGAACTGGTTGTAGCATGGTCCCAAGCTTTGAACACCCAGTTGCAGCTGTGGTGCATTAGATGCTTTCCTAGGGCACTTTATCTGTGCTTTCCTGGGGCACTTCATCTATGTCTGGGGCACACATCGTTTAATGTCTTTCAAAAGAAATTTGATATATTGCTCTGAAACGGTGACACTCAATCCAGCCCAAAGCACAGCGAGTGAGAATGAGTTGGAAATTTGTTTTTGAAAACCCATACCTGAACTGAACTAAAATAATAATGTAAACATGCCCTGCTTCTCCCTACATGCCAACATTAAATGGCATCACACTGGATTTTCCAGCTCACAGGAAAGTAAGACTTTTTTCTGTCTTTCCTCACTGTTTTTTCTTGTATGAAAATGGAGAAAAACAGATCTTTAACAGATACATAGTTTGGTTTGTTTTTTGTTTTTTTTTTTTTTACTCTAGTAGAAAAGACTTCTACTATAGATATTGTAAGAACACATATAGGTTACAGTCTGTGGATATTTATTCTCTGCCCAGTCATTCTGTAGGAACTCCTCAAATTCTGTTAGATTATTTCATTATTCTTGCTTAAGAATTTAATCTGTAAACTCAATTGCATTGAACGCTACTGAAGCCATCAACATTAAATTCATCCATCTCTCCATGTCATGAATGACTCTGTGTCAGGAAAGGTTCTTGGCTGAAGACAGAACTCATGGATGAGGTATAAGAATAAGAATTTGTGTTAGAGTTCCAGTGAGAACAATATGCACTAACTCTCAAGTAAGCAATGTGTTTAAGGCTAAGTCATACAGGTTGCAGAGATAGATTTAAAATATTTTTCTTTTTTTTTTTTCACTGAGTGAGAGAACTACCTTTTAGTTTGTGTATTCAGTTTTCGCTTAAAACCACTTCTAGGATCACAGAGGTAAATAAGGGTTACTTAAGTGTTTCAAGTCTAACATGTCAAAGTACTTTGTGAAATCGGCTGAAAATCACTTTCAGCCTTGACTTTGCTGTTTTTTCTGGGGTTTTTTGGGGGGTTTTGTTTTTTTTTATACTGGTATTTTTTAAGGCCATATAAAGGTATACTAAAGAGAAAAAAAATTATTTTGTCTCAGTTTTTGAGATGTTCCCTTACCTATAAAGTCTTGTGGTACCGTAAACTGACCTTGGCAAGTTGGATTTGCCCCTATATAGCCAAGTGTGACAATTAATATCTCAAGTGAATGTTTTCACCAGCAGCAAAAGGTATATTAAAATTTTCACAAAGGCTAATTGCCTCACAACTCCATTGACAATTTCCAGCAGCTTCTAGGAAGAGCTAAGCATTACAAATCATCAGGTGAAATGAATGAGGCTCAATGTTTAAAGAAAATCAGAATAATAATTCCATAAAAATGAAGCACAAAGCCCAGAGGAGAGTGTTTCTGTAAGTATTAAGTTATTAGATTTTTAGGCAATCATATGCAAGAAAGCAGCCGAAACATTGTTTTATGATAAATACTATTGCCAATGCAAATCTGATTCATTCTAATGGCAACTATAATTAACTGCATGATGTGTGAGCTCTTAATTTTGAGTATGAATAATTGGTTAAACCGAGTTTTGTGTATTGCAGTGTAATACACTTGTAAAATTTTCCACTTAATATGGGTTTTACATGTGCTCCACTGTTGCAGTTTTTATGCCTATTATTTTTAATTAGGAAACAGCAATACCTTGGTAGAACAGAATGAATGAGCAGCGCTGTGTGTTTCTTCCAACTATTTTTTCCATTGTGAATACTTCAAGCTCATATTGCTTAGCCTTCCAAAATGTTAATCACTGCTCATGAGGCTGACTGGAATTGGTAGTGCCAGCTTCTGCATGAAATAGAAGGGAAAAAGGGATCTCTCAGTCCTCTCATTCACTTACTGACCTCTACACACTGTTTTTCAGTTCAGATTATGTATTTTACCACCCTTCCTTTTAGTGTTTAGAACTGTGTGGTGATGTTCTCATTCACCACTGAAAAGGGGAGCTTGTATGTATACGCACCTATTTTATGATGGGATCAATCACCAGCTGGATATTCTAACTCTTCTCTGCAAAAGGTGTCTAGACACTCTGTGTTGTTACTAATAATACTGGATTATAAAAAATAAAGGCCTTCAGGATGCTGCTGAATAAATTTTTATTGCACTTTTCACAGCAACATAAATAGAGAATAGAAATGCAAACAGGTTTTAAAAGCCAAACAAAGTAAGATTCACTGATTCTGGCCAAACAGACTCAATGCCTAACCTCTTCACATACCTGTATTGTATCATCATCCTCATTTCATAAAGGTAGAAGTGCAAGAGATGTAGAAGTAGGAGAATTATTAAGGTAGGAACTTTTGGTACAGTAAAAGAATGGTGCCTAGGTGAGTCTGTTTGCACAGGCTTGGTTCCATGTTGCTGAAACAGAAATGTTTTCATAGAATCATGGAATGGTTTGGGTTGGAAGGGACCTTAAATGTCATCTACTTCCAACCCCCGTGCCATGGGCAGGGACAGCTTCAACTAGACCAGGTTGCACAGAGCCCCATCCAACCTGAACTTGAACACTTCCAGGGATGGGGCAGCCAAAACTTCTCTGCTTTGGTTCACTGTTCACTGCTTTTCTACCAGTTGTAGACCTTTTCTTAAGGTCCATAGACCTCATGTTAGCATTTACACCTAAACTAATATTTCTGAGGTTTTGGAGAGATTTCTGCAGGTGGGGAGAAGTTTCTCGATTCCCCAAAACACTATATCATAATGCCCATGATTCATGCTTTAAAAAGACACATGAAAGAGCAGCAGTCAAAAAACAACATAGGTGTGGTGAGGTGATGAGCTGCAGACGAAAAGGCATTATTTGGATAATAAAATATTTAGGGAGAACCTCTTACATTTCTTTGTTTTTATTTTAACATAGTCAGTGTGTGTATCAGTAAAAGCATCTGCTATGAGCTGTTGAAGACACTTTAAAATACTTTTTCCTCTATTAATAATCAACCCATCAACAGATGTCTGAAGAGCTGACTGTATTACAGCTCTATGCACTAACCCCCTACTTGTTCCCTGGCAGGCGAGATGACTCTGAGGACACAGCACGTTCAGGACTCCAAGATGGGCTTTGTAATCAATGCAATATACTCGATGGCATATGGGCTACACAACATGCAGTTGTCTCTGTGCCCAGGCTATGTGGGCCTCTGTGATGCCATGAAGCCCATAGATGGTCGGAAGCTCCTGGAATCCCTCATGAAGACTAACTTTACTGGGGTCTCTGGGGACATGATCTTGTTTGATGAGAATGGTGACTCTCCAGGAAGGTAATGTTGACATTTGTCAGACTGTTTAATACCAGAGATGTTAAACATGTGTAATGAATGCATGCAGGCTTGACATCAGAGCTAAGATTTCACTTCTAGTTTCACATTTCTTGACTTTCTGTGCTTATTTTTAAAAGATAGCTCTTTTTTTTAATGTGCAATTTTATTGTGTTAAAGATATAGATTTTCAGTCATAAAAGCTTCCTGCATAAATTTGCATTTTCATCTGTATCATTTAAAGGTTCTATTACTCAAAACAAACCATCAGATCTTTATGTTTGTAGATCATGATGGCCACCACAGCATATTTCTCTCTCTGAGTGTTTAAATGTATGTGTTTGATTGAGCAATAAACAATCATAGCAGATAGACTTCTTTTATTAAGAAAGAAAAAACAATATCATAAATATTGTATTATTTTTTCTGGGATTTTTTTTAAATCAGAATTATTAAAAATCTGCTTCCATATCTTTCAAATAAAGCCTTATACAGCTTCCCCTCTAGGCTCGTCACCATCTTCGTTGCCCTTCTTTGGACACTCTCTAATAGCTTAATATCTTTCTTGTATTGTGGCACCCAAAACTGCACACAATATTCAGGGTGAAGCCGCACCAGTGTAGAGCAGAGTGGGACAATCCCCTCCCTCTACTGGCTGGTGATGCTTTGCCTGATGCCCCTAGGACATGGTTGGCCCTTCTGGTTGCCAGGGCACTGCTGACTCATATTCAACTTGCAATTGGTCAGGACTCTCAAGTCCCTTTCCACGGCACTGCTTTCCAGCATCTCATTTCCCAGTACACCCAGGGTTGCCACATCACAGGTGCAGAATCTAGCACTTTCCCTTTTCCGTCTGCATTACTGGGAAGTTTTAAAACATCTTTGTGATGGCACTGTATAAACAGATGACTAGAGGGAAAATTATCTATTCTGTACACTCATTTAAATTTTGTCTTGTCCCACTAATGTGAACGGAAAGGAGAGCATTAACTTCCTAGTAGAGATGGGTAGGAAAAGGCAAATTCATTTATAAGAATATTTTGATATTTCCAAAAATTTCTGCCATTTCAGAACTGAATTTTTTTTCTTATCTTATTTGAAAACCTGTAAAGTCAACATTATCCCCAAAAGCAATCAGGATAGCCACCCAAAAAGAGTCTGTGTCTGTCTCTGGAGACACAAATGTTCAAACTCTTCAGACTCAGAATTTAAGGAAGTGCACTGTGAGCTGGTAGGAGAACTCAGGTACAAACTGGCAGAAATCTAGGAAAATTTCAAATGGAGACTTATTTTCAGATCTGTTTTAGCATGAGCAAGGATGTCTTCTGCTAAACTTTTCTATTTTTACAAATAGCTGAATTTTGAAGAAATGTGTTAAGTCTGATTTTTTCTGACCAAATTCTTTTTAAAAGGCTTGTCCCAGACTTCTCTGAAAGGTTTCCTCTTTGGTTTTATCGGTGCTCAGACGCAGTGAACTGCATCCTACCCTACTCCTGTCTCTTTCACTTGTTTCTTGCAGATAAACTGAAGAGTACCATGAATAAGTAATGTGTGACCTGTCACAAATAAACAATTTGTGACATGACAACATCTATGACAATATCTAAATATTGCACAGAGGTCTTTGTTTTACCTTTTCCTCATACTGGCATTCTTAACAATAATGATTTAACACCATTTTTTTTCAAGGAATATAATTGAATATCTAGGATATTTTTAAATTCATTTCTAAGAAAGATGATGAAGGAATTATATCATGTACAGTCATTTGCTCAGTCCCAGGACGTAACTGTTTCACTGAAGAACATGCGAACACCATGTTGATGGGGACACCATGAGCACCTCAGGATAGCCCAACTTTAAGAAAGACCAGCTTCCCTGGATTTGTGTGATATTTGTGTCTACTCAAACCAATGAACTTGGTATCTTTGGAATCATAGTTCTTTTTCCCTCCTCTCTAACAACAGTCACATTATTAAATCCAGTCTATGTTCTTAAATCAGACAACATTCAGTCAAAATTTACTCTTTCACAATTAAGAAGATTTTATAGGAAGCTCCATCTCTAACATCCAGGTTTTGAGTAGTGTGTAGTCTTTTAAGCACTGTCAAACAATATTTGCAAGAGGTGGGCGATGGTGCAGTCATACTGGAACAACTCATCTGCCCTGTTCGCTTGCATTGATAACTGCATCTTCACTTCATAAAACTGGAATTTAAATCCTCACAGCTGTACTGTGGTGGTGGTGTTAAGCAGGAAATCAGAACATAAAAAGCCTTTCTGACCTAGATAGTTCAGGATTTTGATGTATAGCAAAAGGCATTTGATATTATACAACAGATGATTAATCCCACAAGTTGCTTTGAATCCTGGCCCTATTTCAAATTCCTTTATGTATATGTTAAGTTTTAAGCAGAGACAGTCTAGTGTAGGGCTTGTTTTATGTGAGACAGAAGACGTAGAGAAAAACAAAATGAGTATGGAAGGAACAGCCATGATTTCTCAGGAAGACAACTATCTGTAAATACCATAGAAACTCTAAAGAGAAACTGAGAAGGCAAGAAAAGGCAAGAAAAACAAGTTGCTGGTGTTTTAACTATGCTACCAATAGAATGTGAATTCTCAGCAACTTCATGGCACTCCTGTTTTGATACAAGTATTTTGCACTGTGATTAGAGTACTGCTGGAAATGTGCTATTGCACCATCTGGTCTCTCCTATCCTAAAGTGACAAACTGTCCCTGTGTTATCTCAAGGAAGCTCCAGGGACCCAGTGACTCATGAACCTCCACTATAGCAATGGGCTTACTGAATCTGACTATTTCTATCTGTCCACCAATGCTGTTCTCCAAAGAGAAGAGAGACATGAGTTATGCAGACAATAGTATATTTAATTTTTTAGGTTCCTTTCCAGTATTCTCCTTGGAATGTATGGAACTACTATAGGAGGGGTCATTGGTTTAGGTTCTGTGGCCTGTTAAGCACTGACAGTACTTTTGTTCGTCTCTCCATGAAAGTCTGAATTGATAGCTTTGACAAAGCTTTACTCATAGGAGGGTTGCAATGTCTTGACAACGCTGAATAATGACTCCACAGTGACTTCTGGGCTAACTTTCTGGTTGGTCTGTTTAATCCTTGGTAAGACTGTTATTATGCCTGTGAACCTTAGAAAAAAACTTAGTTTATAACCATGCACAAAAGCCTCTTTATTTGGATTTGTGCTTATGTTGTCTGGATTCAATTAATTTTTGTCAGTCTGGCATTCACATCTCTGACTTTGAGGAGGTCATTATCAAAGCTGTGGACATTTCCTTTTTTATATAGGATGGAAAGTAAAATATTTCAAAATCCATAAGTATCATAAATTTTTCATTCTGCCTGTGTCATTGCTTATTTTTTCTTCTTTTGTAAAGACTCAAGAACCATATAATATGCATAATATCGCATTGTCCATTCAGTCAGGCTCCAACTTCATTTTCTTTCAGAGGTTGCTTGCAGTCCTGATCCTGACCTGTGTGTGATTTTGCCACTGAATCTCTGCCATACAATAGTTTCCCCGCTGTGACAGTTAGACTGTTTCTTGATTCAAAGCGTCCTGAGATCCATCGATGGATAATATTATAGAATAGTTTTACTGTACGTTTTTTTATGTTATGTTTTTTATGTGGGAAAAATATTGACATTAGATAGAGTATGGCTACTCCTTGTCAGTGTTCAAAGGGTTTCCTCAAAGCTTAAAAGACATACTTGGGTATCTGTCATGGTTTAACCCCAGGCAGGAAGCAAGTACCACGCAGCTGCTTGCTCAGTCCTCCACCAGTGGGATCAGGGACAGTACTGAAAGAGCTAAAGCTAGAAATCTTGTGGATCGACATAAAGATGGTTTAATAAGAAAAGCAAAAGCTGTGCACATAAGCAAAGCAGAACAAGAAATTCTTTCATTTCTTCCCATGGGCAGGCAGGTGTTCATCCATCTCCAGGACTTCAGGGCTTCATCACATGTAATGGTGACTTAGGAATACAAATGTCACAACTCCAAACATCCCCTCCCTCCTCCTTCTTCCCCCTGCTTTATATACTGATGTCATATAGTACGGAATATTCCTTAGGTCACTTGGGGTCAGCTGTCCCAGCTGTGTCTCCTCTCAACTTCCCATGCACTCCCACCCCCTTGCCAATGAGACAGTGCGAAAAGGCCTTGGTTCTGTGTAAGCATTGCTCAGCAATAACAAAAACATCTGTATAGTAGAAACTCTTTTCAGCATAAATCCAAAACACAGCTTCATACCAGCTACTGTGAAGAATGTTAACTCTACCCAACCAAAACCAGCACAGTATGTTACTTAAGAGATTGTTTGATTCAATAAGCTGGTTCTTTTACTTATCTATATAATGGACTTCAGAAATTACATGCTGACAATATCACTCGTAATCCAACCCTGTCTGTATGCTTTGCCTTTGGGACAAATTTGGTGCCTGCTGACGGGAAAAAGATGTCTCCTTGTTTATGAACCAGGCAGCTTTTCTAAATCCATGGTTGTGTTAGTCTTCTTGGTCTATATCCTTTGCTTGTTTTCTGTCAGTGAATTCCATAGTGCTTAGACAGCTTAATGTAAAATTCACTAAAGAAGAGTTAAAGAAAAGCATGACATCATTGCTTCATGAGTTGCTCATGTAAGCATGCCTTACAAGAAAGTACTAAAAGAACAGGACTGTAAGGCAGAAAGGTGGGCTGGTGTTCAGTAGTAGGAGGCTAGTGAGTCCTATGCTGCTCCACAGACTTTCTGCAAGGCTCTGTGGGAGCTGAGAAGGGAGTAGGAGGAAGAGGAGCATGAAACTGAAAACTCTGATCAGCTCTATCTTTGACCCAAAAGCAGCCTAGGACTGAGTCATAAATGTACTTTCTCTTCCACACTATACTGTACAAGGAATTAAATATGTTCTGGTCACTGGGGAATTATATGAAAGTGATTGTATGGATGGGAGAGACCTTCATTTGCTGCTGCAATGGTGGAGAAGTAAAAAAAAAAAAAAAAAAAAAAAAAAAAAAAAAAGAAAGATTCCTGGACAGACTTTGTGCCTGAAGAGTGGTGCCTGATTCCTCTCTGGGCGTCTTTGGCACAGGAAGTTTCCTTTGCTCCCATAGACCTGAGTTACTTCTACCTCACTTTGGGAGTTTATCTATCTTCAGACTTCTTCTCTCAGCAGAGGAATAAGCAGACAATGAGGATTACATAGCATCAGGAATTGCTATTACTGGTTTAGATTACTCAGCATCTGTTATACGGGGAACTGGGGTTCCTTATGCAATTGGCTTCAGTGCTGAAAGTTGCACAGAATGAATTCTGTTTGACCCATTTTCATGGTTTCTCTGAAACAAATAGTCAGTCTCAGGAGCACAGCCACTTAACCCCGGACTCTTCAGGGAAATTTTTATGGTGATAGAAAAAAAAAATAAAACAAAACAAACAAAAAACCACCGCCAAAAACAACACACAAACAAACACAAACAAAAACCAAACAAATAAAACACTCTCAAACCCCTAAGTTAAAATAGAAAGGAAAAGAAAGATTATGATATCAGAGAAATTATTGTGAGATACTCAAGAACAAACATAATGCTTTAAATTTTTTCTTCTTTATTTTAACAAGCTTGATTTTTGATTGTATCATGTTCCTTTAATTTGAAACATTTCATGATGTTCTCCTCACCTCAGCTATGTCTCTCCTTTGTGTTTCCAAAGATATGAAATCATGAATTTTAAACAAATGGGGAAGGATTACTTTGATTATATCAATGTTGGCAGCTGGGACAATGGTGAGCTGAAAATGGACGATGATGAAATATGGGCAGAGAAAAGTAATATCATCAGATCTGTGTGCAGTGAACCCTGTGAAAAAGGCCAGATAAAGGTAAATATTTTCTTAATTTGCTTCAGTCTTGTAGCATGAACAGCCTTGAAATTTGAAAGCAAGTTTTTCTTGACTTTTGCATAGAGACAATATCCCGCACCTTAATTAAAATATACAGATTTATGTATTTAGTTCTTACTCCTATCATAATCATCTCATTTTCATAATTTCCTATTTTCTTGTACTCCCATATCTGGGAACTGCTGAGTTTTTTGGTCTTTACTTGTATTCCAAATGCTTAGAAACAGATATTGTTTGGGGGTTTTTGCTGCATATTTTTACAACATCTGAATCAGTGGAGTGAAAATCCCTGTCTGGGACTTGTCAGTACACTTGCAGGTAAACTATAAATAATAGTTGCTACTATTTCAGTGCTAGACATAGTCACATAAACTGGAACACTATTGCTCAGACCTTAAATCTGTGGTATCATCAGAGAACAACAACATATACCACTCCTTCCAACCTCAGGAAATGTAAGTAACAAATTTTTTTAATCATAGCAATTTTACTGCTTCCTTATTTCCCGGGTTTTTGATTTTTTCCTTCCTCCCTTTCCATGCTGAAGTAAGGAGGGTAGATGTATCTGTCACATATTAATTGTACACTATTATCCTTCAGCATCCCATGACACTTACTGCAGAACAGTTAAAATACTGCAAGTCCTTAGCTTACCTTGTAGTCCTTTACATAAAAGCCTGTGGAATGAGTGGATAGGCATGGATAGCCATAAAAAAAGCAGCTGTAATTTCTGACAAGTCTATTGGAAGCCGGATCACTTTTCTCATGTGTTCGAATGGCATAACTGAAAACTGGAAAGCAGCTCCAGAGAGGTACTGGTGAGAGGCTGAATGTGCTCTTCAATGCGAAGTGAATCTCTTCAGCTTGAGTTTTACAAAGTTTCAGGACAAGGTCACCGTGTTTTATTCACTATCTGGTCTTTGGCAGAGTCAG
The DNA here is from genome assembly GCF_003945595.2 of Pipra filicauda. NCBI lineage: Eukaryota > Metazoa > Chordata > Aves > Passeriformes > Pipridae > Pipra > Pipra filicauda. The sequence continues at coordinate 1,081,785 of NW_024103896.1, forward strand.
TAAGTGAGTTTCATCAGACCAATTTTATTTGTCTTCAGTGTAAGCATTTGGAGTTAGATTCCTGAATTTCTTTTATAATCAATGAAAATAATATGTTATTTCAGGTGAGGAGTCACCTCATTTTCATGTAGGCTTTCAAAACTGTTAAGACCAAGCTTGGTGTAGAAATACTTTCCTCTTCATAGATGGTAAAAGACACCCAGAAAGGACAGTTGATCCAGATGAGAACATACCTTCTGCAGACACATAAAGGCAGGTGGGATGAATTAGTCCCACAGTAACTGAATGGGGGTCTGTTGTTAGCCTGCTCCAGCCACAAAGTCACATATGTGGAGGATAGAGATGGACAGACAGCTAATATCTTCAGAACAGAGTGGCTCCAAGTTCCTTTATGATCTGTTGGCACAACACAGGTGACAGGAAGTATCTTGTGTTCTTCATTAACACAGTCTTCTTCCACCTTCTGTCCATGCTCTCAAGGATTCTCTGAAGAGGATTGTCCTCTATGAAGCCAAGTCATCACACACTGAGATACATTGAAGTCCAGTGTTAGAAATGCTCTGTTTGCTCCTCATTAGGTTATTGATTATAAATCTCAAAGTTTACCTCAGTCTTTATCTTCATGGTCTTCACAGATGATGGTGAGAGCTTGATCCTACCAAGCTCTGTGATAGTTTTCCTACAAACTTCTGTGTGACTGAGTTATTATGAAAGAATTTCAAGGATTCAATGTAATGATATCCAACAGCAGGAGCATTTAGTACATCCATATGAAGGACTTGATAAAATCCAAATGAAACCCAACTCTAAAGATTTGAAATAATGCAGACATATGATTATTTAAATAAGTACAGGTTCAAAGGATTGATCAGATGACAAGGGGAAAGGAAAATAATTTTTGTTTTGAAGAGAATTATTTATGTTAAAAAGGACAGAAAATATTTGTTTACAGGTAAGTAATACAACAAAGAATTGTTCAAGAAGTGGGGGAAAAAAGTATGAATTAAATGCTAAGAAATTTAACATAAGAAAAAAACAAATTCTATCTGATTCTGAGTACTGGAGAACAATTATCTTTATTCCTAGAGAAGGATACAAAATCCTTCACTGGTAGTGCTGGATAAGAAATTATCAGAGTACCAGTGTCCTGATAGATTTGTCAAATTCCAAGTATTCAGGTTTGAATACACTTTATAAATTCATCATTGCGAAAGATACAAAAGTCAACCTACTTCTTATGCTATAATTGGGAGTATTTGTTTACGAATTGTTCAGGAGGAGTAGAGAAACTGGAAATACTTTATTTCAAAAGGAAGACATATTGACAAGAAGCACAGAGGTTTTCAGTGCCCAGAGATGATAAATAAGGGACTTGAAAAGTCTGCATTTCAATCATAAGCATGCAATAACATTTGACAGAAAATTATGAAATGAGAAGTCAGGTCATATGTTAGAATAGATAAAGATAACATTCTCACTCAAATGGTAATTAGAAATAAGCAACTAAATAATTCTGGGAAAAGCATGTTCAGTTTGATGTCTGGAAAAAATCAGTTTTAATAAATCACTTATAATTTGATGAAAAATAAGCACCCAAAATTCTTTGGGTAATGAACCCTTAGGGACATAATGCTGTTGGTATGATTCCCTGCATGGACTAGAGTGGAATGAATTATGTGCCTTGAGTATCATGTACTGGCTTCTGTAAGTACCTTACCATCTACAAAATTTTGAGTTTTGCAAATTCTGTGAGGAATAAAACCATCTTATTGTCCCTCTGTACCTCCACTTATACTTCTCCGGGTTTGGTGGTTTCTTTCTTCTGGTACTTATATGAGGGCAGAACACAGAAATTTTGTCAAATTTTACATATGAAAACATATGAAAAGGAACTCACTTTAAAATAAAATCTAAAAATCCCTTCTATCAAAAAAAAAGGTTAAAAAGTTAAATTATCAACTAGGGTAGCATGAATGTGTGTTTATGCTGATAAATCAAGTGTCAATTTTTGTCTCAGGTGATCCGTAAAGGAGAAGTGAGTTGCTGTTGGACCTGCACTCCTTGTAAAGAGAACGAATATGTATCTGATGAATATACATGCAAAGCCTGCCAGCTTGGCTCCTGGCCCAATGAGGACCTCACAGGTAAACGAGTTGTGGCTGTGCTTATGTTGTCAATGAAAGTGCTCATCTGCTGAGCTGAAGAAACAAATGACAGATACAAGTGAATACGATAACTGCTTTGGTCAGATCAAAACCAAGAATAAAGCTGAAATTTGAACTGAAGCTGATCTTTATCTCCTCTCCTCAACCTGACCCAGGATTTGTTCGCATAATTCAGCTCCTTTCTAAAGACCTGAATAACTTGATCTAGAAATAACAATAAAAAAATACTCTTGGTTTTATATTCAGCCCTGTCCTAGCCTCTAGCTGGTAATGAAGATCTTACTTTTCACCAAACAGGTACAGAAATTAAGTCCTTGTCAGAGAAATAATTAAGGGAGATCAAATTTCAGAGTTTTATTTTCTTCCCAAGTAGGTACAGAAGACTTGTGTAATACCTTCTTTTTTAATCTGAAAAAGTTCTGAACTAGTTGCTGTAGTTACCACCGCTAAAAACACAAGTGCTCCAAACAGACTTCAGTTTGCAGTAGTCCTTTGTTCATCAGAGTCTGCTGGAACACAGAGTTCATCCTTGCCATGGCTTAGACCTCTATGCTCTTGCAGAATACCAGTTTGGTTTCTTTAGAGATAAATTGTTCCAACACTTGTATCCCACAACCTCTCTTCTTTATGGCTAATAAACAAAATTCAAGCATCCAAATGCTCAGAGCACAAACCTCTTCAAAATGTTGTTCAGGGATCAGGTTCTCATTGTGCCAGGCTTTGTACAGACAAGGAGAGAACAGACAGTTTTTTTTCCAGAAGAACTCACAGACTTGATTTGCATACAGTTTCTATGGATGAAAGGAGAAATTTTGAGGTGAGAGGGAAGACAAAGGAAAACACAATTTGCTTCATGAATTTATATAAGTAGAAGAGTGTAAGGCAAGGCTTGACCTACAGAGATATTTTTATATGAAAGGTTAATACTTTCCTGGCAAGGAATGTTGCCTTGTTTTGATAAATAAACTAGGTTACCTAATTATTTCAAAAATATCATTTAACCATGACATTGATGGGGTATGTTTCAGAAAATGTCCAATATGGCACTTTCCCTAGAAAAAAAGTGACAACTGAGAAAAATGAAACAGTAAACGGATTTGCAAGTGCTTCTCCATCTATGCTCCCTCCATCTATGCACCTCTTTGGCCTCCATGAGCACAACTGATACAATGTGCCCTCCTAGTACCGACATCTGTCACATAGCTTCACAGCCCTGCTCCCCAACTCCTGCCCCAGGCATCCAGCAATCAGCCACCAAAGACTTCTCATCTCAGGGAAAGCTTTCTTGTGCCAGGAGAATGGAGAAGGAGAGAAAAAGAGAACTGGTTGCATGTGTCCCCAAAAGAAAAGTTTGAAGGTATGGCATAATATCAGGTTCACTCCCCAGATGGGCCATCCAGAAGATTCCAAAGCCCACATTGCAGGGACTAAGCCATCACACCAGGTTGGTCAGTTCATGAAGGTCAACCAGTGCAACTGGTCAACCCTCCCACCTCCAGGGGTCTTGTCTGAGATATTGCAGATCCCAGCTCACCCTTGTTTTGGTAAGCACCTGAAGTTTTACCCAACGTAGATCAGCTAGAAAAGGGGCTGCTACAAGTCAGTTAGGAGGAAATTTTTTCCAAGTGCCAACACTTCTGAAATACAGTGATGGGAACTGCCCATTGATCTGATGAAATTCGGGTAATTAGCCTGTAAGCACCATATATAAGGCAATGTGGAGTAACCAGGCTACAAGGTTGGTCCTCAGGCTCTGTGCTTTGAGCTGGCTCCCCAGGTACACAAATCTCCTGATTCAAGCAAGACATCAGTCTGGTCCTATGGGAGGATTCACCCTCTGAAAGTCTCACTTTGCACTCCGGATAGAAGAGTGGGATGGGTTGGCATCTCAAAAGTTCTTGTAGGATGAGTCAATGATTTTCCACCCGTAACTGATTGTTTTTAAGGAAAGCAGTTGTATTTTTAGTCAAGCCAACTGCTTTATGTATTACATGAGCAAACATTTTGTATTTGTTTGCAAAATTACATTTTGCAAACCATTCATCTGGTTTTAGATATGGATTTTATGCCTTTACAAGGACCAAAGTCAACCCACATACAAGAGAACCCTTGACATCAGTGCCAAGCAGTGTTCCTCAGGAGATCTAACCTTTGCTCCTCAGCCAGGCACAAATTTGGCAGGCACTATTGGGAAAGCAAACCCTACGCTCTTTGGCCTCCATGAGCACAACTGATACAATGTGCCCTCCTAGTACCAAGACATCTATCACATAGCTTCACAGCTGCGTAGTCCCCACTAACTCATATTCACATGATGGCTGGATCTTGTCTTGTTTGACTTTGTATCAGAAACAGATTTTAAAAAAATCTATTCCCAGTTTATCCGTACAATATAGTGAGCTGGATTTCTAATGTTCATATTTATGGTACCAATATTTGCAGCTTGTAAAAAACTCCCTTTCAACCTTGTTTACAACATAGGATTCAGTAATAAATGTGAATTAAAAGTAGGGAAAGTGAGATGTATTTTGTATTCTGGCAGGGAAATTTCCCTTCAGTTTAATAAAGTATACACCAATCTCCTTGAAATGTCCATGCATCTGATACTGCAGCAGACTAAGTCTCTTTGCCGCTTAAGAAAGTCGTTTCTTAGGTAATGTCAGCTCCACAAGGGCACACATATAAAAAACTAATTGAAATAAGTCTGCCTCGCATGATCACCTTCAAATGACAGTCCTGTAAATGCATCAGCCATGTACCAGAGATGCCTTTTAACATGGAGCTGCACCTCACCGTTTTTTATCCAAGACCTGATCTTGGATAAAAACTTACTTGGAATCCTTTCTTGGCTCACATAACAAAACATTGCTCCATCTTTCTTATGTTCAATGATCAGCATCAGTTTTGTGCCACAAACTTCAGTGTATAAAATGTCTAACATCAGAGATGTTACTGACAGAAAGGAAGAGAGATTAATGCACTCTTTCGGTCACCCATGGAATATCAGAATTCAGATGCAGCACAGGAGAAGACAGAAGGGATGCAATATGTGTAGGAAAACAAAGTTATTCTCAGAACAGGAAAAGACATTGGAGTTCTGAAGTACAGAAAGGAACAGGGAGTCCAAAGGTAGTGGAAAAGACAAGCCAGAATGAGAGTTTCTCTTGATTGAATAGTTACTGGAAACATCTCCATCTAGAAGCGAAGCTGAGGCAAGAAAGGGAATGTTTAGCTGCCTATATTTTATTTCCTCACAAATTTCAGGTTCATTGCTTCTGCATACAATATTCCCCAGGGATCACACTCATCCTTGGACTAAAACCTAGTAATTTTCTTCCTTTTCTTCAGATTTATCTGTTTTATCCCAACATGTACCACAACTAATTTTTCTCCTACTCATTTAGTATCAAGACAAGCTTTCCAAACTACTGTAGCTCCCCTACTTCCCTATGTGTTGTTAGCAACGTCCATACATTACAGCAGCAATTCACACATTAGTATGGCCAGCATGGCTGAGCCACATACTCAACTACAGCAGGAGGAACTCATTGATTTAAGTCCAGAAGTATATGCCAGTCACTCCACTATTCCTCAAAGCCCTTCTTTGCATTATATTCACAGCAGATGGAAAAGAAATAGGTGTCATGGAAGTTTAGATACAAATGAAGGCATTTTCTTAATGCTGATGACCAAACCTAAATGAAATTATTTTTCAGTAACTCTATGAGAATGGCTTTTTTATTTTCCAAAAACCCAAGCGACTTTGAGGACATGGCCTTCTGCATTCAAAAATAGTGCTTTAGAAAGACCTGACAAATTTTGTTCAGCTTCTCAGAGCTTTTTCAATGTATGTAGGAGCACCTTGGTCCAGTTGCCACTAGTGTCTAAGAATGTCCTTAAGAATGTCCTTTGAGGTGGGAAAGAAGGAATGATTCTCTCTTTCTGACGTTCAGGGACAGCATACAACAATACCAGAAACAAAGTTTTATCTGGTGATCTCAAGTACCGCAAGAAACACAGATTATACTAATTCCAGTGACACTTGGATAATCTTCAGGCTGTATTGGCAAGTTTCTCAATTTCCGTGTATTCCAAATATATCAGGTATTTGATTTTCTTAATTGGATTCCCATGAAAGTAGGAGCTTGACTATTTTACAGCTCTTGAAATGTTTTGTTATTCAAGGGTAAGGATATATATCAGAAATAAATATTTTTACTATAGTTACAAAAATGCTTTCACCAAATAAGGTACAGTAAACCCAGGATAATAATGTCATGATCATGTCTGTCCATCTCAAAGTGACAGAAAAGAGCTAGATTATCCAAAGAACAGATGGAAAAGACTGAAAAAAGGTCATCCCAGCTCTAAGTGACATAACAACCATTTCAAAGAACTCTGACAACACTGATGTTACATCCAGTTTGGCCTGTACTGATCTGGATTCCTCACTGAGAAGCAAAAATTACTGCCTCCCTCATCCTGAGGGCACTGTTTGTACATTCAGCAAGAGCCACAAAGAACAGACAGTGCTGGGGGCCACTGGTATCTTGGCTCCCAGCACCCTATGAGACAGCCCATATGCATGAGGCCAAAGGCGGGGGTGATGCTCGGCGGTGGATTGCAGTGGATCCCGACAAGGGCTTGGTTGGCTCTTCCTGCAGAATGCTGATTCAGTCTGTGGCAGAAGCCACGGGGGTCTGAGCCTCAGTTGTCTCATCAGACTGGATTCTGCCCCTCACACAAGTAAAAAGTAATGAATCTCTTGCCCAAAATATTTTCAAACAGTAACTGCTTGTTTCTATCAAGTTACTTTCTTCTATTCCCACTTGCGATAATGCTGCAGCCATTGGTAATTTCAGCATTTGTCTGAAATGGGACAGGAGACAATTTAGTCTGTGTTGACACTGATTTTTCTGCTGAAACATTACTAGCATCTGGCTTTTGATCATAACTGGTAAGGCTGTAATTCAGACTGACGGTAGAAGAAGGACACAATTTTTATCTGGTTGTTTTTAGTGTTATAAATGCACATCAGCAGACATAATGTCTAGTTTTCACCCTGTTTTCTGTGACCTGTACTTCTCTTTCCTCTTTATTTTTTATTCCAAATGAAATGTAGCCATTGACATAAGTCACTCTCACACCAGCCTCTCGGAGAAAGCACATGTGGATGATTTGAGGGTTCAGGTGATGATATTATGAGCAGGATCTCTGTCTGTCATTTTCTCCCATCCCTTGTTGATGTGTTTGTGGACTTTTCTTCCCTCAATTCCTTGTTCCAGGTAACGTGTGAACTTCAGCTTCCAGTTCAATGTGAGCCATACAGCGCTTCGGGCTCAAGTGAGCCGTTGAATAACGCTGAGCTCAACAAACTGAGCTCTTGGAGGCTCCTGCACTAGATGAATGGGAACTTGCCAACAAAGCCAGAAGGACCCACTTGTAATTGTGCCTTCGGTTATGGAAAGTTTGATGAACATGATGTATTCAGAACAAAACATTTACAACACATAGAGCCAGCACTTTTTAGTGTAACTTAAATCAAAACAGTAGAGCTGACATAAGGGTGGACCTGATTGTTGTAATTCATCAGTTGTTCTTGTCATTCTGTACACTTGTGGAATTAAGGACTCATTCCCCATATGGTCACAGAGCATCTTTAATGTACTACTCCAAGATTCATGGCCTTGCCTTTTACTGCAATGCACTGCTAAATCTGTATATTTCAGTTAGTACAGACTTAGGTCTCTGAGATACAGATATTGCAGTTTTCATGGTTTAAGATGTGGCTGATCCCAAATCCTACCCTGCAGAGGTGACTGAATACACACATGCACAGTCATAAGCTTCATCCATGGCTTATGCAAACCCACAGTTGCTAATGACTTCAGTAACTGTGCCAGCCTGGGCACTGTGGCAGCAAAGAAGATGGTCACTTCTACATGCTCTGCTATTGTAGCAGTTGCAAAAGTGCCCACCAGAAAGGGCAAAGTGACTATAGTAACTTACCATAGCACCAGACTTGTTAAAGACGGTTAAATCCCTCCCTCCAGTTGGTCCAGATTCCATGTAGAAGTCAGGGATCTGATAAGTCTCTCAGAGTGTTTAGATACCCTCTGTTTGGATAGTACTGGAGTTAAAAAAAAAAGAAAAACAAAACAAAACAAAACCAACCAACCAACCAACCAAAACAAAACAAAACAAAAAAAAAAAAAAAAAAAAAAAAAAAAAAAAAAAAAAAAAAAAAAAAAAAAAAAAAAAAAAAGAACAAACCAATCAAACCCTAAAGTATAAAAGATACAGTCAGCTTAATGCAAATTTTTATTCTGACTCTGACATTTTCACATCTCGGCTTTCCGTATATGTGAAAACCCAAAAAACTAATCAAGATATCCCTTCTCCCATCTTTTGGGATTATAAGGAGAGAAACATTCAGAAGTGTTAATATAAAATATCTAATACACTTTGAAAAAAGAGTGCCAAATCCTATGTGAAGACTCATTAATTACTAAAATATATCTAGGTTGTTGTTTGAGTTTCAGCTTTGGTGTTTGGACTTCCTTGGAAGGATATCTGAAAAGTTACTGAGAAAACCAAGTCTTTTGTTAACAGGTCAAACTCACTGACTAGCATGCCAAGCCCCTCTGAAAAATATTTAGGACTTACTAAACCAGCAGCAATTTTCTGCCAGTTTTAGTTTCCATGTGCAGATTCAGTAAGCTTTAGTTCATGATGTTAAGTGAATTTATTGAATTCTCTTCAGTTTCCAGAGTGAATCTTATTCACAATCCCTAGTAGGACAGTGTACTAATAGACCTACTAATAGACCTATGGCACTGGTCAGGCCTTCAAGAGCATTTCCTTTCCTTGTTTATTGCACATTTTATCACACCCTTGAAACAGCTAAATGCTTTTTCAAAATATCACAAAGTATTTTTTTCTTAGAAGATCCTTACCTGTATTTTATTAGTGATTTTTGATGCTTCTTCAAGAAAACCTTTTCCTAGCATGTCATATGGCACTCTAACTTTTTCTATCCGCTCATCTTGCTATTCACATATGTATTTAGTATCTTTCTTGATACTGGCGATGTTTCTGGTGAGAAGAGCATAAAGGCAGTTTTATGTCAACTTTACTGGGGCTCCATTCCCAGAAGCCATTCACCCGTGAGCACAGAACAACTCAACACCTGCTCCAAGTTGAACCGCATCCTAACAGCCTTTCCACAAGCCAAAGATTGCCTCAGCACACTGCAGGGACCACAAAACAAGACTGCTGGCTTTGTTCCACCTCTTTCTGAGCCAGCTAGGAGAGAAAACTTTCCAGGTGCTTAGAGATGTCGATAAAGTGCAAGAAGCAGGTTGTGGGGCACGATCTTGTCCAAATAGCCATTGATAGGAATGTGTTCCTTTTGTGGTACCAATTTTCAGCTTTTGTCTTGGTATAGTCCTGGCCATCAACATAACCTGAACACTCACAGTGCTGTTTTCCCATCTTTCTTTTACTTGGTTTAGTTGTCCTTTTCTAAATTGTCATTGTCAGAATCCATTACCTGCAAAACTATTATATGAAAACTTCACCAATCATTACTTTATGAAGATTATCCAGTCTTTAAATCTTAATTGAAGAATAAATCATTGCGAAGTTTAGCATTCTCCTTGTAAAGTATACCCAGTGACAGGAAAAATGGGACAAGTTTTCAACTTTTTTTCTCAGGTATTTTATTAATAGAATGTAAAAAGAGTAATAAAGCAAGGAAGGCACAAAATAGTCTGAAACTAATGAGGAACATTTGGTTATGATTCACCTCTGCTGCAACATTAGAAGTGAAGCAAAATTTAGCCCCTATATCATTGTCTGCTTGCAAAGGCCAGCTGCCAGATAAAGACATTTTCTCCTCATATTTCCTGTCTAAGAATATAAAGTAGTGTTAGAATCTGGTAACAACTTGTTTCCCAAAATATTACTTACATTTTGGTAAAATCAGAAATAGATTTAAAGGTCATTTACTCATAAAACTTACTATAACTTTCTCATAAAACAGCCACATGGAGATATCTGCACACAACAGAGGATGCTTTCTGGTTTTCACCCTTCTTTCACCACTCTCACTTGCATAAAATGTTGATTTTAACAGTGTGATTCCTGTGCTACATTAATCTTGAAAAAGTCACAACGAATAAGTGAACCCATAGAATGAGCAAGAGTTAAAAAGGTATCATCAACTACTGCTATGAGAGTGTTTCATAAAAATCTAATGTCTTTCTTCCATTAAGATGTGGTAAGAATTTTATTATTGCAACAGAAAACTTTACACACCAAAACAGTTTAAATATGGATGGCAAATTTTTCCATATTTAGCAATGAAGAGTACAATTCTGTTACACTAGAGTGACTTCAAATTGTATCCTTCAACTGCACTAAAGTTAGAGAGTTGTTGACCCCAATCCTTCTGATTTTTCTGTTCTCTTCAAGAATACAGAACTATCCACCTTGTACAATTGCCAATTTATTTTAGGTATTATCTCTTTGGTAATATTATTTCTGTAGAGATACAGAATGCAGAAATACTTGAAGAAGAAAGGAGCTGAGTCTAATATCTACCCATACTGTTTTGTTAAATAATTTTTACTACTAAGAGTGTCAGTGGTAGATTTGGAAAAACCTTAAGCTCCACTTAAAGGAAAAGGCAAACAATAGACCTGTATGTAGAAATTCCCAAAGTGTAGCCCTGATATCTACATTTACTCCTGTTCATCAAGTCACTGAGGTCACAGGTTACCTAATTAATCGAGATTTCTTGGCAGCCACATGCCCATCAGACAGTCCTAACTACCCTCACTCTTGAAAATACAGATGCAAGCACCTGGCACTCTATCCTCATAGGGTGAAGTGCCTTGTAATGAACCACTCCATCAGGCCGACACTCTTCTGTCTGACCTACCCAGAAGACAGCACATGATTAAAAAAATACAAAATTTTGAAGTAATTTAGATTTTGCAATCACGTCAACCCAAATACAAGTACAGGGGAAATAAAAGCTTCTAGTTGCATTTTCTCTGCTTCACTATCTCCTCCCAGCTGTCCTGCCCTAGCTGGCAGTGCCAGCATGTTCACTCTCATCAGGAAGATGCACTCCAGAATATCAAGGTCCTCCCTTATATTATTATTGGGTCATGCTGAGGTGGAGTTCATTTCCCTACAGTAGCCCTCATAGTGCTGTGCTTTGCACTAGTAGCTAGAGAGACATTGATAACACACCAGTGTTATCAAGGTTGTCTTCCCAGCATTCCTCCCTTACCAGTGTTGTCTAAAAAATCAGGAGAAAAAACTGCCCAGGCAATATTAGATAAGGTAGAGAGCAGCTCTTTTAATGAAGGACTTCTGGCAAGGGAGTACAAAGATGTGCACCCGCATACAGAATTCTTACACTTTTATATCTTTACTAATTATCATATCCAGTGGGGACATCCAATCCTAAGACTCCTTTTGCCCTGGTACCACCCTCAGAACTGCCCCATTGGAGTCCCTCCAAGGCCTCTTGTTATTCTGGTCCAGGTACATCCCAACAAAATGTTCTTGCTAAAAATCTATTGCCTTGAAAAGAAGGTTAAAAAGCAGTTAAGCTGAAGCATCAGGAATGTGGCACACAAACTGTGAGAAAGTAATGGTTTAAAGTGAAAGAAAACTCCAGCTATATTAAAATCTACAAAAAGCTAAAAATCCTAAAAATTCTAAGGCATCACCAGTATAGTGGGTACGGGTAAGATCTTGAGAGAGGACATAGCCAGGACAGCTGACCCAAATTGACCAAAGGGATATTCCATACCATATGATGTTTGCCCAGCAATAAAACCTAAGAGAAAGGTGTGGGTGTGGGGGCATGTGCATTTTTTTGTTTTGATGTTTTTCTTCTGGGGCAAATGTTACATTTACTGAAGGCTTCCTTCTCAGGAAGTAGTACCTGGGCATCACCTGCTGATGGGAAGTAGAGTATAAATCTTTTGTTTTCCTTTAATTCCACACACGGCCATTGCTTCTGCTTTATTAAACTACCTTTATTTCGACCCATGAGTTTTTCCATTTTATTTTGTCCTCTAACCCTGTCCTGCTGAGATTGGGAGTGATAGAGCAGCTTGGTGGGCACATGGCATCCAGGTAAGGTCAAGCCACCACAGTTCTTTTGGTTCTCAGTATGAGGCTTGAGACAATGGCAGTTTTATATTAAGTGTGCTACAGTTATAGGAGTTATTAAGTGGCAGGCATCTGTGCAGGTCGTAGAATCATAGAATCATGGAATGCTTTGGTTGGAAGGGACCTTAAATATCATCTAGTTCCAACCACCCTACCATGGACAGGGGCACCTTCCAGTACACCAGGTTGCTGAAAGCCTCATCCAACGTGGCCTCAAACAATGTCAGGGATGGGGCATCCACAGCTTCTCTAGGTAATCTCTTTCAGTGCTTCACTATCCTTACAGCAAATAACTTCTTCCTAATATCTAATCTAAATATCTCCTCTTTCCGTTTAATGCCTTTCCCCCTTGTTCTATCACTACATGCCCTTGTAAAAAGTCCCCCTCCACCTCTCCTGTGGTCTCCCTTCAGGTACCAGAAAGCTGTTACAGAGTTTGTTGGCTGCACTGCTTATCTCTTCATAGCACTGAGCTTGGGAACATGTTAATACAACAATGGCTATGTGCTTTGCCCTGACATTGATGGCCTTGCTGTGCTGGGGGGCTATCTTGTGGTGAGGATAAGAAAATACATCTCCCTTTTCCTATCTGGGACTGATATGAATATTTTTATTACGCAGGTGTCTGAGGTCCTTGTTCATCCTTATGTGAGCTGTTTAATACTACTAATTTGCAATGTTAGCATATTATGGTGTTTGTGAAATCTGGTGTCTTCCTGGTGTAAGAGAAGACAAATTTTGGGTAAGGTGATAACTGAAATGTGCCCTGAGACAGCCTGTCCCTGGGTGGCAGGGTGTGTGGAAGGATCAGGGTAGGTTCCTAGAGCTGTTACCTCCCGTAGCCTGGGATTTTGCACCTGAACAGTAAAGTAACCCTGGTAAACTGACACTCCATCTGATAGAAGGGTCCTTGCCTACCCCCATGAAAACTTGCAGTCTCTAGCACCATACTGGGGCCTGGCCCATACCTATCAAATACAATTCAGTACTGTCAGAGGGCTGTGGTTGAGGCAGGAACCCAAACAATAGCAACAATGGTAATTGCTGCAGTAGTAAAAAAGAGAGTGGGTCCATATCATTGATTAGAAAAGGAGGAGGAAGAAGAAGAAAGGTTTAATCAACAGGCCGGTCATTTGACAAAGAATTCTCTCAAACTGAGAGAATTCACACAGGAATTGGAAGCTACCCTATCTCTGACCTCATCAGAACTTCAAGATATGTGAAATATTACAGATGCCAGCCAGATGAGTGGACTGCTGCCTGGCTGATCTGATGCTGGGATAACGGGGTTGACAGTAGAAGGTGGAATAGCCCCACAGCTAAGATACCTTGCTAGAAACCAAGGAATTGAGAGAGGAATTGGAAAAGAGGCAACAATTTGCTATCTCTGGAGATGGCATTTCTCAAGTGTTAAGTGCAAAATATCCATTCAAAGACCTCTTGAACTCCCCAGGAAAGTGGATTACCACAGATGGAGGAATCCAGTACCTAAGAGAATTAGCAGTCCTGGAAGTCATCTACCGTAATCTAGAAAAAGGTGAGGTCTCCAAAGACCCAGAGAACATCCTGTGCACACGGGCCATGTCGATTTGAAGTGCCTCTGCATAATATTCTAAAAGCTTAGCAGGATAGTGTTGCCTGGATATGGATACATCAGCGGTGGAGATAGTGTTGTTTTGGCTCCAAACCTTTGAATAAAATCTCTATACCTCTTCCACCTAACAGGTCAGCACCCTAGATGTCAGGGGTGCCATAAGAAATCAGTCCTTTCCTACACTGGTCAGAGGTAAATGGATCTCCAGGTGCATGTCACATGGTGCACTCTAGTTCCTCCTGAATGATAGGGGGAGGACATGAGGAGGTAGAATGGTGAACACACCTTTAAACTGGAAGCCTGTGTACATGAACTGACAAGAGAGACACCTGTTAAGAAGAGGTCACCCACAAAGACTGTCAGTTTAGTTGCTGTAGAGACACAAGAAGGCAGTCAGCAATCTCCCAGATGCAGAAGAACTGAAATCACTTCCCTTGATCCTGGTGACAGGACTACTGGTCTGGCACTGCAAGGGTCAGACAGTGAATACTCTTACCAGAAACAGAAATAGAGGGCTCCTGCCTTCATCCAGGAGGAGGAAAGATGTTACTGGGCATGCAGGACTGTTTGGATTTGATGGCCTGGCACATCAGAGGTGTAAGGCTTTAGTAGACACTGGTGTGCTTTGCTCTGGTGCCACAGGGAACAGAATCCATCTGAATCTTGGAGTGACAGGGGCATACAACAAATTGTGTGTATCAGAGGCTAAGGTGGAATTAACAAAGGACAAGTGGAAAAATCACCTGTTAGACACCAGATCAATTATTATTGGGTCTGAACCAACTTGTGGGGACTCTGTGTGTTTTTGAGTGTGTGTGTGTGTGGAGGGGGAAGGATGGGTCGAACCTCACAGAAGTGGAGTGGCGTTGTGTCCCGCATGACACACCCCTGGAGCCCACACAAGGAAGCCCCGGAGTAATTGTCAGTCACAAACAGCCTGGGAAAACTATAACACCCCACAGATCCTGCAGCCCCTAACCCAGCTCAGATTTGCAGGGACAGTGAGAACTTCCTCTCACCCTGACCTGCAACACCCAGGGTAGCTGGTGGGTCAGACACCTGGAGGGATCAGAGCAGATAAAACCAAGGGCATGTGTTTACCTCAGGCTGTGGCCCTGCAATTGGACTTGAGAGCTGGTCTTCTACAAGGTTTCAACGGTAGGTGTATAATCTGTCTCTCCCTCTCTCTCCTTCTCTCTTCTTGATCTCTCTGCTTTTCTTTCTTTGCTCCTTTCTTGATACTTAGAGTGGTTTGGAGCTGGAGGGATTGGATCTTGATTTAAGTGTTGTGGAATTGGTTGGATTTTGCCTTAAGCATTGTTGGTTTACTTAATGTTGACTGAAGTGTTGTGGATTACTTATATATCTTGAATTAGTATTGTAGTGGAACATTTTTGTCTAGCTTGTGTGGTGTCCTTTTGAACTTTGGCCAAGTCACCTCTTTTACTCCCCTAAATTAATAATGAAATTCCTTGAGAACAAGCCTGTGGCTTATTCTCTTGACCCTACATCTATATATTTAAGTAAAACTCATAGTCAATCCCGTGAGCCAGCAGCTCCCAGGGTCAGAGTTTTACAGCATCCCATTGTGTTTGCCCAGACTAGCCCAGAAGAGCGTACTTCTAGGACATAAATGGGTGCTAACAGGTTTTTGGAGTAGCCACTGTGAACACAGAGAAGATCAAGCAGCTATCCACCCCTCCTGGCCTCTCCAAAGATCACTTCATTGTTGGACCATTGTGAGTTGAAGAACAGCAGGTACCAGTTGCTACAAGGATGGCGCACTGGAGGCAGTATCACACGAACCAGGATTCCCTGGCTCCTATCCATGAGCCGATTCAACATGTGGGGAGCCAATGAGTGATCAGCAAGATTCCCTCACCTTTTAATAGTCCCATATGGCCAGTGCAAAAGTCTGATAGAGGGTGAAGGAAGCCAAGTGGTGTGCTACAGGTGACATTGCCAGTGTGTTTTTTTCAGTTCCTTTGGCAGCAGAGTACAGGTCACAGTTTGCTTTCATGTGGAGAGGTGTTCAATACCCGGAATCATCTGCCCCTACAGTGGAAATACAGTCCTTCCATTCGTAATGGTCTCACCTGGAGAAATCTTATGCCTCTGAGCACTTACAGTACATCAATGACATCATGGCATGGGGCAGCAAGGTAGGAAAAGTGTTCAAGAAGGGAAAAAGAGTGATTCAGATTCTTCTGAAAGCTGGTTTAGTCATAAAAAGAAGCAAGATCGAAGGACCTGAACAGGAGATTCAATTCTTGGGAATAAAATTGTAGGATGGGTGCTGTCATGTGCCCATGGATGTAGTCAGCAAGATAGCAACTATTTCTCCACCAGCTAAGAAGAGGAAAACACAAGCTTTCCTAGGCATCGTAGGACAATGCATGTTCCAGACTAGAGTCAGCTTATAAGCACTCCCTTTTGAGTGACCCAAAAGAACTATTTTGAGTGGGGCCTTGAGCAACAACGAGCCTTTGAGCAGATCAAACTGGAGATAGCTCATGCTGTAGCTCTTGGACTGGTCTGGACAGGACCAGCTGTGTAAAATGTGCTCTAGACTGCAGCTGGGGAGCATAATCTCACCTGAAGCCTCTGACAGAAAACTTTAGGAGAAACCCAAGGCTGACTATAAGGGTTGTGGAGTTGGGGGTATCAAGGATCAGAAGCCACTACAGCCTGACTGAAAAAGTGATATTACCAGCAAATGAGGGGGTTTGAGCCATTCCAAAAGTTGTTGGTACAGAAGCATGTCTCCTTTTGGTACTGTGATTACCTGTGCTACACTGGATGTTCAAAGGGAACATCCCCTCTACACATCACACTATCAGTGCTACATGGAGTATGTGGGTAGCGTTGATCACACAGTGAACTTGACTGAGGAAACCCACCTGCTCAGGGATCCTGGAAGAGATCATGGACTGGCCAGAAAGCAGAGATACTACACCTATACAGTCTCTACAGTGCAAAAAGAAAGAAGGGATGAAGAAGGGAGGCCAGCGACAGGTTTTCTGCCAGCTTTTACTTCTATGTGTTGATCTGTACCCTAGAATGAAAGGCTTTTTTGTTTCCCTGTGATGTAAGTGCTTGTTAAAACCTATACAAAACTGAAAAACAAGTGTCCTTAGATGGATTGCATTGTTAATTCATCTTTGTGACTAACTTATTAAATTCAATTTGATTTCACAAGTTGGAAGAGGTTTTAATTTCTCAGAAATTTCAAAAGGATGAATGACAGATAAAGAGGTGAGCAGTGTGCCATCCCAAATTACCTATTAGTTGCAACTCTGATTCTACAAAATTTTTGTTAGTAAAAAAGCTAGCATATCTGAGAAAGAAACACTCCCTTTTTTTTTTTGACAGTTAGAATATGAACGATTCCTCTCTATAATAATTAAACAAGTACCAATATCCTTCATAGTGTACAATATTATTATTAGGATTGAGATCTGGTCCCTTAAGTGCAAATATTATGCAGACAACCCTGAGGCACTTTGTACTGAGGTAATGTAACTTGATACTGAAATTTATTCATAAATTACTATATTTCATAGAATTTAAAAGATAAATTCCACTGTGAGAGCTGACTTATGTCAATCAGCATGGTCATCGTGTTACATTCCAGATAAAGTGTATTACTGAAATAAGCTGTCACTGAAATGTACTTATTGAGCCATTATATTAACATAATCTGAACCTACACTGATTATAATGGCAGCTTCCTGAAAGACAAAAAGAAGAGAAATATCAGGGAATCCTGTAACTATCATTAAAGAATCTCACTCCTACATCTCAGTTCACCACCTTCTTTTTCTTTTTCTGTAGGTTGTGACCTCATCCCAGTCCAGTATCTCAGATGGGGTGATCCTGAACCAATTGCAGCAGTTGTTTTTGCATGTCTGGGTCTCCTGGCCACCTTGTTTGTTACAGTTATATTCATAATGTACCGTGATACTCCAGTGGTCAAATCATCCAGTCGAGAACTTTGCTACATCATTCTAGCCGGTATCTGCTTGGGTTACTTGTGCACTTTCTGTCTCATTGCAAAACCTCAACAGATTTACTGTTACCTTCAACGAATTGGCATCGGCCTCTCGCCAGCTATGAGTTATTCTGCCCTGGTAACTAAAACCAACCGCATTGCAAGAATCCTGGCTGGAAGCAAGA
Organism: Pipra filicauda; assembly: GCF_003945595.2. Taxonomy (NCBI): domain Eukaryota; kingdom Metazoa; phylum Chordata; class Aves; order Passeriformes; family Pipridae; genus Pipra; species Pipra filicauda. The sequence continues at coordinate 1,099,914 of NW_024103896.1, forward strand.
AGAAAATTTGTACAAAGAAACCTAGGTTCATGAGTGCCTGTGCCCAGCTGGTTATTGCATTTATCCTGATATGTATACAATTAGGCATCATTGTTGCCCTCTTTATAATGGAACCACCAGATATAATGCATGATTATCCAAGCATCCGAGAGGTCTACCTGATTTGTAACACCACCAACTTGGGTGTTGTAACTCCCCTTGGATATAATGGATTATTAATTTTGAGCTGCACCTTTTATGCGTTTAAGACACGAAATGTCCCAGCTAACTTCAATGAAGCAAAATATATTGCCTTCACAATGTATACCACCTGCATCATTTGGCTGGCTTTTGTGCCAATATATTTTGGAAGCAACTACAAGATAATCACCATGTGCTTCTCAGTGAGTCTGAGTGCCACAGTGGCTCTTGGCTGTATGTTTGTTCCCAAGGTCTACATCATCCTTGCTAAGCCAGAAAGAAACGTGCGCAGTGCGTTCACCACATCGACTGTAGTCCGCATGCATGTAGGGGATGGAAAGTCATCTTCAGCTGCAAGCCGCTCAAGCAGCCTGGTGAACCTGTGGAAAAGAAGGGGATCCTCCGGTGAAACCCTTAGGTAAAGTTTTCTAATTCGGGAGTGTGGGGAAGCAATTATGATATTCTGAGAGTTACTAATAGTGGAATGACAAAAAAATATACATTTCCTTTACCTCTGCACTGGGAGAGAAGTGAGTCCTCTCTCCCACAGTACTGTAAGTTTTGGATTTAATTTAGTCAAAGTGCTGTGCAAAAACGGGGAGCAAAGCAATGGGCAAAAAATTACAAAGTTGTAAGTACCAACTGTGACAACTGTACACTAATTTAGGGGAGGAACAAGATCTTAGGAGGAAAAAAAAAAAGAGAACAAGAAATATAACTCATTGCCTTGTCCTGAATGCACTCGTTTACAACCTCTTTTCTTAAATGAACTTCACAGTGTCTGTGTTTTGCCTCTAGTCACAGTAGTAAGACAACAGGGTTGCTGCTAGTGCTTACATAATTGAGGTGGAGCAATAAACACAAGTGTCATCGTCAACATCCACTCTCAGGCATCTGAGGTTTTTTTTCATGTGACTCTTCTGTTATACTTTTTATCTCCTGTTCCCTTGATTTTCCTTTCTTGTATTATCTCTTCCTGATTTCTTTCTTTTTGTCTTTACCTATCTTCTCTTCCTTACCTTTCTTGATACCTTTTTCTGTGCATATCCTCCTAAATCTAACAAATTCAGCTGCTCACAGGCTGTCTCCCTTCCTGTCATTGAACAGATACTCCCTTGTGAGATATGTGTTTCTTCCTAAGGCGTTATTTGAATTCAGTGATCACGAAGACAAGTTGTATGTTCAGTTATAAAAATTACTGCAAGTGAATACTAAAGAGAAAGGAGAGCTCTGTAGTGGAAATACTGCTCTACTTCACAGTCAGAGTGTGTAGGTATGCACTCTGACCAGTGGTTTGTTTTAATTTTTTGATCCCTTTCACTTTTGATAAGGGTTCTATGGGGATAATTTGGGTTATTTAACTGCTGGAGTAAACGAAAAATTCTGTCTTTATGAAAATGCAAAGAAACAATTTTACCATTCCTCAGCTATCTATGTCTAGCCTGGAAGTGACAAGTAGCAAGATTTTTCCTCCTCACTTAAACACATATGGATTTTAGGATTGGTAATACAAATATTTCCAGACATGCCATTGTTCACAACTGGAGTTGTCATGCAACATGGTCAATTTGTACTTTCATTTCTGTGTGAAGCACAATTTAGACTTGAGGGAGGACCTTACATAATATGCAGGGCATATTATGCCAAAGTGATGATTTTTTTTCTGTCAGATTATTAGTAATGCTTCTCTTTCAGAGACTTTCAATTGGTACAAAAATGGCCAGTCTATTACAAGATATTTTATATCTATGATCAGTTAATGATGGTTTTTTTCCAGTTCCTTTCCAGGTGCAGAGTAGGCTGATATATAAAAATGATAAATCCTTTATCAGGTTAAGAGATTGTTACCTGAAATATCCTTTTCTTCAGCCTCTGTCTGTATGCATGAATGACCTGAGGTGTTTGAATTAGAATCCCTATAACAACTTCTGGACCAACTAAAAGAGGCATTCTTCATAATATGTCCTCAATCGAAGGCATTCTTTCTCTTTGAGATCATTATTATTTTCCCTCACTTTTTCTGCAAAGCTCATTTGCCATCTCACAACTTTTTTACCAAAAAGATGAAGATATAGATGACAGGAAGATCTTGGGCTTGGGAAGGATTTGTTTGTCATCTGTTCAGGCCTAATTTGGAAAGGTACTGTTGTAAAATCTTTGTTTTATTCTGAAAAGTAAGGACCATATTAGATCCCTCAACATGTAGATAATATCTGCAGTAGAGAGGTATTAGCAGAATGTAATAGATCATCATCAACAAAGACTTCTTTTTCAATAGCACAGTTTTGGGAATGTCTTTGATCCGAAAGAGCTTGAGAGTGCCTCGTATGTGTGTGTAGGAATGAAAATGGCTGTACAAATCTGATATATTGACATATTTACCTAAATATGAAGAACTAGAACATTTCATTTGAAACTTGGAGAAAAAATGTCACCAGCACTGTTCATTAACACATAAAACCGCAACAAAGAAGATCCTTCTCATACATGTGTCTGAATCCTCAGGTGATTTAACTGTGATGGTGCCAGTGAGTTTAGCAGTGTGTGCCTGAAGAGTCTAGGAACTGAAGAGAAATTGATTCCATCTATCCGGGGAAATTATCTCTAATAAATGCTAATTTGATTACATGAGAGTCCTAAAAGATACTGAGTAAATTTAAAATGCTACTCAGAACTTCACCTAGATCTGATACCACCTCCGAGAAAGAACAGAAAACCACTGTCAGCTTCAATTCTGTAAAGTGTAGAGAGTGATCAAACCATTTTACTTAATATTCAAACATTTCTTTAAAAAAATCCTGTTCACTAAGTAATATGTTTCAAGGTATTATTCAGTACAATGCTCAAAATCTTGTTTTGGATAGTTACTCAAGTAAACACTAAAGTATTCAGAATCAAAGGAAATATGCACTAGAGCTACATGGCATTATTTAAATAGCTCAGAGGAGTTTTATTTAAAAGAGAGTGAGTCACTCTTGAATTTTAAAGAAACATGCTATTTAAGTCACAAGTGCATAAAGGGGCCCCTATCATTAGCATTTTGCTTCTTGACGCTAATTCATAGCACAGTGAAGTATTGCATCAAATCATTGTCAAACAGATAATACCAAAGTGACATTCAGAGCTTTCACATCAGCTGCAAAATGATAGATAACAAGACTGCTTTTGCCTAAATAAAGCAATGCATCTGTTAGAGTTCTAAATGACTTTTTGCATGGGGTGTTCTTCAATTAAGAACTCTCAAGCAAGCTGCTGCTATGTGTTGGAATGAATTTTCACATACTGAAATACGTAGAAGGAGAGAGTAAAACTATTCATTACCCAGTGAAATGAAAACCATTTCATGTAGGCTATTGTGATTCAGCAGTACTCACCAAAACATATTCTGCCCTCATTTAAAAGTAGGGCTAACAAACCTGACATTATCAGAAGCAACTCCACAAAGGAGAATAATAAACACTACACAGCTGAAGTCAAAATCATATCACCTGTGTAGAGAAGCATTTGGACATTCTGATTTCAATTACATTACCAGTTAATTTCATAGGGACTAGAAAGGCCATAACTAAATTTAATAAATCTTACCTTGAGGTCCCAGGAGTTATTATCACATATGCTCCACAGCCCTTTTGCAAGAGTCCTAAATACAGGCCTAATTTATTCTCTTCAAATTCTCAAATAACTCTATCCCAGGTAAGATAAGGACTATATATTTCTCCTACAAGAGCTGCTGCTGTAGTATTTCTAGTCGGGACTGCACACCAGAAAGTCTCATTCACGCTACTTTGACTGGGGGAATTTCAAAAGTTTCTCTTAACTTTGCCCTGGATTTACAGTAATTTAACCACTGTAGGTGTTTATGTCTTCTGGAATGTGACTTTAAATGATCCAAACTGCATATGCTCCATCTTCCAAGCTTAGAAATACTAACCCTTTAAACACACTCAAGTCCCTAAAACTACCTGCAGAAAAGCAAAATTTCTTTCCTTTATAGGTTCCTTTTCTGAGTGACTAGTAAAGCATTAAAAAACAGCCCTAAATACTCTCTCACACACCTATGTGCTATTCAAATCTTTAAAGTCCTACCAATATTTTTCTCTCTGCCCCTCAAATTTCTTTCAAATCTTCACAGTACAGACCATGCTCCTTCTCATCAATTCTCCCACTGCTGGCTATAGGTAGTCCAGTGATTCTTGCCCTCAACTGCTTCTTTTGGAGGTCCCCAAACCACTTTCTAGGTTTCTTGGTTGCCTCAGCAGCAAATTCTGCACTGTTTCAGCCTGTAATATATTATGGGAAAATGAAGAGGAACCTGGCATCCTTCTACAGATCAAGCTGTGACACAGAGCTGTTCGGGAAGTGAGGGGGGAACCTCTGAAATAAGAGTGAGATCAGATAACACCATTGTAATCCCAGTGTAAGGCTCTCTGCTTGGAGATTGGAGGCTTAGTTCATATGCATCTCCCTTTATTATATTTGCAGTGACAGTGAAAGGCAGAAGAAAGGAATTAGGTAGCTAATGTGTTTTTTTAATTGCCAGTTGGTCATTCTCCTGTGACAATGCAGGACACAATTAGGTTTCTTCTACCACATTCTTGAAAGACAGAAGCTTGTAGATGCCCTGTCCAAGCCAAAAGTACTGTCCTGAATCAAAATAAGACAGATTTCCATCTTCTAAATGAGTTAGAATCACTGAAAGTAACTAAGCCAAAAGCTGAGCAGCACTTTCAATCTGTAACCCAGGCAGGTAGCTACAATCATGCAAAAGGTAAGTGTTGCCAGCAAAGTTAGATAATGTTAGGTATATTCAAGATACATTGAATGTTTATGGTATTGCACATAACTCCTACATACAGCTGTGAACAGCACAATCCTAAACAAGAGGAAAAATATGCGCATAAATTTCTGCACCTTATCACAGACACTTCTCTGACAAATCTCATTGAGATTAAGGCTTAATAGCCCTGTGTGGCAGTGATACTTTATTTCACCTTGATTTACTATGTGATGCAGTATTTCCTAAATGATTAAACATAAACTGTGGCTGTCAAACAAAATTAATTAATTCCTTGTTTTTAATATATTATCTTTTCCTCTTAAGAAGTTTGTCTAGCACTGTGTGATTGCAGAACTGAGCATTGTTCCGTATACATCTGCAGAAGTGATGGAATTGACAGCTTTCATCCAGGGCTGGGATCCCTTGTTCTAGTAATCCAACACTCACCTTTAGGGGAAGCACAGAATTTTTATTATATAAATCACCATTATTTTGTTTTATCTTACTCAACTTAGATAAAGATGCTCACATATCCACCTAAAAATCAGGTTTCTCGCTCTCAAGCACTACACTGGTACATCAGACAAATCAGTCAGATGTCCAGGGAAAGCATGATAAGTAGATTTTTACTACTGGATTGGATTCAGCCCTTGACCACCAGTGTCTATAATTAGTGTATATTTAAACATCAGACAGTCACAAACTGGGCTATAATAAAGTATTTTGGAAACAGGTGTCTACCATCACACTGCATCTCTGTTCCTCAAGGAACAGCTGTTTCTCTCCCTTATCTGTTCTCTCTTTTCTTCCTTCTTATGGCTGACTATGTCTGTTTTGTTACAATTTAAACAAGAGCTATTTTGGTCCAGAAAATAAGAAAATATTCTTGGATCAGCCTAGAAGTTGCCATTAGCGGTTTAAAAATATTCCAGTCTAAGTATTATATCATGCATCAGCATGCCGTATTTTAGCACTGAAGTCTTGAGATGAGCTTTTTCAGAAGTCTGAATTGAAATTTCTCAAAAAGTCCACTTTTTTCCCCTCAGGAGATTTTTAAAACATTACTTCTAATGCTGAATATGATTGAAATTCATATAAAGTCCTGAAAAAAATGAGTGACTCAAAAATTTCAGGTAAAAACTTGAACAATCTTAGATACAAAAAATTCTTCAAGGTTTCACTACTACTGTGTTGCATAATTAAGAAAATCTTGGGAAGACATTGAGTTTCCATACATATGGGAATCCCCACCAGAATAAACTTCTGCCACTGTTAGACACAATGCACCAAGGTTCCCCAAGAGGCAACCCATGCAATTCCCATTGCCCAGATATCAAATTTTCACTGGTTGAAAGCCATATTCATGAAAGAGCAGATAGATTTGAAGTCATGGCAATGACGCTGTGATCAAATATTTTTAGAATACGTGTGTGCATTATCAACTTGAGGATTTCAAATGTAAATGAGAGAGATTCAAATTCCCTATGCCTCATCAAGATAAGTTGCCTGAGAGATGAAACAGGGCTGTCATTTCACATGCAGCTTTTAGTCCTGTAAAGAAGATGGAGTATAAGGAAAACCGGGGGAGTTTTGTGGAAAGCTGAAGCTGGTTTGCATTCTTCGTGTGTACTCCCGTTGAGAAAAATACCAATCATGCATTTCTACCACAGCATATTCTATTGGGACACATTTCTTACAGTACAAGTGCCAATTTTGTCTTCATTTATATGCAGCTTGAACAATTTCTCTGACACATTTTGAATGATGATCAAAGAACACTTCACTTCCAAACTAATCTGTAAAAACTTTTTACTTACCAGACTTTTCCAGGGCATGGGTTATGGGTTCATACTCACAGTTTTCATAACCAAAGGGCTGAGATACTCTTGGTGATCTGATTGGTCATACGGTACACTAACACTCCGTCAAACTCCACCAGGTCCATTGTCTGGTAAAACAAAGGAAAACACAGCTCTCCTAAACTGTAGAGTAACAGTTACAGATTTCATAAAAATCATTGATTCTGCAGTTTCTACAGGTAGTTGAACTGATTTACTCACAGAAACATGAAACTGAATACAGAAGATGTTGTAACCCCACAATACCGAGCTCAAGACTGGTGTATAACCTCCCATATGGAGTTATATCAGCAGCTTGTCAGTTATGCCAGCATGGCTTGCATTCCTACTGGAACCTGGTGGAGCCATTATGTCTTGAATAAAATAAACAGTGATTGGAAAAAAAAGAAAGAAGAGTTATTTTCCAGCCTCATGAAAATAAAATTATTTTTAATATCAGTCAATGGTGGAGGAGAGGTTCCAGTTTGCCTGTCTTATATCCCACAAGTACCCCATCCATCAGTCTATTATAATAGCTTTACGCTAAAAGATCTTTGCAATTCCAGTTTTATCTCACTGGGGGAAAAAATAAAGGTAGAAACATTATTTGAAATACTGAAGTTTTATTATTCGTCATTTAGTGGTGATTTTTAGTGTTTTTAATCAGCTCTAGTGTGTATGGAGAACTAATTGGAAGATTATCAAAGAATATGAATTGGGAGAACTAATACTTAAGAAGTTACATTCTAGAAATGACTGGAACCATCTTTGAATTGTAGCAGTGACCAGCTTTTAGCCATTTTTCGTCTCAATACAATAAATCCCTGTGGAAGCTAAAAAGTTAAAGAGTCCTGTCCAAAACAGGACCACATATGACTGCAAGGGAAAAGATGTCACTGAAAAATCATCATGTACCAAAAATTAAGTTAATTTCTACAGATGCTGTTTAATGGGACCATTGACTACAAATTGCACAAAAGTGCTTAGATGGTTCTGTATTATGAGATGATGGCAAAAGAAGTGAGGGATAAGCTTCTTACATGACAATGTCATTAGAGCAGATAACAATTTACGTGAGGTGAAAGTTTGGCTGAATGAGTATAGATGTTATTTAAAAAAAAAATTCTAGGCATAGAGATGCAACAAGATACTATTTGTTTGCTTTGTAGCCTTGCTAGAAAATAATTTTGATGCATGTAGGATAAAAAACGTTGACTCTTCAGAGAAAGTCATTGTTCTTTTGATGGATTAATCTTCATTTATCAATAAATCAGTTCCAAAAAGGATCATTTGAAGCTCATTATTTTAATCCAATAAGCTACAAAACTTTAGATTGAGAGGTTACTGACTGGTTTAAGTCCTTCAATTTTCCCTAAATAATTTAGTTTTGGTATCTTTTTGGACAAACTTGATATTATGATTAATTAAACTTCAAATACTGTGAAATGATTAAATAATATCTTATGAAACTCAATGAAAGGTATTACTGAAAGATTTTGATAAATTGTTGCTAAAACATTCCATCTGTATAATGAATTTATATTCTCTAAAGCCCTGATAACAATTTGCGTGCAGTACTAGTGTTGTTGGTTTGAATTTTCCCCTCAACTTGAATTTAATTAAAATATGGATTGATTGATTGATTGATATAAAATGTTTGGCTGCAGTAACTAAGCGCATGTATTCAAGCCTATTAGCATGCATCACGCATCATGCAACCTGTCTACCAGGTTTGTCTACGAAAGGAACTTCTGGTTCTTTTGAGAGACAACTCTGATATGAACTAGAATTGTAATTAATTTGATAAACAGAAGACTAGGACATGCACCCTCCTTCCAAGGTCCACCAAGACATGAGCCAATCTGCCACTATGGAAACACCTGTATGAATTACAAGGAATGGTATTTAGACTCGTATCCTGAATGTTGATGTAGACTAGTAAAAGAGATGGGATTTCATCTGACTGAGAGCTGCGTTTACTTACAAATATTTTTTAATAACTGACTGAAATTTAAGGTAGATGTCTATTAAAATATATAAACACAAGGTTCTTTTAACTTGCTGTATTTTTGATTATAGCATTCTTTACTGAACTTTTGTATAGATAAATCCCTATGTACAAAAATCCTGTACAATGGTTTGTCCAACATTTCAGAAAAATTCTCTCTGGGACAACGGAAATAAACACACTGGTAATATTTTGCTATCAGTCTAATCTTCCCTTGAGCCAGTATAACGATTTGTATATCATTCTGTCAAAAATGTCATTTTAACTCACCAGCTGCAATTACATATGGTTGCTTAATTAGAATAAGCTTTTTTAAAAAAAGTAAAATATTATGTTGCACTTGAAAAACAATAAATTGTGAGTTTGGGTCTAAACCAATTTTGCTTGCTAAAATTGTGCTATTAAGCAAGCAATATGCTGATTATTTTTTTTTAAAGGAAAAAATGGCATGCTTAATAATATACAATTAATTTTAGCCATTATACAAATGGGAAAATGTCAAACAATAAACTGGCACCCTTTTAAAAATATTCAGGACAATGTGATGCAATGTCAAGATAGCATGACCAATATCACAGAACTGATTTTCAAGAATACATTATGTTTGTAGTTCAAAGTAGCCACTACAGTAACAACACAAAATATTTTTCATATTTCATTTTTTAGCATATATACAGAAGTCTTTATACATATATTGTCTTAATCTAAAAGCTGTTATGAAATTCAAGTTCTTCATAATTTCTTAATATCAAGACCAAGGAATCTTGCAGGTGAAAAAAAACTTCTTGTATGTAAGATTTGACAATTAAAACAGATATCTGAGTCTGGAAAGGTGTATGGCTCTGTAACATTCAGCAATCTGTCCAAGTTCCAGGCAAACACACATGGAAAAGACTCTGTAAAAAATGATGGAAAGCAAAAAGACAGTATTTCATCAATACACTGTAAATATTTCTGAATCTCCTTTCCTCTCCTCCATTAATTTAACCTTTCAAGGACTCAAAAAAGTCTTGCTTCAAGTTTATTCCAAATTAGCCAAAATGAAAAGTTTGGGGTTTAAATTATAGATATTACCTGCTTTGATTATTGTTAACTTTAAGGTGAAAATCTTGATTCAGAAAGTTTTAGATACTTTATTCCATTTTCATTATCTCAGGCCAAAACCTGGAATCCCATTAATTAACAGGGATTATGGGAACTAGTCACTACATGATTAGTCATTGCCTGTAATGACATAGGGCTGTACAACCCCTCTCAAGTGTTTCTGTAGAAAGATAAATTTTTCCTTCCTTGCAAGGTACATTTTCATCAGGACGTTATGCCTGTGTTGACTAGAGCTACTCTATTCCTCTGGGGTTAACGGTGCCGAGCACACATTTCATGCTCAATAATTAATAAAATTTCTGCATGGTAGCATGAGATTACATTTGAAATAGGGATTGTTGACAGCTCTCCATTGTGAAGGCAACAAATTGGCTTTGCATTGCATTTAAAAAAACCCAAAGATACTCTGAGATATCTTTAGTTAGTTAAACCTTTTACTGAAAAAGGGAAAAAAATCTTATGTCTAAGTGTAAAAACCAATCTCTGATTGCTGGGATTTTATTTTTTTTTTAAAGGACAGATTGTCTGAAACAACTACTTTTTGCTCTTGCAAGCTCTTGTTTTGTGAAGACTCTCAGCTTGTGTAGTATGGACATTTCAACAGAATCTGTGCATAAACACCCACATTCTAACCATAAGGCTATTTCTCCAGGGTTGGAGAATGTCTTTGGCCAAACTATTCACAAATGTAGGCTATGGCACACCTCCTAGGTCTGTCCTGCCAGCATCCTCCTGATAGGGGATGTACAACAATATGGAATGCACTCCTGACGGAGGTATCCAAGACCTTCTGCAGGAAAGAGCAGAGGTAGGAGAGGCCATGAGCACAGCTGGGTCTCACCCTAACATGAAGTCAGGACAACCAGGATACCAGCACCTGGGTCTAATGTGAAGGCACAGTCTAATAAAACCCATATCTAAAGACTCTCATCTCTTGTGAGTACAGAGACACAAAAAAAAAAAACAAAAACAAAAACAAAAAAAAAAACAAACTGATCTGTACCTACACACGTATAAAAACTGGGTTTTACAGCATTTTAGCGACTCACTATAGATCTCATTCAGGATGATGATTCCCACATTCCCTTTTTATTTCTCATAGTATCCATTAATTTTGGTGTACCGGACAAATTTTGTTGGAAGGTGAAGGCAAAGAGAAGGCAAACAAAAGGTGTTCAAACATGAGCAGTCACGTTCGTGTTTCCTGCCATGTATCACATGCACATTGAATTCACAAAAAGCCAAGGCAGTACAGACATGGTTTCTCAGCCCAGGAATAAGTTTCCTTCTCTTTACTGATCCTCTCTGGAGAGTCCAGAGCGCTGCTGCGTAAGATGTGGCAAATGGACAAGATATGCAGTACTGAATTACTGGGAATTACTTCCAAAATTTCCTGTCACTGATCAACACTTACAAAACATATTTATCAACACTTACAAAACATTTATCATTAAGCTTTTTTCTTAAGACAGCTTCCTCCTGTGCAAAAAAATGACACAGCCTAAAATGTCCCACCAAAAGATCCAAAAAAATCCCCAAAATGACCCAAAATATTTTAAATCCTTCAACAGAATTTAGTAGTTGCATTTCTGCACAGAATCAAAGTCTTCTTTCTCTTTTCTAACCAATATATAGTCCTGGAATTGACAATGAGAAAATAACTCTGTTCTTACACACTGTAGTGTTTTATGCCTCCTCCATACACTAGCCAAAATACCCAATTAATTTTAACATGAGTATTTTTTATGTAAATTGCAATGAAATGTCTGGGTTTTTTTCCTCTCAATAGATTGGCTCTTTTAAATCAATCCTTATTTTTAACAACCTGGAAAGGGACATTTCTCTAATGCAAGACATTCTGAGGCAAAATCATTTTCTTTGTCTGTTCTGAAAGCTGAAAATAATTTTACCCAGAACCCTTGGGGTACCTTTACAGAATGATCATCTAAAAAATTTTGCAGCTTCCTTTCAACAGTTAGATGCACTTTAAACACTAGGAGGATTGATTAAAGTTTTGTGACTATTTTCATAATTGTGTGGATATTTAGCACAATGAATGGCAGTGAAGCAGTTACTATGGTTCAAGACTTAGAGGCATTATGTGACAACATACTATTTCTGATGGTGTAATTTGCTCTTGAGTGGATGGAAAAACTTGAGAGATTCATGGTAATCTCTCTGCAGACTTTCAAGGCAGTGAAATTTATACTAATGTGAAATGGACAATTTGGGAATTTCTTTATCTGGGTCACATCCATCCTAACCAGGGGTTCTTCAGGATGGAGTTACCAAAGACACTTACCTCTTATTTCTTTTTGTTGGGTGCATGTGAGAATTCAGTTTATTGTGAGTATTTATAGTCTTCAAATTCTTTCTCCTGCTTTTTCTCCTTCTGCTTTGCTAGGCAAAATATTTCTTTTGGTTATTTGGTTTAAACATTACTGTGTTTCCTTCCTGTTCTTCTGAAACTCTACTTTCTTTGATGTCTAACACTTTCACATCAGCTTTCTTTCTTTTTTTTTTCCCGTGAAGTTTCTATGTACTCTTTTCTCTTTGCTCTTTCTCTCTGGCTACCCCAATTTAATTTGTATGGTCCATTTTGACTTCCTTTGTATTTTTCAGTGAATTTATCTACTATCTAAGCCCATCCACTCTTTCTTCTGCTCTAGGAATCGGCTTCCATTTAATACGTATGTGTCCTGTGCAAGTTTCATACCTACCTGGGAGCACTACATATACCACACTCTGGATTGCCTTAAAACCTTGGTAGCCAGTCTACAAAATTCCTGTTGTTCCTCCTCTCAGTAAGATTGTAATTAGTAAATGAAAGGACTTTGCACTGAACACATCTCATTTTACTGTCTCTGGTTCACTAAGCTTCTTCATCAGTTATTTATGCAATATACACTGCATCTGAGGGTCTACTACGACTGCACCCAATATTTAGTCTCACTTTCTGTGCACTCAGGTTATTTCTCTTTTACAGGATAGTTCTCTTCAAGGTACTTTTGCTATCTAGAGCAGGTTAATGAATGAGTAACAAATAAGTAATTTATTCTGTAATTTTAGCGGTGTTAAATGCACAAGGTCCCCTACAGAATTTGGAAATGGGATATCACAAACTCTTTGAGAAGACATCTGCAGGTATTTTGCCCAAATTTTCTTAAAGCATTTAAACACCTAGCACAAGAATTTGTACTACTAGGGTGAAGTTCACTATTGGGAAGAGAGCCTGTATAAGACCACTTCAATGCTCACATCCCAATGTAACAATGGCCAGGTCTTATCATGGTATCCTATCCAGAGATTAATTAGATCCTCAACTATTAAACTCTTTGTCCAAGTGAATTTTTCATCCAAGTGTGAGCTATGGTATTTAAAAATGCATAGTGCTGCACTGAGCTCTTGGATTAGGATTGATTTCTCTTAATTTTATGTCTACATCTCAGCAAGGCATCTAACTTCTGTTTATTGCTAATGAAGAGAGGAAGGCCCATTCACAACTTGAACTGTGAGCCCACCCAAATTTTACCTAAGCAATGAACTACACTGGTGCTTGATTTGAAAAGTAGAACAAGTCAAGTGTTCCAAAGATGTAGGACCAGAGAAAAATATTAAGTTAGGATTGAGAATGTGGCCACCAGCTGATTTCTCACTGATCCTTTATTTAAGTGTAGTTTCCCTTAAACCACTTAGACTATACATATTGGTCTAACTTCAAAAAATATTAAAGATAAAATGTAAGCAGTTATTTATTCTGTAGATTTTTTTCAGCTCCACCTATACATCTATATTTAAAGAAAATGGTGAGCACCTGTCCTGCATAACCCTGTTTGCTTTAACACCGGTCTGGGGTTTTATGCAGCTATTCCACCACTCCCACAGCTGCTTTACACTATTCCCCACCACTGCCACAGTAACATTCATGTGCATGGCCCTTTGCACAGCAGCTGTCACAGAAAGCTGAGCACGCAATCACTTCTCTCTGTTTGCTCCTGTTGTTGTCGTGATTTATTAGGTACAAAGGCAGGAGACTGGCTCCCCCGCACAAGTCGGAAATAGAGTGTTTCACCCCAAAAGGGAGTATGGGGAATGGTGGGAGAGCTACAATGACCAGGTAAGCAAACAGCAAGTGGCCTTAGGGCAGTGTGATATGTCTGTGAACAGGAGGAGCAGCCCTGGACAATGCCAGGCCACATCCTCTGTCTCTAATTTCTGTGTATCCAATAAAGTATGTTTAGAAAAGAAAAGAAAAAAGAAAACGTGTTGCCACTGCTGATTTCTGTGTTCCATCTGACCGCCAAAAAAGCCCTGCACCATGTTCATTCAAGTGATCTCAACCACATGTCCTGTGTGATGTTGTTGTAATTCGGTGCTTTGGGGAGGAGAAATCTCACAGCTGACTCATTAAGCCAGTCAGGCAGCTGAAGAGAATCAGTTTTCAAACCTGGAGTAAGGGTAGTCCTCCTGTATATTTGGGATTACATTAAGTCTAATCAAAAGAACTTTTAAAAAGGGCAGAGAACAACTGATTGATGAAAACATTTTCAATATGAAAATGTTGGTTCTTCTCTATCAAAATATTGTTGGAAAGTGTTTTACAGTAGTTTTAAGGAAAGGTTTCAAACTCATTTAAAATAAAGTTTAGAATATCTTTTTCATAACTTGCTCCATTTAACTTAACTTATATACTTACTTTTTTTTTGACCATTATATATTGCATGTCATTAAACACCAATGTTAAAATTTAACGAATATCAAATGCTACATTTTTTCAATGTTACTGGGATTATCAGTTTCAATATAGCCATTTTGATGTTTCTCTACTGAAATATTTTTAACTATTTAATTCTGTGAAGTACCTGGAAATTTCAGCTATTCATCTCATTTTGAGTGCAGAATGATTTCCAAAAGCTGAACTCTCCCCTAGCACAGAAAATTCATTTATCCAGACATCTCTATTCATAAATGAATAAGCTGCATATGTCACAGATGATTATAAATCTTTCATTAAACAATACTCTTAATAAGCACTGTATCTGTTACATTCTGTGAGATGTTAGAACCATTTTACCATTTATTAAAAGAGCTACTCATTCCTTATTGACCCCTGTAAGATATTTATAAATGTAACCTTAAAGCACAGTATGACCAAATTACACCTTCACTTTTCCCAAGTGTTAGTTACATCACAGGTGAATTTTATCATTGCAGGAGGGTGTTCTGTGAAACACTTCACAGTGTTATGTTCCCCTTGGGTGCAGCATTCACACATATACATAAGGCCAGCAACTCTAACGCCACACAGCACACACCTGGGGGCTCCTGCAGTTTAAATAACATTAGATACATTAATTGCTGAGTGTAGTACACAATGTATATTTTTTGTCAGTTGGAATTTTTTCTTGTCCATGTGTTGTCTGGGTTTTTTTTCCTTACATTGCATTGCCTTCAGTAATAGTTATTCTTCATTTAAAAGCAATCTGCAATCATATAATGGATTTTTGAAGAGCAGAAAAGTACATGTAAATGTCAAACAACTGTATTTTGTTGTACAGTATTCAGTTCTGCTTTGCCGGCCATATATATACCCTTGAAAAACTTCTTTTTTATATCTTCACAGTGAAGAATCTGTTTGCATTCCAGACTGTAATCGATCTGAGTCAAGTAGAGAGGACAAAAAGGTTCCTGTCAAAGAGGATGCCCTAACAGTCAAAAAGACTGGAAACTGTGTCAGTCTAATAGTTCCACAGCAAGACTGTCAGCTGCAAGACCTACTCAAACAGTTAAGAACACCTGCTGCTTAACAGAGAGTGCAATTGCATTTGATGGCTGTGTTTTGTTGTCTCCAGCCACAGTGTCCTGGCCAGTGGTCCTTGTCAAATTTTGTGAGCTCAGTAGAGTTGTCACTGTATGGCCTGGGAATCTTCCAGACATTGCAGAACAGAATGTAGGTGCCATTCTTTTGTCTCAGTAAGTATCGGACCAGGGCTAAGAAGTCACTGAGATGAAGAGCAGATGGAAAAAAACAGATGCAGGGGTCTGACCATTTGTATATGATGAGAAAACCTCATCATCTCACAGGAAAAAGAGTTCCCATGATACTGACCAAATCTCACCTACATCATTTCAATCTAAATAATGCTGTGCAATTCATACTGGGCAGTATTGTGGACCTCATGTCCTCAAATCCCTCAGCAAAATTATATTTCTGTTCTAATCCTAGCATGCATATTTTCCACATCAGAGCCTAACTATCTCTTTATATTAGTCTTACAAGTGCCACGGAATTTCTCAAGATGAAAAGTGTCATAAAAATAGCAGTAGTGGGTACACTATGTGATGCCTTGTAAGGCTATTTCTCATTAAGGGGCATTTAGGCATCCTGCATCACCCATGACCATCATTCACATGTATGATAAAATCTATTGTAGAATGGAATGTTTATGAGTCTTTCAAAAAGCAGGCATCACAGCATCATTTCTTTTGCTTATCTTGCATCATATTTGCATTTCTGATCTGATTAAATGCAAAAAATGAGAAACTAATTAATAATTCACAGGAGTAATTTTCCTGCTGATAAGTCCCATGTGCAAAAATACTTCTGTTATTATTTATCAGGCATGTCAAACATCTAAAATTCCTCTTTGCAGAGGATAGAAATCAAATCAACCCTTGACTCTGGAGATACAACTGGGAGAGTTAAATCTTTTTTTTTTTTTGCCTGTGTGTGTGTATGTGTGTGTGTGCGTGTGTGTGTGTGTGTTTGTTGGTGTTTTTTTTTTCTTGTGCACTGCTTCTATTCCTGATTTCAGAGTCAGATAAGGTGATGGTTTCTACTTTTCCCAGTTTCCATTTCATACCTTTAGCAAGGAAAACAATGAAAAATCTTGTTGACTAACCAACGTTGAAAACACTTTAAAGCATCAGGAAGCAGAACTCACAGTTCAAGAGATGCTGTTGTCCCTCCATCCTGTGAATAGAATGCTCCAGTGTATGTGCTCAGAGATGTTTGAAATGGCATTTTTCAGAAAAAAAGTGAAACCCAGCACTAGCTGCCTTAATGAACAATTGCAATGAGGTCACAGTAATAGAGGAAAGATGTTACATCTGATACCAGGATAATTTTTGTATTTTGGGTGATGATAATAGGTGTACCAGAAATGTTTCATTCAGATACAAGACACTTCGTTTCCTGTTCTAATCAGGCATATTGCTGAAGCAGCTGCCAGCATTACCATTGCTGGTGGCTGTGCCGGAAAGTCATTGGCAAAGGTTCTGTCCATCAACACTCTCTCAATTTCTAGTTTCATTTATACTTATATATTAAAGTTATTTATATAAATGTCAGTTGAGATTTTCACGAGGAAAAGAGGTATCAACAAATTACAGTTTGTGGAGAAATATAAATAATTGCTTTTGTTGACAACAGAAAACTAGTCTGAAAAATAATTGTAAAATATATTGCTCTAGAACTCGGTACAGGACAAAATTAATTTTTGCCTTGTGTCATTCCTCTTTTTTGTTTGTTATAATTTATCTCCATAGAAAAAGCAATATGAGAATAATTTAAGCTAAGTAATTTGAGTGATACAGCACTAGCAGGTTATTTGTGTGTGGCAGAATTAACTTTCATCCAGGGAAACAATTACATACACGTATAGAGGTTTCCTAAAATGAGAGAAATAGCAATGATATAAAATAGCATTACAGTGATAGAATTGACCTAATTTAGACACCTTTGGTTCTATATTCAGTTTTAGCCAGTCATCCAGGTTATCCTATAGTCCTGGGAGAAACTATGACTTACTTGTTCATACAGGTATACTGGAGTTCACCACTTCAATCACTTATTTTATTTCAGTGCTTTAAGCATGTTGCAAAGCATTTTCATTCTCCCAAGGATGAACTTGTGTCACTACAAGCAAAAGGAATAATGAACTGAGGTTGCAAGTGACAAGATGAAAGAAAATACATATGTGCCCCTGCTTGCATGCATCACACACACACACACACACAGACTGTCCCTTGTGAAGAGTCAATTTTTAATTAAATCAACAGATAGCACACAAATCCTTTTCAGGCAGAGTAATTATATCATTGACTCTTTAATAAGAGGAGTCTCAATTATATCTTTGAGTCTTTCAGCAGAGGAGTCTGACAGCAGAAGAGCTTCTTACCGTTTACTTTGAATAACAGGAGATCTCTTTTAGGAAGCTGTATGGGCTGATCCAAGTACAGAAGTTTATTCTGCTTACCACTGCCAGCTGGTTCTGGGGGTAACATGGAAAGACTTCTCCCTTAAAGATAGGAGAAGTCTGCACAGTGTTGAAGCAACATCTTAACTATGTCATCTTAAGAAACAAGAGATTGTTTCAAGCTTGAATGTAACATTGAAACATCTAAGCTTAAATTTGACACCAATTTTAGCTCCATAATATTTAGATCAGTGTTCTGAAATTCAAAATTTCATTCAGGGACTTATAAATTTAAGAATTTGAAATAATTCTTTTATTATAGTCATGTGAGGACAGATTGCAAACAGATCCTACAGGCCTCCAACAATTTATTGTCGGGTGTCTGTTTTCAGGCGTATCATTCCAAATCTGCAGTCAGATTCTGACATTGGTATGTGAGGAAGAACAAAAATTATGTAAAATTTTTGTATTAATCTGTAATGATTACCCTTGTATTCCAGATTCCACTGATGAATAACACTATGTCACTATGCATTCTGAGCTCTCTTAAAAACTAATGAATTCCATATTTTAAACTGATTTTCCTATTTCAGTTAAAGATATTAACAAGAGAATAAGTGACTTATTTTCAATTTACATATGCTTTCAGTAACTCTCCCTAATACAAGTCCCTAGGCTCTCATCATCAGAATTAATTTTAGCAACTGCAGGTAATTAATGAGAATGGCACCCTTGCTAAATTATGAGT
Source organism: Pipra filicauda (assembly GCF_003945595.2). NCBI lineage: Eukaryota > Metazoa > Chordata > Aves > Passeriformes > Pipridae > Pipra > Pipra filicauda. Next base: position 1,118,767 of record NW_024103896.1, read on the forward strand.
GTTTTAAGCTGCTGTGCCTGTACTCCTCTTCCTGTTTTTCATTTCTTCTGCATTTTGAAGGACCTCACAAAATACATTTGCTTTACTAGCATCTGACTAAAAAAATGCTGATGGCAGAGCTATGCACCATCTCATAGGTAATCATACCAGAGAGGAAAAAAATACTACTACAGTGTACTACTACATGTAGTAATACAAAATTACTACTACAGCAGCCAAAACAAAAGACAAAGTGATCTATTCTATACAGTTAAAAATCCTACATGTGTAAAGGGAGGAGAATATTTTTTTTACACCTAAGTGGATAAAAAGCAGTCAATATCTCTTATGAATACAAAACAAAGCCCTAAAGACAAGTGTATCTAAAAAGATTAAGTAAGGGAAGAAAATGAGAAACAATACTAATTGCAATTCTGTCATCAAGTGGACAACTGTAGGAGAAATATTTAAAGTATCAGATACTTCAAAAGCTCTCATTTCTTATACATATTATATCATGGTAGGTGTAGCAGGCTGGGAAAATGCCAGGAAAAATCAAAATCAAAGCACCTTTTAATAAAGACACTGAAGAAACAAATAGTGTGATTTTTTTCTAAGGAAACCCCTCTTGTGCATAAAGCTGAACCTAATTAACCTTTAGTGAAAGAAATAAAAAAAAAAGTGCTGCAAAAAGTTTTGTTTTATCAAAAAAATTTTCCTAACATTTTAGTGTCACTGATAGGAGTTTACTGCTCTCTGCTCTGCTCTGCTCTGCTCTATTCTGTGTAATGTGCCAGCAGAAAAGGAGAGCAGGGAAGAAAAATGGGCGTGCAGGCAATCTTTGCACTGGAATTCCTTTGGGAGTTCAAAAGTGTAATTCTTCTGTTCTGAAATGAAGGAGCCAAAACCTTTCTAAAGAAAACTAGAATTTCACTGACCTAAAGTTTCCCATCATTGAAGACTCAGGACAGAGCTGGGCATAGTGAATGTAAACAATTCCATTACTAGACATCCTGGTCCTAGCCATGTCTAGTCATCCTAGTCTCTGATCCATTTTTATTTCTCTATTTTTAAATTGCGTGCATCACAGTCGTTTCCAGTTAACCTGACAGAGTAGCAACATGTGGTTAGAGCAGGATCCTTAAGTATTATCACTGCAATTTATCCATAACCGTTTCATACCAACAGAAGAAAACAAGAGGTGCTCCTTTCACAGAGGTGATAAATGATTGCACACTTCAGTTCAGTGTTGACTCCATAGTAAGTAGGTGCAACATGATAAAGTGGATGATACACTTCCGACACAACAATCTACTATCGCTGGGCAGACTATTAGGATTTTATCTATAGATTCATTCCTTACTAATAAATCATAGAATCATAAAGGTTGGAAAACACCTCTGAGACCACTGAATGCAACTGTTAATCCAGCATCACCGTGTTCACTACTAACCCATTTTCCCGAGTGCCACATCCACACATGTTTTGAACACTTCCAGGGATGTTGATTCTACTACTTCCTTGGGCAACCTGACCACCATTTCAGTGAATGGTACTTGTTTCCGATTCAGTTTTTAATATCAAGGAATTTGCAATGAATAATGGTCAAGTCTTTCAGGTTTTTGCACAAAATTTATATCAAACAGCCACTGGGTCTCCTTCAGAGCCCTAAGATCTCCATGAGAGCTTGATTATGCTTGCACATAGTGCAAAGGTGGTGAACAAATGCTTCAACCAAGACTGACCCAAAACCAAACTGAGATTCAGGGAGGTTGGTGTCTTGCTCCACTGAAGATTTAACAGTCAACTGCCTTTGCCAAGGGCTGGACACAACCTCTGGTTTCATCCTTTTCCTTTCCCCAGGCTCTTCAGTCTCATAGCTCTCCTTAGTGATTGTCTCTTTAACTGTGACCAGGGGAGGAAGTAATATGTTACCTTCACAAGCTCTTAAAATCTCACCTTCAGTCAATGAAAATGTCTATGTGCATTTAGTGCTCATTTACACACCTAAAGCCATACGATTTGAAACATCTCTACTAAGTCAGTGCTTGAAGTCAGGAGGGGTGCTAGAATATACCTCTTTCTTTGGGCAAACATTTCTATTTGCTAGTCCTTCATGTTAATGGCATTTATTTCACCACTGTGGCAGGCATGTCTGTCACAGATCCCTCTAAGACCTCACCAAGAGGACATCTGGTACTGGAACTAGGCCATCTCTTTCTGCCTAATCAAAGTTACAAGTGCCAGATCAGTCTGCCTCCTGGTCCAGCTCAAATTCAGCTGCAGCTGGGACAAGGTCCCCATCATACCAGACCTAGAGGCAATATCTCATCTACCAAATGATCCAGATTCTGCTCCTGCTGCTGGCATTGAGTTCCCACTGAGCTCAGGACTGAGCATGACCAAGGAGCCTCAACACCCATCAAGTATATGTTCCTGGGAGAGAAGCATACAATTCTCAGAGGGAACAGTTTTCCTCTTCAAGACATTAATGTCAGCTCCTGTTCGGTCCAGGACCACATTCATAGAAATCCAAAGAACCAGAGTGAGCAGTGCTACAAATCAGAATTGCTTTTCCTTCTTGCTCTGATTTTGGTACAGCAGAAGGAAGGGATTGTCTCAACTGCAAGTTACAAGCCACTGGCTGTTTTACTTGACATTTTGGGGGTAGGGGCCTTACAGTCAACGTCCAAGATCCAGATAATATCCTGGTGGCCACTGCAGCAAAGGGATGAACCCTTATGCACTTATACGGATCATCTCCCTGTCTACCCTCTCCTAAAGTACTCATTGGTTTACATTGTGTTTGTCTACTGGAGTCTGTCATGCTGCTTTTGAAGGGGAAAGCTGTTGGCATATGTTGTGTTACACGATCCATCGTAATTCCATGTAATGTAATCACGGATGTAAACCCAGAAAAAGGTTTTGTTTACACTCAGCACACAACTTTTTTTTTAGATGACTGTAAGAACTATTAAACTGATAGTTTGAGGCAAGCCTCCACATGAAGGCTGATATAAAGTCATCTGTTTTTAGTAAACTGTGTGCTTTGCAAACTGTTACGCTGCAGGCTAATATGAGTATATCTATTGCAGACTTAAAAAGCAAACAAAACCCAAATTTGTGATAATCTACCAGGGTTTCCAACGTTGCTGTCTTTTCAAAAATCCTCAGTGACTATAGCAAATGTTTTGGAAACCAAAGTGAATTGTCTGAAAATCTACTGCATTTTGTATATAAATCATGTTTATTTGTATGTGGAGACTGTTTTTCCTGTTGATGTCACTTCACAGTCATTGTCTGTTTCAGCTAAAAAATATTTCTAATGGTCTTCCTTAATTCCAAGAACTATAGGTTGATATATGTGCAAACACCGGCTCATCAGCCTGAGGAAAATGTAAACGGAAAGGACACATTTCATACTATGTGTTTATAAGTGCTACTGCTGCCTTTTTTTAAGTAGCAAGAGGAGAAAAATAAGCAACTTTGATAAAGAGTAGAGTATGATGATATCTGAAAAGAATTTACCATAAGAGGATTCATTTTTCAGAAAAGTGGAGCAAAATATTTATTGCTGTCTTGCAACTCAGGTCACAATGAGGAGCTGCTTGTGTAGTTTGTCCAGTATTTTTTTCCTACTAGGAACATAGTTTCATTCTCTGAGCTGACCTGCAACTAAAAAAAAGTAAATTATTTCTTTAATCTAGTGGCAGCTAATTTACCAAGTACCTCAAAGAAGAAGTCACACATCAGAAGCATCTCTCCACCTACAGCCAGTATAGCCCCTTTCTGTGTATTACTCTAGTACTTCCAAGCAGTGGGATATAAAGAGATGGTTTTTTCCCCCAGCCATAACAGACTGGGGGAAAGACTCCATCTTTCAATCTACAATCCCTACCCCATACCAGGAATCCATGCCCCAAAATTACATCAAGCTCCTTACCATTGAATTCTCCCAGGCCAGCCTACATCCTTGCCCCCAGCTAATCCAGGTCTCTCACTTATTCTTTTCAAGCACTTAATTATCTTTCACTCCTCCCTACATCCGTCGGTACCACAGCCTCTCTGATACCAATCCAACAGAAGGGAAACCATCAAGCTGCTCCTTCCTTCAGGATGGACATTGCCTATGTCTCAAGGGCCACAGCAGAGGGGTCAGCAGTGGCCATGAACTAGCACAGAACAGATCATGGCTGGACGCACAAATGGCCTGTGAAATGAGCTGGCACACTGCTTGTTGTCCTGGGACATATAAGTATAAATTATAGATATAAATATATTGCAATTGACATATATAGATATATATGAAATTGCAGTCGACTTCATGATGAATATAAGCTCTGAGATACAATATACCCATGGTATAGGTACAGTGATTATATTTTTAACTTTGATGCAAGTTACCATCCTATTTCTGTTTACAGCTCTAATGGGAAATCAGTTTCCTGGGCCCAGAATGAGAAAAGTAGCCGAGGAGCACACCTTTGGCAGCGGTTGTCAGTCCATATCAACAAAAAAGAGAACCCCAACCAAACTGCAGTGATCAAGCCTTTTTCTAAAAGCACAGATAGTAGCCGACCCAGTAGCAGCGCTACATTTCCTGAGGCTAGTGCCAAAACACTTTACGACGTTTCAGAAGCCGAAGAGCAATACCCAGCTCAGTACCGACCACAGACTCCCTCACCTATCAGCACTTTGAGCCACAGAACTGCCTCCGTTAGCCGAACAGAAGACGACGTCCCTACCTTCCAGTCAGAACCTCCTCAGCGAAGTAGCTCCTCTCAAGGCTCCCTCATGGAGCAGATCAGTAGTGTGGTTACTCGTTTTACAGCCAATATCAGTGAGCTGAACTCTATGATGCTTTCAACAGCTACTCCAGGGACAATGGTGGCTGCTCCTCTCTGCTCTTCATACCTGATTCCACGTGAGATCCAGCTCCCTACAACAATGACCACGCTTGCAGAGATCCAACCACTTCCTGCCATTGAAGTCAATGGCGCTTCACAGTCTGGTAGGAAACCTTCAAATGACAGTGTCAAAGAAGGCACTTCAGAGACACCATCAGCCAAGCAAGACCTGGAGGAGTTGGTAGCTTTAACTCCTCCTTCTCCTTTTAGAGACTCCGTTGATTCTGGAAGTGCATCTCCCAGCTCTCCAGTTTCCGAATCAGCTCTCTGTATCCCATCCTCTCCCAAATATGACACACTCCTCATCAGAGATTATACTCAAAGTTCTTCTTCGCTGTGAATGTAGTTCAACACAACATTGAATCTCAACAGCTACAAGGAAGTAGTGAGGGAATAGCCAAGCCTTCAAGACCTCCAGTGTTTACGCAGATAGAGTGAGAGGCATTGGGTCATCTTGTGAGGAACGGAGGGGAAGAAGAAGAATTATTTGAGGAGTGTAAACACCAGATTAATTATGCTGATTTAAAGACAAAATGACTTGTGGCAGATTATCGTGGCCTTAAAAAAACATGGGCTTTTCAGAAACACTGAATCTACTTTTGAGGGCTTATAAGGAGTCTGTTAATCCAGTTACATACCAAGTGCTTTGCTTTAGTATTACAATGAACTGTGTGTACAATATATGGGGCAGGGTGGGAGGGAAACTAGATTGTAAACAACTGTACAATGGTTTGTTTGTTTACTCAGATTCCTTACCCAGAAGTCAACCTTGATCTTTTATCAAGAATAGAAGACCAAACATTGAATGTACATTTTCTAACAGACTCAAATCTGGGACCAACCTGTCAAGCTTTCTTTCTTTTTTTTTCTATGAAGATCTCAACAAGTAGTAATGTATGTTCAATAACTATGAAACTTTTTGCTGAAGAATATTGTGTCCGTGATACCTTACACTTGGATAACACTAAGCTGAGGCTCTGCAGTGAGTGACTGCAATATGGAGGGCTTTACAAGTGACTTCTCTACCTACACATTTGTTTATGAAATTCTCTTCTATCGGTATCAAAAATTCAATTTGTTAACATTGGATTCACCTTCACAACAACAAAACCCAAGGAAGATTTCCTGACTATTTCACCATGTTGCCAACTAATAATGAAGTAGCAAAAAATATTTTCTGGAGTACTGTTTTGTAATTCCCTTATCAGGGCAAGTTGTTGAGATGAATATTCTCTTTCTAGCAGCACTACTGAGCTATATTATAGCTGCACTCCTTACTGAAACTAATACATTTTTACGGATGTTCTTATGCTAACACTACCAGTTAAAATACTTATTCGGATTCCCATAATCTTTGCTTGTAAGGAACAGTTAACACTCTAAGGATTTTCTCCATACTTTGAATGACAGAATTCTAGGAGACCAATTTGGATTATGATGAACGCTTACTGTCAGTGGAAAGGTTGTCGTAATCACAATTAATATATATAGGGAAAAAAAGACCCATGTCAAAGTCTGCTTAGAGGTGATTTAGCTACTCTTTAATAAGCAAAAATTTTGAACTTTATTTAGCTGCTGATACATTGCAGCTATGAACTGTGACAAAAAAAAGTACTTTCAAAGCAATACAGAGTAAAGGTTGAAACAGAGAAGAGTTAATGAGATATGAATGAACAGTCTTTGTTTCTTAACAACTCACAGAATGAGCAAGGGGATTCCTCATATTTTTTTCCTATATCAAGGTAGTACAGTTTAGTGCACTTCATACTGTCACAGCACTTTTTTAATACAGGCAGGGAAGAGTTTTAAAAGTTTGAATAGTAGCTAAATAATTTTTGATAGGTATAGTTACATAGAACTTTTAAGTCGGACCCTAAACGCACACTGTATTGGCTCTCTTCTTCATGACATAGCTGTCCTCAGGTGCCAAACTTTTATGAGTTTGTTTTATTTTATTTAAGGGTAGTATGAAGTGGTGCGTGATGTACTTCAATTCAAAGTTGAATTGATGTAGCCTTATACAGAAGACAGCTTCAAGGAAGGGAGCCTTGAAATAAGGCTGCTATGCTTCATTTTCAAAACCTTTTAGATCTTATTTCTTCAAAGATAATGAATATTTTGTAATCAAAATTCATACCTCCTTTTCCTCCCCCATGCCCAAAATAATAAATATTTGATCAAACAAGCAAAACATGAAAGCACATTCACATACTTTAGCAAAGATCATTTTCTATTCCTTTGGGATGCTTGTTTCACTATTATGTGCTGTACTCCAATTTATTGCCCAACAACATTTAAAATAGAAAAGTAATAGATAACTGAATCCAAACCAGCACCTCAGAGAGATACTCAGTGACGCTGTGCATCCTGAGCAAGACGGTATTATCCAGTTTCAGTCTGGGCATGCTTATTTTGCCAGGTACAGTTGTTTATTAGCTATGCCTATAGCATGAACAGGCAGGTCATGAAACAGCTCTACTCCAGAAGGCAAATTGATACACTTAGTCATGACTGTAGGTCCTTGTTGCTTATATGTAGCTTTTGCCTCCTCACATGACAGCTTAGCACAGACTGAGTTCTGTGCAGCTGTATGGTTTCCCGACTAGAGCTCAGTTCTGCCCTCTTGGTTCACAGTACTAGCATGTCTCATCATCCCCTAGCTGCCCATGTCTTTATGAGAAAGAATCTTCTGTCACTGGTTACAACCTACACTTAAGGGAAGAGCATGTCCATTCAGTCTGTGACACAAATTCTCATTTAGGGAGACTAGACCACTTAATTGTTGTTCGTGGAAGATTTATATAACAATATATGTCTCCCATCAGTGCAATATTGTTTTGATATAAACAGAGTGTACTGAGATAGTTAATGTTAATTTTAAATGGATTCTATTCCTACCTGTTCTCTTATACCTTAAACTGTAGACCAATGTCCTTACAAGAACATTCTCCATCTTGATCTTTCCCTAGTATTTTAGGTCCCCATTTATGTAGTCTTTTTTTATAGTGGTGGACAATTAATATTAATGTATTCCTGCTCAAATCAGTGGATTTCACTGCACCATGAAATAATCAGCAGTGGAAGTAAGGATTATACAGACAAACAAAAAACCCTTTTCTTAAATACAAGATTAATAAAAAGGAGTAAGAAATAGAAACTGTCAAACTCAGCATAAATATACCTCTTCTGCTTCGAAACTGCAATTCTGAACCATCCTGGTCATACTTATTGCTCAGAGCTTCCTGACAACTTTTGTATATATTGCCAAGATGATATAGGTATACACATGCACCATGTGCCGCCAAACACACACATCCCTCAATCTAGCACCTGAATGCATGTTTTAAAGGACTAAAACCCTAATGCTACACAACCCAAATTTTAAACATTTTATTCACTCTCATTTTGGGAGTAGTCATGTATCTTTTGCATATCTATCAACCACAGCAGAAATTTTAGTTGCACAAGGAACCATGGATGGACCTTGTTGAGATTGTACCCTCTTGGAGTCAGTCTATTTTTAATGAAAAATAGAACAGTCTTAATGGCATTTAAATAAGGTAGAATAAATCTAATTGTGCAACCTGGAATACACCAATGTCACCTTCTATGAGGTGTTTGGATTTCAACAAAAGGAGAAAAGGGATTTTGGAAAAGAAGGTGGCAAAGGTGTAATGCCTGTAGTAATAATTCAAAGGAGCCCAGAGGGAGATTGGCAAGACTGGAAAGTTCTTTGAGAGAAGTCAGTGGGTTTGACATAAGAGAAAAGAAAATTATGAATGATAGACATCAGGATTTCATTATGCTGTTTGTATGCTGGTCTCTGTTTAGGACATCAAGATATAACGGCAGGGTCTTTCAGGCATAAATGCAAAAGTTACAATCACGAATACTTTCCATTCTAGCTAAAGAATGTGCAAGTACCAACCGAATGGCTTGAATTTGCCTTCCAATTTAGTGCTGCTGCCAGAAAGGGAATCAAAGGAGTTGAAATTTTAAAGGAGTTGTCATTCTTGACCACAGGGACCTCAAAAAATCATTTATTTCTTTTATGCTTGAGGCCAACCCTGAAGAGTGAAGGTGTAACCACCTCTGGATCTGTGCTTTTGAAATAAAGTCAATCATTCTGGTAGCCCAGTTGGGAAAAAAAATCTTTGCAATACTGAAGAAGAACTGTATTTTTAAATTGGGTCTGAAGAATAATTGCATGACTTTGGAGATGTGCTTCCTTGTACTTCTATCTGAACATTTGGTGCCTAGACTCATACAGATACTTTAGACCACATATTTTTAGACCACAGTCCACAAATCACTTGCTGATGTTTCATAGGAGCCTAGTTGATCACAAGGTCCCGGTTTCTTCCATTGATTCCCAGCTACAAAAGTGAGTTAGAAGCTAAATGCTAATTAAAAAGTAACTGTTAAAAGATTTAAAAGCAAAAAAAAAAAGTTGTGTTAGTTTGCTTGGATGTTTATTCAGTTGCTGTGTTTGCAAAAGGAAAACTTTTTATCAAAACTGGAGAATAGGATCTCCAAAGAGAGCAAACGAGAAGGCCAATCCATGATTCTGGCTCTGGATAATAGCAGAGTTCCCCTGGGAATGTATTCATTAGAGTGTGTGAGACCAAAACTGAAAAACAGCATAGCTCTGGGTGTAAGCTCTGTAAAGGAAAGTGTGCAACCTTGCTATTCTGCTTAATACATCATTTACGAAGTGAGAGGAAAAAAGATGACAGAAATAGCACGCAAAAAAGTCAGTTCCTTAGGGAAATTAGAGCACTATGCTCAGGATTAATAATGTGACCATGACTTTTTTAGTGTATTGGAGACCAGTGTCAGGGCTAACCCTAAAAAAAAAGGAGTTTGGGGTCTAAAGTTAGGATTTCATTAGAACTTAATACCTACATTTAAAACTCAACTTTAAAACCACTATTCAACTACCACCTTACTCGGGCATCAAGCATTGTATGCCTGCATATGCTTAGAAGTACCCTCATCTTCACACATCTAAGAATCTTTGTACATAATTCATGCTAAAATCCATCAGGAATGCAGAAAACAGTGGTTCCTTGGTTAAATCCCTGTATATCCCATGAGTGAGTACACAGAATGCACAGTACTTAGACATCAGGATCATACTCCCTACAAAATGAAGTAGAAATCTTCCTTTGTTTTAAGGTTAAGGATCTGGTTATGCTGCTGTTTTTATGACACCTTTAAGGTTAGAATAGTCAGGCAGAATGCAAGTGACCTGAATTCAGGCCCTACCATTGCCAGAGGTGATGAAATCTTCCTCCTGGCTGGAAAGTGCTCTAATGACTCAGTTTTGAGATATTCCCTGTTCATCTCACTAAGGTCATTTTACAGAACAGAAAAAAACTCAAGAGCCTTGCATTAGAAAAGGAACAGCTACTGTGCAACCTGATCGGACATACACTTGGTATAATTAAAGATCATATATGACCTTTTAATATAAAATTCTTTAAAAATTTCTGCAACAGAGACCAGGTGAGTATTTTACCTCTGAAGAAGTGGAGACAACCTTTTGTCTGTGCTATGTATTGACTAGAAAAAATGTTAAATGCTTCCCTGAACAGTGTTTTAGTGACAGGAGGGGAGGATGTGCCCTTACATAACGCTGTGTCTGCAACCATCTTGTCTTCCATCTGGTGTTCTTATACCCTTCCATGGAAAGGAGAGACTGAGTCTTCTTGGATAGGTGAAGGAATTAAACTTGGGGTTCCCACTTCTCTGAGACTGCAGAAAAAGGGACCCATTTCATTTTCCTCCAGCCATCTTATACAAAGGAAACTCATCTTTAAAACAAAAAGTATAACAGTGTCCAAAAATTGGTCCCAATGGAAAATTAGCGTTTTCTGCTCATTGCATTTCCATACCGACTCAAGTAGGATAATCCTGGGCATCTCTTTCCTTGTTGCATTGTTTTTATGGGCACCTAACTCTCCTCAAAAACTCCATAGCAAGGCTAGACATTTAACAAAGGGTTCTGATTCCCATACTAGAGCCAAAAAACTATGTATTACACTGTATAACTAAGGGCTGAAGTCCTTTGCTGGCATTGGCTCCTAATCTATTGAGGTCAATGGACTCACTACAGATGAACATCCATGTAAAGGAAATCAAAGTTTGATAGTAGCCAATGAAGTCTAGATTTTGGCTACTTGTTCTGCAGAGAATGATAATGAGAGGATGTTCTTCCCACTTTCTTTTGAATCAAACAGCAGATGGATTTTATTAGGTTCATTCCTGGAAATAAGCTTGGCGAATAGTACCTTCCTACTATACTTCTTTATCATTGCTACTCTATCTGGTACCCCAATGGGAAAATCATACTCTAACTTAACATATGTATTAAAGGACGTGAGAGAACATGTCCAAAAGAAAGAAACAGGTCACAGTTTTCTGGCAGTTTCATGAATCTCATAAAAAGAAGTCAATATTCTTCATGAACAAGAAAATCATTCATCTGCTACCCATTCCATTGGGCACTTCACTTGGTAAAAACTTCAGTTGAGTCACCCAAATTCACTTTTTTTGCAGTGGTTTATTATTATATCCTCTATTCAAACCTCTGCAATTGCCACTTAAAATTTTATACTGTGAAAAGGAAAAGAGATACAGACCAGTGAAGCATAAAGGTAAGTAAAAAATTCATCTGAGTGATTAATTGGTATATTTAACTGGTTTTGTCTTATCTGAGTAATGACAGTACTAACAGATAACAATCATTAAGTCACTCTGATCTGCCAAATGGGAACAAATATACTATGTATATTACATGTAATAATAGGATTATATGGCAGCTGCTGGTGGTATTTGTAATTAGAAATCTATATAGAATATAGATGTTTTAGAGAGACGGTGCCAATTACAAAAGATCTGTGTGGGCTATAAGTGCTTGTAATTTTTTTTTTTTTAATTTGCTAATAACTTATGAAGAACCGGTTTCAAACATTCTGTGAGCATTTGTTCTTTTTTATGTTGTTGCTGCTTATACTATTAAAAATAGAGAATGTAAAGTTATTATTTTGATGTGAACTGAAAATGATTTTCATAAAATTTAACATTTTTATCAGCTTTGATTTTGCTTTCTACCTGTACAAATGTAATTTATTTTAGCATTTAAGAATACACTTGCTTGTTTCTCAATTGTCTACATCATGTTATAGTTGGTGTTTTTGAACAGTATTAAAAAAAAATCTGTGATATGACTGAAAACTGGACTTCTTTTTCTCTGACATACTTACAGCTATATTTTCAGTGTATTCTTCTGCAAACCAGGTGTGCCTATACACAAACTCTTCAATTATAATCTTTCTCTCTCTCTGTTATTTTAAAGGATTAATGTAACACTAATGATATCATGGTTACATATCCCCCTAGTATAATTTGCTCTTTCTCTTTTGAAGCAAACACAATCTCATGGATGAGGCGTATATGGATTTTCAGGTTGAGAGGAGATAGCATAATAATCTAGTCTTGAACAAGAGAAAACAAAGCTGTTCAACTGAGAATTCATATACCAAAACATTCTTTTTATAGATATTGTAGAAAAGCACTTTACTCCTATCATTAGGTTCTCATCTGATCTTGAATTGAAAAAAAAAAATCTGAGAAAATTTTCTATATCCTTGAATAATTGGTTTCTAGTGCTCTGCCATTGTAACCTCTAGGAATCAATGCCTTATCTCAAGTCTGGCTACATTCTGTTTCCAGTCAATAGATTTTGTTTTACTTTCCCCACTAGAAGGAAAAAAAATCTCACAAACAAACAAAATCTCCCTCACCCAAAAAAGACAACCAAAAAAACAACCAAAAAAACCCCACCAAACCAAAAACAAAACCAGCAAAAATCCAAAATCAAACAAACGAGAAAACACACACACGCACAGGAAAAAAACAAAACAAAACAAACCCCACTAACTTTCTTGTTTGGAAATTCTCTCCATCCCATTCCAAAATCTGGGATTTGGAATAGTCTTAATATTTTTACATAGACTGGCATGAATTTGGAATAATTGCATTGCATGCAGTGAAAAGCAGTATGTCAACTGCAGCACTCAGATAAAAGATTATCATACACATTATCTTCTAAACACATTTCTAGAGAGACTGCTGAATTGGTTTATTTGTTGTTGACAAATTAAGGGGAATAATTTATAACACAATGGTAGGTGAAGTGCTCATCTTCAGCTAAAAACAATGTGAATTCACATCATGTCTTTAAACCACCTAAAAGTCTACATCCCAAAGTAAATCCACAGCAGTTGTGCAGAAATCCACAGCAGTTGTTTCAGTGAAATACACTGCTTTAGGTGAAGAATGTTTTAGCAAAAAAAGCATTGCAATCATATTACATATTGGAGAGAAAGATTTTGAAAACAATGTGCAACATCTTTTTCCATTGCAGGATATTTTTAAAGCAGTCTCTGAAATGCTATATCAGATTTGTTCAGTTTGCAAGAAAAATTAATTTATTCCATTCTCCATGTCCACCTCTCAGTTGTATTTCTGCTGAATTTCTGTTATTGCTACAGTATGATGACCTTCAGAAACTAATAAACTGATAAACCCCATTCCAGATTAAATCACAAATCAGTGTTTATATAAAAGGAAAGGGGTTCAGTTCCATAATACGCCTTCAGAAATATCAGGGCCGTTAGTGGTAAGAAAAGCAAAAGCTCAATTTCTGAAAAAGTTTGGAGTGTAAATTCTCTGCCTATGTGGAGCTTGATCTTTCTTTCCTATTTGGTCCATAAATGCTATCTGACAGCAGAGAAGCCTTACTGCCAATATTGCCCTCCTTAGCTGAATTAATACATGGACTGGGTGCTCTTTTCCTTCTCTCATCCTCCTTCTGCTTTCAGCAGGGACAAACATTGGGAAAAGGGCTGGAATTTTAAGAACTGCCAATCTTCCTTTGTGTCTGTTTGGGGGCTATCTAATAAAATTGTTTTCCTATTGTATTAGTTTAAGACCAAATTGCAGAGGAGTGCATGAGACATTTATTATGACAAAAGATTTAGATGAGCTGCTTTCTTTCACATATACAGAGACATTTGTGATTTATTTACACTTTTTCAGGAAAGTAGCTTCCAACCACCATCTGCTTTATCTGTTTGTTTGTCTTACAATTTAGTCAACTTTTTAGGTTAAAACAAAGCAATCAGCATGCTTGTTCAGTATGATTTTGTTTAATGGGGACTCAAAACTTACCTCCACCTAACTTACCATGTTTAATCGCTTAGCAAAGATCAGCAAATGAAAAGCTTCACTGTTAAGTTTTACCTGGGTTTTCTCACATATGTTGTGAAGAGTCGCAGAATTGTTTAACTTGGAAAAGATCTCTAGGATCATCAAGTCCGAATGTTAACCCATCACTGCCAAGTCCACCACTAAACCTTGTCCCCTTGCACCACATCTATATGTTTTTTGAACATTTCCAGAGGGTGATTCCACCACATCCAGAGAAGCCTGTTCCGATGCTTGAAATATGCTCACATGTACATATGTTCACTTCAAATTTGTGCTTGTTTGATTAAGGTGAAGAATAGGCTTAAGTGCTTGTCACAAGATTGATGCTGTGTGTTATACACTCTGTGGGCTGGTCCGTGGCCCTTGGCCCTCATGAGAGTAATTCCTAGAATGTGGCTCTCCTCCACTGATCCCCTTCTGCTCTGAGCCACTCCTGAGGTATTCCAGAATTATGAATACTCTTAAACATGTATGTAAGCAACAAGGATGTCAGTTGAATCTCAGCTTAAGAATCACTTTAGACTTACATTTATCTAACTGTATAGACACATTAGTGATGAACCTGGAGAGGAAGATGCCAAGAGGACATGGAATTCTAAGAATCTCAGTCTAAGACTAGAAGGATAAGATTTGCTTCCAAGTAGAAGACAAACACTACGAGGTGCCCCAAATTTAGATGTCAATGACAAACTTGTGAACAAAATGCCATTGAGGCCAAATATGAAATGCAGATGTGCTGTATCCATGTAGAAAGTACAAAAGTAGCATATAGAATATTGAGATAAATTGACTAAGACAAAGAAGGAAAAGAACATCAAAACCAAAAATTCAAGACTGTATTAGAAGTGAGAAATCATGAGACTGTGAAATTAGGAAGCAACTAAAAGGCCAACACAACTCTGGAGGCCCACTTGAAAGTAAACAAGTCAAAAGTGTGAAGTATCACACTGACATAAAATAGACTGTGGATGTGAGAGCTTTAAAGAGCAGGAAAGGAATACTCTAATGATGTTATCGAGGTCACTGAATTTCCATGCCAGTGTCATACCGAAATCCTGCACAATTATAAACTGTGTGAAATACCATTATTTCCTTTCATATTATTTTGTCCCATTTCCTCTTCTGAGTCTTTGTCTTTGTTATTTATGACCAGAAAGATGCTAGACAGTTAGATAATCATGATAGTAAAATCTGGCATCAAGTTAGTGCAGTAAAGTTGAAAACACATAGACTTGTCACATTCTCCTTTGGTAAGACAAGGCTGGCAAGCACTGCCCTTATGTGAATACCAAATGTTAGAGAGTGGTCAGCCAAACAACAGGCTTCACCAAGCTTCATCTTAAAGCAATATAACAGAATGTCTTGGCTCGTACCACTTACAGTTTATACCAGCTACCTTCCAAATAGTGCTGGGAGGCTTGGAATGATGACTCCATTAGGTCAAAATACCAGGCTTCTTGGTTGCAGTGCTGCTCCAACAGAAAACAGCATCTGTTCAGGCTAGGGAAAGGCACAACAATAGCCCAGTTATAATACAACATGTATGTCTCCAGTGAATGAAAACCCTCAACCGCAGATGAAAATCCATAGTGGGACACAGCTACAGAGAAGTCACATCTGTTACAAATACCCACAGAAACAAAGTGTCATTGCCCATTGTTCACTGGGCAATGACAGCTTGAATTCAGCCCAAAAGATGCACATTTCTTGTACCATACATCAAAACTCTGCCTGTAGCTTTGTTAAAACAGGCTGAATGCCAAAGGAAAGAAATTATGTAAGATTCCATAGAAAAGTCCAACGCTGCTGAGATGGATTACCTGAAAATATAGGAATTACCTTTTCCTCTGTTATTCCTCAGTTATCTGCTGATGACAGACCATGGGATAGTGAGTTTTTAATTTCTTCATTATCCTTTCACTACCCCAAACAGGCAACAAATACACAACATGATAACCAACAGGGGATGTTCGATCATCTCATACTGCATTGACAGCAGTTGTCTTCAAAACAGATTGCTAGGTACGAGTAGTGCATCAACACTGGCTGAGAGGGAACATGCAGTCAGCTGAAGGAAGGAAAATATGTTTTACCAAACAAGGTAAAAAAAAGGGACTCATATTACAGCAATATCAATCTTGAATAATGTCATTGAAAATACTGATGATGAGTGTGAATGAGACTTCTGTGTATAACAGATCAGAGTCTGAGGCTCTGTTCAGGGTGATACTTGTAATCAGTGTAATCAGTGTAATACTTGATGCACTTGTTTTTTAACATGTTTCTATAGCAGAATTTTGCCAGAGAATGAGCATCTTTTGTTAACTAGTACTTGTTTTCCCAACATGTACATTTCATAATTTTTACTGTTTTCTTAACTTTGAATGTGCTCAAAAAGTTGTCTACCTGAATTCCATTGGAATTCAAATTAAACTTTTTACTTGGTTTATTTTAATCAATCCTTGGTAATTTTGCATTAATACTGCCAGTATTTGTTATTTTTCACTTAAACAAAAACCCAGAAAAACAATTCCCAGTTATAATTAAGTGAATGGGAATTCAACCATGGAATTACTTAACCAGTGAGTAAATCCAAAATTTATTGCTGAATCCTCTCTATGTTGAGCCGGTAAAAGCCCACGTGCATCAGCAAGGGCACTGTTCCTGGTCAGTAACTGCTGAAGGGGATAATTTTCCGCAGATTGTGTGTTAACAGAAATACAGCTCCTGACTAGAGCTGGACTTCCTCTTGACTAATACACTGGTTTATTCTGCACCAATTACCTTTAATACAGAGCTAGTTTTCTGGAAGAATAAGTTCCCTAGGATAATCAAAGGCTACATCATGCTAATCAACCTCAGTGCCAGAAAATGTTCCCATTCATCTTAAATTTACTAGAATAGACTAGGTATAGTCATGTTCTCTGTTTCAGGGCTTACTCTAACTTAAAAAAAAAGAAAAAAAATCAGAGTGGAACAGAGTGTTCAACACAACTGGATCAAAAATGAAAGGAATGATCACTCTCTGGTCAAAATCTTTCTCAATTTAACAAATTTCAAGTCTTAACTCTTCTTCTGTCCAATGGGAAAGAGGGAAGAGCTCCAAGCCAGTATTCAAACCCGCCCCCAAGGAGTTTTTGCTACAACTGCTGGGAAATCAAACTGCAGTCGTCAGTCCAACAGTTAAATTTCATTCTCCTCAATGATGATGATGTTTTCGATGGAGCTATCAGGCATTGGGAGGGTATTTAGCTGGGTTAAAAACATGTTGTTAATTCCTAATAGCCACTGGGTAAATCATAAACATATACTTCTTTCTATATGCTATACGCTTTTTGCACTAGGGTTTTTGGTACATGACTGGTCAGATGGTATTTTATGCAGGCCCCAGCAAATAACAAGGGCTGGTCTTTCTCATAGCACTTTGCGTTTTCAAAAGTTGTAATTTAAGCAAACATTAGAATTGTTTTATTTTATTTATTTGGTTGTTTTTTTATTTGTTTATTTTAACACAAGACAGCAGCAAAAATATTCTCTTTGTTCATTGCCCTTTGTTTTCATTTTTCTCCTTACAACTTCCTTCCAGAGCAGACAGGTACCTCTGATGCTGTATTTCAACAGTGAGTTCGCTCCCACTTCACAGCACCCGACAGATGAAGCAGGTTACCTGCACAAGGAAACCAGGCTGGTTTTTTTCCTGCACCCACACATCAAACCAAAAGTCACAGAATAGGTCAAATGTAATTACGGTTTGCGTGACATGGTTTCATTCTTCAAACATTTCAGTTTGTTAGTTGTAAATTTAGACTTGACAGATAACAATAAGGTTTCTGATATTCAAAGCCACCATGATACTACCTATAGCAACAGTTTGGCATTTTCAGTGACTAATTGTAACCATATTCTCTGAATCTCTTTTTGTAATAAATATATTTGTATGAGTAAAGAAACACAAAAAATGGATCCCTAATGACAATGTGGTAGAAGTTTTAAAAGGACAATTTACTTGTTTTAGTACAATTTTAACATTTTTGTCTTACTAAAAGTATGCCTCAGTCATGAAGATAGAAAAGATAACGGGGTTTAGCTCATTTCTTTGCAAGATCTCCTCATCATTGGAATCCATACACAGAGTTCCTGAGTCAACTGTGTGGTAAAATGTACTCTTCCAAACATTATTCCCTGAATTTAAAGCTTAAAGCAGGTTCATAGCGTGTTATGCATCAGCCAAAAAATGGTAACTCAGCAAGCTGAGTGGTACATGTCAACCTCTCCAAAAAAACAAAAAAACCAAATCCTTTTCTTCAACCAAACTCCTTTCTTCCTAGCATTCACTTTAACTAAAACAAAACAAACCAAACAAACAAACAAACAAACAAAAACTGTCTATCTTTAAATAAGGTGACAAAGAGGAACCAAGTTCCAAATTAATGAGTCTGCTAAAAGGAACAGATTTTTGTTCCACTGTAAAAGAGATCAAAACATGGGGAAAAACTATATCTATTATGTGGTATGTAACTTCTGCTTTTCTAATTCCATTAGCTGTGTTGCCACTTTTAAAAATGATAATAAAATTTTGTTTTACACTGTTATAGTTTACATTGCAAAATCCAAGTGAAGACAAGGCAGTGATAGTGCTCTATGCAGTGCAGTAAACTGAGGTCAATCCATGGTGGATAATTTAAGGCTGATCCCAAACACATGCTGTGAACCACTCCTCATAACACAGTGGCATTTAGATAATTATCTTTATGACTTGTGAAAAGAAAGAGTCTTGTTCAGTTATAAGGAGGATTTAATGGTCATCTTAAAAGGTCTGAAACCCTCTCATCCACCGTACTTCCTTAGCACAACTCCATTCAGGATTCAAATAATTTTATACCCTACTATTTGTCTCATTAGCTTCAGCAACTCCTCTCTGTATTTGAATTGTTGTAGCCAGGTGAGCATCAGTCTCTTCTCCCTGGCAACCAGCAGCAGGACAAGAGGGCATGGTCTTAAGCTCTGCCAGGGAAGATTTAGGTTGGATATTAGGAAGAAATTTTTTATGGTAAAATAGAGAGTAATCAGACATTGGAAGGGGCTGCCCAGGGAGGTGGTGGATTCACCATCCCTGGAGGTTTTTAAGATGAAACTGAATGTGGCACTGAGTGCCATGGTCTAGTAACCACTGTGGTGTTGGATCAAGGGTTGGACTTGATGATCTCGGAGGTCTTTTCCAACCTAGTTGATTCTATGATTCTATGAATCAAATCTGTAATGAGATACAATAGTGTGATTTCCTTCAAATCCTCTACAAAGTCTATGCAGAACAAATCATTGAATTAATCCCAAACTCTAGGCAACACACTTAATTAATCTTCTCTAACCCAAATAAACCAATAACACTTCGGCTCTTTTTGGTTGCATGTAGTCAGCTAGAAATTATCACCGAATGCCCCACTAAAGGAGTTGGTTTTTTTCCCATTACGCATTTCTGGAGCTGGCCATTAAAACTTTGCAAAGGAATACAGCTAAAGTTCTGCCGAAAAGACTATATCCTGATCAGCAGATATCATGTCTCCTTTTCATCTCCTTTTACCTACTGTGGTTGTTTTTTGTACTGGAAATAATGCTACAAATTCAAATAATAAAAACTGAACTTTTAAAAACTTTGTACATTGTCCTTCATTTCTACCATGCTAAAAATTATTTACCTCGGAAGACACCGCTAGGTGTCTTTTGTCAGAAGGACTTAGAAGCACTTCTGCATAACATCATGTTGTGCCATTTTTTTTTTTACCCCGCATCTATGAAGTTATTACTGGCAGATGTAGACTGCTGTACAAACTGGTGCCCTTTTCAAATTGCTCAAGTCATGCCGAGTTAATGGACCATGTTTCAGCAGAGTGGGTGGGTGGCGAACCACACAGAGCTATTTAGCATTCAGGGCGCCTTTTCTTTCCTTCTTGTCTAAAACTGTTACTTAAGCCTCTGCAGTGATCAAATAGCAAGTGCCACTGGAACCTGTTTAGCTTACCTCTCTGGTACATGGGAAAAAAATTCAGTAAGGCCAGTCTAACAAAGGACATTACACCATAGTTCTTCACATAGCTGCTAATACAGGCAGTTTTGTTTTGTTGATATTCTTTGTTCTCATCCATAACAGTATCTCAGGGAGATACTGGATTGAGTTTGTAACTAGAGCAACTGCCATAAAGTACCACTGAATTCACCAGAACTGTATTGATTTACACCAGCTGGGTGATAGAGGTGGAAGGGAGCTCAATTTTGTTAACAACTCTAGTGAAAGCCAGCTTGGCTTTCACTTCTTTTAAGACAACTTGGCCAAAAAGACTAAAACCTAAATAGGAAAGTCGGGAGGAGAAATAGAAAGCTCACTCTGGGGAAGTGGTACATCCACTGTTGTGAAGCAGGTCTGCATTTAGCACTAAGGCTCCACGCTGCTCACAGCATTGAGGTGTTGCTGTATCTGAGAAAGCTTTAAAGCACCAGCCCAGGGACTGGTAGCAGTTCATCAGAGGTACCTGTGACCTTAGCAAACAGTTAGACATCAGCTTATGTCATGGTTTTCAGCACCACAACTCATCTGGTATTGAAAATACCCCACCTGGTCTATGTCTAGGGCAGATGTATCTGCACCTCACTGCAGGTGCAGTAGTGATGATACCAAGACCTGCAGACCCAAATCAGGAGATTAGCTCTTTAAAATAAGGTAGGGATCTGTTTCCCATTAGCAGCAACAAACACTGATATCTTAGTAGCTTTAAAAATTGATTTGTGAACGTTTTGGAAATTTGTTGCCTTTTCTGCATCCACATGGGTTCATCTGAAGGAAATTCTCCCTCATTTAATAAAACAAGATACCTGAACACCAATACTGAGTTTCTATCCTAATCACAGCAACAAATACTTTATCAAGAACTAATCTTCTCCAATCTACTCCATTTTCAGTTTTAAAGACAATAATCCAAAAAATCTGCACAAAATGAACAATCAAAAAAATTTTCAGTTGAAGATTTCTCCATGTCATGTCTTTTCCCTGGAACAACAGAAATGCATAAATTCCTCCATGACAATATGGTATCTCACATCTTACTACCTCCATCTGCTGTTTTGCATGTGTACTATCACTTTCACCTTCAAAAACAATTATGTTTTGACAAACAGCATGGGTAAGCCCTGAACTCTAATAATAATGGATATTAAAACTAACAGATATATTGAAGGAACACTATTTAACTACCTTTGCATTTTTCAGAATTTCCAGAAGTTTGTATATGAACACCAGGCAATCTATGCACCCCATCACAACTCCTGCCACATCAGACACAGATACTGATTTTCTTAGCTTTGGAGAACACATTGTGATCCACAAAACAAGGAGAACATTCTGGCTCACATATATATTTTATTTATGTCACCACACGTAGACTTGCCAGGAAATTTTCTAAAAGTTAGTGTTCAAAAATTGTATCTATTAATTATGATAAAATATTAACTTACAATATATTTTCCAGCAACAGTCACATTTGTTGTGTGAAATTCATCTGGTTTTGATAACAAAGTATGCTAGTTGAGGTTCAAGCCATCTTGAAGGCTCAATTATTCCATATTTTTTCTGTTTCATTGAAATTAATGCCTTCCATCTAAGAAGTGTTTCCTTATGTCACGAATCTAATACTTCTCTATAGCAGAGAGAGTTGATTTTGTCCATTAAACAAGAAAACATTTATAGCAGGTTTCTTGTTCTGATTGTTTTTTCCTACCATTAAACAGAATACAATTCTTCATTTCAGCTACTAGGCAACTAACAATTTTCACAATAGTCATCAAAATTATTCAGAAGAGGAAATCTAGTGAAAAGAGATGTCAGATGGCTATTGTTTATTTAAAATCTCATTTACAAATGAGGAGATAAGAAGTAATTAAAAAACCAACTGAAAATTTGTGATCATCCTGCACAGTATATGAGGTCATAAAGTAATTCATAGGTGTTAGGAGAATCAGCAATGTAACTGTTTGATGGTTTAAATTAAAGGAATAGGGATGAGGAGCATGTTCTCCTGGGTTAAATGTGCTTCACCAAGATTGTAAATCAAACATAATCAATAGCAAGGAACACTAGCGACATGTTCTTGGAAGCCACAGAAGATTAATGAAAGCAAAGCAGTTTGGAAAGCCCTCCAACTTGATACTTTAGAAGGCACATTTTCATGAACACAGATTTTTGGATACTTTTACTTGTTGAAAGTTATGCAAAAGCACTTGGGTTTGGCAGGACCAGGTATATAAGCATCAGTCCATCATATGGATTGCCAACTTCATGAAATTAATTCTGTGACAAAATCAACAGTAAGTGATCAATCCTCTGCACAAAAATAACAGCTTCAAGGAAACTTCAAAATCCTAAATCTTCTTGTCTTCATTTCCAAATATGTGATGACCATGTATTTACTGTCCTACAAGATATTAGAAAGATTTTTGGAAAACATTCTGAATGATGAAAACCCTTCTATAAGAACAAAACATGCTTGAGAATATAACTACGGCTATTGATTTACCATTCCCTGTTACAGGTAACCTGACATAGCATCCAGCATTTTAAGGCCACTTAAGATTATCTGATCATGTGATCTAACTTTCTGACTGCAACAAATAACACAATTTTTCTCAGATTTTCTTATATGGGGACTGGGAACTCATTTGAAGAAAAAATATTGTCACTGTTAAAACAACTCATCTGATTATCAGAACTTCTGCTCTGGTGAAGTAATCAATAGTCCTCAAAAAATGTTGCTTTCACAGAATTTGAATTATGTGTTGGTCAGGAAAAAAACCTTAACAATAAAAAGATCCTTTCTTATTCTTCAGTTGAGACCTATTGTGTTCTAGTCCACTACTGAGAAAGTGAAAATATCCCATAATCTTAGAATTTATCATATTCCATAGCAAGAATGGGTCTTACAATACATTAGAATTAGGCTGTAGTCTGGTTTAATTGATCTTTATTTATTTCAGATGGAAATTTAAGCAGTGTCTGTGTGATTTATATACAGTTGCTAACTCATCGTGGAACTGAAAATAGCTCTGCCCAATGTTTAACTGGACTCTTCAATTAGTAGAAATGATCCATGGTTGTTGCTTGATTATTCTGAGTAAGTCTCTTCAGTCCTCTATGCCTCATTACACCACTCTGCATGGAGATGGATCGTATCACGGCACTGTCAATTTGTCTCCCTCAGAGAGAACCTAGACATCTTGCTTAGAGAGGATGTTTGGCTTTTGAATTGGCAAAGTTGAATGAATCCTTCAATTAAATCCCATATTTTGAGATTGACTGATGAAAGGTGAAGTAATAAAAACTAGATAGCACTACCAAATATTTCAAAAAATGTCAAAGGTATGGAATAGACAACGACATTGTTCCCAAGATTGTCTTACTGGTTGCCTTGTTTAGTCCAAAATGAGATTTGTTTTCAATATGTGCTACAAAAAGTCATAGAATCATAGAATCATAAAATTATTTGGGTTGGAAGGGACCTTAACGATCACCTAGTTTCAACATCTCTGCCATGGGCAGGGAAGTTTCCACTACACCAGGTTGCTTAGAGCCCCATCCAACCTGGCCCTAAACACCTCCAGGGATGGGGAGTCCACACGCTCTCTGGGCAACCTGTTCCAATGCCTCAGCAGCATCACAATAAAGAATTTCTTCCTAATATCTGATCTAAACTACCCTCCTTCAGCCTAAGGCCACTCTCCCTTGTCCTGTCACTCTATGCCACTGTGAAAAGTCCCTCTCAGTCTTTCTTGTATGCCCATTTTAGGTTCTGGAAGGAGCTATAAGGTCTCCCCAGAGCCTTCTGTTCTCCAGACTGAACAGCCCCCAAGTGTCTCAGCATATCTTCACAAAAGAGGTGTTCCAGCCCCATGATCAATTTAGTGGCTCTCTTCTGGACTCATTACAACAAGTCAACGCCCTTGTCTGGAAAGTCACAACAATTATTTTTACCGATTCCTGGTGGGAAAAAAAAAACACAAAACAATCCATCTTTATCAATGGCATTGATAATAACATTTACTGCTAACAATTTTCTTTGTGTTCAACCCAAGCCAGTGACCAAAAGATGGCATGATCCTTTACGTGGCATATCCTTTTACCTTGGTAAAACAATCCCAAGCAGTTCTCTAATAATTTTTCACAAAATCCTCTTGATGGATGCCACCAGACTATATGAATCTAGAGGGTGAGAGATGGGTTTGGAACCTTTGATAACCGGGGTTTAATCCTCACGTGTTTTGTGTATAAATGTGAGCAAAACTCATGAAACCTGGCTCTCCAAAAGGAAGGACTGTTTTTCTCTATGCTTTGAGTATTCTCTGGTTTCCCTTGAAGCCCTACCAAAACCTAAAGCCATGGAGCCAGGCGTCTTGTTCCTTTGAGGGTGCTGTTCACTACCTGCTATTTTAAACTACATAATTTTAAACTACAACCAACTCCTGCACTGAAATATTTCCAAAAAAGCCAAAACATCATGCTTATTGCTTGGTCTTGCATTTACCTTAAAACACTTTCAATTTTGCTTCTGTATCTTTTTGCTTATTTTTATTGCTCTGACAGAAAAAAAATATTTTCCAAACTCAAGGCCCTGCCTGTTGCAAAAATTTACACATTTGCTTGTACCTGGCATTTGCCTTCTCTGTCTAAGTAGATGTTCCACAGAACTTGATGGAGTTATTCTAGTCTTTCTCTATCTCTTTTGAAAATCTTTTCTTCCTGTGCAAAAAGATAACAGTTTGGCTAAAACAAATGTTTTCATTGGTAAACTGATGAAAGTAAGAAAGATTTATGAACACGTATTAGATGAATGCAGTATGTCTTCATTACAGAAACCTGCCAATTGTCAGTTCTGGATTATATGAACAAGCTGATGAGCTCTTCTGAATTTGTTATTTATTATTTTAAGCTAAAAGTTATTTGTAGGAATAAGCATCTTAAAAATTATTAACAAAAAATAGAGTGGAAGTAGCTGATGATTCAAAATTTCTCAGAAGCAACATATGCAACACTGCCTATATTATATATTGTATAATATATATGATATGCTGGATAATACTGTGCTTGTAAAACATGTTGCTTATAAAGAGAACTGTTTACAGAGACATCGCAACCGAGGATTACTTTCAAGTCCTGTATAAACTTTCTAGTGTTTCTGCCAGATTACTCTCTGTTGCAGTCGGTCCCCTTCTTCCTAAATTTCGTAGAGATCATTGCCTTTTCTCTTCTAACAGTTTGGTTGTGATTTTTTAGCACTGCAAGTACTTGCTAGGGCCAGGGGTCACTAAGACATATCCCATCCAAGAGATGTGTCATAAATGTGATTCCTAATCTTTGTTAAGATTCTGAGTTCTTCAATCATTCTGTTAATCTTGCTTATATGCCTTTTTTTTTCCAAACATCTGTTTTAGTCTTACTGAAATCCTGGCCTTTTTTTTTACCTCTTGGTCAATATTCTGTATGTTTGAGAAAATTGAAAATCTACCTTCAGATAGAAATGACTATCTCCAGTGCTGTCTCCACTGTTGGCTAATTGTTTTTACTTCATCTGCTGTGCATCCCACAGTATTTGGATGGCTGTTTTTTCTTTGTGTTTTTATTTGATGTCATTCCCAGTGCACATCTCTCTTTGGCAGCAATAGACTGTCCATTATGTGAAGCAGACAACCACAGACCTTGTCTGTGTTTTCTGATCCAAGAGATGAGTCAACACTGTCTCTTCATTCCTATCCGTGTTGCCATTCCATCAGACACTTTACTATCAATGCCATTTTCATGTTTTTTGTCAGTACACAAATCAGGACATCTTGCACTCGTGTCCCCATATGGTGTTGAGCTGTTTGAATCTAGTGGCAAGTTCTGTGACTCACAGCTTCACAAGGATGGATGGAATACGCTGTCCTTGTTGTGCATTCCTGAGGCTAGCTACAACCCACAACAACGTGATATTTATTTTCTCATGGTAAAAAATGCTACTAGTAAAAATCCCAGCACTCAGGATTTTCTCTAGGTGAGAGTGTTCCACCGTTTACATTGATGACCTCTGGAATCAAGATGAGATCCAAAGACTTTCAAGAGCTGTTCCTCTTCAAAGATTTTCAGAGTAGGAAGCCTATGTCACTCAATATACCATGTGACTTTTTACCTGCGTAAATCTAGTGGAACTTCTTCAGTCACTAATGATAAGCCCTGGTTTCTTTCATACTACAAAGTAACTGCCTTTCAACCAGTGTGACACACCTGGCTAATGTTACGCTGCTATCATGCTCAGAGTTAAATTCAATAGGTGCATTGTGACCTCTTTGCAAGCTTCAAGCTTCCCTCCAACTTGAAGGAATCGTGACTAAGCTTAGGGACAGTTTGTGGAATTCCAACTTTTGTTTGATCTCCGAATGTCCTCCTTGAAACACATATTCTATTAAAATTTTGACCGAGTTCACCGTGACTTTTCTCCCTCTTCTCTCACACCAGGACTTTAGTTACACTACTAAACTGGTAAGTAAGCCAAAATTTACGGACTAAGGAGCTTTGCTGAAGATGAGTTTTGCACTTGATGATACTCCTCCATTTCACCCCTTATGAACTCCAAGGGACAATGTTTTTTGCTTTTCCCCTTTGTTTCTTTTACTAACAACTTCAGGCTGCTTGTGTTGTATATGCCCTTTACTTGGCTACATTTTCTCCAGTCTAAAACCACCTTTATCATTTTTGTGGGAAGATATTATGGCTAGCTGTACCATCTATCAGCAAACAAATTGTTCCATGATATAAAAGCAGATCATAAAATGCGTCATCCTTCTTTAGTGCCAAGAGAACCTTAGAATCTGACAGGCTTGTTGGAAAAGCTTTCCTCATACTGGTTAGTGCAGAAAGCAAGATTCTTTCTTTTCCTTCCTTCCTTCCTTCCTTCCTTCCTTCCTTCCTTTTATCCTTCCTTTTCATTCTTTAGAACTAATTGATTCTTTTCAAACCCTATTTGCTTCACTGTCCGTAATTCAGGTATTTTTATTTCAGCTTTCCTTCTGACTTTTATGATGTATAAACCGATTGTGCTTATTGTCCTATTTCTCTTCTTGATCCTCTTGTCCTGGTCCAAAATAGGTTCTTTTTCTTAGTTTCATGAAATTGTTTTAAGCTGATAACCCTTAGTGCCTTCACTCTCTCAGTAGATGAATTCTTCTGTCCTTGACAGTAGGTGAGGTCTCTCTGAACCTCTCTGATGCTGCCTTTAACAAGAGTGTGCAATGTCGTATTAGCATAACATGCTAATATACATAGAAGAGAAGTTCTCAGCCTTGCTCTCTGGTATGCAGAGACATAACATGTTTGCACACATGTACAAGGCCTCCCTGGGCCAGAGAGAATGTGGGAGGAGAAAGGGAAGATAGAAAAAGCCTTGGAGGAGGAAGGGCATTGCCTGTGCCCCTGGGGCTCAATGTGTACAACATTGAAAAAAGTGGTCCTTGCATCCTAAATAAACTTTTTCATTAATCCTTCCACTGCCTTGGAATTCTTGGGAAGAATACCTGCATATGTTTACTCTATACCAGTGAAACAAAATAATCTAACTCATTTCTCTAATTTATTTTCTATTTTCTGTTCATGTATGACACAGTTTCAGTTCTTACCTTTACTGTTTTGTTTTTTTTTTTCATATTTGTGCTGCAAATCCAGCATTTGCAGTAAGCTGAGTCCCTTATGTCATTTTATTAATCCATTTCCAGTTGCTCTCTTTTGCCTTTAGATAATATTTTCTCTTGGGGCTATTTTCATTATCAGGTTCCAGACATATAAACACATGCATAAATACTAACACATGGACTCCAAGCATAAAAACTCAAATTGAATCTTTAGCCAGAAGCCTATTTATGTAGACAGTTTCAGACAATGTTCCAGTCATGCCTATGCAGACTAACTGCTGTTGTTCCTTCTAATGTTTTTTTTCTCCACATTAAATGCATATAATTCTGTAGAGATCACAGCATCTTGCCTCTTCTAATCTGAGGCCTTCACACAGCAACAGGTTCTGGTTTTATCAGAATTTCTGATGAACTAGGGACCAAATCTCCATCATTTGAGAACATGAAGGAGAATTAGAAGCTAACTCTTCAAAAATATTCTTGTTTAACTCGGTCAAGACCTGAATTTGAATGTGCCATGAGGTGCTGCCATCTGCCCAATTATCTAATCCCTGGAATCTACTAAGATATCAGTTGCAAATAGAAATTAACAATATTTAGGAATACTTTAGAAATCTGAATACTGGTAAAAACTGTTAGTAAACCAGAAAGAACATTGTTTCATACTGAGTTGTGGTATCTTACAGTTACTAAAATAGTAATTATAAAAAAACCAAGACCAAATCAACTAAAAATTATGTTTTCATCTTTTAGTGAGTTTAACATTTAAACATCTTACTCTGTTGAAATGAATGCATCTTTAAGGCTACAACATATGTAACAATATGTATCTTTACAATTACTTAAAATTAAGACAATGCAACTAGCAATTGCAACATCAGAATCAGAAATAACTCCTGCTACAAGGCAGTGTGTGCCGTGTGTACTACCATCCATACCACACTCTTGCTGAAAGTATCTATTGCAGGACAGTAAAGTCCAATATTCAGGAAAGATGATTAATTAATTTTTATATGGAAGGCATCTTTCTGCAGCAGCTAGAAATACATTAGGTATTATAGCTTCTTTCATCTTTTTGTATTATTGTGTTCCAGTCTTGGCTATTCTAGAACAATATATTCCAGATCTGGCACAGCCTTATCCCAATGGAGAAATTTTCTGCAATGCTGACCCATTATAACAGACACTAAATGCAATCTGGGGCATTTATGTAACATTTAAATGGATTTACTCAATTTGATGAAAACCTTTCTTTAGTTCCCCCAAATAAAAAAAACAATAACTGTTATATTGACAAAAACTTATAGACTCTTCTGTGCTAATGTATTCTATTCTCAGTCTGCAGAGTGAGAGCATTTTCATAGCATTTCTTTGTAGATTAATTGATCTAACTGCTATGAGGGGTCTTATCATTCCTCTGCCAGAGATGAATTCTGCTGCTAATCATGATGCAATTGTTGCAGTTGTGCTGTGCTATGAATCATGTTTATGATGAGGTATCCCTGAATCTAGTAAAACCACAGTAAACAGCAAAGTAAAGAGGCAACAGTAATCCACTGTCATGGTTTAACCTCAGCTGGCAACTCAGTCCGACGCAGCCTCTTGCTCGCTCTCCCACCACATCAGGATGGGGGAGAGAATTGGAAGAGTAAAACTGAGAAAGCTTGTGGATTGAGATAAAGACAGTTTAATAAAAAAAGCAAAAGCCATGCACACAAACAAAAGTAAAACAAGGAATTCATCACTTTCCATGGGCAGGCCATCTCCAGGAAAGCAGGGCTCCATCACATGTAACAGGGACTTGGGAAGACAAAGGCCATCACTCTGAATGTCCCCCTCTTTCTTCTTCTTCCCCCAACTTTATTTACTAAGTATGTCGCCATATGGTCTGGAATATCCCTTGGGTCAGTTGTGGTCAGCTGTCCTGGCTGCATTCCCTGCCAGTTCCCTGTGCACCCCCTGCCCACTTGCTGGTGGGGTGTCATGAGGAGCAGAAAAGACCTTGACTCTGAGAATTGCTCAGCAGTAACTAAAACACTCCTACATTATCAAAAGTATTTCCAGCACAAATCCAAAACACAGCACCATATCAGCTACTATGGAAAAAATTAACTCTATCCCAGGCAAAATCAGCATAGCAGTAAAATAAGCAGAGAAGTATCCAAATGAATAGAGAGCACCTCTGTTGACAAAGGCTGTCTGAAGTCTCTCTGTCAACAAAACAGCATCACCAGGCTGCCACTTATACTTTTATTGGCAGCATCCCTGCTGTAGATGCTGTTAGTCAGCTCTGCAAGGTTGTTTGTTCCCATGCACTGAACAGTGGTGGACAGATATATGTGGAGTCCCTCTCAACTGTTCTATGATTTGAGGTTTGTAGAGTAGAAAAAACATAAAGACTTCTTTTGTCCTCACTTACACCATAGGCTTTAAGGTGCAAAAACCTTGAAAAACACAACTCAGAATTTCGAAGAGGAAGTAGTTTGACTATTTTTGACACACTTCCAAATGCTGTTGCAGACACTGAGCATCCAAGCATGAATAATTTGGCTTGTGTGGTTCTTCAATGCTATTTAACTATTCACTGATGACTGCATCGTTTGTATATTCTCTATTTTCTTAGTTTGCCCTAGTCTTAGATATAGTAAAATGTTCCTTATACTGAATGATTCACCCTAGATTTTGCTTTACTTTTTCCTTAAAAAGCTCTCTTAAAATCTTCTCCATATCATCTTGCCCTTAGTCATAGAAAAACAGATGAAAAAAAAATTCTTCTGGGACTCTTCATTATGAACTGTTTGACTTGATAGAGAAAACAATTTTCTATACATTTCTACTGTCTAAGCAGCTTGTTGATACTTCTCCAGAAGCCTATCTGTCTTTGTATTCATTAGATCTCAGCAGTATATCCAAATCACTCCACTTTTTGTTACCTGCAGGACCAGAAGTTTGGCTTTAGCTTTTCCAGCTGTCTTTGCTCAGACCTTGCAGTAACTTCAACCAGGTGCAGTGAAAGGGAATGGTTGTGTTGTATCATTGCCTGCTCAAGGGTCTGAGCTATAGGTGGCTCTTGGATGAAGGAAGAAGCAGTCAATTTTATGGGGAGAGAGGGAAGTATGGGCTGAGGTAACCACAAAAAGTTTTTGGCTTCACTAAGAATTTTGTTGAATTAGGTACCACAGAATTTTGTCCCATATTGCCTAGACTGTTTGAAGTCATCTTTGAAGTCATCTCCAAACATCTGGAGCCTTTTGTTTTTATGACATTTCTCTTAGTAACAGACTTGGAAATAGCTCATCAAGCATAATGACAACGGGATGTTAAAATATGGTGTTAATGTCTCTTCTGAGATGCTTATGTCTATTTTGTAGCTGATAAATTCCCTGGGCTAAATTACACCCTTGGATAGGAAATGGCTATCACAAAAACCAATGGGAGTTTGATATGGTCATCAAGGGATGATAAGTAGCCCTCAGGGAAAACAATATAAACATATATCTTCTTCTACTACTTGATCCAACTAATTAAGAAATCAGAATGTGATAGAAAAATGTTGATGGTGAGCAGATGCATTTGTTGAGTGATTAATGCCACTCCGGTTTCTAAAGCTAACATATACAGCAGACTCCTCAATATTTTGCCATGAACTTTAGAAGTCTAATTAAGTGTTACTACCAATTCTCTGTAAATCACCAGAAATGTGGCAAGTATTTTGCTAAAGGTCACCTCTGTATTTTGCATCTGTTTAGGTGCATTGATCTCATTGGCACATTGCATTCTCCCTGTCTCTTATGTCTGCATGTTTTTCACCTTATATTTTAAATTTTTCAGGAAATTATAGAAGTGGCTGTGATTCCAGCTACCATGCACACCACAGGTGGGATTCACTGATTTTAGACATCTGTGGTATAAGACAGTCACTCCAAGGTGTCCATTTATTCAACACATCAAACAGGTTAGTCCCGTTAGACAAACTGGGTTAGTCCCATGAGAAAACTGGTAACTGAGAGACATTAAAATTAAAGCTCCTAAGGAGCATGAACTTGTCAATAATATGCAGATGGTCTTTTTAGTCTCACATTTAGGTTGTTGAGAACTCTAAGTAAGCACTGAGTATCAGATCTGCCATAATTCACTGAATAAAGAGATGTGCTTAAGTTGGGCTACTTAGATTAGAAAACCCTCCTCCAAAGCTGAAATTCTACCCACAATCATCAGTGTTTTATGTTTTACAGCTTCTGGTGTCTTTCTGTGTGCCATGACATTTCAAGACTGAATACGTCAGCTAGCAGTTTAAGAATATTTGCAAAAGAGTGAGATTCATTCCCTTGAGCTGTCATAGACCCAATACAGTTTTCACAAATTGTCATTGTTTTTCATATTTATGCACATTTCCTGATTTCTTGACAAGATACCTACCCCTCAAGGTGACCTGAATTCACTTGATTCCAATTGTGTGTTTTCCTTTCAAATTCAGGGTATATGGAAGCATGATCTGAAGAGAAAATTTAAAACTATTTGTCTGCAGCTGACACAAGAAGCACCAGGAAAAAAGTGCCTTGTATTTCTTCCTCCCACTGGAACATATCAGTATCCACATGGTCTGTGGACTCGACACATAAGAGATTATTTTGCTTTTATAAATTCAATTAAATGTAAGAGATTGCTGTTGATATTTGTTTAACTCAATGGCATATAGTTGCAAGCTTCCACAAAAATACCTGTCAAAGACAGCTGGAGCATTTTATCCCATCTATGTCCCATATTAGTGCTATAACCACTGATGTGAATTAGGAGCATCCTTACAAGGTTTTATGTCAAGTCTCTGAAACCAATTTTACAGGGAAGTAAATCTGGCCTGCGTGCTGGAAACACATTGCTCTGCAATGTATTTTATATGTCAAAAGTTGGACCCAATAGTGAGTCAATGCTTAGAGTTCAGTCATAGTGGGTCATCTCCTCAAGACTGAGAAATAAATTTCTCAAGCCAGTAATGACCCAAAAGTCCTGCTTTTTCTCCGAAGAGCCCAAGGGCATAGGGAGCCTGTGAAAGGTATAACATCACTGCATGTAGAACTAATTCCAGGACCAAAGTCCTGGAAAACAACTGACTTGGGATAAAAGCACTGTGTCCTTATAAGATTTGTCTGTGGTCTTTCATGTCTTCCTCTGTGCTTTTCTTTAGCTCTCTCAAGGTCAGACTTAAAACTGAATATTCCAGAAAAAAAAAAAAAGAAAATAAATGAGCACTGTGTAATGAGATAGGTTGCTGAACTTGTATAAAAAAGCATTTCATCTCAGATTGGGATCCTTTCATTCTTTAAAATACTTTGTTTTGCATCCAGTGGTTTTTTTATTGTCATGGGAACCCAATTACTTTGTAGAGCAGTTGATTTCCTACATCCCAGTGACTTACAGAAGTTATTTGTTGGATCAGAATTGGCCCAAGCAGGAGAAACTTCTGACCTTCTCGACAAAACAGATCTTCTTAGAAGCACAGTTGGACTTTGAAGAATAGGCAGAATTAAAAATTGAATTTTTAGTTGACAGAGGTTGTAGTAAACTATTTCTTAGGGAACCCAAAGTGGAGTCAGAGCCTACTCAATTCCAGAAAACAAGGTTTTGGAAACAAAGCTCGCTGGTCCCTCCCCAACCCCCCCCATTGCAATTTAAAGTTCATATGCACTAGAAGCTGCACTCTAATAGCAGTTTATAAGTCTTAGCTGTCTCATCTCTTCCTTTTATTTAGGCTCACATCTTCACTTCCTTTAGAATTGCACAACACCCCTTTTCCTATTCACCAGCTAGTAAGCTGGTGAACGTCTTACATACAGAACTGCAAGTATGCTCACTCAGAAAATTGAAAGAGATTTTAACAAGAAGATAGGGTAGCCTGCAAGATGGGGCAGGGTTTGGCCCAAGTTGTTAACCAACCAGTTGCTTACACATAACAAGCTTCTTTTATTCTCCCTTCTCCCCCATTTTCTCAAGCTTGTTCTTTCCCAGCCCATCTTCATCTCTCTTTTTCTAGCTCCATGTCCTCCCAAATAAACAACTCTCTATGTTACTTTTCCCTCTTGGTCTCACTTTTGCTACCTTTACACCCAAACTAGGTATCTCTGATGCTGTTATCTCAATCATTTCAGCCATACCAAGCACCACTAAAGGGTTTCCTAGACCTTTCCACCTCAGTTCCCAGAGGTCCCCAGTACCCCCTTACAGATGTCAGTGGGTTTGGCTGTTTCTCATACAATTCCCCCTTAAATACCTGCAAAATTTGGCCATCCTTCATAGTGTTACCCATGACTATTGTCATCTTCTAGTTGTCACTCTGGTAGTTTTTCATGGTCTGTTTAGCTAACTAAGCCTCAGGTCAGGACCTGGTCATCAGCTTGCCCATCTCACCAGGGACATTTTTATTGAGGAAGAGTCAGCTTTGAGGATTAATTTTCACAGTTTCTTTTTTTTTTTTTTTTTGACAAAGAGTATTCTGGAGGCAGATTTCTGCATGCTGTACTATGGTACCTCCTTGACACTTAACAGATTGAATGACCTATAGCGCAGGTAATACTCATTTCACTTAAATTTAAATACTCATAAATAAGTCATCCAAATGGGCTAAATCAAGGTGACTCCTTTAAATTCTTCACAGGTAATAAAGAAAAATAGACAACTCTAATTTACTTTCATCCCATCCTATAACCAGTGTCTTAAGAGATGTTGACTAGTCTTCTGAATGGAGCATACATTGACACATACTTTTTATATACGTGACCTCAGGTGCAATAAATTCAGTCCTAAGTGTATTCAGGACTGATTATTCATCTTCATCCTTGCACATATTAATTAGAGGTAATTTTTCGTTCACCAGTTTTTCAGGTTAAATGATTCTATGATCTAGATTTGATTACTGTTCCAAGTTTGAAAGATCCTCCGAAAATCTTTCTCAAATTCTTTGCTTTGCAGGAATAATAGGTCTGAATCTTAAGCACTTGTAACGCATCCATAGTGGAACCTTCCTAATACTTGATTTAAAAAGAGGAATTGCATTTCAAGAACAATATGACTCCACTGAAATTAATCCATCAGTTACAGTAACAATATGGTAGCCATTCTGGATAAAAAATGCCTCGTGCAGAGTTTTTCCCTCCATTGCTATGATAAACTCTATACAACTGTACTTCTGAGTGACAAAAGAAATGCATAAATGCAGGCCAGATGAAGGAATACAATATAAAGGCAAAAAGTATTTTCAATCAAGTTTCTTACACCAAAAGTCACAGAATTTTCTCTCTTTTCCAGTCCAGCATTTTGGAAGAGCCTTCATATGAAATTCCAAGTCATCCAGTTTCCCAAGTAAAACATTTGCAAACTCTGCCTAAAACACAATTCATCTCCCAATGATTATTATGACACAATTTTCACATCTGAGCAAAGGGGCCTTTTTTCTTTGGCACTGCAAGATCTCTCAGACAATAAATCAACACGTTCAACCTGTAAATTGAACAAAACCAGAGATGAGATGTATAGCTAAAAGCAAAATAAGTCCAGTTCAAACCTGCGTGAGAAAGAACCTGAAACAGGAACTCTCCTATTCTCCATGTCTTTCAGCGCAGATAAACAAAAAGGTTTCGGGACTGAAGGTGTTGGCTGGGGTTTTTCTTTATGGTAGTATCTGTGCATCTATCTTTAGGACAGCTGGGCAAATATGAACAACACTTATCTTTGGGCCACAATATATGAATGCAAAACACACAGAACTGGAAGGTAAATATGTACTTCTCCTTGTAAAACATCACATAAAAATTCCTCCTTGGGATTTGTGGATATTTTCTATAAACATATATGTCCATATACTAGTCCATTTACAGCTCATTTTAAAGGTTTTTATTTGAAAAGAATAAAAATTTCATACTTTAAACAAAAGATTTTTGGATCCAAGCATATTACTTGTAAATTAATTAATTTCTGAGACATAGCTTCAGAGTATCACAAAAGATGATTATTCCCTTCTCTCACAGCTGTGAATCTGAAGCAATGACAGGCAAAATTTGGAGGAGAGACAGGAACAGATCCACGAGTTCCTGTGGATCACAACCATTCGTTGTTTCCTTGGTCTGGCCATTCCACAATCCCAAAATGAACAGGAAGATATGGTTTGTGCAGGGTGAGGTTCTGCTAAGACCATTCTCATCTGGTACCCCCTTCTAGTCTCATCTGGTATCCTCTGCTACAAATACTAGGTGAGACTATCTCATCAATAGATAGATACTATTCTGGCTGAGTGAGCTAGAAATTCAGCAAGAACTGCAAACTCTTTTCATGCTAAATTGAACTCTGAATCACCTGTACCTGAAGTGTTGAGAAAAAAACAGGTCAGTACACTTTGCAACTGTTTTTTAATGATATGTTTTACACTGTTAACACAAAAAGAATGTTTACTTTGTAAATAATTTTTTGTTGGTGCTGTCTTGAGAGTAATGGAGTTTAATTTTCAGTGACTTTTTCTTTGGTTTGGGTTGGTTGGGTTTTTTAGTTCTGAATGTGCAAGGCTTGAAATGCATCTATTAAATATTACCAACTTCAAGGCACTGGACTGAAGATAAATGAAGCAAGTGGGGAGAACTACTTTTAAAAGTCAACAACAAGAAGAGGGCTTACCGGGCCTCTGGGGAGAATCAAAGGTACGATAATCTTCAGAAACGAGACAAGGCCTGACGCAAAGTCATGAAGCTGTCTGACATCAGAAGCTTAGATTTTATCTACACTTTGTCCTTTTTAGAGCAAGATTTAGAGTTAAAAAAAACACGTGATGGAAACTGGTAAAAAAAGAAACATGAGCAAACAATAAGATCACTTAAAACCTGACCTTAAAACCTCTGATTAGGACTTCTCTTATTCTTTCACTGTGTGTCACTCCTCTGTTCCTCCTCCTCTGAATTGCAGTCATGTGAAGACAGCTCTAAGACGCCTACCATCAGATAACCAGCACAGCCTAGTTTTCAAAGTGATTAAACTGTTTTGATTTACATTTCCTCATAAAATACTGCTAGACTAATTTTGTATCAGTAGGTTATGAGTAGTTTCTTTCCACCACATGACTAAAATCATGGTGTTATCGCATGTCTTCCACAGACTGAATTATTAAAAAAAAATTTAAAAATCATCCAAATGAGCTTTCAGGTTGACTCAGCAGAAGTATGACTGTGCGAAATGTTTTCCTGACTGGTCCAGTGGTAATAGGATCAATAGCTGATCCTATTGCTGTTCAGGGGTGACCTATGCTGTTCATGGTTTGGCAACACAATTTCTGTATCACCTCTACATTGTCCATACAGGCTGTTAAAGAGCCTTTGACCTCTTATTCCCTTGTCTTGAGTAACTAGTACTGTACTTAGGACATTAGAAAGACATACCCTGGAAAACCCCTTGCAATAAGTCTTGGAATAGCTCAGATGGATAGAAATATCTTGTATTTATTAGCACCATTTGTAGAATTCAATGATAAGCAAAAAGCTCCTTGATGGAACAATTTCAAACACTGCACCTAGATAAACGAAGACATAGCCCCAGAGGATAATGAATCCTGCATCCACCCCACTCATCTTTAAACATCTAAGAGTAGATCCATAAAGATAAACAATGAGTGTAAAAAAGGAAGCTGAAGCACTGGACCTATATGGTTTGTACTGCTGGTTAACTTTCTCTCCTTCTGGGTTTCCTTTGGACAATTCCAACTAGCTGCCTCTGTGAAACATCTGCTACAGAGAAAGACGAATCCAAACAATGTGAAGATGAGTTAGTAATATATAATTGATTAATCAGTACTGACAGTTTCATTTAGTCACTCAAGTTGGTCACATGTTGAATACGCTCAGTAACGATCTCCGAATTCTAGGATCTGGGATCTGATTTCCTGTCTGATGGTTTCTTCTCCACCGACAAAGGATAGGAATGTACTTTACAAATCTATATTCCCATATATGGGTTCTTTCACACACTGTGCAAGATGACAAACCACACACAGAGTTGAGATATTTGAGCTTATTTAATATCTGTGCAAAGATGGGTGCTAGGTGATCAATCCACAAAGGTAACACACCTTCAGCATCTCCTGTATATATAATAACCTAAAGCTACAGTCATTGGCTTTTTGTTCTCTTGTCTCAGTTTAAACATAACGATATTGTGGACAATGATTTTACTATGCACGGTCTAAGAGGAAGGAGCTTATGTGAGTGAGGGGCAATCAGCCTACCAGCAGGTATTTTATTGAGCTAATGAGCAAGAAGTTCAAGCAAAGTTGTTCTTTGGTTTTGTAAATTGATTTATAATGTCCTCCTGTTCTTACTTCTTGAGTCATGGCTCTTGGTTCCTTCAGATTTGGTTATTCCCTCATTTTTCATAAGTTCTTTTACTTGTCTCATACTACAGTGAATTTTAACCTTCTTATGGCACTTTATTCAACAAACCTACATATCTCATTTAAGCAAATAATTGGCATTTATCACATTGTTAATAACACGCTGGCAAAAAAAAAAAAGTATAAATATCATCTCCCCAGTTAGCTAATGGATGTTCATCAAAATTAAAGGCAGCAAATTCCCTAGAGCAAACACACAAACAGCTGCCAGCACTGTTACACAAGTTTTGTGTCTTGTGATAAGCACAAGAAACTCTTCAGTCTGAGTGTATGAGCAAAACCAGTGCAAGAGGCAGTAAAAAGCACTTGCAATATTTCTGTGAAATCATGTAAGAGACACTTTCTTCTCAA
Source organism: Pipra filicauda (assembly GCF_003945595.2). NCBI lineage: Eukaryota > Metazoa > Chordata > Aves > Passeriformes > Pipridae > Pipra > Pipra filicauda. The sequence goes on from NW_024103896.1 coordinate 1,157,404, forward strand.
AGGCAGTGAACTGTGCTGCACAGTGAACAGCACTGTTCCAGAGGAAGTGGTTGCTGACTGCGGTTCCCAGAACCATGAATCAAGAGTTAATCATCCTCCTTAAGTCAGTCACAAGGCATTGTGACTGACTTAAACCACAAGCTGTGGTTTGAATGCCTCGGCTCAGAAGCTCGGAGATCTTTTCTGAAACCTGGCTGTTAGTTAGCTTAGTGTCTTTGCCTATTTTGAAGTCATTTAACTTGAGGAGGAAGAGTTTATGTAATTAGATCCTTTAATCATAAATAAGGGGTTTGTATGAAGTGTGCGTCATTTTTTTTTTTTTTTGACAAAATTTACAAAACTATCTGAAAAAGAAATACTAGCGTATTTTTTACTTTTACTCTCTGGTTACAGTTGTTTTTCCTCTTTTCCCGGTTCATTACTAAACCCTCATTTTGCAAAGCTACTTTCATAGAGTTTTGTTCTGTATTTACTACTTAAAGCTTATCCCTTGCTCCTTTCTCTGGTTTTTATTATTATACCACAATTATCATCAGCACATGAAGCCAGTTGTCGGGTTCCAAGAAACATTTTATTTGCAGCTAGGCTTGTATATATGCATGAAGAACTAGTGAATGAATAAATTTCATTATCTTTTACGCTATCACAGTCAGAAAATAGATGGATGCTGCTTGAAAAACAATAGGCAACAGGTCAGGAAAATCTATAAACAGTATTGAACAGAGCTGGCTAGTGGAAATGCTGTGAATTCATGCAGTTTGGCCCTTTGACTCTCACAATAAATGCTGGATATTGTCTCTGGGAGGGGAAGCTAATGGATTGGGCTGCAGTCACATCACTATGCTTTTGATAAATATATGTCTTTGAGAAAGATTTTGGCTCTCAAGTAACAGGTGGAGATCACATTCCTCTACCATTTTTCCCTGTTTGGGACCATCTACAAGAACATGTCTAGTTTTCCCCTTGATGAATCGAAATGTTAAAGCAATACCCAGCTCCCCATATGGTGAACTTGCATGTTTATATATTAGTGGTACAAAGTCACATGTGGATTTTTTGGCTTAGTCAGACTCCCACATGCACTTCCTCCAGCCATCCAAATTAGGTGACTTCACTACATATGAAGTTGCCATAGAAGCTGTGCTCTGCTAAACACGTGCCAGGTGTGCGTAGTTCTCACTATTGTGAATGAGAATTGCATGAGCAGTTCAAAGGAAGATGAAATCCCCTGAGGTTGTTACTCCAACTTGTTTTTCAAAACATAAATTACTGTCTCTGTGCTTCATCACTGCACATTTTATCTGGAAACTAGATCATTTTGTCATTAAGGTCTTGGCTGGCAGCTCATTCTTTAGAAAAACATATGTTCATTTTAATTTTTTGAAATAAAACCAATTATGTCCCCAGTACAGGATGGACATCGACCAGTTGGAACGAGTCCAGAGGAGGGTCATCAAGATCATTAGTGGGATAGAGCACCTCTTCTATAAGGAAAAGCTGATGGAATTAGGGCTGTTCAGCCTGAAAAAGAGAAAGCTCCAGGCTGACCTAGTTGCAGCTTGCCAGTACCTGAAGAGAACCCACAAGAAAGATAGAGAGGGACTTTTTACACTACACTTTTTGTGTAGCGACACAAAAATGAGGAATGGATTCAAATTGAAAGAAAGTAGGTTTAGATTAGGCATTAGGAAGAAATTTTTCACTGTGAGGGTGGTGAGGCACTGGAACCAGTTGCCCAGAGAAGTTGTGGGTGCCACACCCCTGGAAGTGTTCAAGGGTAGACTGGATAGAGCTCTGAGCAACCTGGTCCAGTGAAAGATGTCCCTGTCCACAGCAGGGGGGTTAGAACTAGATTATATTGAAGGTCTTTTCCAACACATATTTTAACTGAAAACAATCTTTCCCAGTTGTATCCTGGGACCATGTTCTTAGTACCCTAAAAGTCAGCAAGACCCATAACTGTGATATGATTCCAGATCCATGAGACAAAGATCCAGTAGCAAACAGGACACTGAGACTTTATCAGCAAGATCCATGAACTGTACAACCACGCAGCCCTCCGACTCTTCCCAAAATGAGATGGCAGTAAGCGGGGCAGCAACAGGAAACTTCGCACCTAATTGTTTGCACCAATTCCCATATTGTCTTTTGCTTCTGCTATTGAGCAATAGGAATGTAAAATCTCAGTGTATTGGGGTTTCATATTCTTTCTGTACTGGTGAATGTAAAAAGCATAGGAACATCCAGACCAAATCCATCCATCCATTACAGCACTATTTTTATCTATAAAATAAATAAAAAAACACACTATCAAAACAATCATCCACTGTTAACCTTCATGAAGGGGAATCTCTAGGAAGAGAAATAACAATTCAGGAAAGAGGTTAATTATGTGCTTTCATGCACTACTTGAAAGGGTTCAGTTATTCTAATATAAATAGCCCAGATTCTTCTTTATATGCTTCATCTCTAGTTTGTAGTCTATCAAACATCCTGCCAAAATTCAGTTTGAGTAGAAAACCATTTTGCAAGATTGCACAAAATCAATTCAGAAGTTCTTAAAATTAAGATTACTTCAGAATTATTTTTTTCTGCATGCAAAAAGAAAAAAGAAAAAGCTTTCAAGCTTAGTCCTTATAGTGAGATCTTTTACTCTCTGTTAATGAGTGATTCCAAGCCCCTGTGCTTCCACCCACACAGAAAGTGAATGTTAACGTCATGTTAACCTAATAGACTTTGTCCAGCCAGGCTGGTGGGTACCACAGCTGCTTCTTGCCAGCCAAGAACACAAAATAAGTGGGTGTCAATGGATTAATTGCTGCTTAGTCCCTTTCAGCAGCAGCTCTCTGCATGACCAGAGGATGGTATTTTAAACCCCATGCACTCTGCTTTGGCTGAGGTTTGGGAACAATACTTGGCACTGTGCTCTGTTTTTGTGTTTCATGTGCCAGGCTCTCCTTGCAAGGGAGGGAGCAACAGGAGTGCTCAACTCAGGTCAGGTAGGGAGAATATCTCTTCAGCTGGAGCCAGAGGGAATTCTCTGCTCTCATAGATATCAGTGTGCTTCTCAAGGGCTGCTCAGTAATGTGCCAGGAAAACTCAGGAATTCAGATATCAAGTATCATTCAGTATCACTTTGGCATTTTAGTGCTACATAATATTTCAGGGAGAAAAAGGCATAGCATAGCAATGCACCCCCTTCTTGAGAAGGAGAGTTATACTGAACATTAAATACATGGAAACATGCTTGGGTTCACATCTGTCTGGAAGCTTAAATCTATTCCCAAAGGATGAGAAATTGCAAGTTTTAATATACAGTTGAATTATCAGAGCACTATGGTTCATGCTCATGAGCATGGACCTACATCCACTTTCCCAGATGCCTGTGGCAAACTTTATGCCGTGGGTAACCACCCCTGCCCCTCCAGCCCCAGCCTGAGCTCATATGCCAGGCTGTGGTCTAGCAAGCCTGTACTGTGTGTGGGTTGGACGTGTGTATCACACATGTCTGTCCTGCCAGCTAGCTGAGATAGCAACATTAATACCGGTGAGATCTGTCAGAACCCTAAGTTATACCTTTTTCCTTTCTTTTCCCACCTGTTTTTTGTCCCAAGTGTCTTTTTAGGTAACGAGGTATCCAGGCATATCAGCTTGCCTCGAGCCTCCAGATTCTGTCAAGATGTTAATAATCACTCTTCAAACTTCTTTGAGGGCTATGTCTAAAAACAAAATGCTGGTCTTACTTGTTCTCCCATTATGGAATTTCCTGTTTTTCTTTACTTTATGCCTCATGAAACCAGTTAGACCTTAACTTTGTGGCTCTACCCTCCCCAGATGTAGTGAGCTCTCTGCACGGGCACAACCCCAAAGCCTCAACTGTAAGCTAATAAACAGCAAAACTATAGATGATCAGTAAAGAAGAAATTGATCTAGTGTTGATAGCACATGTACATGTCTTCTGATTTTGTTTTTTCATGCTTCCTTAAAAATAAAACTCAGAACAAAACCAGCTACCACAAAATAAGTGAAGGAGAAACACTGAAGTGAATGTCATCCTAGACAACATAAATGAAATATATTGCAAAACTAGCTATGAGAAAGCCCTTAGTCTGCAATATGCATGTTTTTCTAGACAGACTCTTGCTCAATAATATGTGTCAAACTGGCTAAAAATTGCATTATGATCTTCCTACAATGAGGGCACGTGCTGGATTTCACAGATTTTAGTTTTTAATGCCAATGATTAACAAATACTTCCTACTAGGTAAGGGGCAGTTAGAGGATTGTAAAAGCAATCCTGACTGATTAAATATTTTAACATATCACACACCCCCCATATTTTTGGGTACCTATGCTGACCTCCAGCTTCCAGTAGGACTTGATTTGATAGCACACTCAGCAAAGAAGGCTCTTCGCTTTCTGTGTTCAGCAGTTCTTCCACAGGCAAGGAGGTGATTACCTAGAAGAGAAGAGGATCTAACTGAGAGGTTGAGAACTCAGGAGGTAGAGAAACAAGTATGAAAACAAGAATGAGTATGAAGAGCAATGAGCAGGCATGTCACACTGCGAAAGAGAAGCCTTGCTCCTTTTGCCTTAGTTAAGCAAAAAAAGCAATAAGATCACTTGATCTGGCATTTATTTGGACAGAAGTGTCATTTATTTTTGTAAAAATGAAATAGACAGATTTACTGCCTTCTGATTTAAAAGAGCTTTTGGAGATCCCAGAGCAGGGACTGCACTTTGTCTCTCCTGTGAATGGGGGAGGACAACCTTGTAGCAGAAATATTGCCCTGAGCTGACAGAGATCTGTTTGCAAAACCACTGCAGATTCACAGTCATCAACACTGCTAATCTCAGTATAAACCTCCCAGCTGAGGTTTCTTTCTTCCCTTTACAAGTGTATGAGGTGGAGGATTAACCCTTCCATTCTCAACTGCACAAAGCTGCACTCACTGTCACACAGAAAATTCTTGCAGTACGGACCTTACAATGTCCCCTCCACCCCAAGGCCTCATACCAACCAAAAAGCAAAGCATCACACACAGGATAATCCCACCAGGCTGACAGGACATACCAGAAAAACTCCAGAGAGCTGTGTTTCAGAAGTCAGCTGGATTCCTTGCTGCCTAGGAGCTTGAGAGCAGTGCCAGAAGTTCAGGTGTATATCAGGGTGTCTACTCTTTCCATTTCCAACACTGGAGAAAGCACTCCCCTGTCCACAGGATGAAAACAGTGAAGGAGAGCTAGCTCTTACAGTCCCTACCTGCATTTAACCTGCCCCTCTACCACAGGTAAAGAGACGACTGCATTTCTAAATCAAGAAGGAATCATAGGCTCCATGCATTTTCTGGTTTCATTGCTCCTTTCAGCATTGCAGAAAGATGTTGAGCAAGGCTTTTCCTGTGGTGTCCTCATAAAAACAGAGTCAAGGTCCTCATAGGGGTGTATAGTAGGAGAATGGCAAAAAAATAGATGTTCATATTGAATATTAGGAACAGCTTTTTCACCATGAGGACATTCAGGCAGTGGGACAGAGGCCCAGAGTTTCTGCACTCCCTGTCCTTGACGGCTTTTAAGACCCAACTGGATAAGACCCTAAGCAACCTCACGTTGTTCAGAGATGATCCTACTTTGGCCAAGTTTTTGGGAGTGAAGATGCCCAAAGTCCTTCCCAACCTGAATCATCCCATGATCCTACACACTTTGAACCTCTTCTTTTCCAGGAGAATGGAAGAGAAGTCCCTGAGTGCTGTTCATTGAAGACTGTAATCTCCCTGCTGCATGCTATTGCTCAGAAAGACAAGCTTCACTGTGCATGGACTTGGTCTCCTGCTCCTGCGGGAGCGTATTGCCAGAGATTTTCCTCTCTACCTGAAGAACGTTGAGGTAATCATACTGTTGAAGAAGAAAGCAGAGGTTTATTTTGTCTGATATATCTGGGAAGGAAGGGAGAACAAGGAGAAGCCAACTTAGTCCAAGTCATTACAACCCCTAGAACCAGTGAATTCAGCAGAAGTTAGGAGAAGAAAATATAACCTCTCCTTGCTTTTTATGTTTCTGTAGAAAGAGGCTCACTGCTCCCACACATAGCAAGGACTTTGGGCTACAACTACAAAAGGCACAAATGCATCCTTACACAAATGAGAATGCAAGTATTGCTCTGAGGTGTTTAGCAAGCACTTTCTTGTATGCATATGGTTTCTGAGAAGAGTTTGACCATTCTTTACAATTATCTTATCCATAAACTGTTGCATCAAAGCAGTGCAAAACCCAGTGAGGAAAACCCAAATAAAGCTTCAAAGAGCCATTTGAAATACACCTTATCACACATTGCATCACTTTAAGTGAGAATTACATTGGTTGGATGTTAACTTCTAGTCATTGCCTTGAATAGGACCATCAGGTAGCCTGTCCGTCTTCTGAGGACATTCAGCGTTTCTACCCTGTCTAGAAAAGATTGGCCCATTGCCATATTTCTGTTGTACTGAAAAATGACAGACACCTGGTTTTAAAAGAAAGATTAGATAACTGCAGTAAGACCATGAGAGTAAAAGGTCATCCTTCAGCTGCTGCAGAGCAGTGTGATTGCAAGCCCTGTGCCTAGGCCAGCCCGTGTTTCCTGTGTGTGTGTCCTGCGTGCATGTGCTGTTCCTGTGTGCTGGCTTGTGGCTGCTGTTGAGCAGGAGTCCAAGAAGGTGACAGTTCAGGTTGCATATTCCAGAACTCTGCCACGCTGAGCTGAGTATTGTTACTATTATGTGAAGCACTGCTTTGTTGGTATGTCCTTGAATAGGCATTAATACTACTTTGAGTAGGTGCTAAGGAGTACTTAGCAGGTCAGAGGAGGTTTTCTCTCTTAATCTGAGGAGTGTTACCTTAATTCCAAATTATTCCAAATAACATCAAAATCTGAAGTGCCCTTTCAAGAGGTATTCAGCACACAAAAGAAAGTTGTTTTCATGTTCTCTGGGTAGAGTTTTTCAGCAAAATTGTGGACTACCTGGGGAGAATGTCTGATTCCTTACTAGTTTGGCGACAAGGGCATTTTAATGTACACAATGTAAAATCAGAAATGAGGTCCATATCGTTTAATTAAGGCTTGGTTTCATCAAAACAAAAATCCCTAGGCTCCATAAAACAGTGTCAGTGTTCAGAAAGGGACCTATTCCACCACTGTACTCATGAGCGCTAAAACTGGTCATGGCCTTGGAATTACCATAGTGAAGTCATCATCATTTTGGGTAACTATGAATCAAGTGATATTTGATGTAAGCCTGAAAGATGACCCCTCCAGTGCTTTTCACAGGTTTCTGTGATGAGAAATACTTCAGGATTGCATTAATGTACTCTGCATTTTTAACTTCTCATGCAAAGTATCTGCGTACTGTGAGGCAGAGTGAAAAGATGGATTTATACTGTCTCTTAAACAGATGGGCCAGACCCTGGTCCTGATTGCAGATTCATGAATCTCTTCATATTCATGTAAAATGGAGGTCAGATGCAAAGCAAATGTAGCAGGGTGTGGCTCAATACTTCAGGACTCATTTCTCCCATCTCAACACTGTTGTTTGAGAAAATTGTACTAGTGTAAATAAATGTAAACTCTCTACAAGATCATCACTGCACATGTCTCCAGAGGGGTTTCCACTGTGGGATGCCTTGTGAAGTCTCTCTTGAATGTGGATCAGTGCAGGAATATTATCACTATAAAAGTAACCAGATCTGCAGGTCTAAACGCTGGAGGAGACATGGATTTTCACTATTACAGAAGCCTCCTTTTGCTGTTTTGGAATTTGCAAACCTACATGTTATACAATAAACCAAATACATTAAATAATGCATTGTTTATATTGCAACAGTACCTAGGAGTTGTCGGACTCTATTGGGGTAGGCCTTGTGCAAAACCAAAATAAAGTGAGAACTCCTAATCTTTGTGTTCTGCTCCCCTGTGATTTTTCATGCTCTAGACAAGACAATAACTAGAGGCAATAGATGGGGAGTACAAAGACATAGTGAGAAATTATCCCTCAGCTTATTACCCAAAGTGGTGTGAAGCAATCCTAAGGTTAATGTAAGCAAGCCCTGCAGCTCTGTAATAGGTCTGATATCGCTTCCAATAAAGCAAAAATTGCTTGCAAGAGGGAATAATCCAAGGAGAACCAAAGCAGAAATGAGAAGGATAAAACTAGAACAGCAAGATGAAAAACCCAAACTCAAAACACAAACCCCAAACAAAACAGAAAACAAAATACACAAGGCAGAGGAGGCAGAAAAATAGAGATGGTAGCTTTATAATTTTTAAGGCTCAGATGATGCTGTGACGTGACTCCAACTGCTGGCAGAAAATTACACGTAAAACCCATAATTTTTGCTTTTTATCTAAAAAGGTGAATGAAAAAAAGGCAGAAGCCTATTTCAGGTGGTACGCCAGTTTTGTGGTGATTAACATGTATCTGCTGCACTACAGATAAGTGAAGACTTGTGGCACATCTCCCTGCTTTTGACATGGTATGTCTTCCACCTTATGAACTGGCTCACACTTGACATGATCTGGAAAACAGGCTCAAATTTGGAGTGCTGGAGCCTCCTCTGCTCCTTCGTTGCCTCCTCCTTCCTTGACTAATAAACATTGTTGATTTTAACAGACTGGCTTTTTGTGCTTGTGTGCTATATTTTATGTTTGTGATGACTTCACAGTAAATCACCTTTGACGCCTGTCAGTTACCTCACACCATACAATGCAGGTCTGCCCATTCAGAGTCTCACAAATCAACTCCTTCTTGTAATTTTGCATTTATAGAAGTCAAAGTACACCCATTCATATGGATGATGTCCAAAACTTTGTGTATAGCAATTGTCAAAATCTTGTGGGTGCTGATGTTCCAAAGACTGCTGTGGCACAATTCCAGAGCATTGCCATATATTAAGGCATCTCAAAATAGGTGTAAATTATTTTATCCATCTTGAACATAACATTTTTGTTGATATTTTAGAAAATATATTTAGAAATTATGGGACCATTTCCTTTTTTGTAAGAAAAATGAATCAATATGCACTGAATGGCTTTCTGCAAGTTTCTCAAATGTTATTGTATTTGTATCTAAAGGTCTTACGTTTAATAATGAGATAGACTCAAGACAACTAACTCAGTGGCTTTATAGATTGAAAACAGAGGCAGCAGCTTCTTACACTCAATTTATTCTATTAAAACCTACACTAACTCAGTTAAGATTTTTCCCGAAGAGAAAATTTTGTCTCTTTAAAGAAGAAAATGGTCAGCTATTGAATAAAAGAAATGAACAGCCTAGTGTTTTCTCAGCATTATTCAAAAAATAGGCAATTTTAAACCCTGTGGCATAAGTTAGTCTGATTCTTTACATTCCCAGTGTGAGAAACAGTGGGAACAGAAAGAAAGAGGCTCTGTCAAAGGGTAATTCAAAACAGGAGTCTGAATTAGGCTACTTACTCTTTGTATGTTTTATATACATGCCCACTTGCAGAATTGTAGGCCTGGAGATGTGCCTCAGGGTCACTGAGCTCAATCTGGGCTGTGGCAAATAGGTCCCCTGTAATCCTCCTAAAAGAGGACACTCCCAAGTTCTTACCCTTTCTTTGGGATAACCCAGCAGCTTCCAGGTTAGGAGCCGCCTTCTGATTTCCAAACTGTATTTTGACCTAGCCAGTATGTGCCCATCTGCTGCTCTGCCAGCAGTCATTTGGCTTCAGGTTACACATGTCCTTGGCTCTGGTGTCACCTCCTCCAGTGCAGTAACAGCCAGCAATGGTGTGTCCTGCATTTCGTAATTGCCTGGATGCAAGGAGTGAGTGGCAGAGCTGATAATAAACTCTTTTATCTTCTGTAAATGGAGACAAGCAAAGGGCACTTGCAAAACCTGCAATTTTGATTGAAGTCCGATTGCATCTGTGTCTCAAAAGAGCTAAGGAACAGCCTCAGATAAAAGGCTTTTTAATTTCGTATGTAAAAACAAGGTGAAAGAGAAAGAGTTCAAGACAGACTCCATTTTTTTGTGGCCCTGGTATCAAAGGAGTAAAAAACAATTAGAAAATTAAGTTAGCAATAAAGAGGAAGGCAATTACAGAAAGTTTTCTGAGAGAAGACCTTATTTTTTTTTTTCCTGACAGCCTTCATGTTTGATCGAAAAATGGAATGTTTTGGGTTGGCAGCATTTCAGAAAAAGTGCTACAAACTGACAAGCCCTTGACACACTTTAAAATGCATTGGTTGTATAATCCTCAGGCATCTTGGAGTAACAAGGAAAGAAATAAAAGAAAAAAAAAAGAAAAAAAGGAAAAGAATCCACTGTTTTCAAAACTCACGGTAGAAAAGTAATACTGAATATTCATCATATGCACAGGGTTCTTTGGTACACACAAAGTTTAATTGTCATTTGGCTTTGAGGTCACACCACACAGCTGCATATGTGTATTCACTTTCTACAAACCCATTCTAAAACTAGGCAGGACTTCATCTGAGTTATAAACAGCAATAATAGAAAGAAAGGCAGCTAAGCACTTCTAATTGCAAATATCTTTTTTTTTCATCCTTTCTCAAATAGGACCATATCTGATACAGTCCTGGAGAGTTTCTCCTGGTCTGCAGGCAGCAATACATAGCAATAAACAGAGAACAGCCAGTATTTGAGCGGGAGCTTACCTCATTTCATCCCACTTTAGCAGTTGATAAAGAACAGGAATGACTTATGGCTGTCTTTAGTTTCCCAGCTCCTACCAAGCAGTAAGAGTCTGTGGTGCACTAGAAATACCTTTTTTCCTGCCAAGTACACATGCTTCACAGACCTTGCTGCACTGACATGTCTTTGTCCTTAATTTCTGAGGGAGCTCAGCCAGGCAGGGCAAGCACCAGTAACAGCCTTCTGGTCCCTTCTGGGACCATGCACAGAGGAGCTGTGTATGCTACGACCACACTTTGGATCACCATAATTGAGGCAGCACCCAACTGCACGGCATGAAACTGATTCGGTTTTGCAGTGGGCAGCAGAGCACCACTCGAGTTGTAAACCCCACCTCAAAAGATAAGCAGATAGATAGTCTTTTTGCCTAGAATAGGCAGAACCTTGTCCAAATCAGTGTTTTTAGCAGACTTGCATCTCAGAATAAGAAAACCTGCCAGAACCCTGGGAGAAAAGGTTAGATCATGAATGGATTAGTCCTAATATGGAGGGCAGTTCAAGTCCACTGATGTTACTGTAGTGAAAGAGATGCTGCTGCCCCCACCCTCCACTCCAGGGAGGACCCAGGGACTGTCTAGACACAGGTTCAGTGTGTGGACATGCTAGGTTTTTTTTGTCTGATCACCTTACTCACCTGTGACAGCTTAATCTCTGGCTTTGATGCCAAAAAAGCACCTGCTGTGCCTGGTGAAAAAGGGAGAAAGGAAGAGGCAGAAGAGGCAGCCTGTAATTATACATGCTAAAGCAGAACATCAAACTACAAATAAACACCAGAAAAGGGAAATTAGTTATCATTTTAACTGTTTGCCCATTTGAAAGTTGATTGGGAATTTAAATATAATGGATTTTCTTATTTTATTTCAACCTTATACAGCTGTATTACTATCAGGATTTCTATTTTTTATGGCCATCCAGTTTCTCACCTGACCTACACATTGTAACATCAATTTGCAGGACACTAGATGAACTCAACTTCTCTGTCTTTTTTTTTTTTTTTTCAGTTCCCAACAGTGGAAATAATAATATTAACTGTGTGATGTGTAGATATTGAATTATTTCAGGTTTGTAAAATCTTTTACCCTTTGAATATTAAAACGCTCACATGTACCAAGCACTCAGACAGAAAAACTGTTGATATACAAGATCTGATGCTTCTGAAAAATGGCATTTCTTGCAGAGAAGACAACTCTAAGAAGGTCACTTAAAATTTTTTGATCTTCTTCACCTCCTTTCAATGACTTACAGGGCTGAAGAGCTCTCCAAGATGTCACCATCCATTCAGTACCAGCTTATGTCTTCCAGTACAGGTTGGATGTGCTATGGGGCAACGTTTGTGGACTCTAGCAGCTCACTCATATCTTTCTGGGAGTGGCTACTCCAAATTGGACCAAATTGTTCAACTGACACCTTCTTGATTCCTTGGTGCTGTAATGTTCTACAGATTTAAATACCCGAAAGAAAGAGATTTTAAAGTCGAGTTTCTCTATACTGAAAATTATGGAGCTATGAAGATAATAGAATTTTCATGTTGCTTTTAATTACCTGTTTAATTTTCTGTTATTCTACTCTAATTGGAACATTATCTGGATATTTTAATAGTGTCTTAATCACCATGGAATTAGTATTGTTATTTTAATAATAATTACATTTAACAATCATTACATTAATCAAAGTAATAGTTTCCAGGAAGCTTTCACCATTTTTTTTTTTAAGTTTTTAAATAGGAGAACAAGTTCCACACCATTTAAATTATAACATGTTTTTCCTGCACACACACAGCCTACGCAGACAAGTATTCTGCGTATCACCTTTCAGAGAAAGTTGGCAGAAAAAATAAGTTGTCGGTGGACAAAAGCCAGGCAAAATAACTGAAAGGTGATATTTATGTTTAACTTATGGAATCGCATTTCATTATGATTTCCAACCTTGCAGCATGCTGTGGGAAAAAACGGACGCCACTGATGTCCTTCTAAAATTTGGATGCTTCCACAATTGCAGTGAACACGGTTTCTTTTCCCCTACCTTCAAGACAAAGTACTGTACATCAAGCTGTACATACACATCCTTCTCACTCTGCTCACAAAATTAACTCACATAATTGCTAGAAACCGTTTGAATTGTTCCATGTATCAAGCGTCTTACCTTAAAAAACCCCAAGTTTATAGTTGCAACAAATGAATACATATTATCTATCCACCTCCTAAAAACCGCCAGAAGCAGTTTCACTGTGAAGTAAACAGGATGCATTCAATCATGCATAGAGGTATATAGTGCTAAACTGGCTTAAGTACTTTGCAGTAAAAAAAAAAAAAATCAAATTTTATAGTGAGATAATGATCATGTATGAAATAATGTTCTGAAAAATAAGTCTTTGAGTACAGCTTTTCACTTTCTAAAAGCAAGCAATTAGGACTTTGCTCTTGCAAAGCCATCTGCAGAACAGCACTGTCTCAGTAAGGAGGTAATTTCAGAGCCTACACAGGATCATGAAAATGCTCATATTCTTGCACCTTTCCAAAACAAGCAAGGGAAAAGGCAGTCCTCAGTTATTTTTTAAAATTAATCCAATTATACTGCGCTAACAGCTTCATCAGTGGTAGGGATGATGATACACTGATGAAAGTGCAGCAGGGTTAAGGAGATATTTTTTATTAGACAGATACAGCTGAAATAAGTGTGTAGCTTTTGTGCACAAGGATTCTTTTTTTCAATTCAGTTTTCCCTAAAATTAGTTCTTCGTGAAGCACTCCAGGCATGTAATCTTTATGTTCTTGCCTGTAAAGTGGATGGCTGATAACCACTCAGGTCATGGTCAGCTCCTAAACTAGGCAACTGACTTGACTGAATAACAACCACCCCTGGGATTTTTGCTCCTAAGATTATTTTCAGCCAGTTCATTTCCTCACATCACTACACCATACAGTCACACAACACTTCCGCTTGAACAGTAACAAGTCAAAGGAACCAGGATTGGGACAGGCTAGAAATAAAGGCTTTATTTGTCATTATTTGCCAAAATTTTGTTTATAAGCATTCAATTCATGGTGAGATTACCCTCACATCTGCTGTCACCGAAGGAAAATCTGCCTTTTCCCTCATGCAATTCTTGTTGGCTGTGCCAATCTCTGTGAGCAACGAGACCTGAATCCTTCGCTGAACTGATTCAGCTCACCAATCCAGCAGAAAGCTATTCACCTTCTGGAGAATTTTCATGGTTTATTTTTGAGGGAGTTTCCCCCCTCATGACAGTGATTTCAATTACCTTACAGAAGAGATCAGTACACACCATAGCTATCAGGAGGTTACTACACCAACCACTTCCCTTGGGGACAATAAACCACCACACTGACTTGGTCCCTCCTTGTCTGACTCTCCTCAGTCTCAGGAACCTTGTAAAACACTGATAAACTACAATTTGGGGAGGTCTTATAAACTATTTGATAACAATTTGGCTTCAAGAGAACAGGTAACAGCTTACCTGAGCATAACAATAAAGGGCAAGTCTGTCACCAAACACAGAAGATGTCCTACGAGTCTCACAAGCAGAGCAATAATAATTTAAGGCTGTATTTCACTGACAAATCCAGGTATGTCATTGCTTGTGAGCTGGGAAGACTTTTTTCCACTGAAGTAGTTAGCTCAGAATTACTATTGGAGAGAAAGCACAGGGACTGCCTTTATTTTACACAGGTAAAATAAATTACAGCTAAGGACCAGAACTGGATTGAACTCAATAGGCCTGACTGAACCATCTCAGCCTGTTCTCAGTGACCATTGTACAACCTCATTATGTAAAATACACCTCTATTTTCAATTATCTATTGTGACTCAATAGGCCTGACTGAACCATCTCAGCCTGTTCTCAGTGACCATTGTACAACCTCATTATGTAAAATACACCTCTATTTTCAATTATCTATTGTAACTCCAAGGCAATTAGAGAAACCCATATGTTTCTGCACAATGACACTGCAGTGGCTACAAATTGAAACTGAAAATTGAGGCTCAAAGCGTTGCAAAATGCAAAGAGGCAGGATCATCCAACCAGTGTCATGGGGATGAGATGGAGATACCACAGACCTTTTCTGCTCTTGCAAATAAAACAGGAATAACTGTAACACAGACCTCCTTCTTCTAAGGTCATTGGAAATGTTTGGGTTGCTCTCTGAAAAGGGGGGTGCTGCATAGCCGCATTTCATTAGAGAGGTTTGATCAGGAATGGCAAGGTGCATGCACTTCTATGGCATGTCCAGCAAAATGTAGCTGCCTTTGCAAAAAAACAACCTAGAGCTCTGTTTTTTAATACCATAACCCTATTAGACAACACAGTCTTAGTGAATTGAAGCAGCGTTTATTTTCTTGTCTGTGAAATGGAGGAAATTCTGCTTTCCCAACCAAGTCAGTGCTTTAGGATCCTTAAAAGACAGTCCCTAGACAAGTGCAATGTGGTTTTTATCTCTTTGCTAGTCTGAATAAGAACATCTATTAGCTGGTTGCTCTAAGAGTCAGCAGCAAAGTGTCAAATTAATCCTTCCCCAAAAGGCTGAGAAGACAGAATAAAAGCAAAGTGACTGTGGTAAAATAATGTATTACTTAAATCAGTTAAAATTTACTGATATAATTCCTAATCCCCTGATTTAAATCAATTACAAAAAAATGGACACATAGTTTAAACCTAGTTTAGCTCATAAGTGAGTTATTTAAAGCTGCACTGTTGAAATCTGTGATGAGCATCTACATGTAGATTTATACCAGTTTAACACACAAAATTCATTATAAATTTATATCCGTAGTTAAGCTAGTGCATCATTTTCATAGCCAACATTTTCATACTATATGTATTTATTGTTCCCTGGAAAGGGTTTTTTTATATATAATTCTTTTTTTTAAATTAGGGTATATTTACTCATCAGCAAGTATTTTAGACTTCTTGATTGCACATATATCTTTGGGGATGTGAAAGTAGGCACATTTTGCATCTGGAGAGACAGCAGCGGAAGAACCACTTCCCTGCACACCCAGTTGTGCACTCGGAGGCTACACTCAGAGTCTCACAGTTTGGTGGAGACATCTCTGCCTTAGACGACACCTGTCCCCTGCAAACATTCCGGTTGTTGGATGTGCGGGATTTTGCAGATCACTGAAGCTTCCACTTTCAGGGGGGATTTTCCATGCTTTTTGTTGACTGCTATTGTGTACAAAGGGTCTCAAAGATGGTACAGGTTTTTGGGTTACATCCCGAGCAGGACTGCTGCCGCATGGCTTCCCGGCTATGACGTGAGGCTGCTTCAGAAACTCTGAGTGACTTTGTGCCGCTAAACCCACGGCGAACAAGAACCCTCATGCTCCACAGCAGCAAGACCTGCAGTGACCCTGGGGACCAGCCTCGTCCGGCTGCCCCTCTGCGGGGGACCTCGCGAGTGCCCAGGCTTGAGGCTGGGTAGCGGTACAGGGGATCTGGGCAGGAGGCTGCCCTTTGAGGGAAGGATGCCTTTCAGGGAGGTAGATGGGCTTTGAGGAAGAAGATGCCCGTTGGGCAGGAGGACTCCCGTCGGAGAGGACAACTTTTGGGGCGGGGGATGCTTTTCGGTGAGGAGGATGCCCTTTGCGAGGCAGGATGCCCTTTGGAGACGCGGGCGCCCTTCGCAGCAGAGGACGCCGTTTGGAATGAACACCCTCCGGGGTGGAGGAGGCCCTGCCCCTCCCGGCGGAGCTCAGCCGGCCCGGGGCGGGCCCGGCCCCGGGGGCGGGGAGGTGGCGGGGCGGGGAGGTGGAGGCATCCCGGCCCACTTCAGCGGAGGCGGCGGCTGCGGGCGCGGTGCAATGGCGGGGTGGGCGCTGGGGGCCGTGGCGCTGGTGCTGCTGGCGGCGCCGCCCGCGGCCGTGGTGGCCGACACGCCGGCCAACTGCTCCTTCGCCGACCTGCTGGGCGCCTGGGAGCTCCGCGTCTGGCGGGCCGGCGGCCGCCACGGCAACTGCTCGCAGGCGGGTGAGACCGCGGCGGCCCTGGCCAGTTCCCCTTCCCCGCGGAGCCCCGGGTGCCCACAGCCGCTCCGGGAGGGGGAGAGGGTGTTCCGGGGAGCCCGAGGAGATGGGGGGGGGGGTGGGAGCAACGGCGGCTCCGTGCCGGGAGAACCCAGAGCCGGCACAGGAGGCGGGTTCCTGCATGGAAGTGCATCTGACCACTTCTGTTTGTTTCGGTTAGGGCTCGACTAGGCCTCTTGATGAGCCCCACGGCTCTTGCCTGCTCACTGCCCCTCACAGGTGCCTCCGTGCCCAGCTCAGCCTGCCCGGGCAGTGGCTGTGACCAGGAGGAGAGCGTGGCTGTGCTGGGCGACACACCTGGCACCTCCTGGGAAGCCACCGGCTGCCAGAGCTGGCTGTCGGGGGAGCCTGACAGCATCCGGAGAGCTGGAAATACCGCGCCCCGTGGAAATACCCGCGAGGAGATAATAGTAGCGGGGAGTTACTATTTAGCTTTTAATCTCTTCCACACAGTAATCATGCTGTAATGATTGTATTTCTTTTAGGGCCTGTGGAGAAAAAGGTGCTTGTCAACCTTCAGAAGTTAGATGTGGCTCAAGATAGTCTGGGCAACTATGGTTTCTTCACTTTGATTTACAATCAAGGCTTTGAAATTGTGATAAATGACTACAAGTGGTTTGCATTTTTTAAGGTGAGTTAACTTGGTGTGTACTAGATCACTGGCTGTTGCTAAAATGGCTTATAGTTAGGCTTCTCTTCAGTCCCTGAGTGGCATGGTAGGTCAGTTGGGACACTTATTATATTTGATTCTAAGATTTGCCTAGATTACTAGACAAAGAATTGTTTTAACATAAGGAAACAGTTATCAGTGCCTGGGTAGAGAGTAATGCCCATACTGGGCATTATCTGAAAAAAATTACAGATGCTGCTGCTGCTTTCCTTTCTTGGCATGCTTGAAACAATTGTAGGCCTTCATGAAACTAACTCTTTTAGTAGCCAGAATTTTTTTCTTTTCTTTTTTTTTTTTTTACTTTTCTTGACACTGTGGACCCATGTGAAATAGCAAACACCATTCCTTTTATCTTTCCTTAAAGATGTTTTCTAATGCATGGAAATTTTGGAGCCTTCTGTTCTCCTTGCTGAAGGATTTATAGGATTCTTTAAATTTTATTTCAGAATACTGCTTTAATATCTCAGGAACCTTTATGCTGCCTATAATTATTCATCTGGAGTAATACTGTTTTCTCCAGTCCCTGTTAATGACTTCATACCAAGCTGAAAACAGTGATGGCAGGCAGGGGGTAGACAGGAGAAAACTCTCTTGTTAAAGGAGTGCTCTGCTGCTGTCCCAGTGAGTGGCATTGTGAGTCTGAAGGGTGGTTTGAAGTAATCTCTGCAGGATAACTTTGCTACCTGGGAGACATATGTTTTGCAATAGTTGATGAATGCAGTCCTGGGCAGGAACAGTGAACATGTTTCTTGGTTTTTTCAGGAAGCATGATCTTGGCTTCAGATGAGTCAGCAGTAAACACCTAGGCCTTGTCCAAGCACAAAATCACTGAACCTTCACTAGTAGAAGGAGGGTGAAGAAATTACTTTTGCTTTACATCGTCTTTCTAGGCGCCATCATAGATGGTTTATTTTACAGTAGCTGTTTTAAAGTCAGTGTTTTCAGATGTTAAGAAAAGTGATAATCTGCTCTCCCAGGAGAATTGTAATCCTTACTGAACAGAAGTGATGTACAAGGCCTGAATTTAACTACAAGTTCCTTGCAGCTTTCTGTGTGTCAATTTGAGCTCATGTAAGGTAAAGGACTGTGTAGGCTGTTTAACATAACTAATGGGGGGTTAGGTTAACCCCAGTGTGTAGATAGGGGTTACCCTGATAAGTAGCAAAGCTCCAATCAACCACTTGCTTGTTCCCCCCCAGTGGGACAGGGGAGAGAATTGGAAGGATAGAAGTGCAAAAACTCATGGATTGAGATAAAGGTACTTTAACAGGTAAAGCAAAAGCTGTGTAGGCAAGCAAAGCACAATAAGGAATTCGTTCACTACTTGTCACCAGTAAGCAGGTCTTTAGCAATTTCCATGAAGTGGCTCTTCATCATGCGTGACTGTTACACAAGAAGGCAGATGACATGATTCTGAACGTTCCTCTTTTTTCCTTCTTTCCTCAACTGTTATTTCTATACGTGATATTGTACGGCATGGAATATCCCTTTGGTCAGTTGGGGTCAGCTGTCCAGGCTGTGTCCTCTCCCAGTTTCTTGTGCACCCCCAGCCTACTTGCTGGCAGGGCTCTCTGAGGAGCAGGTGAGGCCTCGATGCTGTGTAAGTGCTGCTCAACAATAACTAAAACACCTCTGAATTATCAACACTGTTTTCTTCACAAGTTAAAAATGTGGCACTATATCAGCTGCTATAAATGACTGTCAAGACTAGTGCACTCTTATAACTGTAAATTTTTAAAATAAGAATGCAGTTTTTAAAAATAAGACGGGGTCTTATACTTGTGTGAGAGAGAAATACCTGATTGACATTCTCATCTGTATAAGACAGTGAAATTAAATTGCTGCTATGTGCACTTCTCATAGCTTTGGCAGGTGATACACCAAAAACTGTATGGACACTGAAAGGTAGTCTAATTGGGCAGAATCGTTCTGAAACTTCTTAGGCAGGGACACATCTATGAGCCTACCTACAGTGGGAGGGCCTCCCTCAAAAGTAGCAGGAATTGCTGCCTCTGAGGACGGTGGAACACTATGCTATAGTATTTCCATGAACTCAGGCTTGAGGTGTCGTGTCTGGCAGGTAGAATTCAGCAGTTGTTGAACTCATTTGAGGAGAATATAGTTGAACTAGCAGACTGGGAATCCTTAAGCTGATATTTTTACACTAAAATACAGAGTGGCTTTACAAGCCAGTATGCTGAGCAGTGAAACAGGTGCTGATTATCAAATTAGTTCTTGTATGTGAGCAGTGCAATCATAGAAACAGTGTGTGGCCTGCTCTGGAACATAAATGGATCTGTTAGGAGCCAACTTGAAGACAGTTGAGAGTCAGAGAAGGATCTGCTTCTGCTTGTGATGTACCTTGTGAAATACATCCCAGAACATGAGCACTAAGTCAAGTAATCAATAATCTTAAAACAATATGCCAAAACTTTTATAGAATAATTTAGGTTGGAAGGAACTTTTGGTGGTCATCTGATTCACCTTGTTGCTCAAAACAAGGCCAGTCAAATCATGTATGTGTTTTAGCCGTTTGTGAGCAAATGCATTAATTGTTAGTTTTGCAGTCACCTTTGGTACTGAGAAATGGCAAGCTTGTTTGGCTCATTGTTCAGTAGTCGGGAATTCATCAGCAAGACATCTTTAATTTAAAGACTTCTTTTCTTAGACATTATAGAGAGGATTAGAGCCAAATTCGGTTACCATCTATTAGTTTTCCTGCTCTAAAGGAAACAATAGATTACCAAGATGCATGTAAAATGTCTGAGAAGGCTGAGGAAATACCACAGCACTTAATAATTGCGGTTTTTTGCTGCAGATAACTACTTGATGTTATTGGGCAACAACATGCAATGCTGTCTATCTCCAAAATTCTTACTTCACAACCATCAGTGGGGACTTGGAGGGAGGAAGTGGTTCCTTACAAACTGTTTGACTTTGTGACATATTTAGCTGTGCATATCTGTTTACTTTTAATCCAGTAAATACTGCATTACATATGAAATAGAAATACAAAATGTCTAGTCCTGGTAGAAACTAGAAATGTGGTTTTATCTTTCAAATGCAACTAATTCTTTTGTAAGACGATTTTCATCATCTTCTACCCTAAAATTTTTAGGGAATAAGTAATATATTCCATTCAATGCAGGCTTCAGAGTTTTTTGAACAATGTTTGCCTATTGTTTAAAATACTCCTACCATTTGCACCTGAAGGTAACATAAACATAGCAGACTTAATTTGCTTAGTGTTGGTCATACTTGAGAAGCCTTTTGAGTAAAAAGGGTAAACTATAATACTAACTGGCAAGGGCCTTCCTCTCTGGAAATGCAGTAAGAGGAAAGCGTAAAAGCAATCTCATAGTATATTGCTTAGCCTTGATCACTGTTGAGTATTTGAAAGGTCATAAGACAAAGTCCCTTTGGAATTCATGGAAGGGAAGAATTTTCTTTGCTGGTAGCCTCTTGCTCTACAATAAGAAAGAACTAATATGTTTAATATGGAGTAATTTGCTGTATTTTTTTCTACTTGGTAAAATTACTTAATTCACTCTGAAGTAACCTTAGAGTGTGAACGTGGTTCTGGAGTTACTGCTTGATTGTGGAATAATTTCTTGGTTCATGGAGTGGGTTGTGGTATTGGAACAGCCATGATACAGAAAGCCTTGCATATCTCTTTCCATAGTAGTGGGTTTGGGCTTGTCAAGCAAGTGTTTATTGCTTAAAGGCTGCTCATCAGTTTCAAATTCTTTTTATGTTGCGCTAAAGTTATGTGGCTAAAACCTCATCATGGTGACAGGGCAGAAGAAACATCCTTTTTATATACTATGGTCCTGTAACTTGTATTCTGTAATGCTCCTGTTCTGACATTGAAGAGAGATGGAGTTGCTTGGCACAATGAAGAGCAGTATTTAAGCCGTTAGTGTAGTCTGTGTGTTTCAGGCATAGAAGTGCCACTGGTGCTAATTGAACTTCTGGTGTATTTCTGCTTCATGTTAAAAAATTAAGCTATTAATTACTGACCAGAATGCTGTGAGCTTGCCTTAAGTGGTGGGTTTATCAGAGCTACTGTACTGTGTATATATAGACACAGCCTGTTGGATGATGCATGTGTCAGTGAGTTATTAAGCTTTTTGTTCCTGTGGCTTGCTAAACAGACATCCACTAAGACTTTCGTGGGGCCTCACTACCATTACAAGTTAGTTGTTCTTTGACTTGGGGCCTGTGGGGAAATGATTATATACACCAAAGGAGTGGATTGAGTGAGCTTATCTATGCATTTTTTCCTCAGTTTGCTTTAGTATCTTAAGTAAAGAAACTCTAACAGTGTTTTATTTCTAACTATCATTGTATTACTGTTCTCTTAAGTTTTCCAAGTTAAATGCAACATCCTACTGTATTCTTGCATTCTGCTTCTGACAAGTCATAGTTATTCTTCTTGCTGTTTGTTTGCAGCACAGAGTAACTTGTTTGTTTTACAGAAATACTCTTGTTTAATGTGTGCTGCTGAAACATCCCTATACTGAACTTGGATATGAATTTAGTTACTGACTTAGCAGAAGCTTGAGCATGTGCTTCTGCTGGATGACACAAGGATTCTTTAGGGCTATGCAATATATGAGGCTTTAAAGTTTTTATTTTTTCCCCGAAGGATGGCAAAAGAAATAGAAACAACATAACATAAAAAGATAGAGTGAGGCTGAAAGGAAAGTTGAGGCTAACTAATTTCAATTATTTATAGCTTTAAGGTATTTATTGCTGAGACTACCACTTTGAGGGAGACAGTGTTGTAAGGTTCTTGCTGTTTGTACCTTAAGCTAACTGGTACTAATTCTGACTTCTGAGATGTCCTTTAGCAAAAACCACAACTCTGGCATTTTTTTCATTTTGAAACAGTATAATCACTTCAGCAAAAAGAAAGAAGTAGATAATAGAATATTCCACCACTCAAGTTACTAGTCTTTTCCAGACTGACTCAGTGATATCTTTGTCACATCCTTTTCTCTCTTCCCCAATGCTCCCAAATTTGGTTAAAATCAAGGACTACCGTTCTGAAATAACCAGCCTCGATATGTGACAGTAGTTTATGTTTAAATTTTGAGATGTGAAAAAAAACCCCTGAATTCATTTCATTTCATATGCTAAAGTAGAAGTGCTAGAGCTGCTAATGCTATTTAATCATTCTACATATCACTTGAAAGTCAACTTTTAACCTGTCTTAGTTGGGCTCCCTTAACTGGCAGTGTGCAACTGCTGCTTCCCTAAAGTGTAAATCTGAAAGCACAGGTCTCAGAATTTGAGAATGTTCTCTAGAGTAAAGAAAATGCCCCTACAGTTGATACTTGCTTGCATTTTATATCAGGTAGCAAGATGCAGTACTTTGTTCTGCTAACATAATCTTCTGTATTTTTGTACAGTAGGGCATCTGCAAGTCTGCAACTCTGTTCTAATTCAGTGTGTGCTTTCTGTATTAAAATGCATAGCCACACTTGTAAATTTGGTAACAAATGAGTGATAAGTCTTTCCACCAGGCTTAATCACAGAATATGCCAAGTTGGAAGGGACCCACAAGGATCATCGAGTCCAAATCCTGGCCCTGCACAGGACCATCCCAAAGAGTCACACCATGTGCCTGAGAGTATTGTTCAAATGATTCTTGAATTGTCAGGCTTGGTGCTGTGACCACTTCCCTGGGCAGCCTGTTCCAGTGTCCAGTGACCCTCTGGGTGAAGAACCTTTCTCTAATATCCAACCTAAACCTCCCCTGACACAAATTCAGGCCATTCCTTTGGGTCCTGTCCCTGGTCACCAGAGAGAAGAGATCAGTGCCTGCTCCTCCTCTTCCCCTCATGAGGAAGTTGTACATGAGACCTGCAATGAGGTCTCCCCTCAGTCTCCTCTTCTCCTCTTTATCTGCTGAACAGACCAAGTGACCTCAACCGCTTCTCATACGACTTCCCCTCAAGGCCCTTCACCATATTCATTGCCCTCCTTAGGATGGGATGCTCTGTAAGAGCTTAATATCTTTCCTATATTGTGGTGCCCAAAAACTGCAACACAGTATTCGAGGTGAGGCCACCACAATGCAGAGCAGAGCAGGACAATTCGCTCCCTCAACTGGCTGGCAACGCTCTACCTGATGCCCCTCAGGACATGGTTGGCCCTCCTGGCTGCTGGGGCACTGCTGACTCATATTCAACTTACTGTCAACCAGGACCCCAAGTCCCTTTCTGTGGCACTGCTTTCCAGCATCTCATTGCCCAGTCTGTACGTACATCCAGGGTTGCCCCATCCCAGGTGCAGAATCTGGCACTTCCCCTTGTTGAACTTCCTATGGTTGGTGATTGCCAAGTCCTCTAAGTGTATAGGGTAGTCCGGCCCCCTAGAACTCAAGTTGGCTTCTTGCCCAAGCACTGCTTGAGTTGAGAACATTAGATGTAAAAGGGGATGGGTGGGCAGCCTGTGTTTGTAGCACTGCTGAATCCCTGTTAAAATAACGTTTCCAATAAGGTCTCCATCCTTTTGTGCTTTCCCCTTAGTGAGATTAAAGATTTAAAGAAAGCTTTAAACAATTATGTTTTTTTACCAGGACTAGAAGTGAATATGCAGATAGATTGTCATGATGACCAACACAGGAAAGATGCTATTAAAAGTATACTGCACCAAAAACCTTACCTGGGGTTCAAGTATCTGACAGCAGTCTTCGAAGTCTAGTTACATGAAGCCTTTTAAGGTTAATGTTGTTGGAGTGGCTTGGCTAAATTCTGGCATTAGGCAAAGTCGTGTGAGTTGTCAGGCTTGAGAAAAATATGCATTTGAAATAGAATTAAAGCTTAAACCTCAGAATTGGAACTGTTGAATATATTTGGTGCCTTTTTACAGGAGTTGTCCTAGACTGGTCAGATCACTGGATGCAGTTTACTTAATGCTGCGGATGTGAGCATTGGCTGATGAAGTTACCACGTGGCATGGTTGCAGTGGTCTCTTATTAACTCAGAAAAGAAAACCATCATCTTAGGTCTGCAGAGAAAATGCATGCAGCAGTTGTCCAGCAGTTGCTGGTGATCAGAGCTGTCTGGCTGTTGTCCTTCATGAAGGATGCTGTTACAGGATGGGTTCTGTGGATGTTTTAGGTGCTGTGCTGGCAGCTTCTTTGGGGTCTGATGTTAAAATTCACGTCCAGCTGAGTCAGCTGTTGTTCATGCAGTGGTGCCGTGTCCCTGTATGATTGTTATTTGGGCAGGCATACTCATAGTCAGTCCTCTAAAACCATTACACTGGTACAATCAGATTTGCCAGATCAAATCTCTCAGACCTTCACTGGTAGCAGTAAGAAATGCTGCCTGTGGTTTTAGAAATGATGTGCTAATTTGGTGGTGTACTTTCTGGTAGTAAGCAGTGGGTGTCATTGTCATGGCACCTATGACGATGCTACCCCATTTTATTTCTTCTAACATGTGGTTCAATGGGTAATTAACTGGCTTGTAGAAATGAAGCATAAATATTGGAGTTTTTTTAAAGGTTTCTCGGTCACTTCGCTGCATCAGTGGCTCTCAATTACAAGTCGGGGGGGAAAGGCAAATTGGGACCTTCCGGGTATATTTTCATTTCCTAGCTGACTGTGCTTCTTTGAGGTTAAATTCTCTTCATCCAGGTATCATTTGATGTGCTATGGTCTCAAAGTCTCTGTGTCCCCTTTTTAAAGTCAGTTCAGTAGTAGCTCATAGTCTGCCAGTCTACAAAAAGTTAGCTACAGAGGATTTGAATTACCTAATTTTAGGCTTCTACACAGACTGTCTGAAATTGGCTTTTGTGTCTTGAGGCATTGCCACTGACTGTCCTCTTACCCCCTTCCTAGTTTTGCTGATATGTATGGACTGAAAGAACAGTGTAAGAAACTTGCTAAATTCACTGTCCCGAAAGATAAGTTGCACAAATGTTGTGAATGCTATTCTGGTTTATCTACATCTTTAAAAAAGCAATGAATTTGATCTCCTGGGAAAGGACAGGGATTTTTAGGAGAGAAAAACAAAACAGAAAAAAAAGGCATTTTGTTGTTTTAATTTGCTAGTTATCGGATGTCTTCATGGAAAAAAAAGGCAACGAGTTAAGTCCTAAATCTAATTTAATTTTAATTTAATTCAGTATAACTGTATACTAGGCAGGATATGTGTCTGATTGTTGCAGGAAGCAGGCCTGTTCCTCTAATCTTCACGTATTTAGATTGAAGGCCTGTGTTTATTGAGAATAGCTGTACTTGGTCTTGTTATAATCTGTGGCTACTTTTACATAAAAAAGACAGGTATTAATTTAATGCTGTCGTGTAGAGCCAATAAAGTGATCTCACAGTAAATTACAGATGTAAAGTCACTAACCTGTTGCTTTTGGGTGTCTGGATTTCTAGCACTCCTGTTGTGAAGAGGGTATTTCTCAAATTGTCTCTGGACCTTACCCTTGCTATGTGGCCAAGTGTAGTTATATCCTATATTGCACAGTCCTGCACAATAAGAGAAGATGAATAGAGCAAGGCAACAGCTCAGCTTCCTAGTGCCCCCATGCTGCTCCAGTCGGCAAACTTGCTTGCCTTGCTAGACAAGCAGGAGTGTAGATATGAAGCCTCTGCAACCTCCAGACTGGGGACAAAGCAAATTCCTGTTCTAAAACAGAGAATTAGCCTTTTATTCCTTTGATCGATAAACTTAATTATTTCACTACATGTTCTCCTTCAGATTTCCCACAAAACCTGTACAGAGTCACAATCCCCCTGTCTCTTTAATTACTCATTTCCATCTTGGGGCATTTCCGTCACCAAAAACCACCACTTTCTTCAGTAAAGAAGCTGAGCAAGCATTTTGTTGAAACATAGTTCCAAAATCCCTGTACTGTTGTACATGTGCAATTCCAATGAGATTTAAGGAAGTATTTTTGGACTAGGAAACTTGGATTCTATTTTTGTGATTAGAAGAGTAAAGTTAAAGCTTCTGTTGCATGGGATTTTCAGACTCCTTTGTAGTTTAATACAAAACAGGCTCTAACCTTAAGAGATGAGTAATGAGTAAAGAACCACACGCCCCCTGCCCCATCCTGAGACATTCTGCCTGTCAAAGAATTGCTAATTCAGAAAACTTACGTAGCTGGGTAAAGTGTTAGTGCTAACTGTTGTATGAAGACACATTTTACTGAATACGTAACATTATTAGTCTTCAGTACTAAAATGAAGACTTGTGTGAACAGGGAAGTGTTAGGACTCAGGACTTGAGACCTTAGTAACACTCTCCTCACTGCCAACTTTAAATGAGTTGTTCTCAATGGATCATCATTTCATACTGTTTCATTTTGATAGTTCACGTGAAGTTGTTTCTTGATGCTGTACCATCACAGCTCAAGCTTTAAGCAGTTGCAGGAAGTCTCATCTTTGGTTCTGACTTGTAAAACAAAAACAGTACGTAAATTACACACAAATAAATATAGAAATAGTACATGTTTCCCTGAGAGGTTACTGGATGAGAGAAACTTGCTATCCTTCCTGTGTTTGAGTCCTAGTTTCTCAAACTTTTGAAGTAGTCCAGAGTTAGCTTGACTAGTCACATATGTGGAGCAACAAACCTCAGGGCCTTGAAGAGAAGGGTAAGTACTAAGAGGTCTTTTGCATCTTGCTGAGAAAGTAACTGTTGAACCCAAACAACTAGCACCTGTTAGTTGATACTGATATTAATGCATGCTTTGTTGCTAATAGTGCAAGTCACAACCTGATTGTCTTCTGCAGTGATTTGATAAGTATCAGTTTCATTTATCTACTTAACCTCTGGAGTATATGTTTGGTCACTTCCTCTGAAACACAGGCAAGAAGCAGCTGAGTGGGTGGGGAACTGCTGTTAGGCTAACAAATGCATCTGCTCAACACCAGCATAACTTCTTCACATTACAGTACAAAAAAGAAGGCCAGAATGTAACCAGCTACTGTAATGAGACTCTACCAGGATGGGTACATGATGTACTTGGCCACAATTGGGCTTGTTTCATTGGACAGAAGATTACTTCATCTCCTTCAGATGTTCACATAAACGAGCTGCCTCTCCAGAAGCCCAGGGGAAGGTAAGCAACAGATAAGTGAGCTTTTACTGGAATAAAATGTTTCATAACTGTCCTTCAGGTTTTAACTAAAACCCTAAGGACCAATTCCATTACTGAAGGCAAAGTTAATACCAGTTATAATGTTGGAAATAAAACCTGAATGCACTAAAACAGAGGAGCGTGTGCCTATCACATCAGAGTTTCTCCCGTGGCGAAGCTCAGTTACAAAACTGGCATGTCTAAGCAAGATGATTATATCTAGTCAGTCTCAAGTTTAAGGAACCTTGTCTTGATCCAATATTTCCATGTTTCTTTATCAGTACCTACCACAAGACACTTCCAGAGTTAGTCTTTTACATACTGAGTTTAGAGAACACCTTTATTTTTCAATCTGTCCTTTTCTTACTGTTTTATTTGGTTGCTTTTGTTTGCAGACTTTCAGGCAGGCGTTATGTGCACAACTCTGATTTCGTAAATGCTATCAATGCTCATCAGAAGTCGTGGAGAGCAGCAAGATACAAGGAGTATGAGCATTTTGCCCTGGAAGAACTAACTAGAAGAGCTGGGGGTCTCTATTCCAGAGCTTCAAGGTAGTTGAAACAAAACAAAACCTTTTGTTTTGCCATAAACTTCGCTGCTGCCAAGACTCTGCTTATATTTGTCCTGGCGCTTTCTAGCTGTATTTTGGCTTGTAGGTCAGATGTTTAATCAAGTTTCAGGGCCTTCCAGCTCATAGTCATGGGGTCCCAACATAGTTTTCATTTGAATGATTATTGTGAGCATCTATCATCTCAAGCAGTTGAGACAAATAGAGTAACCTACCCTTTAACCTTGCCCAGTAGCTCGCTGCTGAATTCGTATGTGCAGGGAAGAAGTGGGACGGTCTCGGTTGTCATCTCACTCTCGTGTCTGCTCATCAGCTGTTTGCCACAGTCAGGAGTTTCTGCTTGTACTTTGTCCTGGTTCTGCTAGTTCATAATTGCAATTAGAAAGCAGTGAACTGCATTCTACCATTAAACATAAATATTAAAGATTTCTGAGGGAATTCCCTGATTACTTTGATAATTTGCCATGCCTTCAACAGGATGCTCTAACAGGAGTAGTGTCTCACTGAAGAAGCATGAAAGCAGCCCCAAGAATGCCTTCAGGGTCTTGCAGATCACTGAGCAGAGAGCAGTAATGGGGATTTCTACATCATCCTCTAGATTAATTTGCAAACTAGAGTTCTTTGATCTAAAGATTCTCTTCTTTACAGCTTTCTACCTTCTTGGCATTTTTGCTTTTTTCACTCTTGGTATTCCTGTGAGTAGGAATGCTACTTAGTTTTCCAAACTGTGGCAATTGTGTGTTGTAGAAGAAGGTCCTACTCTACAATAAAACTGCTGATTTGTGTGGGATAATTATGCAAATTATCATGGTTTCATCATATAGACAGAACTCACTTTGTAGATCATCTTCAAATACAGTAAACTACTTGGTAACAATAACCTGTCGCACCCATACAGTGCCATGATGGTATTTGGTTGGCCCTCTCCTGCTTTCAGAACAGATTCCAGTGTCTGGTATTTGTGAATGGCACCTAGGGACAAGCATTGGTTTGTGTGAAGGCTGAATACAGAAAGCTCTTGGCTTGCTGATGTATGAACATCACTTGGCTGCAAGTGGTAAATGAGGAAAGTAACATTCAATACTTCTTCAATAGTCACAGTAAAAACTTGCTCCAGAGAAGTTTCTGAGACAAGTGGTACTACATCTAGTGAAGTGTTGATGTAAGCCATGTCTGTCTGCAGTTAAACAGTCTGTAGCTGCTGTCAGTGCATGCTGCCAAGACAAGGTGCCTTCTGCAGTCAGATATTTTACATACCTCGTGATAGCAGAGGTGTAAAATATCTGCTGCAGAACTGTGTTGCAGTGTCCCTCAGCACTTCAGATGAGCACAAAGGTATTTGACCTCAGCAGCTTGTAGATGTGAAGGAAACGTCCCTGTTTGACCATGCAGAAGCCACTCTGGCAGTCACTCTCACAGCACCTGAGCTGGAACCGAGGCCCCTTTGCAGCTACAGAGCCCACACTCACGCAGTCAGACCAGGTTTCCTTCCTGGCTTGACTCCGGGTTTCCCATAGCAGAGTCTCAGATGTCCAGATACGTAAAATAATTTAATCTTGATGCAATAACTAAATAACAAAATAACAGCTTAAGCTGGTACTTCTGTGGAGGGGCCCCAAACACAGAAACCCTGGGGCTTTTATCCACTCACAGGCTAAGCGGTGAAAATCTGGACTCCTCGGCTCCTGCCGTGTCTCTGAGTGTCCGGTGTGGCTTGGCCGCAGGTCCCCAGGCCCTTGGTTATGCAAAGGGTCGGCAGTTCACAACCTCTCATCTGGGCCACTCAGAACTCAATCTGCAGCTGGCACTGCAGCTTGCAAACTGAGCTTCCTGTACTGAATGTGTATTCCTCAGCAGTGGATAGTTCATAATATAGTTCCGTCAGGGAGCATATTTGAGTAGGTCTTGCATCCTGCTGAAACTAATCTCTTCAGATTGACACCCACTCAATTTAGATGGTGACTATTTCAAATTGCATAGTGTGAAGTAAGTCCAACTAGTAGAAGCCAAAAGATGAAAACTGAGTGTTATGTAATTGTTTCCTTGTCTAGAGCATGGTATGTTTCTCAAAATCATTTTCTCCTCTTTAGACCAAAGCCTGCACCTCTAACACCTGAATTACTAAAAAAAGTTTCAAGCTTGCCAGAATCCTGGGACTGGAGAAATGTGAATGGTGTCAATTATGTCAGCCCTATTCGGAATCAAGGTAAAAATGAATAAAAGCTCTGAATGAAATGCTCTAGTGCTCTTTTGATGTACTTCATAATTTGCTGTTAGCAAGAAGTGTCTTACAGCTGAGAGATTGCACCTTTACTATGAATAACCTGTGGAAACTGGTTGGAGTCCTGGCTACCAACACTACTGAAATAGGTGATGGTACTGGCTTATCCAGACAGCAGTGTAGCTTGCTGGAGTGAAGGCCAGTTATCACAGAACGCTGTATAAAGACAGCTCTCAAGTTTTGTCCAATCCATCTCAGCCACAGTTTTCTGTACACTCACTGAACTGATGTACATCAAACCCTTTCCCTAATTCTTGCTGATGGCAAATTATCATGCAGCTTTAATGAATAAACCCATGAAAATTGCTTATATTGCCTCCTGATAAATTTAGGAGTTACTTAAATGGTTAGTTGCAAGAGGAGGCATTAGTCTCTGTGAAAATTGTGGACACTGATAAATATAGAATACTGATAAAACTATTTTTTTTCTTTGCCCTGTGATAGGGAATTATTTAGCTTAAAGTGGAATAAAAAGGATACCATGCTGGTATATGTGTATTCTGTAGGAAGTGCTTTTATAGCACTGTGGTGTGAGAGACCTGAATTAGATGGTTAGATCTGAATTAATGGAAGCCAGAAGTGGACTCAGTTAATGTGTCCCTTGCCTGAACTACCATTTCCAAATAAACTTGCATCTTCTGGTAGTTATCTAGTTACAACTTTTTGGGGAAAGGAACATAACATTAGCATGGTGGGGAAGGAGTTACTTAAATCACTGATCCCTCATTTATGGGTTAGTTATTCTGCCAGCTGGGCTCCTGGTAGCAGAAGAAGCATAGGAAGGCTTGTGGGAGTTCTAGCTTGCAAGCTGATACATTGCATCACTGGAAGATGGCAACAGGAAATTATATGGTCCTGTGTAGGTGTGAGTCCTCTACTTTCTCCTGGTGTGAACTGTGAATATACCAAAGGCTCTTTTAGCTGCCAGACAATTGAACACTTAGTTCCAAACTTACCCTTTCTCCGGTATGTTGCTTCAGAGTTTCTCTAAATGAGAGCTACTCTGTTGTTTCCAATAATAAAGCTTCCTACACTTTTCCTGTAATCTAAAAGTCCATGCTGAGTATGTTAAATGTCTGTGGAATATCCATTCCGTTCTATCAAATTAGTATTTTAGCTTTCAGGCTTTAAAAAGAAAAATAAACAAACAAAAACCCCACACACAAACAAAACCTCCAAAAGAGGTCAGTCTGTGAGCCTCATAAATGCCACTGGGGTAGCAGGAGAAAAATTTAGCAGCCAATCCAATGGACTGAAATGGTTGTGTGAATTGTATTTTTTACATTTTTGCACACAAGATGCAACAAAGTGTTCAGTGTGGCCCATCTAAGATGCTGTGACTGTATAGTGAGTGGGTGGCATCTTTCACTGCTTCACTTTACCCTGCTGGGCAAAGGAGTGTTCATGTTCAGGCTGATTTTGCCCCTTCTCTTTTGAGATACGTCTGAGTGAAGGTGCAATTTCACAAAATCTTGCTTTTGTAATAGCTGTGCTTTTATACACCCACACAGTTCAAGAGAAAGTATTTTGTTTTGTTCCTCAGGCCTCCCTTGTTTTCATAGCTCTGCAATATTTGACTTTCCTGCTGTCAGGAAACAAAAGGAAATCATGGACCTTGGTGACAATCAGTAGATAAAATAGGACCCCATCCAAGTAATTGTTCTTCCCTGTGATGCTTGTCATTCCACTTCTAAAGGTTTTTATATGTGAAAGGAAGGTCCTAGGAAGTGAAGAGGCCTAAAGCTAGAAGCAATACTAAATTTTGATGCAAAAGTAAGGAGACTTAACTCTCTGCCAGGAAACCAAAGGGAAGTTAGGGTGCCTCTGAAAAGCCAGCGTACAGTTACGTGCCCTTGGAAAGCAAGGGGAGCTGGGATGAATTCTCTATATCAAACTTCTATTTATACTACTAGTCTCTAAAAGTTGGTTGTTTTAGGGGTAGCTGGAGAGGTGGAATATTTTTTCAACTGGAGATTACAGGACTAAATCCATTGGTAGGTTGAAATAAGAACAATAATGTCAGCATTCACTTCAAATAGTTCATTGCCACTTAGCATATGTACTCCATAAAGGGTTGTTGTCTGAGGCGGTAGACTGAGACTTCTCTGCCCTGGTAATGCGGTCCCTCTAGGTTCATTCTGAAGGAATAGCATAATAGGATAGCTCTTAAAAGGTACTGCTGAAAAAAACACTGAAGAGCAGTATGCTGTCTCTTATTCTTGCATAAACTCTGTGTTCCTTCAGAAGTTGTTAGAAGTGGTTTTTTTAATTGTGTGCTTAAAAGCTAAATGTAGATATAAAGTTTCTGCTCCATTGGTTTTTAACTTCTAATCACATCTGGTAGGTTTTGACTCAGTGGACTCTAGGAATTAGTTGTACCTGACTGTAGGTGACTAGCCTTGTTTGCGTTACTGACTGCTCTTCATGGTTCCGTTTTCTCCCCTTCTTAGGCTCATGTGGCAGCTGTTATGCATTTTCCTCCATGGGCATGCTGGAAGCAAGAATACGTATCCTTACAAACAATACTCAGAAACCGATCTTTAGTCCGCAGCAGGTTGTGTCTTGCAGCCAGTATTCTCAGGGTAAGTGTGCTGGTATTTACAACGACAGCTTTCAAGTTTTGATAATGCTGCAGAAGGACAGTGTATATTAAAAACTTCTGTGCCTTCCCCATCGCACACAATTTAGTTTTTTCATAAAGTTTTTGGCAGGCTATACTTTATAGTACTTTTTTATTTTTTTAAAGATTGCAGGAAAAAATTCCAGAGTTGTCAGTCCACCTCTTTGTGGGATGGATGATGGGACTGAATAAGGAGCAGGTGGCCTCATGCTTGGGATGTTACTGGATTTTAGGTAGATCTACCTGTGACGTGGGGAATATCTAAGGAGTAGGGCTCAAAATGTAGCTAAATTGCAATGTATTCCTAGAAAGAATGGAACTAAATATCCTTCCAGTAGCATATTTAGAGGGAGGAGGAGCATACAAGGAGGGGGAGATGAGCAAAAGCAATGACTCAAGCTTTCTGGAGGACTGTATGCTTATTAGTCAGGTCTTTGTGCTGCATGTAACTAACTGCTCTTCCTGACGGGGATTGTCAGGAGCAACTGAATGAGAAAGGGGTCTATGTATTAACGTTCCCAGTATAGTTCCCACAAATGGGAATTTTGCCTTGTGTGTTACAGAAAGCTAGCTACAGCTAACTAGAATATTAGGATTGTCTGGGTCTCTGCAGTGCATGTTCAATAGTATATCTGAAAGTATTCCAAAAGATATAAGTAGGAGAGGCTCCCACCTCAAATAACTCTCCGAGGTAATAAGCACATATTTTTTTTGTTTAGGTTGTGATGGTGGCTTCCCATATCTCATTGCTGGAAAGTATGTCCAAGACTTTGGTGTGGTGGAAGAGGACTGCTTCCCTTACACAGCCCAAGATTCTCCATGCCTTTTCAAACGCAGCTGTTACCACTACTACACTTCAGAGTACCACTACGTTGGTGGTTTCTATGGAGGCTGCAATGAAGCCCTGATGAAACTTGAGCTTGTTCAGCATGGGCCAATGGCTGTTGCCTTTGAGGTTTATAATGATTTCATGCTTTATAAAGAGGGGATCTACCATCATACTGGGCTGCAAGATGACTCAAATCCTTTTGAATTGACCAATCATGCTGTCTTGCTGGTGGGCTATGGTGCAGACCCAGAAAGTGGTGAGAAATTCTGGATTGTGAAGAACAGCTGGGGCACCTCATGGGGAGAAGATGGTTACTTCAGAATCCGCCGTGGCACTGATGAATGTGCAATTGAAAGCATTGCAGTGGCTGCAACTCCTATTGCAAAATTATAAATGTAGAGGTCTTCATCCAGTGCCTTGTCCTGAGCCATATGAACATACCAGTTGTTGAAGACTATGCTTAAAATCTGTCCCCTAGCTTGAACAGGACAGCTTTAATGAATTTTTCCAGAACAGAGCAGTTTCCCTATGTGAGAGGATGAACACTGTTAATTCTGCTCTATGCACTGAAGGCTTCCTCTCGAGTCTGATGGTAGATGACATAGAATGGCTGTTTTGGTAGCAGTGGTGATTAGTTATTCATCACTAGATATACATCTTCAGTTACCAGTTGCATTTTTTTCCATGGACAATCTTGACCTTCAGAGCTCAGAGGGAAGTCTCTGCTGTGGTAATCTGTAACTGCTTTGAAAGGACACTGTAGTGCCTTACTTCTCAGAAATCAGGAAGTCACTGCAATTTAGAACAAATGTGTGGATTGGGGAGGGAATGGGCAATTACACTGATTAAAAGGAAATTTTAAAGCTTTAAGTGTCCTGTGAAAACTGCATGTCAAACCCTTATGACAATAGAAATCAAGTCTATGTTTCAGGCTGTTACTGAATGTTCCAGTTCTGGATTTTATTGCTGTGCTTTGCAATTGATCATTTCAGAGTTCAATAAAAATTACCCCACTCCTATAGGAGTTAGTTCTTGTGGAAGAAATTGCTTCTTTGGTGACCTGTCTCTGTAAGCTTCTTGTCAAGAACTTTTTGCTTCAGCAGGATATAAACTGATGGGAAAGGAAGATGAGAGAAGAGAGGAACTAATAATCTTACAGCTGAAGCTGAGATACCACAACAGCATTGAGCAAGTTGTCCAGGCTGTGGATATGGGACAATTCATTGAGTAAATTTGCTAATTCCCCAGTAATCTTGCTTTAGACTTCTCTGTTAATCTGTTGCCCTATTTCTTTCAAATATGCAGGGTAGAAAAATAGAGTTGAGGGGGAGAATTGCCACACTTGGAATTAACCAAGTACTTGGTTAACACAGCACTGGTCTTTGCTGTTCTCCACCTGAGTAAACAAGAGTGGCATAAAACCCCTGTTTCATGGGTAGAAGTTGACTTCTTTAGTAACCTGTTAAAATGTGACCAAAGCATTTCTATGCAACATACAGTCTTATAAGTGGGTTTTTTTAGGTGTAGGGAAGTTTATAAAATACAGAAAAATGGAAAAGTCGTCTGTAATCAAAATATCTCATTTAACCTACAGGGGAAAACTCCCTTTTACTACAGTAGCAGAATTTCACGGGAACTCCGTAACTCTAGTTTGCTCAAGTTGAGGGGCAGGGGAAGGATAGCTTCATAGACTTGGCTTTCTTCAACCCCCTGCCAAAAAATATCAAGTCAATATTGGAAATTTAGAACTTGTGTTTTTCCAGAATTGGAACAAGGACTTCCAAAATAGCTCATATTCCGCATTGGATTGTTTTAGCTGAGGGAATTGGGGGGCAGGGGAAGACCAGGGCACTTGTTCTTTCCCACTTGGATTATTTGGTGTTACTGGAAAACTGAGAGGCCCGTTGAGAAGTAAATTCCTTGCAGAAGACTGTTGTCTTTGTGTAGGTGACCTGCAGGTTTGTCCTACTACCTGTGGGGTCGCTGTGGTTTCACTACACAGATAATGCATTTTGAATATCTTGTGCATTTGGAAGTGTCAGTTCTTAATAAGCAGGTATTTTCATGAAGTTATGGCTTTGTTTGTGCTAGGTTCTTGGATTTCTTTAATAGCACGTGAGATTAGCTTGAGAATAAGGATACAAAAGCTAGATGTTTGTTTCTACTGTCTTTTAGCCATTAGGAAATCAACTCATCATAAAACCGTTGCTGACACCTATGGCACACTACGAATGTAAAAGCACTTACTATTCACCATGCATTATATCATGTTAGCTACATGTGTTTTGAATAATACTGTGTGTTGTTTTCTTAGCCATTCCCACCTCTGTCTGTCACTGCATGTGTGTGGCAGCTGCACCGGTGCTATTGTGAAGATGGGAGAGTTCCTAAAGTGGTCTGTCACCATCACTGCCCCCAGCAACTGTCATCAGACATATTTGTTTGCCTCCGGCTGACTGCAGTTATGGGAACATCCTTGTTTTCTGTATTCCAGAGTTGCTCAGAGGAATGTCAGTCAGCTTGATGGAGCTGATATGTGGCCAATATGACATACTTGGATTCTCGACTTTTATTTGGGACTGTGGGTCAAGTACAGAAAGTACATTCAGGAGCCACAGGCTGAAGATCAGCCAGAGCATTTCCTTCCTGCAGGCCAAAAGGGATGCAATTGCAGGAACTGATAAACCTTAGGAGTGAGGAGGTTCCACACTCTACTTTGTGATGGTGCAGGCTGTGACACAGCTTCACCCACTAATATCCTTTCAGCTCCTCAGAAGTTGCAGAGTGGGACTAAGCTTGGCTTAGGAGTACAGAAGACTGGAAACTAACTACTGCCAACAAAATGGAAATGTGGTTTTCTGCAACTTTGCTTTTTTCTAAGAGTTATAGTTTGTTTATATGGCTTCTACCTATAAATGATGTGTTAGCTGAAGTAGCTTAAAAATGGGAAAGATGCTATTGCTCAGGAGAATACTTGCAGAGTTGGCAAATGTATCTTGAAGTGAAGAAGTAGAGACCCAATATATTAAACTTACCATGGAAGGTTTTAAGATAATGTCATGGCTGATAAATACTTACAAGGGAAACACAGCTGGTCATCAGCCTAGCAAACAGAGATATTAAAATTTAATGTTTTGAAAATTAATACATACAGAGGATAAATAAGCTATATCTGTTTAAAAGGGAGTGTAATAATTCCTTAAAAACAATGAAAGGCTGTGGTGGAGTCTCTATCACTGGAGTGGGGGGATTTCCCAGTTTGAGCACTGCCCCTGACAACAGAATTGCTCAAGGAATCCTGCAGTTGGCTTATGAAGGAGACGTGGCTGGATCATCATGACTCTTTCCAGCTCTGTGAGCTGAGAACTTGAAACACTAGGTGACATTCAACATCCAAAGTCGTCACTCTAACTTTGCAGCATAAAATTCATATAAAGCAACAGCAGAGATTTTCTTTCCTAGATTTGTTCAGAATGCTGAAATTAGGACTGATTAGATTTGTATTAGTCCAGGGGTCTTGGGAAGACAGGAAAAACAAGTGTGCACCAATGGAGTTTACTAAAATGGCAAGCTCAGGAGAATTTTATAAGTTGCCTTTTTTTAAAATTACCTACACTTTACTGTCCATTGCTGGAGGCTTAAAACTAGTTTGTAAAATGCAGTTAAGAACATTGGGGCACTTTTAAAGGTTCTGCTGACATCAAACTTCCTATGACCTCTGAAAATATTAAGCTATATTTCTCAACTACTTTGATCAAGATGTGATTAAAACAGCGCTGTAGGTGTTGTTAATTGAACACTTGCAGCGATATCAAATGGAGAATTTTGAAAAGCATTTTTTCCTCAATTTTTGTATTTTAAAAGGGACAAGTGCTGTGGAGGTTTTTTATTTACTTTAGAAGACAAAAAGGAAGACGGAGTAAGGAAGAATTTTTTTCAGTGGTTTCAGTCTACAAAAGAGCATCTTTTATCAAGATTTTCAGTTTTTCATTCTTCCTTTTCAGGAAAAAAAAAATCAGCGTGTTTTTTTTCCCCCACTGAATCATTAATTTCTTCAGAAAAGACATTTCTGGCATGTGTTAAATATCCCATTAAAACATCAAAGCCATCACTGATTTTACTTTCACCTCAGTGGATGGGACTTACTTAACTCTGCTTTAGACAGTCTGCAGGGATGGAGCTGCCTAATGTCCCACTTTGGATTGCAGTAATGTAGGAAATGGTGTGCTCTCCAGAATGTGGTGAAGAGCATGGTGTAACGCCAGGAGTCTCTCAGGGATGTGATGCAGCAGCAGATGAGGAGAGAGGTTTCGGGGGGAGTCTGTTCCCAGATCTGCCGGTGACTGTGGGAGCTCCAGGGCATTGCAGGAGTAGGGCAGGAATGGCTGTGGGGGATTCAGGTTGCAGGTGGACCTGCTTTGCGGAGGTGTCTGTCCTGGCTGTGTGTCTCACAGCACTGCCTTACTAATCCCCCTATTTACATGAGAGCAAAATAGCACTTGGATTGTAAAATAAAGTGTATTAGT
Source organism: Pipra filicauda (assembly GCF_003945595.2). Classification (NCBI taxonomy): domain Eukaryota; kingdom Metazoa; phylum Chordata; class Aves; order Passeriformes; family Pipridae; genus Pipra; species Pipra filicauda. The sequence continues at coordinate 1,195,765 of NW_024103896.1, forward strand.
GAGGTCTGAAAGCCTGTGAGTGCAAACACTCTTGTCCCCAGAGTGATTCATGGCTAATTGTGGTTTCCCCCACTGCAGTCCATTATACACGTAGATGTAGCTACTTTTAAAAAAAATTGATCTCAACTGAACTTTGAATTTGAAATTTTAGGTGAGCCTAAGCATATTTAAAAGAAAGCACAACTCCTTTCCATATCCTGAATGGTATGTGTACCATGCTATAACCAAAGAAAAGGTGGAAACTTTGACTACAGCATGAAATAATGCAATATACTTGACTATCCCTTCTGAACAGCAAGTTTTAAGTGAATTGTCTCGCTCTCTGTTTGACACAGAGCCAGAGTATCTTACGTGCTGAGGAGAAGGTTGTTGGGGAGTGCAGCCCAAGCAGGCTGAGATTTCTCTGGTGGTTGCTATGGCTTCTGGATGTGCTGTAGGCTGAAGCAGCATGTGAGCATGTGTATCTGTGTGTTTAGGTTTCACAGAAAATAAGAAGCATTTAATGGCAGCTAGAAAGTTATTAATAACCTGCAACTTTAAGAGTTGGTCAGGTGCTGGACATTAACAGAGCATCAGATTTTATCAGTTCCCTCTGAATGACAGGTGGGGCAGGAGGAGGAGAGGTTGAAGCCTTGCTGTAAAGGCTAGGGAGAAACAGGCATGTGAGTATGCAGTTTTCTATATCTGTAATAGGAAAGGCTCTGACATGTACTTCTGCCAGTTATTCCTAGTTGTTTCATTTGGATCCGTTGGTTTGCTTCAGCAGGTGCTATTTAGCATGAGATGCACAAGCTAAATTAAACTTTCTCTCTCATGGTAACATTCACTAGGCTGATAGTTTAGTTCTCTCTCTTACAAGCACATTTTGCTATTTGCACTTTAAGATATATATATATATATATATATATATGCATGTTTATGTTTGAAGTGATCCTTGGGACCTCTGACTTAACCTCATTTAATAGAGAATATTTTTAAGGGCTGTGTAGAAGGGCTGATATGACTTTAGCAATAAGACAATAAACTTTAAGTACTGTCATAATCACCAAAGATATTAAAAAGGGATGTCTTTGCCCTAGGAGGATTTCAGAATCTTGAAAAACTTTGTGCATTCTTAAATGTCCGGCAGTTCCAACCCTGATGCCCTTCCTGTAAGGTGGGAAAAATTTCCAAAAACATTAACTAACTGGACAGAGTCCTTATTATTGTATTTAACAAAGCAAACATAAAACATACAGCATGTGGATTTTTTTTAAATTTCATTTAATTACCTTTTCTATTACTCTCTTATTTAACACTTGTAACAGTACTGTAATATAAAATGACAGCCTCTTCTATTGCTCTGTTTAGTGTTTAGCCAGAATAAATAGGATTTTTGGTTTGGACTGTACATGGGATTTCCTAAGGTTTTTCTTCTCATTAGCATTGATGACTGAAGGAGACTGAGTGTCTCAGAAGATAAATCTTCCTGAAAGCAGACAAGCCAGGACCTCTGGGAGGCCATTACTTCACCTAGAAATGGGGATACCCAAACCGTCTCTTGACTTTTGACTCACTACTCTGCTCTTGGTCTGACTGTGCCACTTCTTGCTCCCAGAGCTATTTCTGCATCACAGTTCATGAATATCTTGAGCCCACTTAAAATCCTGCTCCTATTCAGGACCTTCTTACTTCACCCTGTAGGTGTTTAGGCATAAACAGGAATACTCCAAAAGCTTGACATTTGGGTGACTAAGTCTGCAGTCTGTGCTGTACTTCGCTTTGCATGAAGATTTCCTTCTAAATCTCATACATTAATAAGACTGCTGAGGCTGTAAGTTTTGTCACATTTCTTCCTCCTTTTCTGAAGCCCTCTATTAACCTTGGGATTATATGCACAAGTTTAAATTTCAGCAGGAAAATAACTACAAGAAACTGCATCCAGTTGTGGGAGGGGGAAAAATCAATTACAAGAAATGAACTAAAAGGCCAAATCAAATACATAAAACTCAGCAGTGGGATGATAAAATATAAGCAATTAAATGCTTCTTTTCACAGAATGTATCTATTTTCTGTGTCTGCTGCCTTGAGAAAAACTAGAAATAAGATGATTGCATCTTCCTCATTGCTGGGGGCTGATTTTTAAGCTGTAGAATTTTTAATTAAAGAGTCTGGCAAACCAGAACTCGACCTGTATCTTAGCCTTTAGGATTGTAGAGCTTTGTAATAGCAACATTGAAACTTCTCCAAATGGAAAATGAATGGGACCATCAGGGTGTGGAAAACCCAGGAAAGATAGCCGGAGATGAGCTATAGGAAGGGCAGGTGCTGCTGGGACCTGGGTTTACAGCATATTAAGTTCCCATCACATCTGCATGAAGTACATCAGGACATTCAGAAGAGGTAACACAGGGTAACCTAAAGCAAGGGACATCCTAAAAAAACAGACAATCTAAAAGAATAAAAATCATTAAATGGTTTGGGTTGGAAGGGACCTTAAATATTCAACTCCTTCCCCTCCCCTCATAAGCATATATGCCACCCACTAGACCAGGTTGCTCAGGGCCCCATCCAATATGGCCTTGGGCAATTCCAGTGATGGGGCATTCACAACTTCTCTGGGCAACCTGTGCCACTGCCTCACCACCCTCACAGTAAAGAATTTCTTCCTAATATCTAATCTCAGTCACTCTTAATTTGAAACAGTTCCCCCTTATCCCATCGCTATCTACCCATGTAAAAAGTCACTGTCCCTCTTTTTTAATAAGCCTCACTGAAGTACTGGAAGGCCACAATAAGGTCTCCCCAAAGCCTTCTCTTCTCCAGGGTGAACGACCCCCTCTCTCTCAGACTGTCTTCATAGGAGAGGTGCTCCAGGCCCCTAATCATCTTTGGGGCCCCCTCTGGGCTTGCTCAAACAGGTCCAAATCTTTCTTGTGCTGAGGACTCCAGAGCCAAACACAGTGCTCCAGATGGGGTCCCATGACAGCAGAGCAGAGGCGGAGAATCCCCTCCCTCGACCTGCTGGCCACACTGGTTTTGATGTAGCCCAGAATATGGTTGGCTTTCTGGGCTGTGAGCACACATTGCCAGGTTATGTCTAGCTTTTCATACACAAGTCCTTCTCCACAGAGCTGCTTTCAATGAGTTATTCTCCCAGTCTGTACTCAAGTCTCTGATCGCCCTGACACAGGTGCAGCACCTTGCCCTTTGATTTGCTGAACTTCATGAGGTCCTTGTGGGACCACTACTAAAGTTTGACCAGGTCCCTCTGGATGGCATCCCTTCCTTCTTTTGTGTCAACTGCACCACTCAGCTTCGTGTCATCTGCAAACTTGCTGAGGGTGCACTTGATCCCACTGTCTTTGTCATTGATGAAGATACTGAAGAGCACTGGGCCCAAGACAGAGCCCTGAGGGACACCACTCATCATCAGCCTCCACCTGGACATAGAGTCATTGATCAAAAAATAAATAAATAAAAAAATAAAAGGACAGATCACCTACCTATGATAATAAGAGGTGATGGTAAGAAGAAAAGGACAAATCCTTTTCAACAGCTTCCATGTAAAAAGACTATATACTTTAATAAACAAAACCTAATGCTTCATGGAAGTGGAACAGAATGGAGAGGCAAAATCACGACCGTTTTCAGATATGAAGCAGTACAATACTCATCCAAAACCAGCACCTGAAGGCTAACCTAGGGATGAGGAGATAATGGAGGCTCGATAGCTGGCATCCCTTTTTCTTTCCATTGCTGCAAGAAAACGTGGGTATAGGTAAGCAGGATATTTTAACATAAAGCATGGCACTTTTAAGAAGGTGGGTGTTAGTGTTATATGTTTTAAAATAGAATTACTTTCCCCTCCTAGAGGTGTTTCATTGAGTTTTGCTGTGCTGGTGCTAGAGAGAAGCAATGTTAATTACTACAAAATCTCTGGCTTAAGAGTTCAACTACAGGTCTCCAAGTACAGTTCCCTTCCTCAGTGTTAATTTGTGTGGTCTTTTGAACCCATGAACAATCACATATGGCAAAGCTCTTGTTTACCCTCTGATTTGTTTACACCCTTCTATGCAATTCCACTTTCACAAAGAATACAAATGCTGGCTCTACTAGGACAGGTGATGGCCCTCTTATTTGGGTTATGGATCAGGTAAAATATCATAGCTGGGGGGCTGGTTCCCAGTTGAAAGGGCAGCTGCCTCACTGCTGAAATGTCTTCCAGAATAGGTTAGGGATTTTTTTGCTTGTTTG